>NC_139046.1:56627523-57227523 GCF_965140915.1 Aythya marila | reverse complement strand
GAAGAATAATTTACCCACGGAAGAACTTGCGTATATGTTAATTTTCTTTTTAAGTTGATAGTACACCACAGGTAACTTACATTGGAAAGAATGGAAAGTGTTCCTGAAACCAACAAGGAGGGATGAGGTAGTACGGTTTAATAGGCTTTGTTGCATAGAAATGGCTGGCTAACTGCTTGTTCTAAATAGGAAAGCATAACTGTCAGGCTGTTGGTTTATCTGGCATCTCGGCAGACACATCAGCTACTCTCAGAGTGTTTTCCATCCAGATTTGTTTTAGATACTGTAGAGTTTTGTAGGCTTAGCCCCATGCTGAACATGCCACTGGCCTGGTGGAGAGCTGGGATCTGAATCCCTTCTTTTTCCTTTGTCTTTTCCTCTGCCTTTTTTATGTTTTTAATTTTTTCTCCTCATTTCTCCTTTCCAGAAGTGAGACATCTCCATGAACACGTCATTGTGACAGTGAAGGTGCTCCAAAGAGACACTGTGGCTCTGCTTCTCTCAGCCGCTGTCAAAAGCTGTGTGCAGATCTGAAAGTGCAACAGGGATCAATGGGAATCCTATGTGGACAAAAGGCACCCTGGTTAAATTCAAAGTGAGTTTCATAAACTGATTTTAGAAACTGTGTTTCTTTTAAAACATATCTTTCAAACAAGATCACAGTTTTGAATTTGCAGTAATGACATCACGAAAGATAGAACTGCAGCTAATATTTCTGATAGGGAAAAATATATATGTAAATGGTAAATTTATACTACCCTGACAGAAGAATGCTTCTCAAGTGCAGAGTTTGGATTAACAGTAACTGACAGAAAAAATGACTTTTTAACGCACAGATTTTAAGATCACCTTATGGGAAAAGATGATACTAAAACCCATGTCAATCATGCATAGATTACTTCTGAAACTTGCATGTATTCCCAGTAAGTCCTCTCTAGGTTCCATTTACCTTTTTTCTACTAAGCTTCCTCTCTGTATATGCCCCAGTAAAAAGAAATCTTCTAGACATTTACTGGCACAACTTTCTAATTAGGTTTATTGATAATTAATCTGGATAAATCCATGTGCAAAAACATCTCATTATCATTCCTTTAAAGCATGATATAGGGTGTTTGTTTATAGATCTTTTTCCATTTCATGTTTTCTGCTCTGTGCATGCTATGGTGAGATTGTGGGGATAGCTTCGTTAAATTTTCAAGTCAGTCTGTGCTTTAAATAAATTAGTGCTTGATATATATGGCTGCATTGATGCTGACATTTGCCATTTGTACATAAAGATGTTATGACTGTAAGAAATATTTTGACACAAATATTTTTGTTTACAATGGCACAATTTTTATCATTTCTGTGTCTTTTTTTTTTTTTTTCCTCGTTACTTTCCGATTCTTGTCCAAGCACACTGCTCAGTGGCAGGAGGAATAACATATAGCTTGCAGACCATCATCTGCATTCTCTTTGCATTAGGTGTAACACTGGCATGAAAATCAGAGCCCTTGCTCCAATTTTTCCAGCTGTCTGTCTCCCTGTGATCTTTTTGTACAAATCTTCTGGCAAATCTTTGAATATGCAAGCTTATGTCCCTTTCTTGAGAGTGCACGTGTCTCAAAACATGGGTACAACTGAACAGAATCTTCATTTATTTATTTCCAGTACTTCAAGTGTGTTTAGTGATCTAAGCAAGTCCTTAAAACGTGTATCTTCCTCCTGTGTCCTCTTGTTCCCAGATTTCTATGTTTGTCTGGTTTGTTTTCATTCAAAATGTATGAATAAAGCGGTATCAGGATCTTTCCACTGCCATCTTCAGGTCTTTATTTATAGAGTGCTTTCACAGCTTCAGGAATTGTTAACTTTTGGGCAATAAATGTCATCTTACTTCTGAGGTTACATTTGTTTTATTTTTCTTAGCAATATTATTGCTTGAAAACTGTAATATGTTTTCTATTTTGGTCTTTTTCTGTTGCCCCGAGGGACTTGAGCTATTACCAGGATTTGCATTGGCCATGGTGCTGTTCTTACTCTGCACATGGTTACGGGTAGACAGGCGGGAGTGCCAGGGCCAAACATGGTATTCTATTGGAAGAGCTCGTGCCAAGATTCAGGCTTGAACAATTTGGAGGAGACATGATGTCACTGTCTCCATAAAGTGAATTTGGACAGGAACAGCGCATTGTATTTTGGGTATGTGTTTCAAAAATAACAATGAAAATAACATCTTGTATGTTTCCCTAATTTCTGCATTTAGTCTCTGGTTTCACAGCCCTTGCTCTGCATTTCTTGTGTCCTAGTAATATTTCTGTTTCATTATTTTTCAAGCAGAGTTTGATGACACCGATTTAGCAGTTTCTCACAGTTCACTGCCTCAGTTTTCATCAAATTACACTTCTAGTTATACTAGACACCTTCATCATCAATTTCCATATGCCTCAAAGACATGCAGGGGCCAGTTTGCCAAGGCTGAACTCAAATGCTAGACAATAACTGGAATAGAGGATTTTTTTCCTGGGGCGTCTGAGTGTAGAATCCAACAGCACAGGATCTTTCAGCAGTGAACAAGCAGTTTCAGCCTGTACGCATTCAAAATCTAGACAATAGCTGCTATGCGATATTGATTTTAAAACATCAAATCAAGTGACAAAAATGGTCATTCATCAGAGATTATGCCTTAAGATCTTATCTATTTCTTTCCAGAAACCTATCTTACACTAAACAGACCTGTGTGTGAATTCAAGCTTCACTCTTTCACCATAGAATTTGGGCTTCATAAGCATCCTGTGTGAGTATCACAGAATTTGATTATTAGGGTAGTTAACACATAATGAAGACTTTGGCTTCGGGCTCTAGGTTTCCATGTGCTTTCAGATCAACAGTGGTGTTGTGGACATTCAAAGTGATGAGACTCCTGAAAACATGAAAATTTTTTCCTTCCTTTAGGAAGTCTTGTTCTTAGCTGCATGCTCAAAACAAAAAAGATCTTCGTATTGGAATGCCTGTCCCCTTCTAAGGCTTTTCACTATAATTATCCTACAGTTCCCTACAATTTTCTATAAAGGGAACACACTCCTGGCCCAAAAGTAATTTGGAGTCCATAAACTGGAACTAGAATTAAGTGTGCTGGAGATTATGTTTGTAACTTCTGTCAAAAATGTAAGTTAATTATGCAAGGCATGAAGTGAAGCTGTGGTGTTTGTTTGTTTGGATGTAAAGAGGTTAACTGTGAGTAACTGTTGACAAAAGTCATCAGCAACAGCTGAATTAGCAGTTGGATCTGTAGTTTTAAAAAGAAAAATTCAAGATAGCCTAGGAGTGATACTCTCTTTTCAGCATTGCCATGTAGACTTCTTAATTTGTGCTGTGAGCTGAGGTCTGTTTCAGTTTTGCAATTTGCTTTCCATGTGGAATTTTGACTGATGTTGAGAATTTCATAGGTAGCTTTCAGTACAATGGGGACCTTCTCTCAGGAACAGAATGATTTTTCTCCATCGACAGAGTTTCTACTCATCTGTAGAATGATCTGTAGATCTGTAATTTGCAGTGTGCGCTTCATGTGATAGAAACCCACTTCACTACACATTGTCTCTGAAATCAGAAGGACATGAGTAGAGGGAGGGTGTAGTCAGGAAGCTTCCTGATATTGCCTTGACTACTCAGAACTCCTGGGTATGAAGTTCATCTTACATCTCTGACCAGAAATGCACTGTGGACAGTCTGCCACAGGATGAAGCAATGTGTGTGATGAAAAGGGACAGCGGTTGTTGAGTAAGTGAAAGTTCAAGCAGAAGAGAGGTTCATCATTCTCTCTGCTGTAGTAGCGAATGCCTGTTTCCTGCCAGAACCTGAGGTTTGGGAATTATTTGGTACAATGGGATTTGGGTGGCTAAACTGCAGTAGGAATAAACTGAAGACTTTCTGATGCATTGGCCTGGGCTGAATACATTGTAGACCAATTAGCTGATAAAAAGATCACTTGAGAAAAAGTCATCTACCTTCTCCCAAACAGGTAAATCAATACCCAACAAATAGGATGTTTGACCACCTCACATTGCTTTCCTTATTCACTGCCACAGCTTGTTGACCAGAAGGTGAACACCAAAATCTTTTCCTTGTAGCGTGTCCTGAGCCTTCACTATCTGGGAGCAAACCTAACTGTTCCCGCAGTAATATCTTTGTAATAACTGCCATGCATCAAACAGTACTTGCATCTTTATGTACATACAAAGCTGAAGTCACTGCCTGCTCTGTTATGAAGGAATAAATCACCCAGACATCCTTCTCAATTGTGAAAAATTTCAGATCCCCCCAAAACTTAATAGGAATGGTTTCTTCTCTAGCTACCTTGACTAGCAGTTAGACTGGGAGATTTTAGAAGGGCAAATGATTCACCTACAGCTTTTTTGCATCAGTTTTTATTTCTACAGAGAGCAAGTAGGAAAGTTCCAATCAAATATTTAATTTAATTTAATAGGGGCAAGGCGGCAGACAACCATTATCCTGTGACAATGTTCTGGTCCATCGAATATAAAAAGAATGCCCAGGGGACAACTGATGATATTTCCTTCAGTAGTCTTACTTGATGCTCTATCAGCATTATAATGATGTGTTCCTCTCTGTCTGCAGATTTCTGACAGAAGGCTTCAGTTTTACTTCCTTAAGAGAATTGTCCTTTTGCTGAAAAAGCTGGGGCACTTCTTTGGAGGGGCCATGGTTTCTTCCTCAGGATGTAGTGTTTGCTGGAGTGCTGAACTGGTTAGTGTACGGGCCCATATAGTGAGAGAAAAAGTCAGATAAAAAAATGGTAACAGCAGAGCCTACAAAAATCTAAAGCCAAGGAGTATTGTATTTTTTTTTATATTTTTTTTTTTAGGGTTTAATTTTTTGTTAGTTCTATTCTTTGATTTTCTACGTGAAAGCAACTCCAAGTGATACAAGAACAATGTGTATCTTCAAAGCTCGAATCCTGGTTTTGTTTGCTTGGTTTGGTTTCGGGTACTGTGTTCTTCTGTTGGATGCCTGGCGTTGGGCAGCAGGCACACCAAATACTTGATGACTTTCAGGCTACAAATGGAGGAGGAGAGCAATAGAGAACTGTTCATCTATCCAGCTACACTGTGCAAATTTGAGATGTAGTATTTGCTCGGTGGGGCATAAAGGCTAAGCTAACGTGGTGTTCTCCAGTTGTCTTCTGTTCTGTACTTACTGGAGAATTGTTGCTTCAATGAGGGGAACAAGCCCGTTAAAAATCCAGTTTTTGGCAGAATTGCTGCAGCATGTGGTGAAATACGCTCAGTCTGGTGACTTCAGTGTAGGCTGCCACCAGTGGATGCCCACTGGATCAATTTCTGCTTTCTTGAAATATGTATTGTCTAGCGCTGTAGGTAATTTACTAGTGCACCACCATGCCCCAGTCTCTGAAAGCTGAAACTGAGTTCTCTCTGCAATACAAATGAGAACCCTCATTGCTGTTGTCTTAAACTGGCCAAAAATCCAGGTAATGCATGTACTCAAACCAAACCAAACAAAAAAGGAAAGAAAAGAAAAAAAAAAAAAAAGGCAAGACCAAACAAACAAAAAGGTTGCAAAAAAAAAAACAAAAACAAAAACAAAAAAAAACCTCTGATACTGTGTCCAGACTCAGAGATAACGTGGATCAGTGGCCTTTTTCTGAAACCATAACATAGTGTGCGTCCCTCTTGCTCCTGCACTGCTGACTGGAGTGCCCCGTGTTATGGTAGTGAAAGCTTTCAAGAGACTGTTTTGAACTGGGCTGGGGAAACTGAACTGCTTTAAAAGCTTATTTGGAGGAGGCTTTTTTGAAAACATTTTTTTTTTCTTATGTGGTTTGTGTCCTTAAAGAATGGGAGCAAAAAATAAATGGTAAAGGAGTGGAGGAGTTGTGGAAACAACCTCGAAGTAGCACTGTCAGTCATTTTATACTGTGAAACATGGGCTTGTAATCAGCTCTTGCTTCCTTGGGTCAGATGTTGGAATATTCTTGAGATACCTCACTTTGTGAGTAGCTTCAACACATGATATGCAGCAAACCATGGAGCACAGTAAGGCACCACATGATAGAGTACATCCTAACCGGGTAGGATCTCGGTCAGGCTAATACTGCAATCATAGACTGATGTCACGATGTGCAGTTGGAAAGTTGTGTGTGTGGTTTGTTTATTTTTTTTTTCTTTTCTATGTAAAAGATTAAAAGGTGTCCACAGATATTTAGGGAAGGTTTGTCCAAAAGTGAAAATCAAAGTGAGACAGGCTTCCCTAGTTCACTCTGAACTGCTGTGTGTGTATCTCAAAAGTTTATAGTTTTTTTCTTGTGCTTGGCAGAAACTGGAGATGATAATACCTATGAAAGTACTATCAGAGATTGCAGGATAGGTTTTGGAGAATCTGTATGCTTTTCACGACACTGTAGCATTTCATAATTTTTAATGTGCATCAGCTGCATCTGTGCATTTGATGATGCTTGCCTTGGATTTGTAAAAGAGAAAGAAAAAAATCCAGAACAAACTGAACGTGACTGCAGTTTCATGTATAATACACACTTGAAACGTTATGAATAGGAAGTATTAAAGTAAACAAAAGCTGCTTGTTCACTATTTTGAGTTTCACCCAACTAGAAAAATCAGTCCTGTGACACAATAAACAGCTTCTTTACTTTTTAATTTTCCAAATTTCTTTGAGATCCTCTTGTCAAGTGTGTATTTGTTAGTAAGTCCATGTTCCAGCCACAATAAAGACATTTTCTTTTTCTGTACTTACATACTTGCATTTTGAGGCTGCTCTTTTGAACTAGAAAGGAAAGGCAGCAAAATAGAACTCTTTTCCTCAGAAAAGCCTGTAATCAATTTAAGGAAACAATTTTTCCCTCTTGTAGCAACTCCACAGACAATGCACTGCTAAAAGTGGGTAGTTTGGAACACACAGTGTTCTTGGGGAAACTGAAAACAAGCAGTTTGTTAAAAGGAAGAATTTCGTTATGTGCTCTTGTCAGAAAATGTTTCTGAGTTTGTGGAGTCGCTTATTAGAAACAGTGCTCCCAGTGCCTGTGTTACGGCTGAACGTGCAGGATCGTGAAAAAGGTGTGACCTTGGAATCAGGACCCACGCTTGATTCATGGTGGCAAAAGCCAAGCGAGGCTAACTTTGAAGCCATACACTTTATTTTATGTAAGGACTAGTAAATTAGGTAAATGCTTATTTCAGTACGAGGACACCGAGACGCTGGGGTAATGTGTCTGATCTGTCTCTGACTGTACAAGCTATCAGAGAGGAGGTCTTTGAGCTTTCAGTCACCTTACCCATATTTCCTCCTCATTCTTCGTTCTGTGCCAGCTCACATTTCTAGTGCTGAGGGCTCTGGATGCAGTACGAAGGCAAACACAGGAAAAGTCCTGCTGCTGCGGCTGCCGAGAAGGGGCACAGCCGGTTCTGTACAGAACCCGCTCACCCTCACTCCCCATATTTTTATATTGAAGCAGGCAGTGGCACCAAGGAAGCTATCCTGTCCCCTTTGTGTCCTCAGTTGCTCATCCTGCCCCCTGCCTCATTGCAGCACAAGCGTGTGTGCAGTCGTGAGGTGGAGGGGTTGCGGAGACGGATGGGTGAGGAAACGGGCTGCGTTTCCCCGGCGCTGATCTCCGTCCCAGGTGGGGTTCCTTGTTCTTGCACAAGGGCTCATGCAGGGACAGAAGGTGGCTGAGTGCTGGATATTTTCCAGCAGCATCAGGGGCAGGCAGCTAAATATATTTGTGAAACTATGGCCGCAGCCTCCATGCCAGGCAAAGATTCCCTGAAAACATTGCTTCAGTTTGGTGAGGAGGACGAGTAACTGTGGGCCGTTTTGTCAGAAACAGGAGAGGAGGAATTTCCCTTTGCTGGTTCACAGTGTTTACTTCTATTAAAAGGGAAAATGGCAATAGAAGATCAGAAAAATCTGATGTCAAATTGGAAAAAAAGAAAAACAAAACAAACCATGCAATGTATTTTTTTTTTTTTTTTTTTTCCCAGGCTGATTTTTCATAGTTTGCTGTGCTTCTAGAGGGGACCATCCATCCTCGTGGGTTTCTGTCTGACAATACCCCGGACCCTTCTCATTGTTTTCAGCAACAAAGGAAAACCTGCCGAGTTGCCATGCATATCCAAAGGTTGGTCAGAGTCAAAATTATTTATTTAGCATACGTGGGGCACAGCGTGCTTTGAGCAGCCTGCTAGGAGCTTTCATATTTTTTTCCGTCAGCTCCTTTTGGCTGTTTTTCCCTTGCACTCTGCGGCTGTGGGGAAGTCTCCCTTCCCATTTGTTTCTGGGAAGCAGGAACCCCAACACGGCTCCTCTCCACTTCTTCACTTTGTCCCTGTTGCGGCTCTTGACACAAAATGTGGGTTTTGAAAGGAAAAAAAAAAAAAAAAAGGAAACAAACAAAAAAAGACACCAGCAGGCTCCCTGAACACGCAGAAACCCCCTGCTTACCCTCTTCCCAAAGGGTATCGCTGCCGGGCGCTGCTTTTTCCCTCCCGGCGGCCGAGCTTGGCTCAGCCACCTCAGGAGCCGGCTGCGGGGAGGCGCTGCCCGCCCGGAGCCCCGCGGGGGGCTGTGGGGCCGCTGCCCCTCACCCTACATCGCCCCCCAGGGTTGGGGCTGGGGTCGAGCCCCGGGGCCCGGCCGCTGCTCGGGGCGGCCTGTGCGGCCGGGCTGGGCGGGGGGAGGCTGTGCCGCACTTGGGAAATGGAAATGCAGCAGCGATTCCTCCCTCCCTCCCTCTCTCCCTGCCTCCTTCCCTGCCTGCCTGCCCGGGGGGGTGAAGTGCAAGGCGGCGGGAGGAGCCGTGTGTGTGTGTGTGTGTGTGTGTGTGTGTGTGCGTGCGAGCAGCGCTCCGTGGCCGCCGTGTTTCCTGGTGCCTGCTCCCTGACCCCAGTGGCAGCCCCGCTCACTGCACCGCGCCCGGCCCCGCTCCCGGCCTCCTCCCTCAGCCCCGGCCTCGGGCAGCGCCGAGGGCTCAGCCCCAGGCTCTGCCCCCGCCGCCCCATGGAGCGGCCCCGCCGCCCGCAGGGAAGAAGGTGAGCGGGGACCGGGGGGGGGGTGGTTGGGGCTGGGAGGCACAAAGCGCCGGGTTACAAAGCGGCGGGGCCGTGCCGTGCCACCGGCGGCTGCGGGGGGGCGGCTCCAGCCTCCTGCACACAATGACCGGGGCGAGCCCGGCGTGACCGCCCCCGAGCCGGGTCGGGTCGGGGCGAGCCGGGGGTGCGCGGCGGCGCTGAACCGGCCCTGCCCGGGCCGTGCCCCCGCTGCCCTCCGCGCCCGGAGGGGAGGCCAGGCCGAGCCGAGCTGGCAGCCGGCCCCCCCCCCGGTGTCCCCGTCCCCCTCCCCAGGCGGTGCAGCCCCGCTGTATGGACGGGGGGGGACACACACACAGCGCTGCAAACTTTGCTCGCAGCAGCCGGCGCGGAGCGGAGCCGCGGGGATGGCGAGGCGGGGGCAGGGCAGAGCCCCGCAGAGCCGGGCTGGGGGCGCGGGGCGCGGGGCGGGGGCTGCGGCACACGCCGGGACGGGGCCGCGCCGGAGCCATTGGCCGCCCGCAGCCATCAATCAGCGGGGGGCGAGCCCGGAGCCCCGCGGGGCCGCGGCCGGGGCGGCCCCGGGAGCCCCAAGCGGCGGCCGGAGGTGTGGGGAGCGGCCGGGGCCCGGCGGGGAGGGCGGGGGGGGGGGGGGGGCGAAGCGGGGCCGGCCCCCCGGGCTGGGGGGCTGGGGAGGGGGGAGGAGAAGGGGAGAGAAGGCGCGGCCCCCGCTGCCGTGCCCGGGCGGCCGGGGGCTGGAGCCCGGAGTTGGGCGCTAAGTGCGGCCGGGGAGCGCCGCCGGGGCGAGCGGTAACGAGGGGGGGGCGGCGGGGCCGGGGCCGGGGTTGGGGTTGGGGTTGGGGCTGTGCCGGCAGCCGGGGGGGCCGGGGAGGCACCGCTCTGGCAGCCGAGGGGGGTGCGGTGCTCGCAGCGTGCGCCTCCATGGCTGTGCGCGGAGCCTGCGCGGGCAGTGCGCCCGGGGATGCAGCCCCGCGCTCCGAAACGACCCCTCGGGGCATAGATCGCCTTCGGGTCCCGCTAGCCTGCTGTAAAAGGAGCTGCCCCTAAGTTTGTGCCGGCCCTTGTATGGGGAAAGAGGCTCGCAGCGGTTCGCACCTCGAAAAGCGAGCGGATTTATACAATAGCGCATCTCGCTGTCAGTCCAAACCCACGCTGGAAAATGATTGTTGCAGCCGGGGTAAGCTGTGCGTGGGGAGCCGCAGCGGGCTGCGATTGTTTATGTGGGGTTTCAGGCCGGTTGTTCGTAATCCAGCGTTAGCATATCGAGTGTGTGAAATTGTTTCACTTGACAGATGTGAGAAATAATGCGACTTCCATTCTTTGCTACTCGTCTCTTGCATGTAATCGTCGAAGAGTGATTGCCTTTGGAGAAAGAATGGTAGCGATGCAAAGTAGCCTTTTTTTTTTTTTTGTTTGTTTGTTTTTAAAACCTTGGGCCTAAAATATATTTAAAGTTGAGAAACATTCAGGTCCTTTTTGCTATTTTCTTCAGAGAGCTCATTAAAGAAGGTATTAATTAGGCACTTCTGCTAGGTGGGCTGTAGTACGGAATAGTGCACTACAGGGAATGTAGAGAATTGACACAGAAGTCAGCTACTTTTTTTCCAGTCCGGCGTTTGTTGTTGAATTTCATTTTAAAAGATGCTTTGCTTGGCTTTGTCTTGATTCAAGTAGAGAGGTTTATTCTCAAGATTAAAGGCTGGCATAGTGGGAAGCAATTGTAGCTTATATGCTTAAAATCATACAAAAGTCAACTTTAAAGTATCTAATAGAGCTATTCGAATATCCTCTTATCATTTGTTTTATTCCCGTTGTGGTAATTTCTTTCTGTAACACAAAGGTTATAAACCTTGTAAAAACGCTTATTGTCTTTATGTATGATTCACTCTTACAAACAAATTGGATTTCTTTTTTCCCAACGAGTGAACTATAATGTAAAACTTAATGCTCTGACCTTTCTTACGCTAGATTACTGAAAATAGTGTGATTTAGCTTTTCTGAAAGTCCAGGCATATTTTTGTTGTTGCTTTAACGTGTTATTCTATATAGTAGCTTTTAATTGCAGAAATATAACATGGATGCGTAATTTTCATACCACTTAATTTATGCAAACGCTGAAGTTCTTGCTGCCTAAAAGAAAAACTTATTTTTTTTTCCTGGGAGCTTTGATGGCGAGCATTCTTGTTAATGACAGTCATTTCTCCAACAGGAAGATGTTTTCATTTGTATTTACTTTTCAGTGCAGGGCAATTATGCTGTTCTGTGTTGCACACTCCTCGTAGTTTGTATCTCAAAAGAATTACAGTGCTTGGAACAGGACTGCAATTTGAAGCAGGTGTTGTGTTTTACTGTTATGCAAAATAACACTGAAATATAATTGTAAGGGAAATTAAGGAAACAGCTGCAAACCTGGTATGGTAACCACCACATTACGATTCGGAAGCAGTTGTTGCAGATATCTTAAAACACAGCCGAGATTTAGTTGAATAAAGCTCACCTTGCTGATTTTTTCCCCCTGAAACTATTGTGCTTGGTTTTAGGAGAGTGGGTTAGTGCAAAGGCCAGACCACAACCTTAGTTACTGAGATGGACTGACTGGCTCAGCAATGGCTCGGTTTTTAAATGGGAACTTCATGGCTGAGTTTCATCTTGCGTTTAAAAAAAAAATAATAATAAAGAAGATGAGGAATAGAACCCAATTACTGGAATGAAGGTTGCCGAATGTCTTAACCCAGCTAACATATGGAAGCCTACGTAGGCCTGAGGTTGTAAAATAATAAAATAAATGGCCTATAGCAGGCCATCTGCCATTTGCAGGGCATTTTTATTGTACTTCATGCCAAACTGGAAATTAGTCTTTGTATTAAAAATATATTTTGAATACAAATCAAAGATTCCAAATGTTTAATGCTACACATGGCAAACACATTTCGATCTGGGAGCTAAGAGAAGTCCAGGAATATCACACTGGAAAAACATTGCTTAGTTTGATGCCCAGGGATCAAATCATCCTCTTTTTCTTATCTCTTTGTCTTTCCAGCAAGTGCTGGCTTAGTTTTGTAAAGTACGCGCTAGATATAAAAATGTTGCTATTGTGTGAAGCAACTAAAGAGCAGATCGAGTGATACGGGGTGCGATAATTTCACTGAAGTCGTGGCAGCGATGGTAGTGTGCAGCAGCTGAGGGTCTACCTCATGAGCAATGCTTTTAAAGAGTTGCTCGTCTTGAAAGTATTCTTCAAATACAAGCAGATCAATTTTCACAAAGTCCTTCCGAAGGCAGGCAGCTGAGGTAACCTTAGTTTATCGATTCAAGAAATTGAGACTCAAATTGTGTGTGGGGAACTCGACAGAGATCAGATTTGGGGAGTTGCTGGCTCTTCAGCTTATCCTTTTATTGTAGAAGGCTTCCAGCCGTAGTGCAAAAGTATATTTAAGAGCACTTGGAAGAAGTGAAAGATCAGGATGCCTAGAGAGGGAAAAAACCTTTCTTTCATCGTATGCAGAAATAGTTGTGCATGAAATTGCTCTGAAATTTACTGGACAAATCATTTCTGTCTGATGATGAATCCAAACCAGTTTAATTGCTAGTGGACTGTAACGTGGTCATTCTGTTGGGTGTTGCCTAGATGTTAGCCTTGCTGCAGGCAGATAAATACATTGATGCAAAGGTATTTGAATGCACCTTTTGCTGTGCAACTGTAGGTTTTTCTGCCTTGAGTCGGCTTCCCCAAAGTCCGTCAGATGTAACTCATTTTGTAAAGCTAAAACGGGGCCTTGAAAACAAGTGTGTGTATTTGCGGAAAGCCATTTGTCCTTCAGGAAACTAGGTCCACTTGTTAATTTTCATGGTTGCAATTAGCACAAGATGTTACTTAAAATAAAGGATAGTAAATACGGAGTACTTAAGTGGGGCTTTCCACACAAATAGATTTCTAGTAAATAAAGCCTTATTTTAAGTATTATTATTTTTTTTAAATCTATGTAATAGTGATGGAGTTAAACGATGAAGGGGTGAATACAGTAGTGAATAGTAATGCATAGTGTTGGGTGATGTGTACATAAAAATAAAGAAAAAAAAAACACTCTGGAAATGGGGAGAGGACAGAGTAATGGCTGTGCCTGCTTGTGTCTCCTTCAAGGTTTTAGCAGTATGCGCTGTTCTCTCCTCACAGAGGTCTGCGGCGTTGATGAGGAGCTGCTGGGATTCGGGAGCTGCCGGGAACACAATGCCCTGCCCCGCTCTTGGCCTTGGGAAGCTGTGAATTGCTCATGTCCATAAGGAGGAAGGATGGCTCATGGAATTCCTTCACAAGGCAAAGTTACCATAACGGTGGATGAGTACAGCTCCAACCCAACGCAGGCGTTTACACACTACAACATTAATCAGAGCAGGTTCCAGCCTCCACATGTGCATATGTAAGTATTACTAACGTTGCCTCTGTGTGTGTGTGTGTGTGTGCGTGCTTAAATGGAGAACTGCTGCTGAAGGAGTGGGCTGAAAACTGGAAAAATTGGTTAGTCACGTTAGCTCATAGGCAAAATGGCTATCGGCTTTCCACACAGCATGCGGGAGAAGTCCTGCTCCATCAGCTCCTGGAGGAAAGCTGTGCCCCGACTTCCAGAAGCGTCCCTCGGCGAGGTTCGGCGGGGTACTGTACGTTTTCTGAAAGTTGGCACTTTGCTGGTCGCACTGTAACTTGCCTGAGGGACCCACGGCTTGAAAATTTCAGCTCCCTTCCCCCGCCCCTTACACTCAGCTGCGAAATAGGCCTAATTGGGACTAATTGTCCCCCCTGATCACTGAGCCCTTTGTCCTCCTGGTTGTGAGGGGAACGTGTGCCGCATGCTGCGCTCCACGCAAGCCGGGGCACAAAGGAGTGGGAGCCTGCTGAACAATTGCTCCCAAGAAATACAAATACTGCGGTAAAATAACGGGCATGGCCTGAACTGAAACCACCACAAGCATGGGAAGTGGCGAGCTCTGGGCCGCCTTACCTCACCTTGTTATTCTTGGGCATTGTGTGACTGGCGAGATCGCTCTGCTGCCCGCACCTAGGCACAATGGTTCCTGTTAAGCTAAGCACCGGCTTTAAGTCTGAATTTCCTTCCCATTGTTTCGTAGGTTTGATCTTTATCAGTTATTTCTGTTAAGGTTCTTTTTCTTTTAACATTAATAGAGTGAAAAGCACTTGAAACTAAAACAAAGAGGACATCTCTTGACCTCCTGTGTGCCATTGTTAGTCAGGATTTTGAGTGATGTCACACTATTGAATTTGATAAGGATTTTGCATAATAAGAGTGAAAAAAGTTGTAGGGTACTTCATTGCATTTTTGTTATGTAGAAGCCTACCGGAAGAGTCACAATGTAGGAGTTCAGCACCTTCTAATAGGATTTCATGTGGTTACAATCTTCCGTAAAGGAATTTTCCCGAGGAAGGATGCTGGAGGCTCTGTTGTGCATGTGACTGAAAAAGTTTTTTCATTAATTAATTTGATTTATTGCTGCCGAGATGCTGTAACTCTGCCTTTAGGAATATTTCCATTTCTTATTCACTGTTCAGATCTTTTGTCAGCAAATTTCTATTGCGAGTTTTGCACTCCAGACTGCACTTCTGACTGACGTTAAGCACAAATTCTGTGGAGAGAATGAATTCAGAGCAAACAATAGAGATTTAGAAAGCAGTTTTAAAGAACCCCTCCTTATTGACAACTGACTTCAGTGGGAGCTGGTTTTAGGACCAACTAAGTGTGGTGTTCAGCATTTGAAGAATTATTTGCGCTTTGGTTCAAAAATGCACAAATAACTATACAACCACCTCCCTAATAACTTGTGTATGTCTTAAATGGTATTGATTTGACAGACGTTTTCAAAAATGTTTTACTTGTTTAGAGAAGTTGTACACTTGACAAATGCCGAAACTCTGAAGTACAACATCATGACAGTATTTAAAAAAGAGTAACTGAAATACTGCAGCATTCTTAAATTCCTTAGTTTGGTTTCAAGGGTGTGGCATATGATCTTTTGGTCTCCCTCTCTTAAAAGAGAGATGGGAACTTGAATGAAAGAAGATTAGTCTGAAAGAGTTGGATCAAAGAAAATGTTGCAGTACAGGAGGTGAGTTGGGGTGTAGGTCTGGATAGCAAATTATGGGTTTTGGAAAACCTCTTGAGGAAAAAGATGATAGGATCATATTGAGGGTCTAGAGTTACGGGCAGACGAAAGCAAGAAATGAAGATACGACTAAGGGTAGGGGTTTGTGTGATGGTAAGAACAGAGTTATTCCTGAGTGGGAAAATTTAGAGCATGTTGTACGTTCAGAGGGGGGACAGGGTCCTTACTTGCTCCCAGTGTTTTATAATGGAAGAAGCATTGTGCATATTTCTGAGAGAAGATACCAAATAAGAAACTCTGAACAGAAAATGAGTAAAAGCAATATTGACAAAGAAATCATGATCTATTTTTTTATCATGTTGTACCTTTGCTAATGCCACATTGCTGCAGTTGCCAGGATTGTTTTCTATTTTGCTATCTGAAGGTAATGCATGCATATTTATTTATTTATTTATTTTTTAAGAAGAAGTTTGAGGAGGTCTTCTTCCAGTGAAAAAATAATTTAAAAATCTCGGGGTATTGAGAAATGAGTAAAACAACATAGAAACCGAGTGCTATGACATGTATGTAAATAGTGGGGCGATCTATTGCTGCAAGGCCCTGTTGCAAACCATAAATGAGTGGCTGGGTGCAGTTTGAGGACATCGTTATTTCCTAAATGAATTAATTTCTTAAAAAGTCTTTTTTTTTAATGCATATGCATCTTCACATGCAAAGGCAGGAACTGGATTCTTGGCATATATTGAGTCATTTCTGTCTCTAGTATTCATTGGGCCAGATTCTTATCTCACATGAAGTAAATTAAAAGTCTTGGAATATCACCAGTGTAAAACTGATGTTTAAAGAAATCCTGGAATTAGACTTCCTGTTCCCTGAGGCGTATCCTTTCTCCTGCTTTCACTTAGTGCCTTTCACATGATAGTGTCATGTAGTTTAATCAACAGGGATATGGTTGTCTTTTTGCTGTCTTTATATGTATTTTTACACTAGCATTTCTCTGTGAACCCCTTTAAGCGTGCCATCAAGTAAATATCAGTATCTTAAAGCTCCCTGTGCTTAGCCTGGCAGACAGTAGTTTTGTGAGTTACTTGGAGTCTGCTGTAGTACAAATTTTATATCATTTTGTCCAGCCTTTCTATTTTATTTCTGTACTAATTAATGTTTGAGCAGGTGCTGTGAAGACAATTTTTACTGTAAGTTTATTTTGGCTAAAGAGATACCATCTTAAATTTTTGAACGTCTTGAGGCGATGCCCCCACCCGCAGGTTTCCCTAATTGTCTGAAGATGTTATTAAATGTTTGCATTTGAATATTTTCACTTAGTTTTAATTAACTGCACTACCTTAGTTCCCTGATTTAAAGGGCAGGTGTTAAATAATAACAACGATAATGCACCTTTCTTGGCTTCTTAATGGTTAGTATTCTTCAGGATGTCTTTGTACTCCCCCATTTTTTGTTAGGAAAATGCCTCTTGCTCCTTCGGTGTGGTGCTGCCCTCTCTGTTCTGCAGCACGACTGACTCAGAGGGCTTCAGAATGAGACTCTACAACTTTCCAGTAATCACCACAGTGGATCTTTAAATCATTTTAATTTAGCAGAAATCAGTGTGGCTTGGTTTTGCAGAACCTTCCCATCTCACCTTTTCCTCCTCCCCCAGGCCAGTGGAAAGGAGCTGAGAAGAAAATGGGACAAACCTGAATTGAAAATAGTTTGCTTAAGTTCAAATCATAGGGAAGAACCTTCCTGTCGGGTACAACATCTAATCACTTTCAGGGAAAAAAGGGGAGAGTGAAATAAACATCTTGGGTTTGTGGTAGGAAACGCCTCTTTTGATGGGCCCTGCTGCTGCTGGTATGCGTGCTGTGAAGGTGAGCCAGCTGTAGCCCAAGCTGCTGCAGGCCCATCCATTTAGAAGACTTCTAATTAAGTTCATTAGCTTTCCTCAGACTTCACCAGAATGGCTTAGTGGCTTGTTTTTAGGATTCTCTGAGTGTACGTTAGTACTCCGGGACGGTTTAAGTTCAGTGCTAGGGGAGTAAGAAAGAAAGAGGTTTCAGTGCAAGAGGAAGTCTTCGAAATGAGTTTATTCACGCGCGGAGATGCGTTGAACAATCTCTAACTATATAATTTTATTGCCTTTTCTGTACTAGAGCAATTCCCTCCGTGAATATTCTTACTTTAAAATAGAGTATAAACATAGCATTTTATGTTAGTAGAACTTTATATATAGTTGACTAAAGTACATAAATGTGTGAACGTATGTAAACGTGAGATATAATAATGGTAGTAATATAAAAGTGTGGCTGTACAGTCACAGAAGAAAAAACTTTCAACTGTGGCAAAGCCTTAAACAGTTAAAACTCCAAGATCTTACCAGACTACTGACCTTGACAGATAGGATCTTGCAGATTTTTTTCTCTCGGGGAAACCGTCCTGCATTTAATGGGTTTTATAAACTCCCAGTGAGATTAGCAGAAAATGTGTGCGTTCTGTTGGTTACGTTCTTAACTTTTCATTCATAAAAGGTGTGTGATATTCGGGGGGGTGGGGAAAGACTAACACTAGTAGAACATGGACTTGTTTGATGTTTATAGAATAGCGGAGTGTTTACATGTAATAATATTGGCTGAGAAAATACAGATATTCAGTCTAAGCTATCTATCTATTACCTTGTGTGGCTGGGCTCGTTATTTCAGGTGATATTGAGGTGATGAGGGAATCACAGCTTTGGTGCTGACTGTTGCTCTCAGTAAAATAACATTTCTTACAAAAGCATATGTAGCTTCTGAGCACTGTAGTTGCTTTTCACTGCTTTTCCCAAAAAGTTGAAAAAACTTTACTGCCCCCAAACAAATGATATTTAAGCTCTGATACTGGAAACAGGAGTACATTGAACAAGTGTTGTTAAAACTTGAGCCTTACTTCTGTTTCACAGTGATTTTTACGGGGCCTTTGGCTCACCATTAGCTTACCTTGGTGCAGTCTGAGTCTCCCATCCCTCGCTGGTCCCTCGGTGGATGCTGAAAAGCAGCAGTTCACAATGTGATGCATTAAGTAAAACAAACCTGTTTTTCTTAGCCCACCAAGCAGACAGCAGCAGCCATTCAGCAGCTGCCTCTGAAGCAGCTGAGCTCTCCCTGCGCCAGTGGGGATTCCAGCAGAAAAGAGGGGAGGACAGCTGTAGGTGAGAATCCTTACAGCTGTCCCAAAATAAATAGTCCCCACTCAAGAAGAGGACCATTAACTGATTGCATTTTCTAGAACAATGGAAGCTGAGTTGCAAAGATGCTAATTTTAATTGTCATTAAGAAAACATTTCGCTGGAGCGTGTGCATGTGTCTGTGTCTCTGTGGGCTGAAATAATGGAAGATTTCTATTGATCTTAATGATTTTAAATGACGTATTTTGCAAAATCTGAGCATAAGATACATTCTCAATTTAAATTTCAGATGCAAAATGAAAAACTTATTTTCATGGGTGTACACTTTAATTACGTGTAAAGCCTTTTGAGATGCTTGAGTGGAGCATGCTGAAAGTGAGCATTGTGCAGAGGTGACGTATGGCATGCAGTTTTGTAATTAAAGCTCAAATTTAGCCCCCTTATACAGTGTTTATACAGTGCAGCCATATCATGCTAATCTCTCTTGAAGAATTGATTAAGTTTCTGACCTTTCTTTTTGTCACTGTAGAAAGGACCCATACCGACCTACCTTTAAAAATACTTCGACGTCCCTGGAAGACTGATGCTCTAAAAGTGCCAATATTATTTTAATAAATGTAGGACAGGTTTAAAATAATGTTTTGTCACCAGCTCTCTATCGGTTACTGTATTCCTGACTTAGGTTGTCCTAAGATGGAGGTGAGATCTGGTTTAAATGGGTGCTAAAGCCGCTGACTGCCCGTGCTGGTCTCCACACCTACCGCAGTCATCCAGGGTCGCAATCGGACATTCCTTCGACTTCCTCATTGACAAAATCATGTTCCCAGGACAGCACGTTGTAGGGTCAGTCTAGCCCCTGTGGTAAACCCTGAGAGGGAGAAAGAAAGCGGTGTGTTTTTTATGCACACGTACGTTAACATTCTTTCATGCTGTATTAATTGTGCAAAGAAGCCTTTGGTAACAAGTCTGTTATTAGTAAGTCCTCGTTTCATTAGCTGAGCACTACAAATGGAAATTTTCATTATATGGTCTGATTCTACATTACGGTCTTTCCCATGTCGTTGCTCCAGTGTTCAGTCATAATGAGTGACAGTGGGCTCTGGGCGTCACGGTTATTCACAGCACACAATTAGTCCTTATCTTCCAGGGGGTTTGTGGTGCGATCTGACCAAGAATGCTTTTTGCAGCAGTGGTACCCCAGGATCCTGTGCCTGAGGGGAACTGCTCACCGAGGGAGCGCTGTGAGGTAGGTTGACAATGTTGTGATTAAACACCTCATGATCACAACGTTGCACTGTCATGGGCAGCGTGTCAACTTCATTTAAAAATGTAGGGCAGTAGGGAAATGAAGGCAGCGGGCTGTAGGTTAACACCTGAAAGGTGAGGGTGTCACCTGGTTGGTGAAACAACCTCGAGAGCATAGATTTCTTTCCAGTCAGGGAGTCAAGACTTCACAACCTTTTCAGGCCCATCTTTGTTTTGGCCTCATGGTTTTCACCTAGTGGCAGAACAAGGCCAGCCCTGCCGTGTTCCCGGTGACAGGTGGCTGTTGGAAGCCCAGGGAAAGTGCCGCACCTACCTGTGACACATCGTGTTGGTTTATTTTACAAATCCTTGTTTGACTATCTGGCTAGACAAATAAACAAAAGGAAAGCCCTGCAAACAGTGCAGATTTAGAGGTTTATGTTAGATGTTAAGTGACTATACGCAGCTTATTTGCTTATGTTTGATATGGGACTATGTCAAATAACGGCGGTGAACATGGACTTTGTACTGAATGTTGCACAGATACCTTGGAGTTTCCATTTCTGATCTCGAGCTGCTGTAAGCGGCTCTAGGAGTAGAGTCAATTGCCAAGCATGGGTATGTGTGCATAAATTTGGGAACAAAGGAGTCAGGGGTCAGCATGTTTCCTTCAGAAACAGAGCATTTGATGAGTTTTGGTTTAGAACTCTGTAAAATGTCTCGGCATAACGTGAGACAGTAGATGCACTTCAGCACAGCTGAAATTCAGAGAGGCAGGGAGATTTCTTTGAAAGATGCATCTCTTACAGTGAGCTGTGGATTTGAAGAAATAATAAAGTTTGGTGTAGGGGTTACCTGTGTAGTCACAAGCAGTGAGTGCTAGCTGAAAGAGCTGAATGTCAGTCTGGTATGGAAAAATCATTCCCTTTTATTTCACACCAGGTTTTTCCAGGTCCCTAGAAATGATTCCAGTGAGTTGTCAGCTTTGGTCCTGGAAGCGTTGGCTTGTTGTTCCCAGTGGTTTGAACTGTGCTTGGCATCTACGGTTGTAGTTTCATGGACTTCATCGTGACTGCTTCTGCTTGCAGAAGGCCTCCTACTGGCTTTCTGATCTTCTTCTGTGTTGTGTATGTGCAGAGCAGTGCCAAATAGAAGAAGGAGATAATTTTGCCTGCATATGTACCTTCATGTGTTTCATAGAAGGTATTTCAGAAGATACAAAGAGCTTTTTTTTTTTCTAATGGGATTTGAAGATTCAGGTCATGCCTGTTTACTCTCAGTTTTAATATGGGCTGTTAGGATTGCAATTTTTAGGTCTTGTTTATTGCAGAGGGCAAGTTTTTGTGATACCGAGTTTGGTTGTTTTTAATTATAGAGTGAGGAGGCTGGGGCTAAAATGTGTATGTGTATAAAACACTGCAGTCAAAACACTTCTATCATGTAATAAATGTGACTAGACTTCATTTAATGATTTTTATTTTGACGTCTCTTTCAAACAAGAAGTCAGTGTATGATAGATAATCTTATACCCAGTAACGTGCACGGTGCTGGTGACATGCCAGGAGCGGTACCAAGTGGTAAGAGCAGAAAACTGCAAGCCTGGATTCTGAACAGTGAATGCTGGGTACCTCGAATTGTACCTTTTACTTCTCTCTTGAAAGGTTGACCACAAAGCTTGGTTTTATCCTCCATGCACCCGGAGGTTCCTCCCAGCACATCAGCTCTCTGTGTCCTGCATGCTGTGCAGCATGAAGGTCGGCCAAAACATAAACGCTGGTGGATGAGCATTGGTGTTGTATGCTGCTGCTGAAGCTTGCTGCTGGGGGCCAAGGAGGAAAGAAATGGTAGAGAGGATGGCTGAAGACCAAGTCAAACCCTAATCCCAGAATCTGGTCACCCTCTTCATATCTCAGAGGGATCCAGCCCATTTCTTGTCCCGTAGTTCTTGTCCCGCACCTATCAGCAGATAGGTGCGTACTCCCCATGGGCAGGGAAATGCCCCTGTTTTTATAGCGGGCATGTTTTCTACATACACATCATATTGAGGGGAGAGACAGGTAAGAAAATCACAACTCTCCTGTTTTTTCCAAAAGATTATTTAAATGATTGTGCTACGGTATCTTGTAAGATTTATTTGTGTCACAAATCGAGGACTTCATATAACAAGAGCCCTTCTTCCTTGCATGCTGCTTGATGTAGGGCTGCAAAGATTCCAGGAGATGTTGGCAAGAAAAACCAGGACTCGAGGCTTGCTCATAGCAGAGTCCCCACTTACTGTACTGGGCATTAACTTCTCTCCAGCACATTAGACTTAAAAGCAGACAGCCATTAAGTGTAGCACTCCCTTCCCAGGAGGGCAGCAGATGGAGAGAGGATGGGGGAGGGAAGGAGAAAGGAGTATGATAGCAGGACTTTATCTGATGGATCTGTAAGCCAGGAAACTTGCTATTTACCACGTTTACAATTTCTCTGGTATAAGGAATTGAGTGTAGTGACTGGGAGCATCAGGGTCAGCACATTACTCCTAAATGTTTAGCTATTGTAGCATTTTATGGGAAGGAAAAGGTGCTGGTCCAGTTTATCTTCCCTCATGCTGATTTTATATAGGGAGCACAAAGGAAAAAGTCATTACTTTTTAATTACTCTAGGTTTCTTTGTTTCTGTAAGCACGTTCGCTTTTGGTTAGAATTACCAAAGGGTTCTCTTTCTCTCCTTTGAATGGTGAAGTAATTTTTGGGAAAATGAGAATTGGTCAGAATTGTAATTTTGTGCGGTCCAGCTTGTTAAGTAAAGTGGAGCCCAGTCCTATACTTTTTAAATGCAGGGCTCAGTGACGCTCTTACTGCTTCCAGAGGGGCAGTACCAGTTTCTTAGCTGCCAGGCTAAGTGACGCCCTCAACTTTAAGCTATGGTTCTTCAAGGATTACATTCCTCTGGTTGTTAATGGTGTGTAGGTATAAGATTGTGATAATTAAAATATATTAGAGAGAGAGGAAATTTTGTCTTTATGATTTGTTTGTTTTGTAAATTACAAATCAGCCAGGCGTTCACTTTTCCCTACTGCTGGAAAGGAAAGAAAAAATTAAAACTAAATAAACACAAAATTGCAAACATTTTATAAAGAACTCAGGTATAATCTCTGCAATTACTCTGAAGTTATGTATTTTTTTCATTTTTATTATATTTCTCTTGACATCAATGGGATTTTTCCATCATCCTTTTAAGCAATGCTCACAGCTTTGAAAGGAAGGCTTGTTTATAGGAACAACAAATTTGGTTCTGTTGTTATTATTCTATACCTTGAAAGTAAAAATGTTCCTGCTTAGGACATGCTCTTTGGGTTCCTGAGGGAGAATTACGGCTGATACCGCATTCTTGGATCTTTTAGATGGCATTTTAATTGTTTGTACAAAGTTCTTGGATGGTTTTTCTGCTAGAAATGTTGCAGTATAATGAGGCTACACAGATGAAGTATTGCAATACAAGTTCCAGGCACCCTGCGAGAATTAAAATGATGATGATAATCCTCTAGGGGTGGTACGCGTGCTGTTTTTTTGTTTTGCTTTTTTCACTGTGACCTTTGACGTGGTGTTTTGCTAGGCTGCTTTGCATTGCAGCTTTGTGAGTGCCACTGTGTTAATGGAAGGATCACACGTACTGTTTGTCTCAGAACCTGATACATCAGCTTGGCAACAAAATGAAGACCTTTAGCTCTTAGAGTTTTCATCATTTGTTGTTAGTTGTCTATTAGCATAAATTCTATGCCTTCAAGAAAAGAGGGTGTTTTTCAAGTGGATGTAAGTCTTGGTTTTCTCTGAGCCAGAGGAGAAAGGAAATCCTGATATCAGTTTCAAGGAAATTAAATGGTCTATTAGGAGGATTTCATTTTGTTTTCAGGATTGTTCATTTCAGTTATCATTAATTCAGGGCATCTTTTCCAGAAAGGAATCCTTGCATTCAGGCTAGATTGGCAAGAGGAATATTAAGTTGAAAATTAACTTTGGATCACCTGGCTTTCTTGGTGGTCTGTTCATAGCATCATTTAATGCTGTGATACGCACGAGTCATCATTTTCAGTGAGTACTTCTCTTAGAGGGTTTTTAAGCCATCACTCTACAGAACGGGAAAGACCTTTTATGACTCGTCTTATTCAGCGTAGAGTTAAAAGGGGTAAACTGAAACACTGAGTGAGGCAGCTGGTAGAAGTTTTTCTGATTCAAATGAAATTGAGGTCTGGATGAGATTTGGTACAAGAAATGGTGATTTTTCGGATATCCAGTTATAAAGAGGCAATGCAGTTTCTTTAGGGTGCAGACACTTGTCCAATAAAATGCAAGACAAATGTACCGGAGGTGACTAATGCAGTGGTGGTAAGCAGGAAGCAGAATAAATGGAAGACGAGAAACAGATAGCTGATCTCAAATACTCGGGACTAACCAGAGATAAGAAGTTGGCCTAAAGTATAGTTCTCAGCACACCTTGCAGCTGTATCTCATTTGCTACGATTTTACTGTCTGCGTATGTGTTTAAAGGCAATCTTGCCCTAGTGTGAAACGTAGAAGTAATGTATCACGTTATTGCTACAGCATCAGTATCAGAGCCTTTCAGTTTTGTGTGTTTTATTATTTTCCTAACAAAAGCTTTTTTTTAGATTTTGAGCTTCTAGTCTTATGCCTTGTAGTTGTTCACAAGGGAATCTCGCCGTCCTGACCGAGAGGCTGTACGTTAACGTACTGAGGCAAGGTCACCTGAACCTTTCAGTACTGTGCCCAGACCCTGATGGCTTTAAAGACGTGCCTTTTTTTTTTTATTATTCTTTACATTTTTTCTTCTGCTGGGCTTCATGCGCTTGTGAGAAGTGTCAGTGCACTGAGAACAAATTCTTTCTCCACGTATGCACACAGAGCTATTGTCGTTGCTGTTGAAGCTTCCCTCATAAGTTCCCCGCAAATGACTCTCGTTCGCCTCTCACCTGTAGGGACTCGCCATGGAACCGAGAGGGAGATTAGTGTCTGTGCCCGTTCAAACGAGAGCTGCTTCAGAGAACATCCATCACAGTGCTGGTTTGTGTTATGTGAACGTCTTTACATGACCTAAAACGGAGTCCTTTGTGGGTTTTGTTTTTTTAAGGCAGCAAACACCCGTTGAGTTGTAACGTTTCTCTTGTCTTGGGTCAGATTAGACAAAAAGCTCTAAATGAAAAATCAGGTGTCCTGCTATACCTATCCCGTGAGGCACCTCATCTTAAGCTGTATGTTGTGTATTTGTAGTGGGGGGACAGTGCTGACCACTACTTTCAAGGAATGTATGGATGTTCTCCTGTGTTTTCCAAGCAGAAAAAGGCAGAGAACTAGGTGTCAAAACAGTGACTTGCTACCGATGGCGTAATTAAGTATGTTATATGTTAGCTACAATGGATGGCGACCTGGAGTCACCATCCCCAGCTGTCAGAATTTGGCACCCTCCTGAAGACAGGAGCAGATGAATGGAGCATGAAGAAGTTTCCTGAACTGCATGAGTGCATACGTCAGTATATTAATCAAAATAAAAGCCAGCTCTAGTTTACTCGAATACCTTAATGTGAAACAGTGATGGTCCAGAACCGTGCTGTATGGGCAGCTGTATCTGAGAGAAGTATGGATGAGAGAGGGAAGCTGAGGCTGTCCTTGTTTAACTTGCTGCGAAACATGGCTCGGAGCAGGAAATGCCACTTGGTAGTGTCAGTGCTTGGAATACTCCAGCACAGAAGTTGCATTGGGCAGGACTTAAACAAGTGTTTTTAAATGCTGATCTCACCTCTGCTGCCATTTTTGGTCCACTACTGTAGCAGGGTTTTGCTACACACATGTGACTACAGATGTGACTGCATCTGTGTTTGAGCACGTCAGGGTTCTGGCCTGCTCTTGTTCCCTCGCGCTGGGGACGTTAAGCATTTTACCCCTTGCCACTTTGCTGCAGTACCTCCTGGATGTAGAAGGCATTGTGGCTACTGCACTCAGTTGGAAGCTGAGATTTTAATGATGTTGCTTCAGTGCGTTGCAGATCTCCTAAGTGAAAGGACCTTCAAAACCAGGTGGGTATAGTATTAAAGCAGTGGCTACATGTGACACACCAAAAGATGTTTTCTATTTGTACTCCTCATGCTGCTGCCTGTGTTTGTGAAATAAAGTTTTCTGATTCATTATGCAGCTACACTTCTGTTTTCTCCAAAGAGCCTTATGACTGTTTCTGGGATGTCTTCTGTGATGTGTGATGCAGCTGTGATCTCACAGTGACCTACCTGGCAGCTTAACCAAGTTAGGAGTTCAACCGTGCAAAGCAAATAAAAACCTTACTCATTAACCCCCGTGGATCTTCTGATAATTAGCAAAAGTGGCGTGGGTAATCACCAAAAGACTTGAGGCTGAAGTGAGACGTATTAGCAGGCGTTTCCCTCCCTGTGAGCATCTTATTTTGGGATGTGATGGGGAGACCCCAGTCCACATGTGCAATTCAGCCCAGTGTACTCCGCGTTATAAATATGCGCCGGATGCAGGGGAGAAACGCAGCGCATTCTCTCAGGATGCTGTTAGGGCCAAGCAGAATCTCATTAGGGACAACTTCAAAGATCAGTTCCTCATGTCCATAAAAACAAGTGTAAATTATCTTCTGTGAGCCTGCTGTTAGCAGTTGCACTGTTACATTATGCATGATTCTAGACTGCACGTGGTACGAACAAGCTGCACTGTGTGCCATTAGTGTTTTTCATTTTCATGCTAAGCCTTGGAATTTTGCTATTTATTGGTGTTATTTTGGCTAATATACTATTTGACTTAAAATCTCCTGTTATATTAGCTGTTAGTAGTGACACAACGCCTGGAAAGGACTTCTAAGGTTCTCCAGTGCTTGTGTTTTTACAAGGGGATGGCACACAGACAACTCTGTATTGACAGCTTTACTTGCTTCCTCATTTCCTCCCTGCACTCAGTAGGAAAGTGGCTGCTCCGGACTCCGGGAGTGAATGAAGAAGCTTTCCGTGATGCTGCTCTGCAGCACTTGACCTAAATATTTATGAAAATAAAAAAATAAATAGGGTGGAATTCATTAACGTAATGCGTTCACTAAGCTACTTACCCCTTGTATGCATTCAAAAGGCTACTTTGTTGTGATCGTTGGGGAAACATTTTGAAACTGTGAGGTGGGACCTCTGCACAGAAGTTTTGAGGCTGGTTTCATTGGACTAAAATTTGAGTTGAAGTCTTCGTTATCTTTGCAGAGACATTCAGATGTTGTGGAATGTATTTTTAACCCGAGCTGCGTTGATAAAAAGGGCAAAATCCTCCCTCCCGCCATGTGCCACTAGCTGCATGGTGCAGCCAAGCCGGCAAAGCATTTTCTTGTCTCTTCTTTCCCCACCTAGCAGCTCCAGCACGTCCTGCAGCCAGCAGCCCGCTCTGCTCAGCGCTGCGGCACCACAGAGCTGCTCTGCTGCCTGCAGGGTGCAGCTGGGGCTGCGTTAAGCTGCTCAGAATAAAGTCCCAATAACGTCCTGGCACGTGAGCTGGGCCAAGCTGGCGCTTGCTGGATTCATTACGGCGGTGGGTGTGTGAAGCCGTGGTTTTCTGAGGGCTTTTTTGCTCCCCGTTGTTCTGCGGTGGAGGTACTGCCAACGGGAGCACCTCTGCTCCACCTGCGCTGCTGTTCTGCTCTCGCCCATCCCTGCCCTACGTGTGGCATGGCCAGGAGCTGGGAATCATCCCTGCAGGGAGGGGAACACACGGGAAGCGAGGCAGCAGGAGGGGCTGAGTGCCTTGTGCGGGTGCCTTGTGTTGGGTGGCCTGGAGTTCGGTGTGTGGGTGAACGGCCAAGCTAAAATGAGGCTTCCCTGTAATTCCCAAACACGGCAGGTGAAGAATTTCCCACCGTTGTTCAAGGCTACAAGAGTAATCTGAGGTGGTTTCTACGTGCCCCGACTGGAGCTGTGGGGTGGCCACCCTGGACATGTCCCACTGCGGAGGTCCCCCGGGGCGAGCTGCAGGCAGCCAGCATCGTTCCCCTTAAAGCTAAATCAGCAGGATTGAGTGGGTGACAAATGGCTTTTGTACCATGGAGCCATGCACAGGGTGATCTCGTCTCCGTGAAAACCTTTAATCCTCATGCAGAGCTCCTACCTGTGGCTCCCCTGGCGTACAGGGCAGTTAGTCTGGACAGAAACCAGATTTGTTTTAGTGGAGTTCTGCCGTTAATCATGTTAACAAAGCCATCTAATTCAGGACACAGATTATGCTGGTAAAAAAGCTTTTTTTAATTTTTTTTTTTTTTAATAAATTTATTTACCAGACCTTTGACTGTTACAAAAACATTGCAAACATAGTTTTCTCGAACTGACATCACTTTCTAGTGCGGTGTGAGAGAGGAAAATTTGACCCTCCTTTCTTTGTTATTAACAAATGAAGAAAAGTAAAACAAACAACAAAATCCCACACCATATATTTGTTTCTATATGTGTGTGCGTGTATGCATACACATATATGTTAGGTGATGCTTACCTGTGGCCTGGAAAGGATGTTTACATGCAGTCATGCCTTTGTAATTTGCTGTGAGCTTGCTTCCTTCTGACCTTCTTTCGACTTTGTTTTCGAAGCCTGTGAAATCCGACGTGGTTTGTTATCTCGTGAAGGAGTGATCAGTTTCATTAGAAGTTCAAGACTGCCGTGGGAGGAAGTCTTCATTTAACATCATTGTTTAGGTCTGACTCTGTCTGACCACAGCAGACAATGTTGGAAACGACGATAAGATAAGAAGTGGCAGTGATAACCGTGCTGTAGGGTTACTGGCAGGGCATGAAACAGCATCTGGCTGTGGGATTTTAGGGGTCTGACTCTTACTTGTAATGGTTGATTGAAATGTTCTTCTCATGGAGTTGTCAGTTAATGGGGCATCCCTGGCAGTGTGTCCCCCTGGAAAAAAAAAATGAAGTGGTTGTAGGAAAACAACAACAAAAAGGAAAGACTAAAGTTGAGCTGAGCACAACTATATTTCATATACAGGATGTCCACTTGCTGCTTTTGAAGCTCAAATAAGTACATGAGGTACAGGGATACAATTTAGTTCAAGGAGGATAAACAAAATGGATAAAAAGGGAGTAACAGAAGAGCATAGGTGGTTAGAGCTGAGAAGATGGGGGGAGAAGTGATGTGTGAAGAAGGTTGCAAAATACAGCACAATAAAGAAACTGGTCAGGGCTCGTTATCTCAATATATATTTAAGTTAATTGCTTTTCTTTTTCCATTCATTTTGTTTGTTTGCTATTAATTTGTCCGTTTAGGAAGTCTGTTTCCCATCCAGGCCTAATGCTGTCTCTGACAAAACGAGCTGTCTAGGATTTGAACATGCACTACAAGATTAAACAGCGTCTGGAAGTAGGGAAAATTCTCATTAGACCAGGGAGCTTCTTATTTGAGCCTCAAGAGGAGAAAAAAACCACTTGATTAGCGCTTCAGAAAATGGCTGCGTCAGTCCACCACGGAGCTGCTGCCGCTGGGACCAGCCCACAGCCTTCGTGCCTGCTGTGCCCAAATGCTCTCGTTGCTTTACTCGAGTTTGGGCTCTTCTGGCAGCCCGGTGAGCTGAGCTGGCTGATGGAGGTGATGGGGATAGAGGTGATGGAGAACTTCGAGGGCTAGTTCCACGGGTGGTGAAGGTGATGATCTTTACAGGTTTCCTGGCACAAGTTGTCCTCTTCCGTGCATTGGGGTCTGGTGGGACAAACATGAAGAGAGAATCGTGGGCTGGGAGCCACCAGGGAAAATCCAAGAGCCAGTGGGTCCTCTTGGTAAACGCTTCCTTCTGTTTTGTGTAGTGACTTAGTGGGGCGTGTTTTGTGTGCACATAGAGCGGCCTGTAAGGAAGGGTGTTGTGGCACAGTGTGCCACTGCCGTGATGTTCTCTGCATCAGTCAAAATGATCATTATAAAAAAAAAATCTCTAACGTTTGACACCAAAAACTTGTGATCCCTGTTACTGTAGGTAATACCAACGAGGGGGGAAGCAACTAGAAGAGATGGCTTCCAGTATAAAAGGCGTTTTTACAGGAAAGCCTCTGAATGTGTTCCCGTGTGGTTCCTGTCTGTGGGCCTTCAGACAGAGCAGTGCTTAAGGCTCTGAATTCTAGAAAGAGCCAGTCGTGCCCATTAAGGATGGAGTTTGTCTCAAGCCTTTACAGCCAGCAGAAGATGAAGGAGCTGAGGATTTTGTAGGTCACAACACACCGGTGGAGTAGAACTAGATCGCATAATCAATTGCAGAAGGGGTTTCTGGAACAGACTGAAGTGTCTTGCCAATTTTGCCCTTAAGGGCAGTGCTTGTTATGAAGCAGGCTGTAAGTCTGGTCTTGATTGCCAAAAAGGTTGGAGGGGGGGGGAAGGAGGAGAAAGGTTGCAGGAAATTAGTCACTTCAGTCAAAGAACTGAGAATCTTAACTGCTAATTTTGTTTAATATAGATGACTGCTAAAGTACCGATGTGAACAAAATAGTTTCTCTTAGCTCACATTCCTGTACCATTACGGTCACTGTGAACTTTGGCTTCATTGACTTCAGTAAGCACAAGCACAAGCCCTTCGTGCTGTCCAACTGGAAACTTCAGTGACAATGCCAAAGCACAGAAACGTAGAAAAAACTAAAAAAAGAAATGGATCCAGATGTAGAAGAAGAAATGGTTAAAATACAGCTGTTCGCAGGTTTTAACACCTTGTTCTTTTTGTCTCCGTGAGCAGCTTCCTGAATTAGCCTATTTTCTCACTTAAAAAAAAATCCCCAGTTATAAGGCTGTCAACGATGCTGGGAAACTTTAGTTTGTTCCCTTCTCCAAAATGTTTAGCAATGATATATATATATTTTTTTCCCTGAAAACTTGCACAAATGTTTTTGTTGATGTATTTTTTTCTTCAATTCTTCATAGCCTTGCAAAGCCGTCATGGGATTTTGTCATATTCTGTGCCTAGAAGGTATCTCCTCCTGCTCCATAGTGACAGGGAAGAGAACTGGTGCTCCATTTTGCACGCTCAGAGAAATTACTGTGGATGGGGAAGTGGGTACAATTCTGCAAATGTTCTTGGTCAAAGCAGAAATGGGTTTGGTTGTTTAAAACAACAAAGAAAATGCCCATTAGTATAGCTGACAATGATTGCACCCTGATAATACTCCATATATTTATGTATTTTGTTTTTGACAGCTTTTGCAGTTTTATTGTGAATTCTGAAGCAGCTGGAGCTCTTCTGAAAAACTTATTATCAAAACACATATAAAAAAGATTTAAGTTTCTTTTGCTTGTAAGTACTAGGAGGAGAATGAAAATGAAAACCAAGAATAAGCGTGACCATGTAAGGGAAAAATTATTTCAGTAGTTCGAAGAGAAAAGGCTATTCTGCAGCTGCTATTCTGGAATTCCTCCTGGTGTGGACACTCACATTCTCTAGGAAAATTACTTAAGCTAAATCAGAAAACCGGACTGTGCCTAATAAATAGACTCCCTGGGGAGTCATATAGGAAAAGCTACAGTACTTTCAATTCACACAGCCCGTCTTAATTCAGGGAAACCTCCTCACGGTCTCAAACTTTAAGAAACCAGAAGATGAATAAAAACAATGAAACAGACCCTTTTGCATTTATTTATTTATAATATATATTTATTTATTTATTTATTTATTTATTTATATTTAAACTCATGGTTTGGAGGACCTGAGATGTATGATTTCTCTGTCTTGGGCTTGTTAATGACAAGTTTGGTGGAATTCACCCCCGTGTGTGAGACCTTACGTATCACTGACTGAGCTTAGATGTTATGTTGCTCAGTTTGTGCCTCACCAGCGCACACAACAACAGGATGAATTTCACCCACCGAGGTTATTGCCATCTGAATGTGGAACAATGGCTTCTATTTGAAAGGAAAGGAAGTTTCATGATTTTTCCATGTTTAAAGCGTTGGCTGAAACAATGAAATTCCCTCTTTTGTTTCGGAGTGTAATCAGTGAGATTGCATTTGCATTGCTTGTAACTGAGTCGCCTAAGTGAAATTACATTGCCCACATCTCATTTCGTATCGTAAAATGTTATGTGGTGCAGCCTGTTTGCCTTCTTCCTGGAGCTTTTCATGGTGATATCCTTTCTCTAAATTTCAAAGCTACGAAACATTTGCTTTTTGCATTTGGCATAGGAATTACTTTCTGCAGAGCACTTCTGTATCTGCCACATGAACCAAAATTTTGATAGTGAACAACATATGGATTTGGAAAGCAGATTGCAACGTTTTCAAGGTCTCATGTTCTGTTGCATGTTAAATGGTTCCTGAGCAGGTTTGTACAATTAACAACAACTTCAGTCATGCAGGGTAATACCTTACTCCCATTCACGCATAGAAACAATATATTGAGGGGGTTTAAGCTTCTTTGGCTTTAGAATTGACTTGAGGATAATATTGAAATGGAAATAATTCTGTAGTGCTTCCCTCTTTTCCCCTGCCTTTGTTACTGGTATAGAAGCGAAAGTAAATGCATTTTTAAATTGAGTTTTCTGAAAGTATCCCTAAGGTAGATTTATATCTTGGCTATAATTTGGTTTTGTTTTTATTTGATTTTTAGGAAGGTACATCTTCGAGGGGAGAAAAAAAAAAAGGCTTAACACAGAAAATAATTGGTAAATGCAGAAGTCCGTAACAATTCTGATAAATATGAGCAGCCAAATATTTCCACTGAGGACTTTTAATTCATTGTGTTTTTTATGACAGAAGTAGAAGCAAAACAAAAATGTTCTTATATAACCTGTAACACTGTGGTTACCCGCAAAACCTCTGCTTGTTAACTATGCTATTGATAAAGGCTCCTGATGATACATATGGCAGTACTTCTCATAATACTCCTTGTTTAAGTGTTATACATGTCAAATAAATGCCATAACCAAGTTACAGTGGTGGTGAAACAATGCTCATTGCTGGGTTTTATCCTGAAGAATTTTTCATTTTGTGTAAGAAGACATTGCTGCTGAGTTCAGTAGCATCTAGCACAGAGGTTCTCATTGCTTGGGAAAGTGTGTGAGCACACCGAATAATGAGCAAGGGTTGAAAAAGAAAAGCAAAAGCGTCAGAATGAATTGCGCAGTTCTAAGGAATATCTTCAGCTGAAGCTGCATTCATTCAGTGCTCTGGTAGTGCAGACGTGAGGTTTTATTTCTCTCTCCCTCTGCTATAACTTTTATCTACCTAGCCTTTTCTCCCTCAGACTCATGTTTGTATCTCGAGATATTGTGGAACGTACACTATTTGACCTGCGGTTTCCTTGTCATAAGTTGTTTAATCCTGGGGAGAGAGAGAGAAACTTATCTGGTACAATCTTTTTGAGCTGGGAATGTATTTGGCACAATCTTTTTACAAAGAAAAGAACTTGCTTTCAGTATCTGCAGTACGGCGGGCTACAGCCCTCTCCATCGCAGTCACCCAGGAATTGCAGGCTTTTCTTGACTGAATCCAATTCTGCCTGCGACTAGGTTTCAAGCTAGACACGTATTTTAGGGAGATGATGTTAGCTGTAATGAAGACAATTAGACAATTGCCCTAGAAAGTTAAAGACAGATAAAAGTGCAAAAATACATCCAGTAGGATTTGGTGCCCAAAGTCTCCTTGCATGTTTCTGTGTCTCCAACAAAGTTTTGAGAGTGTGCTTAGGGCCAGAACTGGAAAAAAAAAAAAAAAAAAAAAAAAAAAAGTAAAGGAAGTAAATATGAGTTTTTCTATACACCCTGGGACTGATGGAGTCTAAATCTGGAATTCCAGTTGAGACTGAGATGACCGGTGTCAGAATTTATGGCAATGGAATTGGTAGCAGCATAGGAATAATATTAGGTCAGCTGTGCGACTATATACCATGCAAGCTTATGTAATTTCAGTCAACCGTTTTATTGTGCGGAGTTTTTTGGCAACCAGGATGCTGAACGGGAACTTGTGTTTTAAGGTTCTGTAGATGTTGGTAGAAGTTAGTTAATAATCTCCTCTCTCTATTCCTATTAAGAAGAAAATGACTTTAGAAGGAGAGCTGAATTGCTGTCCATAGTGTATCATCTTCCCTGCAGAAGAATCCTTAAAACTTAAGAGGGAGCTAAAGGCTGAAATCTCTGACAAGGGCTGAAGTAGCTCATGAATATGAGTGGAAAAAAGCCTTTCAGGACAGCATTCTGAAGGGTTTACTTAATAGGAATATAGTGTTAGATGCCCAGATTTAAATGGAAGCATTTCATTACTAAAATCTTTAAAAAGTTTTTTTTTTTTTTTTTTTTTTTTCTCAAGCCTAGGTACAGGAGGGAGAATATACATCCTGGTGGAGATGGGATTTTTGTGGTGGTTCAGATCCACAAATGGATTTTGTGGGTAATAGAGTTTGCCAGTTTAGCTCCTTAATATACTATCTCATGCTGCAGGAAGACTAAGAAAGCGCTTAATTGAGCTGTTCATGCTGCTCTGTTAGTTCACAGATGTACTAACGTCAGTGACAATTTCATAGGCACGTTGATGGCACCATATACCTTTAGTAATTTAAAAATAGGAACTGGTGGTGTTTGCCCAGCGTGAATTGGCTTTCCTTTGAACAGGTTCTTTGGACTGGGCTCCGTTGCCCCAGTGGGCGTTATATAAATGTGTAAGGCAGAGTAGCAGAGAGACTCGTGATCAGCACTTCATTTAGGAGAGGCTAGCGCTTTGCTTGCATGGAGGTTGAATTGCATCCCTGGAGAGGGTGCTGCCTTCAGGTCAGAAAGCAAAATGATTGAGAAGGCTTGGAGTTTCTTCCTTGCGTAGTATGCTTAATGTGTGGATTAAAGGAGGATCTTTTATTTCCTAAACGTCGGCGAGATTTCTGGTAGCTGCTATATTTCAGACCAAATACATATTGGAAAATGCATACATAAATCAAAACCAGCCTGAAGTGTTTTTTTTGCAAACACTCTAGGCTCTATGCTGTCTAACCACGGAGTTCCATTTCTGGAACACGAAGATAGGCTTCGGGTTAGGTGGCTAATTCTACAAGGTGATCAGTTCTCCTTGAAGATTTGTGTGCCTTCAAGTCCAATTGCCTTATTACATAGGAGTTATTCTCTATCGCTGAATTTATCATCTCCAAGAAAAAGTACTGAGTTGTGCTGGTGAGCTCTCTGCATTTTGGGACATCCTGGATTTCACTCTTAATGTGAATGGTCATCAAAACCTCAGTATATGCTTCATTATTTCTTCTGCAGTAATTCTTCTTACACCAGGCTTTTTTGACAGAACCTTGTAAAAGTAAATGATCTTGGTAGTTCTCTACATCTGTCCCTCTGATGAAAATCATTGTGATTTTGAAAAAAAAAAATATGGCATTTGCAATGTGTCGTGTTAGAGCAAAACCAGTTAAATTTACTCTATCCTGGAGATTTTTTTTTTTTAATTTTATTTTTTTGCATTTCAATGTGGAAAACTGACTTATGGTTGTATCAAGGGCTGAAGCTGTCTCTGTGGTTTCTACCCTAGAGGTAAGTCCACCTTGTTTTATGACTCATGCAGCTGAAAGAATTGGTGGGGCACCACACGTTAATTTAGCATCACTCTTGCTGAGATATAAAAATGTGAATCTTTCAGATCTCATTGTCCTTCAAAATGGGATCTAAATTCGCATCTTTTGGGGGTTTGGGATTCCAGATTATGCTTTGAGTGTGTAATGAGTCAGTGTTTGTAGAGCTTATAGTAGGGAAGAAAAAAAAAAGGCTTCAGTGTTCAAAGCTTCATGGTATGTCTTCCTAGCAGGTGGAGTTTTATCATCAATTGAGTTCTTTCAAGGTGAAGGGAAGGTATAATTTATAGCAGTCCCCCAACATGAAAGGAATGTGAGAAAAGTGCTTCTTAATGACCTGAAACCATACTTGGGTAAAAATAGCATTTTACTGTTTTATTTAAAGTAGAAATTTCTGCCTGGGCCTTAAAGTGATGCTGATACTGGTTTTGATATCATTTGGAGCTCTGTTTTGCTTTTGTAACCTTTCAAAAGCCACTTATGTTCAGATTTTTAAAAGTATTTCATTGACTGAAGAAATTTTGTTTGCAAAGCCATGATGAACAGGACTTTCAAAACTGCTTAAGTAATTCAGTTTCTGAATTCCCATTTATACCGTAGGTACTTCAGAAAAAAGGCTAGGTGACTATTTGCACCTGAAAATCTGGATTTTACCTCCTGGTTTTATTACTGACCAGAACCTGGGATTAACTGATTTTAGACTCTTAATTAGTTATGGGTTATTATATCAGGCTGTAACTTCCTTCTGCAGAGGGTTTTCTTAAGTTTGCCCAAATTATGGCAGTGGGTAATACAGGTCTTCTCTGTTTAATCTCATAAATCTCACTGGAAGGAAAACAGCTCCAAAACCTGTAATAAAAAGATCCATCATTTCCCTGCAGCTATAATTGTTGGAAACATTAGCAGTAAGCTGCTGAGTGGTGCATTGAATCCTCGTGTGGGTTTGGAAATGTAATTTTTTTTTTTCCACATCGCACTGAGATACAATTAATGGCATCTCTGAAAGAAATATCAGCCCTCTGTTTTACAGTTTCCAGAACCTCTCTAAGGTTTTGATGGGTGACATATGTACATGGAGGTTTCCAGAAAAGTTTTTTTTTTTTTTTTTTAACTCATTTGAGGTATTCTGCTCTTAAGATATGTGTGCCTGTACAAATTGGACCTGGCAATGAGAACACTGAAAGGTATTTGCATCCCTTTCTTTTTAGTCAGAGGAGAAAGCAGATGTTTTCTTGGTGTTTTACTATACTAGAAGATAGAGTCAAGTCAAGAAAAGCACGAATACAATATATAATTTAATTAACATCTGACAGCGGTCAGCTAGCGTAATGCTGTATTTTGGCATTCCTTGTGTTTACCGAGAGGAAACGAGTATTTAGCTTTGTGTCATTCTGCATGTGTTATATCACAAAATCAGCTCTGCTTATGTATATATAGTTCTCAGGCCGGAGATGTCAGGATATGCGTATGATGCACTGAATTTATACTGCAAGAAGCTGCAGACTATCCACCTTTCCTTTCAGTGGAGGATACAGCTAGATAGGCCCCAGATAAACTGCTTTTCCTTTAATCACAGTTTTTGTCGTTCACCTCTCAAAGTCAGGAGATGAGTTATAAATACTGAGAAGTTATTAAATTATTAAATAGTCACTACAACTTAAAATATTTGTTTGAGGCCTGTTCTGTTTGGAATTTTGAAATTTAAGTTAAAAATGATATAGTTCTTCACTTTTTAGAGCAAATTTTCAGGACTGCAGCTTCTTTACACGTTCCTAGACTTGGATTGAGGGCTGGAAATTGTGGTTTCCACACTACCACAAGAGAGGTCTGTAGGACTGACGAACCAGAGCCCAACTGGGCCAGGAGAGGGCCAGCAGGACAAAACCCCTGGGACATGGGTATGATGTGGCTGCTGGCATCCTGCATCTTCAGTGTGTGTGTAGGGGAGTGGTAATGCTGGGCACTGTCAGGGTGCTAACTGGAAGTGATAAGGAAATGCCTCAGTCTTCCAAGCTGCCTTACAAAATAAAATTGGGGAATCACGCCCAGTGCATGGTTTGAGTGCTGAAAGGAGAAGGGGGCAAGGCAGGGCCAAAAGGGTGGCAGTGGACAGGCTGTGGGGGAGAGTACAGGCACAGAAAGCCTGACCCACTGAATGAAGCAGCTTAAAGATTTTGAGTTAAGTTTTAATGAGGAATAAAGGCATTGTATTCATTCTGCACTTAATGCTGTGGCTTCTGTTTTTAATCAAACAGGGTTATCAAGTCTTCAGTAACACATCCCTATTCCTATCAGCCTGGTCAACTAAATGGGATGACGCTATGTTTTAAGGTTCATGTTAAAGTTTTGGGCCGGAGATTCTAGATTCGTATATTGAGTTTTTGTTTCAAAATACAGATACCCTGTTTGATCTTGATATAGTTCTGATGGTCTGTAACATCAGAAATTATGAAGTTGGCCTAATAGCCCCAAGATTTTGATTTTTAAAGAAGAACAATTGCACATCTTTTATTTTCAGTACATTTCTTGAACCTCTGCGAGGCATACAGATTGATTTCATGCATTTTTCTCCAATGAGGAGACTGATTGATGTATTTTGACAAAAATAATTAAGCCACAGGTCTCACATGATCACTCAATTCCAGGACTTGGGATGCACTCCAAGAGAAATAACAAATATTGCAATGTAATGAAGATGGGACTTGGCTACAGTGACAGTGCTGTAAGTAGAGTAGCAAGGGTTTTTCACAGAAATTCCCTTTTTATTCCTCCAAAATTCACATACCAGAGTTAGTATGCACTGAGACAGAGGACTGAATTCAAAGAAAGAAAACACTGTAGATGGAGAGGGTCTGTTTCTTTTGCTTTCCAATTTCAACAAAACTCTTTTGTTACAGCAGCTGAGGAGGGGGATCTAACAGCACTTAGAACCAAGTTTTTTGTAAGCGTTTTTGCAGGAAATATTTGGATTAAAATCCAAAAGTAAATATACTGAGCTAACTGGCTCTTTGAAAAAGTAATTGGTTTACAAATTTTGAAAATAGGAGTAGCGGGGAGGGTATGAAGATTTTGCAAGAGGAATCTATACTGTAAATAGAGCAAACCATGACTATGCATAGCAAGGATGAGTAGGTGATTTTTTTTAAAAAACTGATAATACAGATGTAGAACAGTTGCTAGATGGTGTGTCTCCAAATGACCGTAAACCCATTAGAGTAAGTGCAGTAACACATACAGATTTTATATGGTCTACAAACAGGAAGTTTGTGCTTAAGTTGATCTATAATGAATGCTAATTTACAAAAACCGAACCCATAAATTCAGTCGCAGGTACAACACATGGAGAAATCATTAACAGCTGAAAAACCAGCACAAGTGTGACAAAATCTGGGAAGGACATAGGCACTGCTGTCATAGGACTATTTTTCTATTTGCTGAGCCTGGGAAAGAGTCAAATGATGTGGTCCTTCGCAGTGACCTCTGGCTTGTTCACCTGTGGCAAAGCCAGTGGTGGCAGGTTAAAAGGAGTGGGCTGTAAGCAGTAATCCTGCTGCTTTGAGGCTGGACGGTTCTGCGGAGGAGGATTTTTGTGCATCTGTGAATGTTTTATCCGGCATAGGTGCTGCATTCATCTGAATGATTTATTCCACTTTAGGAACAAGAAATTCTTCCTGGCTTAATGCTTAAGATTTTTATTTCGCTTTCATGGATGGATTGGTTTCTCGGGAATTGTTCTATGGGAGGGGATTTGGGGCCTGCATATCTCAAACACCAAGAGAGCAGGAAGGCGAACAGGCTGTGCTGTGTGCTCTGCGCTCCGAGCACAGGCCTTGCAAGGGCTGGCTCACCGAGGCAGAGCCCGGTATTCTCAGCTTTCGTAGTCACCCATGCAGAATTATGCCTTGGAATCAAAACTTTCATTTCTCTGAGAAAAATGGTGCTAGTGTCTTCCCAAAGTTTTCTTTGAAAACAGAATGGCAGTGTAATTCTCCCTGCAGCTATGTCTCCTGGAGGGCCGTACTGCCTTGGCTGTCTCTGATGTACTCGCTAATTCTGCTGATTTATAAGACATCATTATGGGTAACCAGCGTATGGTTGAGCTGAAATGCACAGCTGATGTATTTGTTCCATAGCTTGACATCCTAAATCATGACCTTTGCCTTCACGCATGTGAAAGGCCCAGTGTTTTCCTCCTGTGTGTGGTTTTGAATTCAGCCCTCCTACCTCGCTGCCAAAATCTCCTTGATAACTTCAGTGTTAACGGTTGGTGTTTAATTATTGCATTTCCTATCAGTACCCGCTCTTAAAACATAAAGGCGTGACAAAATGAGCTGTGTGGTGGAGGAGCACTGCCTAAAACCCCAAGTGTTCGTGGCAGTGAGGAGCAGTGCCACAGGTGGGCTGCTGGTGCCAAGCTGCTAGGCCGCGGGGCAGCACCGAGCTCTCTGGCTTTCAAGGCCTTGGAAGTGCCGTGATAACCGTGGTTTGGGAGGAAGGTACTGTTTAGTGACAGCTGATAAGTAAGCCAAATCGAAGTTGGGTTCATACCATCCCTTGGTTCGATTGCAGAGGTGTGTGAGGAACTGGAAAGCTGAGGGTTTTGTCTGAGGGACTCTCATCCTACATTAGAACAACTGATTGCAAACGCAGTTTGGTAAAGCCAAGTAATTATCTGATAAGCAAAGTCCTTATAGAAGCATATGAAGATCCCATTGTCCCTTCTGATTCCTAAGTCCTTATAAATGCATTAAATGTGACATCTTCAGTGACTGTCATGATCTTAAAAAGCAGTCATCACGCAGATGCTGTAGGGGCTTCATTTTGGGTCGTATGTAAACTTTTGTAAAAAAAACACCTAAAAACGTTATTTTCTAAGGTGCAACGTGCCTTAGGGTAGATAAGTAGTTATTATCAACTACCTATAAAGGATGTTGGGTGCCCAAATTTGTTGACTAACTTTAAGACAAAACCTCCTCATTTGTATTGGTACTTCTATTTTGTTCATTTATTTTCCATTTCCCGGTTGTTGTATTAATGTTTTCAATTACACTCAAGTAACTTTCACTACATCTTTCTATAGTCATGCTTTTCCAAATGCAGTGATAGAATAACCTGTAAAGTGTTTCAGTCTGCCATTAAAACAAAAAAGGTGTTGGTAGTGAAGGAGTTGGCTGTATGGTGTTAGGAGCAATGGGGGCAAATCTGCTGGACTCCTTAGGGCTGTGCTACCCAAGTAGACACTGATAGATTCAGTAGAGACTGGTGTTGGGCAGGGCTGAACTAATTATTTCCTGTTGGGTTGCTCTCAGGGTCAGGTGCGTGACTGTTACAGAGCTTTTAGAAATGCCAACCTGTAATTTCCAGTCGCTGGGTCGTGAGGTGAGCAGACCACCACAGGAATAGATGATGCTCACAGCCCAGGCAGGGGCCTGCTAGTGAGCTGCGTGCTGCCAAAAACTGTGAAAGCACAATGCTTTGCCTACCGTCGTAGGCGATCTCTTAAATTCAGAGGCCAGTCCTCTCATGATGCAGTGATAAAGGCAAATCCTGCATTAGTGTTTCTCATACTGTAGCTGTGGATGAAAAGGAAACTTGGGCTTTTAGGACTGGTAATAACACCACTTTTATTAAGTTTCTATTGAAAGACTGTTTCGCGTAAGATAAATTGATGGGCTGAGCACAATAACAGTCAGTATCTCACTCTCAAATACATGGTGGGCAAGCACTACTGAATAAGAGAAGAAATTAAGCTAAGATGTACAAAAAAGGTTACTTGGCAACATCATAGAGTATGTAAAGAAGAGAAAGAGAGGGGTCAGGAACTTAGCGAATTTTGATTATAGTATCTCCTGTAAGTAAGTTGTTGCAGGATTGGAAAAATCCTAAACCAAATGTTGGTGTTATACTCCAGTACAGATTGTCTAAAGCAAAAGAGGGTTCATTTTGGAATAAACTGCAGAGAATAGCAAAAGCAGAGCTGCTGTGTACGAGCAAGCTGCACTCCCCAGAGGCAGGCAGCACTGATCATAGCTCATGCAGAGACAATCTGAGTAAGGTATGTGGTGGTAATGACAGCTGGTGTTCATATTTTGTATTGTCGGGAGAAAACATGCTTGGCAGTGTAGAAATATCGATTTATAGAACCCATGCTTACTGTGTGACGCGTTTCTAAAATGCTTCGAGTTACCTTTGGTAACTGGGAGGAAGACACCAAATACAAGAATGCTATGGCCGACTATTAAATTTCTGCCCATCTTGCTAGCATAATCGCAATGGATAAGTGAGCTTTCCTCTGGATGGTAACCTTATTAATATCTAACCATTATAGAAAAGAAGATTTCATTGATGTCTGGAGTTCAGATTTTACACTGGGTCTCTGTAGTGGTAACCGGTTTTGTGGCTCAAGTAATCATACGTGGTGCTTAGGGGAGAAAAGGAGGTGCAGAAACGAAAAAAAAAAGCTACCTACCAAACTGAACCTTTCCACCCTGCCCAGCCTACAGTGACATTTCATTTTTAATATAAAGACTGTATTAAAATAAACATAATTTTGTAGAGCATGGATTTTACAAATGAGCTCAGCGGTCCATGGCAACCAATTGTGGTACATCTGTGGGAAATACACTTCAATTTGAACTGTTATGGTACCCAGAAAAATGCAGTCTTACTAATGCATGGAGCTGAAGTTAAAGACATCAGTGGAAGTTATCACACAACTTGGCAGATAGTAAGTACTAACTTACTAAATCTAGTAAATAATGTTCATCAAATAAAGGAACACATCTGAAGTCTGAATTTTCTTGTTTTTCTTCCCAGCCACTGTGGAGAGCAAAACAAAGTCTGTTTGATTTTCTTTTTACTTTCAGGCACCAATTCTTGAATGGTTACTGTTGTGTCAGTTTGTCCCAGTAAATCCTGGAATACCATTATTTCGGGTGCTTGAAAATACTTGGTTTGTTTGTGCTGCTGCAATGATTGGAGATGGTAGCAGACAGCTGTTGTTCCAAAGTAAGCAATGGGTTGCCTTTTACATTTTAAGTTATTATGATACAAATTAGAACTTCTAACAACTAAATATACATAAAGCACTTTTCTCTTAAAAATAATATTTTTTTCTCTGTTCTGCTTCAATTAAAATAAACAAAGAAACTCTCAAAGCCAAACTGCTATGCTGAATCATAGGTAGTTTATGAGATCACATTAACAACTGTGTAACTTGCAAATAGCCACTTGAACTAAATTTTTAACATCATTGACTGTAGGAAAAAAAAAATGTTTGCTTAGTGCTCTACCACATCAAGCTTGTGGCTTTATAGATTTCTGAAAGATGAGCTCAGGATTTTCTGCGAGAGCAAGAAGTTGTCACTAGGCTCAGTGCTGTAATTGACAGGCTTCATCAAAGCACCGTACCTCGGTGAGTGTAAACAAATACTCCTGCTGGAATCAGTAGGAGTGCCCATGTCCTTGAACAAAATTTTATGCTAAGCTCAGATCAGGTGAGAGCCTGTTGCTGGCCCACCTGCAGGATTTGTTATTTAATGGTCCATGCACCTGCTCACTTGTAAGGCAGAAGTTGGGGAAAAATCTACGTGAATTTAAAGTATTCCCTCCCTCCCCCATATTTTTCCCAGTGCTTTATTTTAACATCAGAAAAGTAGTTGTATCTGTGTAGTTTTTAATCTCCTGTCTTTAACCAGGTAAGTATTTGAGAAGCATTGTGATCCTGTCTGGATTTTTGGCCTTGTTACCAATGTAATTCTTTCAGCACGCTGTGTGTAGAGGTGTGTGTGTGTGTGTGCGTGCACACTGATGTAGAGATTGATTTGCGTTGATACTTGAAATAAGAGATGTGAGGGTTTTAATCTTGTAACTGTTACGAGATCTTTGTGTCTGCTTTAGGGTCGACCCTATCCCATATGACACTCCAAAACCAGCGGGCCACACGCGATTTGTCTGCGTCTCAGACACACACTCCAGAACAGATGGCATCCAGATGCCTTATGGGGACATCCTTCTCCACACGGGCGATTTCACCGAACTGGGACTGCCCTCAGAGGTTAAGAAGTTTAATGACTGGTTAGGTAAGGAATTACTGCGTTTTGGTGACCCCAATTAACCTCTCCTGTCCAAGTGTCAGTCACTGCTTCCTAATTGAATTAGAGCACTTGAAAATCCCCCCTACCTTTGCTTCACTTGTCTTCGTGTGATGTGCTCTTTCTACTTTCAGCATGATTTTGTTAATTAAGACAATTTTAGAGATTTCACTGTGTTTGTGCATTGTCTTGGGGGAAAAGATTCTGTCATTCCCGAGCAACAACTGTGTAACCTTCTGTGTGCACTAAGGGCCTGGTGACACCTAATGTGAATGCATTCCGTGTCCCATTAGTTGATGCCGTGGGCTTTAATGTGCACATCCAAAGCTATTGCCTGCTGCATTTCAGGTTTATCGTACTTTAAAGCACAGCTGAAAGCTACAACGTATACAGAAATGGTGAAAGTCCTTTTCCCCACAGGATAGGGTGGCAAAATCAAAAATCCTATTTGAAAGAGGAGAATTTTACTGCGGTGGCAACATGATTAGCCCTTTGAGTTAGAGTTCTGGTTCTAATTTTGAACGCAGATACTCAACAACTCTTAGGCTGAATGCATTTTGTATTCTGCTGTGCTTGACAGCAGTGTCTTGCTGGTGTGCTGCTGCAGATGAAGGCAGTTAGATTGCAACAGCAGAAGACCGAAATGAGGGAAGGGAACTCACACACTGTGCATGATGCTCCTATTACGAATGCTGCTGGTAGGCTGGCTGGGTACTGCCATGTCACCATTTGTGCTAGAAATACTCAGAGGTGAAAGTGACTCAAGCAGCTGATCTTCCCAAAATGGTAAAATGAATTTAGAGCATTACATAAAAACCTCTGAAAGCATGGCTTTGTCATCATGCTTTACCTCAGTCACTGCAGTCTTTTTTGCATGCTGTATGATGGCTGCATCTCTACATGTCTTTAATAGCCTAATTTTATTCCATTGGAGTTCGTTGGCTGACCCTTCAAGAGCTAAGTAAAGAATATTAAAGATTTACAAAAGCAATTTTTAAATAAAAGAGCTTTCGTAGTCTCTTTTTCACCTACCTTTGCATTTTCTCCACACCGTTCTTTCTGTCTTTCTTATGACCTCCTCTGATTTCTCTAGCCTAATTTTAAAGAATGCTTTTCCATCTTTTTATGGCTGTGCATGCAGGACTGGGGCTCTCAGGTACTGCTGTATTACCGTAATTCCGTTTTACTGATCTTATTTCTAGAAAGCAGTACCAGATTTTATGGCCTCAAAACTCTCCTTTCTCTCGAATGTAATCACAAGGCTAGGAAAAAAGAAGTGGTATGGGAAATAGGTGGGTATGTGTGTAGGTTGAGGGAAGACACAATAGGAACCATTTTCCTTTTTATGCATTCTTTGTGGTGACCTGGAAATGTTCAAGTACTGTGAAAGAGGAAGAGAAGGAAGGAGCAAGCAACGTAAGGACTGTGGGAGGCTGCACAGCTTCCCTGGGGTCGGGCAGTGTGGTCTCCACTGAGTTGCAGCCCTGGTAGAGAAGGTGGGCAGCACTGCTCTGCAGTGAGGTTCAGTTGCCACAGATGGGTTTTGTATCAGCTCCAGGAAAGGAATTGCTTTCTGGAGAGCGTAGACTTATGAAGTCTGCCCCTACCAAAGTTTGTCTTTGGACTTCAGGTCATTACACAAGTATTTTGGTACAGCCAGAGCCCATGTCCCTTGCTTTCTGTTGGAAAATGTTAACTCGATACTTACTGCTGAAAGCCAGAGCAAGTAAGCTGCTCTTATGTTCTTAGTCTTTCACCGGGACTCTTAGAGTATCGGTAGCCACTTGGCATTCCCCTTGTGTTTTACAGGTATTTCATGATGACGCTGTTTTATCATACATTCTTGGTTTAACAGTTGCAACAGAAGGATTATAACCCTTTAAATAGGTTTTGTTCCAGCCTCAATAATTTATCATGGGGCTTTCTTAACAAATATATGGTTCTTGCAGAAGTCAGTGTGGTATTTATCTGAGAAAGCAGGTTTTGCATTCCTTGGCAGTCTGTGTCACTGAAACTGGCTGGAAGCTGTGAGAGAGCCTGCTGGCTTCGGCCTCAGGCTTTGGTATTTCAGGTACAGAGAAAATCTCTTCTGGTATTTCATTGTGGTGTGTGTCTGTTTTTTTTAAATTTTATTTATTTTTTTTTTTACATGCACAGTCTACTCTTGCATCTTCATATATAAAACAATAGTGGTTATTAGGTTTCTAGTATGAAGTGAGGCTGCAAATTGATTCCCCTGTGGAGTCATGTCATAATGGTGAATATTTGCTCCAGTGCTGCCCTCTCCTCATCTGGAATCAAAACACTATGAATTCATGCACGTCCTCTTGCCACTTTACTTCAGGCTCCTGTCTGTAAGCTGGGAGTAATCACATATTACTATTTGCTGTGCATATTGTGAAAATTAATACCTTCAAGGTTGTGAAGTGACATGTAATAGTATAAAAAGTACTTACTAGTGGCAGGCAGGGACGAGGAGGATTCCTTTTTTTGCTGCCATACAGGGGAAAGCATCATCGTATTTGGTAGGAACCTTATTCCAAAACAATGCACTGAGAACTCCCATCAAACACAAGGTTGTCCTTACAGAAAAGGGTTTCATATCTTTTGCATGCTTGGTTTTCTTCCCTGGCAAGCCTATTGTAAAGCAGTAATAAAGACAAGGCATTTCTATCACTTTTACCTTTAGGGAATGAAGCAAAATTAAAGCTAGACTTCATTTTACAGCTTAGTTTACCTATTGGTGGTGAAACAACAGGGGCTCAACTCTCCACTAGGATTATATAATGGGATAACAAAACCACGATGACAGTTCCCTTATTTTCTTAACAGGAGAAAGCCAAGGGAAAATTTAAAGGGTGATGATTCTTAACTCCTGTCTCGATTTTATTTCACTGGCTGTTACATATGTCAGCGTTGCATAGGATTGAGAGCAATTCCATCAACGCTGTGACTTTACAACTGTGGGTCTTGCATACCTTTGCAAGTCTGCGTATTTCACCTGGGCAAAATGTACAGCATCTTGTCCATCCACTTTGTTAACATCCATTCTTCTTCCTCCTCTTTGCAGCTGAATCACAGAACGTGCTTTCATGTCCTCCCTCCTGTTTTTCCTAGCTTTCAGCCCATCGTGCAACTTTTTACCAATTCTTATGTTTTGTTTTTTTTTTATTTTTTCCCTTTGCCTGATAAATTTTCATTATTGGTTTTGCATGAAAGTCATCTAGGCTCATACACTGAGTAACCTCTGTGGTCACTTAGTGATTGCATACACTGGCTGAGGTAATTTATTCACTTTGTTTTGGTGTGAACACGTCCCTCGGGTCTTGTAACTGCTGTAATCACTTGACCTCAGTGACTGTTAAATGCTTTAAACACAGTTATTTTAAATTTATAATTGTTTTCATTAAAAATCTCTGATAGTAACTTAACTGACCTTGCAGTAAACACAACAGTTTGTGCTGAGGAAGAACTATGACATTATTATACCACTGTATATTTCTTACCGAACGTATTCAACACAGCGTTATTCTCATTGTTCATATTTCCCTCAGCCATTCTCATTCAGTCACATATGGGAATGAAATACAGGAATGTCTAATTATAGCTCTGTCTTAATATAATACTTCCTTTCCTGTGTGATGGGAAGGGATTGAATAGCTCAGATGAAGTGAAATGAAAAGAAAGCCAAGCTAAACTCGGGTAGATGTATCTTTAATGAGTGATAGGATGCTTATTGGGCTCAATTAGCTTGATTGTGCAGGCCCTTACTTGGGTGAATAATTTGCATCCATTCTCATCATTTTTCTCAGAATGACATTTTTTTTTCTTCAGATTATCTTTTCCTTGTAGCTCTCTCTTACTGTGTTGTGTTGTTGTTGTTTTCAACGCAACATTTCTAATATAAGGCATATTACAGGACAAACCAGGCAAAAACTCTGCAAGGCCAGTGGATAAATGCAGGAGGTGAAATTACTGCCAGTTAACAACTTGTGGCAGTGAGAGTAAAATTTGACTAGATTTTTTTCTCAGTTGTTTGGGGATTTGGCAGCCTAATGATATTTTTTCTTTCATGTTTTGTTTTTGTTTTGAATGCATGTTTAAGGTTTTATCCTATCATTGCCCTGTTATCCTAGGAGTTGAGGAATTCTGTGAACGCTTTTGTGACCAATTACCTATGGTTTGGACTGTAACAAGTTCTTATTTACCTGTAGCATATCTTTGTGTTTAGTGTTGATACAACTAAAATAAAAATTCAGCTTTTTTTCCTGTGGTGTAGCTCCTCTATCATGTTATTTAAAGTGAGGAGAAAAGAGTGGCTTTACTATTTTAATGTGGGGTTTTTCTTGCTGCTTGTGTGGACATGGTCCTCAGAAATGTACTGTCGGTTCTTTTAAAGTTTATTTTTGTGTTAGTAGAACTGATGTTACAGTCCATGTTTCTACTCATGGATGAAGGTTTAGTTCTGAAAACAGCTGCTTCAGGTTGGAAGTGTTGGCTGTAACATGGAAAAAATGGCAAGACAAGAAGCTCTGAAATGTGGTGTGGAGGCATGGACAGGCAGGTTTTGTCTACGCTTACATTTCTTCATTTAGCTCCTGTAAGAACTTGAAATTATATCCAAAATTGTCCGCTAGGACCTGCCAAAACAGTCTTTGATCTTTAAGATAATATACTTAATGGGGGCGAGGGGGGAAGAGCTGTAACAAAATAGTATGATAAATTCAAGCGCTTTTCTTATCACCATTTTAAAATTCAGGGTCACAGTCTTCATATATTCTTTCTCACTCTGTCAGGCTCAGTTGTTCCCTCATCTTACCAAGGCTTGATCTCCTATGCAGGGAAATTCCACGCGGGGCTTTGTGTGACTGTGTTCCTTCAGAGTCTGTGCACTGAAAACAATTTCACCGTGACCAACTGTTTGTCATTCAGAACTTCTGCTCCTTACAAGTGTATTTCAGATGTGAAAATTATCTGAGCATCTGACATGAGACTTTTTTTTTTTAAAAAAAAAAAACAAATCAGCTCTTAAATTTTTCAAAACTCAGAGGGATATTAGCTCAAAGTATTCCAATCTAATTTAGATCCAAAAGGAAGCTTATGCATATTTTAAAGGAAAATTATGGCAATAAAAACATTTTTTTTCCTATTTTTATAAAATGATTTATTTCTGATTTGTGTTTTTACCATCTGGAACATATTTTGAACTCTACATTGCTCTACTTGTTTTAGCCAGAATGAATAATTAAGTGACTAAACATAAAATACCGTTTTGATGAACAAAACTCTTTTAACAGTTGGAAAAAAAATTGCATTCATTGCAAGTGAAAGAAAATGCTGAGGTAGCTTTAATCCTGTAAGTATGAGTTTAGCACAGCTGTTCTGGGAGAGAGGGAAGCAACTTCCTGAAATGTCTATTAGTCTGATTTTGAAAACAGCGATGTCTTCTGGCAGGGGTTTCAGCGAGGAGCTACTTCAGGCTTCAGACAGCGGAATGGGCTGCGTGTATTTTAGCAAGAGGTTGGTACCTGCGTTCCTCTTTACATCTAGAAAAGAAAGCTCCTTTAGGGGCTCTGTGTGATTTGTAGGGCCAGACCAGGTCGGCTGCCAGCTTCGGGGATGCTCCGAACTGGAGACTAACAGACTTTGTGGTGTACCAGCAAGCCTGCACAGACAGTTGTACCACGTCAAGCTGCTTAGTAATTCTAATAGGCGATGCATGTAGAGTTTTATGAGCAGGGAATATGTTGATGCAATTTCTTTTAAAACACCAGCAACTAAAAAGCATTTATATGATGGAATTTAGAGTCTTAGGCAAGTTTTGGTTTTCCTTACTTAGTTTTCTGGAATATGTATCTCATTCCATCTTTACGCTAAAGTTTTATAAGGGTTCTTCCAAGTTCGTTTAGGTTTTATTGCCATATGAATTCGTAAGAGTATTACCTTTGCTTTTGCTCTAACTTGAACTGTTTAATGTCACTGTTAAATTCTTATTTGTACTTAGTTCTAAATTCCCATGTGGCTTGAACAAGGTTAGTCATCAGTTCTCAGCTTTTGTTTGCAGAGTAGTACTGATCTTCATTTTTTTCTTCTCAGCGGAACACAGAAGTAATTTCCATGTTGCATTTTATTGTATTTATAAAATAACAGGAAAATACAGCCAGGTGCATTTTTTTGTAATAGGCTGAATAATGTTTTCCTGATGTAGCAGCCTACAGTGAAAAGGAGAAAAATGCAAGAACCCTAGTTTTTTTTTCCTACATTTGTTCTGTGTTTCTTTTGGTTCCTTCTTTATATTTATCCTCTGCTCTGAGTCAGATATTTATTACGTGCTTTGTGGGCAACAGATACCTTAAAGTATAACTTAAAAGATCAAATAAAGTGCTATTATTTCCACACAAACTACTACTATTTCCACTCAATAACACCGGTGCTTATGCAGAAGTTGCACGTGAATTTATTCATACCTCATCACTTGTTTCTCGTTTTGCTCTTGTTACTCCTGGCAACTTTTTGTGAAGAAATTTCACAAGAAGCTACTTCTGCTGTCTGTTAATGGCACACAAAGAAACTTTGAGCTTTTTTTTTTCTTACATTGTAGTCACCTACTTACTGGAGATACAGCGTAAAATGCTCTGCACAAGTTGTGTATTGCTAAACGCAATCAGCCATGCCAAATCCTGAAGTGTTACTTGACAGCCATTAGGAAATGGCTCAGGTTAAATATGCTTTCAAAGCGAATAATGTTCTAGATGAAGTAGTTCTTCATGTGTTCAAATCTAGTATATTTGGTTGGTAATTTTCAATGAAGGAGAGGAGCAAGAGAGCATTGGAAAGTATTGCACAAGTCTTGAACAGGACTTTCAGTCACAGTAATTGCTCAGTCGCTTCTTGGATCTGTTTCCCTGGTCTGCTGTTGTCTTAAAAGGGCAGGGGATGATCAGGTTTCAAATAGCAGGGCCGTAATGAAAACAAAATTTTAAAGGAATCAAAATAATTCTTTCTTTCACTTCCTTCTTTCCCCCGTATCTGTGGCTGTTGCAGTGACCAGTTATCAAGCAAGTAACGCTATCCAAACAGAAAGTTTTGTGGGCGTTGTCACCAGATCGTTCCCGGAGCCTCGCTGCGGCAGACACACAGCAGCTGTGGGAGTGATTCCAGTGGCAAGCAGTCACCAGCAGTTTATTGTCACCGAAATTAATTGTTGCATCAAAATATGCAAAGTGCAAAAACTCCTGTCACTTACATTTTCACATCACGCATGTCGTATTAACAATACCTAATTAAAATAAGGAGTCTTTCGGTTAGCAGAGCAGCACATTCCTGCTCGGAGAGAACAATGGTCTCAGGGGGTGGAGGAGTTGGTTCGAGCAGAGAGAGGTTGGGGCTAGGGGGAGAAAGCGCTGCAGATTTTAGTATAATGTGTAGTGTTCAAAGAAATTTTATTTCATCATAAAGATTAGCAGGCTGTGTAATTCAATTTAAAGCTGGTTGGCAGTGTCCTGTCTATTACAGAGACTTTTTTTTTTTAATCACCACTCTTTTTTTAATGTCGTATGTGACTACAGAAGCTAACAGACAGCAGGAATGGTTTCTGGGTTTTGTGCTTCGTGCCCCCCTTCCTCTTTGCAGTTTCAGTTTTCAGTGTGTGAGATTACCTTAAACTGAGCTACAAAAATGGTACCTCAGTGAAATGCCTTATTGCGTTTTTTTTTTTTTTTTTTGCTTCGTAGAAAATGATATTTTTTTGTGGGCAGTCTGTGAGAGTGAAGATCTGCTAAACACGTTAGATTGAGGGGTTGAATCAAGCTTAAAACCCAAATGTTAGCATTTATTCACAGTACTGTGGACATTACTATGCAGTAGAAAAGCAACATGCAGCAATTTATGTTAATGCAAGACTGGCAGACCTTTATCTTACAGTAATTGCCAATACTAGGGGGTTAATAAATGTTCCAAGAATTACTGACTTTTTTTTATTAAAGAAAAATAGATGGTTGCTTCTTACTGGCTATAAGCAGCCTGTGTAGCCTGTTAATTAACCCTCTTGTTCCAGTGGGTGAAGCCGAGGCTTTGAGCTCTGACAAATTCTGCAGGGATTTTACGTACCGGGAGCGATGAAGTCCTGGCACAAAAGGACCGTGAAAAACAAAAACCTGGGCAGCACCGTCTCTTCTCCCCCCTGCTCCCCACCTCCCAGCGTGCCTGTTAGAAGTGCTTGGAGCCCGCGTTGGTGACATTGAGGGGATGGTTTGATTTCAGGGGACAGCTGTTGTGTTCGTGGGCAATGTTGTACTACTGGTGGGGAGAAAAAGGGGAGGAGAACTCCTGGCAGAGCTCAGCTTGTGTTGGAGGAGGAATTTGTGTTTTCTGTGTCCTGTTTGTCACCCTGAGCCTGGCAGGGTGAAAAGCTGTGCTGCTGTGTCCCAGGGCTGGCGGCGGTGCCTTGCTTCCCGGAGCTGCCCCGTGTCTCTGTGCTGCCTGCCAGCTGCCAGGTGACGGCTCCTAAAGCCTCTCTTCCCATTGCCGGGCCTGTAGTAGAAGAGGAACAAAGCAGCACAACAGGGGATAGCACTGCAAGGAGAGGGGCAAGGAGATGCGAAGCCAACACAGGAGAGAACAAAATGACTTCAAACTGGGGGAGGGACGGCAGCTCCAGAGGAAAGAAAGACAAATGAGAACATGGGGACGTAAAGTAGCAGAGATTCACCTGCATTTTCCAGAGCTTCATTTCTCCCCAAGATAATGAAATTAACAAATGAGAGCTCGGGAACACTCTGTACTTCTGAATTTCCTGTGACTTATGATGAGTGAAACTTGCAGGCCCCAGGGTTACACACATCTCTCCTAATGAACCACAATCTTTAATATTACAAGCCAGGCACCAGGGTACAATAGCTCCTTTTCTCCTCAGTGTTGCCTTTTTTTTTTTTTTTTTTTTTTTGTGCGTAACTACCAAGAGAAAGGTAAAGAGTTTTAGATTAAAACAGAGCTGCACATGCTAAAAAGTTCCTGTGCTTCCTTACTGTCATCTGAGCTGCCCTCCCGTGTGTGCTACCCTTGAATCCCCCCACTCCGTGAGAGGCATTTGCTATTTGCATTCCCTGCTGAGAGACGAGCAGAAAAGCTGCAAGGCAACCATGAAGTTTTCTGCCTTTTTCTGCAAGAGATTTCTCCTGAGCGTCGTGAGGAAGGAGTTCATCCCTTCTGCTCTCCTGTGCTTTGGAAGCTTTGGAGGTCACTGGGAGTTAAGTAACAGCGCTGGCTGTGCTGATGCTCCTGAGAGCCAAGGTCCCCGACTAACATCCCTTCGTAACCCCTGCTGAAGGAATTCCTGGAACAGCCCCGGTGTCTGTAGGGTCTGCTGTAGGGGAAGCCATTCCCCGGGAACAGTCACCTGGCTGCAAATAACAGCCCTGTGGCATTTGCTAGACTTGGAAAGCGGGGCAGGATTGAGCAAGAGTGGCTCAGGGACACCTGGGCAGTCCCCATGGGGCAGCGCTGGGGGCAGAGGGGAGGCAGAGCTGCTGCTTTGCTGATGGACAGCTCTGGGTAGATGTGCTAAAATGAGGGCTGACATTTGACTGAGTTCCTAGAGAGGATGGCGCGTACAGTTATAGTGGAAGCAATATAGCCATTCATAAACAAATGCTTCCGTGAAGCCAGCTGTAAAAACAATGATGCTTGCCTTTGAGGTGAAAGGGCAAAACCTTAGCAGAAAGGAGTATAAATAAGACATAAATTGTTACCTTTGTGTAAGTGACTGAAATAGCTGTTCTGGTAGTGCTTTGTCTTAATGACCAGCTGTGATGAACTATGCTGTGTTATTCAGCAAAAGTTAAGATCTGCATATCTTGCCTTTTTATGGCATTTTTTTCTTTTTTTAGTCTAGAAACGGTGACTAAAATGGGTAAGCCGAGAAACACCCTGCTCTGAAGAAAGCACAGTCGATCAAAAATTGCAAATGCTGCATACCCCAGCAGTTAATGATACCATTTAATGATAGAGAAATACTTACTCATCTACCACGGTCCTTGGTGTATTTTCTGTACACAAAGGGAAACTACAGATGCTGCATCATAGAGCTTTTACAACACTTCACGAAAATGTTACTGTAAATTCAAGTGCACAGATATAAGTACCATGAATCACACATACTCCGTTAGCTTGCTTTAAAAATATTTAATTACCTTAATATGTTAGGCACTTACTATTATCCTTATTTTAATAAGGAGCGGAGATGGCTGGGGCAGAGGGCCCAAGTATGTGTAGCAGCAGGGACAGAAAGAGAAGGCTTACCTGAGTGAGATCAGGCACATAGAAAGCACCTGAACTCTGATATTGCAGAATGAAGTTTATTTTCTGTACACTATTTCCATTCATTTCTTTTGTTACCCTTCTTTGGAAGGATGATTAGGAGGTGTTTGGGCACATAGGTTTGCCCATTACATGTTGAAGAGTGACGCCTTGGATTTTTAAAAGTCTTCAGTCTGAACTTTCTGTCGTGGGGCTGTGGGGTGCCGTGACATCAGTAACTTGGGAATTGAAATTCTGCGAAGCTGAAGAAGAGAGGAGGTGGAAAAAGTAGTACCAGAGGTGCGATTGAGAACTCAGAACTTGCTGGCTCCGATTTCCATTGGAATCCCAGTTTCACTTTAGAGCTGCTTTCAGGCTTAGCGTCCTTCCTTATTTTATAATGTTTGGGCTTAGTATATGTGCTTAAACCTACACGGAAAATGTCTGAGGCTATGTGGCATTCTCTTCAGGCAACTGTGGATGGCTAAGGGAAAACAAAACAAAACAAAAAATGGAATATGAGAAATTCAGTTCATTGTAATAAGATGATACAGCTGGAGTGATCTGGTTGTCTCCTTTAGTAGCTAAGAAATCTCTCTGTGGGCTGGATTATTAAAAGGAATTTCCTTACAGGGCTCAGGAGATCCCTGATATCCAAGATCATCTTGAAAGACTGCAGTGGAATGTTTAGGTTTATGGAGAAGAACAAATTTGAATGTGGGATTCAGAAGATAGTACTGGAGGATCGCAGAGATCTGCCTGAATATTTTTAGTTGACTGTAATTTCTGGTTGCGTTCTCTCAGTACTTCGTCTTTTTTTATCCTCTAAAAAATTCGGGGGCGGACTGTGAAGGTAATTGTGAAACGCAGTGCACGGTGCTGTCAGAAGCGTACTGGTCTGCTTCTAGACAGAGAGTTTAGTTCAGGTTTTAGATTTCCTCTCTTGCGACTTACAAGAGGAAGAAACAATTCCCAACCAACATCAGCATGGCCATCTGAAAACATGTTTAAAAATCCATTCTGAATATCCGATCTGCTTCCTACACTAAATGCTTACAAGTAAAACCACAACAAATGCACACAGCGTCATGTTTCAAAAGCAGCTGATTGCTTTAGCACATTGGAAGACGTTACATTCTTAGAGTTACTAAAAAGCTGATCTCCTGCTTTTAGACAGCATTCTATGCTTTTAAAACCTTTATGATATTTTAAAAACACGTTACCTTATTTTTCTTCTTCCTTTTGGTTTATTTTACTCGTGATTATCCTTGCTGTTCCTGCTTATTAATACTTCCTTGCCGTTATTGGACTCTATTCACGTTATGTTAGTGTTTGGTAGTCAGGTGAGTCTGGGCACCGGTATGTTTTAGTGTTTATCAGTAGCGTGCTCAAAAATCAAAGGAGGATATTCAGTTCCATGTACAGAAATGGAAAAGGTACGTTAAAGACACTGCGATATCAGAAGAAAATTAAACTTGGTATCAGAAGTTTCCCTGTTATGTAGTGGAGATTTTTCTTCTCGTAAGGAATGTTCTGATCACCTTTCTAGGATGGAGAAAAAAGGAGGCATTTGAAGGGGTTGTTCAGAAATACTGACTTGGCTTCCCAGGCTGCGAGGCAGAGGGAGGTGTCTGCCTGTGCTTTGGCAATTGTAAGCCACAGAGACTCTGCATCTTTCCTTTAAAAATGAGGAAACAGTTAATGGGAAGGTGGTCAGAGAGGAAAGAAGAGAATGTTTCTGGCAATTAATTGCAAATCCTGATTAGTTTGTTTATGTATTTATTTTAAGATCGGTAGGTAAATATTGGAAATATCTTGGTCCAGGTCCATTTCTCAGCCTTGCTGCTCCCATGAAGCTGCCTGTTGGTGAGGCAGAAGAACAATCTGAGGCACCCTAGATCTGGGGCCTGTATTCATAATTCTAATGGATTTGCAGCAAGTTTCTTTCAGTAAGGAGTGAAAAATTGCCAACCAGACTCATTCCTTTTTAAAAGATATTATTTTGTCTGGTAAAACGTGCCCTTAGCGCTTGCCAGGTTTTTGTAGTGTGAAAATACACGTACATGTACCAAGCTATCGTCTGTGATGATTATGATTAACTTAATTACTTTCTGTATAATTGTTCTCAAGATGACCTCCTTTTGGATGGCTTTTATTCATTTATTTTTTATAAATATATGAAAGACTTAATTGAGATTGTAAATTACAGAGACAAAGGGCATGTTATGAAAATAGGTCCAGAGCTGTTTGTGTCAGACAGTGACTGCTGGTTTTGACGTTCTTAAGATTCTCTGAGAATAATCATTTAAATTGATACAGTATGTGTGTGCACAAGGTAATATCAACTACCAATATATTATTTCAAAAACTGGTGAGTTTCCTTATAGAGGATTAGGTTATATGGTGTGTGTGGGGGGGACTCCAAAAAGAAAATAGAATTGTGTATTGATGCCTTTAGAAATATTATTTGAGGGCAATAAAATATTCGCTGAAATTCCCTCCTGAGTGAAGAAAATGGAGTTTGTTTGCAGTAATTGCATTTACTAGCATTTGCTTTCACACTTTCCAATATGAGTTAAGCCAATTGGAACTTGTGATTTCGTTTTGCTTATTGGCAAAAGTACCATGTAAATTGATCTGTGATGCGTTTATAGAGAATGCTTTGAAAATTTTGAAACAAAGATGGCTTTTTCATATTAGATTTAGGTAGTGCTAGGGTTCATTTCTTATTTTAGCCTAATACAATAGTAACCAAACCCATTCCTTTTCAATTTTGTCTTAATCAAGTTGAAGAAGAACATTTCTGTGTAGCCCTGCTGGCCCTGTGAAGGCATGCTTTGTTTCCATTTTCAGCACTGAGCTGAAATCAGTCTAAAACTCATTGGCTCTGGTGCATTACATCTTAATGCATTGATGTTTCATGTTCATGGTCACAGGAGAAAATGTAAAACTGTTGGACAAAATATAACACTTCTGTATATCTGCCTACAGGATGGATAGACCAAAAACTATAGGAGATAAGACGCAAATTTCATGTTAAGTGTAAATATGGGGTAATCCTGTTTAAAGGAATACCCTTCCACTCTACCAGACAAAAAGTAGTTCTTGGCTGAAAACCTTACGTAATGTCCCAAGTGAACTCTATTTCACTTAAAACATCTCTCTAAAAGCATGCATGCAGCACCAAAGTGGTCGTGCTAGGCCTTTATGTATTGCTTTGTTTATAGGAAGCAGAAGTGGAGGAGGAACTACCGTTTCTGCAAGAATCCTTTTTAGAAATGAAAGGGAAAAATAAGGCTATTGTGATTTGCAGTGAGGGTGTTGTGTTGAGAATTCGCTAAATTTAAAGGGAAACTTCATAGCTGTCAGCTTTTTTGATTTTAAGTTACGCGATTTTTTTTTTTTTTTGAAAGCTCCATCTTTTTGGTTACATAAATACAAGCCTGAAAAGAAACCCTTTCTGTGGACTCATAAACAGGGAAATCTGTGCTGTTTAAGTTCCAATTATGATAATTTTAAAGCCAATTTTGGGAACTTCTTACACCTACAGTTGGCAGTGCTGTGAGCTGCAAAATCCTGAGGATATTTTTTTTTGAGCTTAGACTAAACAAAACCTTCAGATTCTTTTTCAAAGCAAATAAATGTCATGTATTAATTGATAAAACCTTAGAGAAACCTTCTGTTTCAAGAAAAAAAAAATCAATAACAGAAGTCAGATGAAATCAAAAATGACTTTGAGATCAAAACCCAACGTGTGTAATGTCGGAATGCTACAGAAGCTGTGCAATGCTGAAGTGAAACAAAAGGTTGTCCTTCATGTTATGCTACTTTCCTTCTATTAGAGGAGAAGGATATTAATCACAAACAGTTACATTAGAATAATGTTATGGTTGAGACATAAATACATAAAAGCAAGGAATCTTTACGATGTCAGAGCTTCGTTAAATCAGACCCGTAGCTAACTAGGTTCGGCAGTAGATATGGCCCTGTTCCAGGGTTCATGCTGTGTTTGGTGATGTTGTGGCCCAGTGTTGTACCAAATTCAATTCATTTACCTAGATGGGAGAGAGCAGAAGTACTTGGTATTAGGCACCACCAATTCTGCAGCCTCAGAGGGCTCATACGTGACCACATAGGTACAGGAGAGCCTGCATCTGTGGTCACTCAAAGTGGACCATATAGGCTGCAGCATCCTGGCACTGGGTAGCCGAGTTACAGGTGCTGAGGCAAGACTCACTTGATACTTCCTTGCTTTCATGGGTTTATGACTCAACCTTGGCATTATTGTAACGTAGTTTTTTGTGTTTAATGTTTCTTAGACTTGGTTTTCCATTGCCAGCATGGAAGAAATCCTAATGCATGAGTTTCAGAGGAGAAGGTAGCAGTCTGAACCTGCTGTGTGGCTCGATCAGCAAGTGTGAGTATTAACGCTAGAGCTGTCAGGCCTTGTGAAAATTAATGAAGCCTGACGGTTACAGAGTGAAAGGTCAGAGGCAGAGCTTGCACTTACGTAACATTTCTGTTTTGTTGTGTCTAACAGCGTTTTCAACAAAGGGGAGCTTTAATGTGCGAGCTTTAGATTTATCACAGGAACTCAAGGGTCTCAGCCTTTGCTTCTCCCTGCGCTGTGGTCTGATGTTTTCCTTGCATAAAGGCAAAACAGTTAAACTTTCATTCATCTACTCGCCTTGCTGCATTTCCCATGTGTGTTTTGCCTTTATTTTTCCTTCTCCAGATTTTCTTTTGGAGGAAAAAAATGAAGAGGCATTTGAACTGATGAGAGTTTAAAAAGCTGGTGGAATACTTTTCATCAAAAAGATTTTGAGATCTTGTGCTTCAGCTCTTTCTGCTTCTTTAGAAACTTGTTCTGTTTTTGTGCATGTTTTCTCTATTATTTGCCTGCTTTTTGTTATTTATTTCATTCTTTAGGTTTCTGCAGATACAAAGGGAAGATGAATAGAAATATATGGGTTAAGTTTTCAGTCAGTGTATCAGTTGGCATCAGCATAGCTGTTTCGTTGAAGACTTTTTATGCGGGCTGTTTGATTAAAACAGCCAGAATATTTTTAAAGCCAATCGTTCTCATCCTAGAAAGGATGTTTTTTTCCATACCCAGTTTTGAATCTCCACACCTACAGTGAGTGGATGGTTTTCCTTTATGGTGAGAGAAGTCCAGCATATCATGTGACAGTTTAGGTCTACGTAACTGTACTTGTACAGTCTAACTCATTTGTTGCTGCTGATGGAGAAATCAGATCCTTTCTGATACTGTTCCTTTTAAAATTGTGAAAGGGGCTTGTGAGTGTTGTGATTATTCTATAAATGCTGGGAAGAAGAGTAATAACCATGGCCTTGAGATCCAATGGACTTTCCATGGGAAACCTCTTTGAGGAATTCCAGTGCTACTGAACAGCAGTGATGGTGTTTGCTGGCTGCTGTCAGGGCACTTAAGCAGCTGTGGTCAGACAGCTGATGGCAACCTGAGATGCTGCAGGGACTGGAAGGCCATAGGACCACACAAAATCTGCTCCTTCGGTGTTTATCTTTGGACATGCATAGGGTTGCTTGTAAGTGAATGTTCCAGAGCTAGTTATGCTCTTTGAAGCATATATGATACACTGTAAATTGGAGGTGATTGACTTGCACAGGCATCTGACTTGTAGAAATTTTCCTTCTTTTTGAAAGGACAAAGCTTTTTACTTCAAGGTTTCTCAGCACAGTTTTTAGGATATGGCCAAAGGGTCTATGTGACATGGGCATGAAAGCACTTAACGCTTGATGGAAGTGTTGTGCGGTGTGAATAGTTAATGCATGTGTGTGCATATTCAGAGCTTCACATCAAAAGTATTTGTTTAGCGATGATCTGCAAGTACAGGTTTGTACCACTATATATAGACAGTTAGTATCATGTTATTTCTAGCTCCCCTGCCTCCCAATGCATTTTGTAGATAACAGTAGTCAAAAAACAATGCGATTTTTTATTTTTATAGGTAGTCAGTAGTTAACATTCATTGACAGTCAGACTGCTTTTCATGTCTGGCAGCTCTACGGAACTTCAGTTGTGTGACTAAGCTGGACTTGTATGAAGCATGCCATTAAAATAGAAATGGTTGTTCAATGGATTAAGGATTCCTAGGATCAAGTATTTAAGGTAAACTTAAAATAAAAAACAACAATGTAATTTTTGTATTTAAAGTCAGTCCTTTCAGCTTCTGCTTTAAAGTGCTATACATCATTGCTGCCAGTGAAAGAAGTCCTGTCCTGCCTTACTAGCACGTGCATACAGTCTTGTTCCTTATTTGCTGCATCGGTATTCAGCAGGGTTGGTTTCCTGATCCACCGTGCTCTGTGGCCACCAAATCGTGCTGGCAAAGGGGCTTGGCAGAGGAGTGAGAACGAAGGCTTGTGGATCAGATGGAAGAAAGTATTGCTATGTGGGACTCTAACTTGACAGTTGACTGACAAACAGAAAAGTTACAGAAATCTTCTGAGGCTGCCAGATTAATGTGTTGACTATAAATTACTTTTTTTTTTTTTTTTTTTTCTTTCTTTTTCTTCCAAATGATTTGCAGTTACCTATCTTTGTTCTTTTTGGAGCAAGAGTGATACTCACTTTTTGTCCTTCAGGACAACTTGTCTAGCTGCGACATTTTCTTAATCAACTACCACCTTCTGTCCTTGCTATACTCCTGCTGAGGGCAGATATTAACTGACATCTTGGCCAAAAAAATATTAACATATACTGAAGATAAACACCACGTGTATGTGCATGTGCACATATATGTATTCTATACCTGTTAAGATTTCAAGTACTTCCGTATAAGTGACTCTGCTTCACAGACTTAGTGCTCTAATCATTTTTAGAAGCTGTGATGTTAGCCTTTTGATTTCATCTGGAAAACAGTTAAGTATGTTTAATTTAAATTTAGCAATTACTTTGTGAATTGATATTTGGAGTTTCTGAAGTGTTTGTCCTAGTGAACACATCAAACTCCTCCTAGCTTGAGAAGTTATTCTTCTCTTTCTCAGAATCGTGGTATAAATTGGAATGAATAATATTACTGAAACGTGATAGAAAACCTGGTAGATAGGAAAGTAGTTTAATAAAGACCAAATGTAGCTAACAGAAATTTAGTGAAGAAAATTGCTTCCAACTTGTGTATTGTGGTACAGTGGCTTTCTGAACTGACGGAATGGAAGTAGATAGAGATTAATCTGGTCAAGATGAAAACTAAAATATCATGGAGTAGGAGATTTGTTGTGTGACTGTTATGCTTCCATAAAAAGCACAAAAGGTCAGCAGATTATAGACAAAGGGCAAAATTGCCAAAGTAAAAGACACCGAAGTATTTCATAAATTATATCAGAGAGGATGAATGTTGTGCACTGCCGCCAGGGCCTTTCAGGAAGGCAAAACCTGAATGTGATGAACAAATAGCTAATCTGATTGCAGGTAATTTATTACCATGATTAGTGCTATATAGTCTTTCCTCAGGGAAGAGGAAAGAAATGGATGAGACTTCCTCTGGCTGCTCTCCTTGGCTTGGGCCTGGCTTTTGGTGTGTTGGCATTTTTATGAGGCATGTTCCTCATCGCTAGGTCACAATGCAACTTTGGTTGTTTTTGCCTCCAGAAAAAGTGCAAAATGTGGCTGGTAATAAAATCAGGGAACTAAGCGGGGGTGCCAGGTGAGAACTCTGTGCCCATGCTGTGGTAAATAACACTGTGTGTACAGCTAGGGAGTGAAGCGCATCTTGCCTTGCCCCTTCAGGGGGGACTCGGGACTACGGTGAATGCAGCCCCAGCCTGCACTGGTTGCTCTTCGGTGTGCAGAACTACTAAGTTAGGGCTTGCAGGCAGATATTGATGAATTGTGGTCCCTGTAGGATTTCTCCTCAGGCACCCATTTAGCCCTGTTTCTCAGTCCCTGGTGTTGATCCTGGAGAGAGGCCTAGTCTTGAGCTCCCTGGTTACGCCTGGTGCCTGAGGCCTAGACCTGGGCCTTGAGGCGTTACCGGGCTCAAGGACTGACCAAGCGGAGCGTCTCCTTAGTCTCCGTAAAATTAATGGCTTTCTTGACATTAATTGAAGTAATTACTGCTAGATTTTTCCTTAGTGATTTCAGTTGCTTATATAACATGTATAATATTACATTTGTACGTTTTAACAATCATTAATCCCACTACTCGTTTGTTTTTTTATGTGTGTGTCCTATGTGTCTTTAAAGTAAGCCTTGTTTTTCAACAAGTCAAGATAAAAAGCATTCACTTCAAACAAAACGTTCCAGATTTAATTGGACATAATATCTGCAAGATGTGCTGATTTTCAGATCTCCTATCAAAATAAGTTGGAGAAAGTGTAAAACCTGGGCATTCATCTAGTAAGATGGGAATTTTTCTCTGCTATCATGGTAAATGTTAATAACTTAGCAGAAACCTGAATTTAACTTTTCCATCCTACTGCTCTGAGAATTTAATCACATCTTTCTTGTTTTGGGGGATTGATAGGTATGACAAGTATATCAGATTTCATGCCACTGGTGTCTTTGTGTTTCCTGAGAGAGGAGAAAATAGCAATTTTACCTTGTGCCCAGGAGTGTCAAAGAGCAGGAATTTTTAGCACTTCTAGTATTCAAATAAAAATTAATTGCAGAGGAGCAAGTAGCAGAGATGGGGAAGGGAAGAAAGAAAGGAGTCAGGTATAATCTGTAGAGGAACATTTACCGTGTCTCCCACAGTTTTTAATCTAATGCAGCAGTTCAGGGAATTATGGATATGTATTAACTGCATTTAGTTCAGGTGTGAGGAATCTATGATTTTTTTGTTTTTGTTTTTCCCCAGGGGATATATAACTGTTTGTTATTCTATCCAGAATTAACTTATTTCATGGAGACAGTGCCTATGTATCTTGTATAATTCCTGTTTCTCTGCTGTAAATACTGACAAGCAGAGAGCTTTGGCTGATTCCCTATAAGCCTTATTTGGGGGAAAGTTAATCTTGCTGTAGATGTTTACAGGTTTAGTTTAACACTTACTGTTTAAAACAAAGAGAAAACACCTTTGGAAGCTGTTTAAAACAAGTTTTGAACTAGTAAAGCTGTGTCTGTTTAGTAGGAGAACAGTATTCATGAGAAATACCTAGCTTACAATTCTGTGTCCCTTGGGGGTGCATGCTGGAAGTTCCAGATCTGGAAGATGTACCCATCTATGTTTTGAGGACCTGTGCTTTATTTCTGAACCAGTGGACATTAAACATCTGCATGTATATATACGTGTGAGCATCGGGGCTAACAGCATTAACCATTACAGTGTGTCAGTTGTTGCTTTCATGGTTTGTGTAAATAACAAAGACTCATGAGCAATACAAGAAGTGAATATATATAATGATATATTTTATATGTATTATCCATTTGATTGTAAAGTATTGTGCATATTTGTGGTAAAAAAAACAATTTTTAAAATGATGATTAGGAGTGTGCACTAAAATGAACAACTTGGTTCAAGACAGAATCAGTGATGGCAATAGAGGGGAGATGTGAGCCTGGTTTTAGCTTTGATGCAAACTTGGATGTGATTTTTGGCAAATCACAGTAAGACAGATTTCGTAAAAGATCTTGACTTCTATGAAGACACCATAGTAGAGGAACATATTTTTAAGGGAGCCCAATACGCAATATGTTTAATTGAAATATTTGGCACTGGTTGTTGGTACCAAGTGCTTGAAAAATCTGTCTCTGAACTCAAAAAAAAAAAATCTGGCTCCGTGGGCCTGATCCATGCCTCGTTCCAAACACAGGAAATAGTTGCATGGACTTCAGGTGATCAAGCCTGTACTCTTTATATCTGAAACTCAAAATAAATGTGCTAGCCACGTTTCTTTTTTCCTACCTTATGTCTTAATTGTTTGGGTTCGATGGTTTCTTCAATGTATGTACTCTTTACAGAAATGAGATACTACCATAAACTGAATAATAATAAAGTGAAAGTCCATTTCAACTGAGTCAGAGCTTTGAAGAACAGACGAGGTCTGGGGATAAATGCCATCTTTTGAATGCTTGGGTTCCATACACGTTGACCTAAAAAAACTGCACAATTCAAAAACACCTGTGCCAGCTAGCTGATTCAGTGCCCTGTAGCTGGTATCCTCACAATGTGCTGGTGAGGCATCCTGGTGAGGCATGCTGCTGCCTCTGCTGTACCCACCCACAGGGCACCCAGTTAAATCACTGCGGGTCGCTTCCATGGGCTAGGGCTCAGCAGTGCTGACTGACCCAGTCCCATGAATTCAGTGGTAATTCACAGCTTGGGGTAATATAAACCAACATATAATCAGCTGAAAGCAAGGGAGCACTGATGGTTTATGCCATGCTTGGAGGTGGTTCAGTGCCTACCAGCTTGTTTTGTTTAATTCTGCGCTACATGCAGAATTATTGTTCAGAATTATTACTATTATGACATTTATTTCTGTGTCGTTACTTTAAATTTTAAAACAGTTTCATTCAGTGGAAGGGAGGCAGCATTAATAGCTTCTGCTCAACATGGAGATGCACGCAGATTTTGGGTATTTCATTCTGTCACTGCTAGCTGTCTACTTATTGTGCCGGCAATGCTGGTGTGGGAGGAAAATGTGCTAATTAAGTCCTTTTTTTGTTATTTCAGGAAACCTGCCATATGAATATAAAATAGTGATTGCTGGGAATCATGAACTGACATTTGATAAGGAATTCATGGCAGACCTTGTTAAACAAGATTACTACCGCTTTCCTTCTGTGTCCAAATTGAAACCAGAGGACTTTGACAATGTTCAGTCACTCCTGACAAATAGTATTTACTTACAAGATTCAGAGGTAACAGTTAAAGGATTCCGAATATACGGTGCCCCATGGTAAGTCTCAGTTTAAACTTTCTTTGCTCTTTATTACTTAAACCACAGCAGGAATCATTCTTGCTGAAAAGGCCTGAAGCTGCTTTGCTATATTGCCCTGCAGAATAGTATCAAACTCAGCTGTTCCCAGCCCTGAAGAAATGGCCATTCTTTTGTGTGGATAAGTATGCTGTGTTTAGCCACGTATGTGAAAATAAAGAAAAAGTTGTAACTTATCTGTATTCTGCATGCTGAACGCACTTAAATTATGGACTCAATATCCATTTAATGCTTGCGGATTAACTTCAGTATCATCTTAATATGTAATATGTATTAGGGAAGGAAGCACTGTTCTGTTGTATGCTATTTAGATATTTGTATCTACTGTTCTAATAGGTTAGTGTGGTGGCGTTTATCACCAACACAGCACAAGGTACAAGGCAGCAGGTGATTTAAGTGCTATTTCTGATCAGTTTGAGGCTTTTTTTTTTTTTTTTGTGTGTGTGTAAAGCTAAAATAACGTGATCTTGAGCTAGTTTTGTTTTCATTCCACCCCTGAGCCAAGTATATGCAGGAAGAAAATTGCTGTCCAGTGTTTTACTAAGGAGACTATTCCTCGTTTTCTCAATATGTTGTTAAATTGCAATGCCTGTTATCTCTCTGTGGAGTCTTCAGTAGCACTCGTTTTAAATTCTCACACTAACAACAATAACCAAGGTCCTTTGAGCCTCTACCAGAAAACTGAACTTCAGTGATCGTGATGATCATTATGTTACTTGGCATTCTCAATTATCAGCTGAAGTGATTGGATGCTAATTTATGCACACCTATAAAAAGGGTTTATTTTAAGCTTACAATTTACATTTTTTATGTCAGGCTTGTTTTACAGGTGAAAGAAGAGGAAGGGGGAATGGCAGGGTCTGAACCAAAGAATGGAGCAAACATATACAGGCATAATTTTTTTTCCCCCTTTCTCATACTTACCTTCATCTCATCTCCCCTGACCATTCACTTAGCCTGCAGTATTTGGTAGTTTATACACATATGTTAATGCTTCTGACAATACTTTTTAGATAATTGTACTAGTACATGTGTACTAGTGCTATCTAGAAAAATGATATAGCTTGATCTAAAATTCTTTATTTAAAATAGTTTTAAGTCAGCCCGACAGCTTGCTTAACTAAAAAATAACTAATTAAACAGCCAACCCTCTGTGTCCTGCAGTATCAGCTGATTGGGAAAGATGGTCTTAATTCAGGTTAGAAACCATCTTGTAAAGACATTTCAAAGTTTAAAAAAAAAAAAAATTACTTTTTTCAGTATAATAATACATAACACACAGAAGAAAACAGGGCCTGTAAAAGTTCTTTTGGAGTATGGTAGATTTGTGAGTAGCTGTGTGGGCTGGAAGGTCACCTGCTGAGATTAAGATTTTGTTCAGCTTCTTCCATATGTATGTTTGAGACAGAGAGCTTGCATTCTGCAGGCACCCAATGATTTCAGTGTGTAGGCATCTTTTCAAAATCTGTTGGGACAGATTACATTTATGTGTGCTGGCAAAATGTAGTGCAGTTTCCCCCTCCCCGCCCTCTGTGGTTTCCAAAATTCATAATGGTGATTAGTTCCCCTTTTCATCCAGCTGTGTCGAGAAGTCCTTCATTTCACTGGTACACATGTGAATGTAGAATGTTTCTTATGAAATTCCAAGGGACAAGCCATCAGAGTTGATTTTAACCATGAGTGGCATATATATTGTGACCTTGTGGAAGACAAATCTTGATTATTCATCCTTATAATCTATTGATTAATAACTGAATTTCTCCAATTTATGATCAATGGGAGATTCGGCTAGATTTCTGAAACGGCAAGTTGAGCTCCAACCAAATGCAGACTTCTACTCTCTTGTCAAAGATGTTTCCTTTGTGTTCAGCTGTGACAAACTGCTGTCAAAGCATGTTTTCAAGCAACTGGTGGTGGGAAATGGAGTTGTGGTTATCAGTTTAAGTACAGCTTTTTAGATCAGTATATGTAATCCGAGTTGGAGGACAGAGATAAGTATCTTCATTTCTCTTGATTTGTGTGGTTCCCACCACCACTGCCACCTCACCCCTGAGAAGATGAATATTAAGCTGGTGTCCAGTATTTTACTTGGTCCTCAAGAGGAAGAAAAAGTCGCATTAGATACTGGAAAAATCTGTTCCAAATCTGATCTGTGCCTGGAAACTAAGACAGAATGATCAGATAAGTGTTTGACCGCTCTTAATTTTTTTCTCCTTCCCTTCCAATTGCATCTCACTCTAGTAGAATAAATCTTCTGATTACCCCAAAGGAAGAGAATTTGTGGGGGGTTTGTGTGTATTTATGGCCTCCTTACCCCAATTAGTTCTGTCACAGATGTGGAACAGTGGTCGTTAACCCAGAAGATGCTCCAACCCTAAAATGAGATAAGTTGGCATGTTCAATTTATGTGCATTTCTGTATTTCCAGAGGGAAAAAAAATTCTCATTTGCTGATAAAGCTACTGGTTTTAATTTAAAAAGGGGGATCAAACCAAGAATAACAGCTGTGATTCTGGAGGCTTCAGCCTGTCAGAGGTTTCTAAGAAGTAATTGCTAGAAGACTGGGAAAACTGGCTATAAGTCATCTATCTATTTAGAAAATGTAAATTGCCAACTCAGTGTAACTACAGAAAAGAAATATCAGTCCATATTCATTACATGTTATTGCTCATGGTACATCTGAAAGCTTTCTAAAGACCTAAGAGAATTCAAGTAGTGCCTGCTAACTTACAATTTAGAAGAATTTGTATGTAGAAAATAACTTACAATACACGGGAGCATTCATGTGTATTTGCAATTGGAATGTGCGGTGGTGCATATCAACAGCCTCTAAGGAGCAGAAAATTTGAATTTAGCCTGATGGTTCTGTGAGTATTAAATGGCATTAGCTGGAGGGGAGTTGAAAACAGAGCAACAGCCCCTAGAAGAGAAAAGAGTGAGGGTGAGACATGAGTCACACCCTGGGCTCTGCTCGCTTTCAGAGGAAGATCTAACTGATGTTTTCACACCTTGAGTAGGGGATTGGAAGATTTTCCATACAGTCTACAGATAACAATCAACAAAAATATTTCCTTTCTTTCTCTTTCTTTTGACTTTGCCTGGTGAATCTGACTTGTTTGGTGGAAAAATGATGAATAGTTTATACTTTGGATAGTCAAAACTCTTCAGGGCTCCAATAGAAACATTTTTCTCCTTTGGAAATTTGAGATTAAGGCTAGTCACTGAATGAGACAAAAATACAAACAGTAATGGATGTATGAATTTCTACATCCTAGGACTCTCTGTCTTTATATATAAGTGTAACTCACATATCAGCGTGTCTTTAAAAGGGTAGGGGGAGATCATTTGTTTTTACTGGACCTTGCGGTACTGAATATATGCGAGTGAATTAATGCAAGTCTTATTTAAATTCAAATGTACTTTGTGTGTTCAAGTAATATTTGAAATTGTTCATCCATGTTGAGGGGTGAATTTTCTGTAGCATGCTATTGACATTTGAATACAAATATTCTAGCAACGTCTATTTTCAGATGAAGCTCTAAAAGTGTTCAAACCACTGGAGAGCTGCAGTTAACTGGAGGCAGAGTTTGTTTAAACCACATTTTGACAGGAACAATTGTTCAGGGAGAATATTTTCTGTTTTATTTTGTTCTGCTCTACAGCTAGCTTTTTTTGGTTTGTTTAAAAGGAAAAAGTTGAAAGTGTTCTGATGATCTTCATTTTATGTGCTTAGAAATTTACGGTACATAATTTCATGAATAATGAGGTGATAGGTTTATTTATGGATTTTAAATCCTGTTCTCCATAAAATTTCAGAAAAATGTCACCAGTCATAAGTATAAAGTAATCTCGTAAAGCAATCATGTACGTTAGTTTTTAGCTACTAAAATACACCCATATCTAGCAGAATGAAAAATAAAACTGAAGACCAAAGGCTTTCAGCATATATATTTGTTTAAATCACCATAGAGAGAGATGAATCATTTTAAGGAGTGAAAATGTTTTATATAAAAGCTAATTTTATATAAATCAATGTATTTTAATGGTTAATTGAATCAACTTTATGGAAATAACTGAAAAGTGCAAATGTAAAAGACTAACATTGATTATTTAAATAATGACTCAAAATCTGTGATTTGCATCATTGTGATTAAAATCACTTCATCCTGAATGAAGCTGGGAATAAAGCTCTTCTCTTCTGACAGGAACAGCAGCATTGTTCAGCAATATCCTGCACATTTGTCAGGTTGTAGCTTGCTCAGGTCTCAAGAACAGCAGCACAAAGCTGGCCTCCCAGTTGCTTTTAATGAATACTGGTGGGTTTTTCCTATGTCCAAGAATTTGATCTGTAGGGTGATCCAGAGGTCAAGAACAAACAGCTCACTATCGTTCACCTCTGAGAAGCCAAGGCTTTCAAGGTGTTTTTTTTTTTTTAGTAACTCTAGAGGAAGTGCCTTAACTTCTTTTTCAGAAGCAAAATTTTAATTGGCATAGATAATGCAACCTTAAGGAAGTGTAGAGAGGTTCAGTCATCTGCTATAGAAATAATTTTTTTTGAGATTTTTTCTTTTTAGCACACTAAATTTTGTGGGTTTCATCAAAAGATTTTGTGTAAGTTTGAACTTATTTCTATAATAAGAAAGTTCCTTTCTTTGCTTCATTTGCAATTATATTTTAATCCGAGTGGCTCCAAGTTAGTGCGTCTCCCGTCTTCTGATCAGTGTTTTCAGACTTTGTATTTATCCTGTCAGAAAAGCATCAGATGTTGTTTTTTCTTTTCAATTATAAGTTTCGTAATGCATCATGGATTTTGCTGACAGTCTTCAAGTTCTTGAAATAGCAAGCAAATTAACAGCAGATATTGAGTGTGAGGACTGGAAAACCAATTGGCAACTCACATGATAGGATTCAGACATACTGATGGGCTAGAATGGATCTCATTTCTTTTATTTCATAATCTTAGCTGGCAATTAATTTGTGCCTAAAAAAAAAAAGGAGGAACAGAAATTGGACTACTCAGCAATAAAGTTCTTCATTGCTATTTTAGCAGCGAGGGAACCAGGAGGAGACTGGAAAAGAAAATTGGTGATGTACCAGTTTTTGTATGAGTTCCAGCATTTATTCAGGAGAAGTCAGCAACCAAGCAAAATATTGGCAAAACCTGAAGTCCTCTGGTCCTCTGTCTGTGTGTTAAACAAACACGCCACCACTGTAGCATGCTTGTGTTTAAGGTGCAGGCTTCTGTTTCGTTTTTCTTGGCATCTGTCCTTCAAGTCTCTCATTTTAAGTTCGAAGAATGTGTTCCCCCAGGTCCAGGAGTGCAGCGGTTTGTTTACATTCTTTGCCTTGTTGGGAATGTTGCTGATTTTTCCTCAGTCTGCTTGATATCAGATTTACTTGAAGTTGAATTTTTTTTTTGCTGTTTACTTTTTAAAAGTTTTTTCTTTAAAGAAATAATGGAATGTTTGTAATTTGAAATATATTATCTCGTAAGTGATTTTTAATACTCCAGTGCTATCCTGTCCTAGCGAACTAGGACATTATCCCATCTGCATCCCATTATTGGGACAAGTCATAAAGTCATAACTATTCATTCAGGCTCAACTTAAACACGAATTTACTAGTACACATGAACTGCATCTATTTGTGGGTGGAAGTCTAGGCACTTAAACAGGCAAAAATGGTGATTCTCCTAACTCTTTTGCATTTTTCCTGGTGTGGAAGCAGGGATTTGAACTCCTTCAGAGCACTCCCAAACAAATGATTGAGGTAATAATGTGCTGTATGGCTCTAATTCCCGCACCATTTTCCTGGAGTTAAGTAGGTGCTACACAAAAAAGCAAAGAGCCACAATGAGCATCACCTGTGCTGCTCAGGGGTTACTTAATTCTGGTGGTCTCCTATTCACAGATTAAAATAAGGTTTGCTCAACAGCAAACAGCAAACCCTGGGAGGAGAAACTCTAAAGAATGGGAGCTGGGGAAAGAGGAGGGAAGGGGAGAGTTAACCCTAATGTGTGGTTACTTTGTTCCTCGTGAGGCGAGGCTCAGCACATGTTGATTACTTAAATAAATTCTCCTGGGTGGCTTCTGCGCACCTCATGACTTTTACATTTTGATTTTCTTCCTGTATGTGTGCCATACCTCTGTGGTGCGTGAGTACAGGGGGTAAGACAGATAAAATTGAAAATACCGACCTGTTACGGCTGACTGAAAGATTATCTGACTTGAGGATAGCCACCTTCTCAATAGGAGACTGGAAAAGTAAGAGGGTGTCTCAGGCTGTGTCTGGATTACATCAGACCAGAGTTGACATCCCAGTTTCCACACTGGATGGTGTGCTTCAGGTCCCATTACTTTCTTGCCTTCGTTGCCCCTGTGTGGTGTACCCTAAACACGAGGAAGTGGAGAGCAGCAGAGTGCTTTGAGTGAGAGGCAGAGAGGCTGACGGAGGACTTGGGGGCAGAGTGAGCTGGTGAGCCTGAGAAACCAGGACCCCAGCAAGGAGCCAGGTGGGAGACCAAGACCTTGTTGCAGGGGAAACCATGGGGGACTGTATCACTGGAAGAGAGAGGCCCATTGAGTCTGATGTGCGTGGAAGCACATATATTTTCAGCAGGATATTCAGATCCAAACAGCTTCTGGTGGGGAGTTTAGTCAGTAATGCTGCTGCTTTAAAAGCACTGGATGAGTGAATCTTTGCTAAGTCAGGAGTTGTGACCCTGAGTTAGAAGAGACATACGGGGGTCAGTACCTTCGTAGTTAGTGGTTAAATATGAATATTTATCATTATTTAACCAATTTATACATACATATTATAAATATATTGATTGGTTAAATAATTGTTTGTATAAAATTGAAATTACGTATGTAAATAAAGGGTAGGAAATTTGCTGAATTAAGTTGTAATTGGAAATACAGAGGACACGTTCAAGTGCATTTTAAAGATTATTTGAAATGAATGAGTTTGAGGGGTGGACAGAAGGTCTTGCAGGTCTTGCCCTGCATTGTCCTGCACACTGTCTCAAGGAGGGATCAGGTATGTGAAATGGTTAAGTGTGGTCTCGCTTCATAGTTCATCTATTCTGGAGCAATACGAGGAAAGTGTGTAGAAGAATGTACGTTGCTTCATATGGAGGCGATGATGAGACTCACATGATGTGATAGTGATAAAATGAAATAGAAGAGAAACTAAGTTTGAAAAATAGTGTTGTGGATTTAATAAAAATAAGTCATGTAGCAAGTGACTGGATTTTGTTAGCTCCCAATGAAGGGTAAGATTTCTCATGACTATCTTGAAGATGATTTGGGTCATATTTATCTAATACTTATTGATCAGAATGCTAACTTTAACCAGTTTAAAATATTTAATGGAATTCACAGAGGCTATGAAATAAAGCCGAAATTGCACAAGCACTCCAAATAAGAGAACACTGATTGTGAATCTGAGCGTGGATGTAAAGGTCAGGAGTGACAACTACATTCATCAGATTTTCATGAGAGTCCTTTCAGTAGAATAGATTTGGCATCTAATCACAAGTGGTCAAGACTCATGGATTTAGTTGGAAATCAATGAGACCACTGGGTATTTATCACCTCTAAAATGTTTAGGTGCTTGTCAGTTTTTTGGCTTGTGTATATCTGAGGTAGGGGAGTTGCTGGCATTTTGGACTCTACTAGTTAAGCATTAAAATCTTTGTAAGGCTGAGAACTGTTTGTATTTGTGCACGTGGAAAAGGCTGAAGTGGTGTTACAAGCACGAAGGTGACGACAACGTATCACCATGGAAGTGGCTGAGTAGCATCCTCCCCTGTGTGTCTCCAGGAGGCCTTGCCATGGTGTGGTGCTTGCTGCCTCCTCAGTTAGCTCTGGGTTATCCACAAGTGCCTCACCTGAGGTAGCTCCAGCAGGTAGGCTGTACCTGCTCATCACAAGGATGAGCTGCTTTGCATGCTGTAACCATGCACAAACAGGGGCACCATTGTACAGCCTGGGTGCACAGCATGCTGGGGCAAAAAGGAATGGGAGCTAGCAGCTAGAAACTCCATTCTTTTTTCCTCCTCTTCTAGTGTTTTGGGTAAAGCCACCTCTGTGAGCAAACCTGCAGCCTTTCATGTATGTGCTTCACTGGTGGCCTGACATCCTGATATGCACGTCATGTTTGGGAACCTTGTGCCTACATCTACATTGTCAAAGGAAACAATACTTCCTCGAAAATGAGCCAGTAGTGATGTGAAATCACCTGCCAAGTGTGTCATAATGTCCTTTGCCCTTTATTTTGCAAGTAATGTTCTGAGTACTTGAGTATTGTATCTGTGCACCTGCCAACCTGGCTATCCTCTGCTTCCGGAGAGCCTTCCATTTTGGTGTTCCAGCAGCGGTTTCTGGACGGGTAGGACTGACAGAAAGTTGTGTGCTGCAGTTCCTCAGAAAGCCTCCTTATTTCTGTACACACATAAATCCGCGTATCTTAACTGACAGAGGCTGCTATTTGTGCTGTTGCCCTGGTGAGAAAAGCTTTAGGTTTGTACCCTGCAAATACACTTATGGCTTGTGTATTGCCTCAGACTTCATGTAAAAAAGCTTTATGTAAGAAGGAAGGAGGAATCTTTCAGTCTGCTTTTCTTGGCACAGATTTTAATGCATCTTGTTTCCCAAACTGGGAATGTAATAAAAAGAAACCACAAGAAAGGTGTTCTCTTTAACACCTCTCTTGGTGTTCCATCTGGGCTGCTTAGGGCACTTCCATATTCTCCATAGCAGGAAATTGTAGGAAAAAGGCAAACTGAGCATTAACCTGAAAGCTGCAGTCCTAAAGTGTTTCCCTTTTTAATAGGGAATGCCCCGATACACCGTAATCCAGGACTCTGTGCATCTGAATTTTTTTTTTCCAGTGTTTAAAAAGCTTGTCTCCTTCTGCTTGTGAATAAAACTTAGGTTTTGTATTTGCTGAGAAATGTGGAAAGTACCACTTTAAGGAAGAATGTCATCCGTTGCCTGACCTGAAGATCCTTTTTAATTAACTCCTGGATTTATAAGGTTCAGGAATGATATTGCTCGTGTTCATGTGCACATAGCTTTTGGGAAGAGGCTGAGCTTTTGGGAAGGCTTAGAAAATGTGGAAATAAGTATGAATCACTCTAGTAGAGTTCAGTGTATTGTTTAATCTTCCTGTATTTGAAGACATACTTTGAAACATAAAGGATGAAATCTGTCCTCTCTGTAGTTAAAAGGACTTCGGTCATTCAGGGTTTTGGGCAGCAGCTTCCACGTGTTTCATGAAGTTCACAGTGCAAAGTGGTACCTGGAGCTCTGAAGCAGGCATTTGGTGTTGCCATTATCATCACTGAATTTTATCTGAGCCAATCCAATGGAATATTTTGAAAAGCAGAGAAACTGTTTTCCTCGGAGGTGTGGAAGTCTTTTCCATAATTTTCTGTCTGGTATTTATACAGCTGCTATGTACAGTTAATGCATAACTTCTAATTCTTGTTTTATGGTAGCATTAGTTATCTTGCATCTCCTTCCAGAGAGGTTTATTTATTTGTAGGACTTTTCTCTTGAGTTCATTTCCTTCACGAGGTGGAATCCTGCTCAGGGCCAGCAAAACCTGCTGGCCAGAACAGCGCGGCAGGAGCCGCTCGCCTCCTTGCAGGGTCTGAGCATCTGCTGCCATGCTGCAGTGGCAGCAGCGCTTGAGTCCCACTGTATGCCCACGTGGGATTTGCTGAGCTGTGTGTATGCAACTGAAAAGTGTACCTCCTGCAAGCTTGGTAATCACCTAATCTCGACAGCGATTTAAGGGGGAAGAAAATATGCTTAGCTTGGGAGCAAGGTTTTGCTTTGATTTCGTAAAGTTTGGAGTTAAAATAGAGGTAAGACATTCAGAGATGCGTAGGCAGATTGTCCATCTGGACGTGAGCTGCTTTAGCACAGAAGACTGAGACCTCGTGGTAAGGATGTGCTGTTAGCTGATAATTACTAGCAGTCAAACTGCCCAGAGTGTACACCTTTGCTTATTTATATTCCAGTCCTGTAACCTTCCCTATTCTCTCGTGCCTTTGTTCTATTAATCTACAAAACAGGGCTCGACTTGTGATTAGTCCTTAGAGGTTGTTTCTATTAATCAGGCTGCAAAGCAGGTCTACTTGGATGTTCTGTTGCAAGTACTTAATGTGCTTTCCTCATCAGCCCGCAGCGCAGAGCTGCCGGGCTTGTCTTAAATGGCAATGAAATCAGCGATGTGTCTGTTGCACTTTCTTTGTTTTTACATCTTGATTGTGTTGCTGTGGGACGGGGAAAGCAGAAAGAGGAAAATAATTGCAGTCCTATAGAAAATTGCTCAAGTTGGTGACATTTGTGGCTGCGTGTTGCTAGAGAGGTGAGCGGCAACTGCAGGAAGGAGCCTGGCACAGCGGAAGGGCTTGCTAGGTGCCTTTTGAATGAGAAGAACCTCACATCTTTAAAGGTGAGAACTGGAATTTCAGCTGTGATTACAGAAGGAAGGCTGTGTTTTCAACTCCATTTACAGAGTATTAAAGATACTTTTAGCCCCCTAATATTCAGAGTCATTTAAAATAGCCTGTGTTTTTCTGGAGGAGGTAGAAGGCCAGACAGATTTATGCTGATATTAAAAAATATATATATATATAAAAAAATAAAAAATAAAACCTAAAACCGCACACATAAAAAAAGAAAAAACAAAACACCAAGGAACTGACGGAATATAAATGGCAAGCTGAACTGATCTGTAACACTTCCATTATTAGAACTTACTGTAAAATTTGAACAATAAACAGTATATGTGGTGAGAAACTAGTTTCATTATATAAGATATTACTAACTATAAAAGCTTAATGATTTATGATTCCAATTAAATGTACTATTTCCTCCCTGTAGGAGGAAAGTATCTATTTTCAAAATGTATTGGAAGAAACAAAACAGACCCCTAGTTATTTTTTTCTGTTTTGTCCCTTTGGTTTGATTCTTTTTTTTTTTTTTTTTTTTTTTGAAGTTTCCATTATGTTTATTACATATTTTCATGTCAGATCAAGAATGTCTGTCACTGAACTAAGAGCTTGGGTTGTTGGCTGGAAAATAACCTGGCAGTGAGGCAGTAGGGTTTGTCTCGACTGCAGTGCTGCTCTCTCACCGTATGCGTGTCCTTTTTTTTTATTGTTATTTCCACAGCACATGCCTCAGTTTCACTAGCATGCGAGCTTAAATCACCACCCTTTGCAAAACTGGACCAGTCTCAACTTCCAGTGAAGTACGTACCTGAATTCTTGTTGGCTGTGATAAGACCCAGCTCCGTTATCGCTTCTTGCCGTGATTTAACTGCTAATTTAAAAGGCTTTGTGCTGCCTCACCCCCCCGATACAAGCTGCTTCATTAGGCTACGTTTTGTCCGGTTTGACCTTTCGTGGCCTAACGAACAGCGTTAAGTGCCAGCGTTCTGCCTCCCTCCCTGCTCTGACACTGTGCAGATGTAATTCTTTCGGTTGTGTCTTATCGCTGACACGATCCTGGCATGAATAGCCGCACGAGCAGCTTACGTGCACCCCAGTAACCCGTTTCACAGCAATTAAGGCAAACGGGTCCCCAAATGCATCAGGCTTTGCAAATCCATCGCACCCGTTGCTTATTTTCTTGCGTGAGTTGAGGAGGGGCTGCTGGGATTCGAGGTTACCTTGCTCTTTTCCCTGTGGCAGACCTGCAGCATTACAGCGGGCTCACCGTTTGAAGGTGCCATATAATAAAGCCATTTTTCACAGGCTCGCAGAGCAGTGATAACAGTCATTTAAACAACCAAATTAGTAATAGTTTATATCGCGGAAGGTGTTTTTCTTCCTAATTCTTGCCCTTTTGGGCAAGGCTCTCTAAAAGCCAGCATTGTGAAGTATCACCTATGTTATTCTTATTAGGGATTCAGAAGAAATAGAGCCCATAATATGGTTTTCTATAGTCCCTTTTTTGGTCATTTCATTTTCACCATCTCTTTCTACATTTTTTTTTTCCTTATCATTTCCCAGTTATCAGAGAAACCGCTCTTCCTGCATTGATTCATTTCGACTGGAGTCTGGAAGGCACAGAGAATCAAATTAACTAATATTTTACTTTTGCATGTGATTAATGCTAATGCTTACAAAGAAGAAAATACTTTCCTGTGATTTAATTTTCATTCTCCGGTTGATTCCCAGTGATTTAATTTTGCAGAGGGTTGTCTCTCTGCTTATTGTCTCTTATGGAATCACTGAAGTTAGAGATGGAAAAGACCTATTGAGTCATTCTGCCATTGCGGGGTTGTCTCCTGCACTATAGTTTTGAATGTTTTGCTCAATTTTGATGAATAAAAAAGGGTGTTCTAGTTAACTCCTTTCAAAATTGTTCCTTAGTTTGGTAGGTGTTACTAACGGTAATTGATACTCCACTTAAATCTTCCTATATTCATTTAATTTCTTTAAAAAATCCAAGTTGTACCATATTTGATGAGCCTAAAGGTTTCTTTTCCTTTCCTGATGTATATATTCCTGTGCCTTTCAGCTCCTGTCTCTATTATATTATGTATTCATTCTTTGTAATCCTTCCAGGTTTACCTCTTTTGCTCTTTCTTATTTTTTTTATATACATATTTCCCAGATATTATTTTGATTTAAATCTTCACAAGAGGCTGCGAAGCAAAAAGCCAATGTTTTGCATGGATGTCACTAACATAATGTATGTTGAGTGGAGACACTTGGCTAGTTGAAATACTGATTTAGTATGGCAACTCTATGTTTATTGCTTCTGCAGGAAGCCTGGACTTGCACCGCATTGTCTCTTTGATGTCTTGTGATACATCCATGTGTGTAGCCTGCATCATTTTATTCTTTTTCCCCCCGTTCATGTTGCGAGCTCATGCATAATGCGCTGTCAAGTGCTGCCCTAAGGTCTTTTGTTTTAGCTTAACGGTTTTCAGGTTGCTTCCCCTCCCTGATTATTTACATTTTTAAATTCTTCTCCAATGTATTAGGCTGCATTTTTTCAGAAGGGATCCCGTTTTTTTTACTTCTGCATTCCTAACCTCCTTTTGCATAATTTCTTTCCCTACTGCCGTGTTTATAACACCTCTCGCTGTATTGAAATCTGTGAATTTAATTAATGTGCTGTTTACCCGTTCTTCCAGATCATTAATAAAGATGTTAAATAAAACTGATCCTAATACCAGTCCCTGTAGCAATCCACTAGCACCTCCCTCGTGCTGCTGCAATCTATTTGTTTATAGCCCTTTAGCCACTGTTCCTCCGAGTGGTACTCCTACCAGGCAAGCCAATTTTAGGGCTTTTAAAAAAAGACTGTACAGCATTTTGCTAAAGTTTAGTGTGATACAATCTACCAGGTTATTGTTACATTTTAATTTAATGTAATTAATTTTTTTTTTATAATACCGTATTAGTACAATAGACAGAATTTTTCCACTAATATTTATTTTTCCACTAATATTTAGACAGAATTTTTCCACTAATATTTATTTTTCCACTAAAATTTAGCCAGAATTTTTCCACTAATATTTAGATATTTGAACTACCTTTTGTTTGTCGGCAGTCATTGTGGTCAGAGCTTTGTTACTTTGTAATGACAGGTATCTTTGTTTGAATTTTCATTCTTCTGTTTGTAAAAGCAACAGCAAACTCCCGACTTAATTTTCAGTGCGCACTTTTACCCTTGTGAAACTTGTAGGATTTATGTACTTGCTTAAGTTTAACACGGACTTGAGCGCTTTCTTGTTGTGCGGGTTAGGGGAATCACTTGGTTAGTAGCCCATTTGAATTAATATTCCATTCAAATTCTAAGTTGCAATAGGAAAAATCTTTTGCTTTATTTTTTTTTTCCACATTTGCATTGTGTGCACCTATATGAACTTGAATAGCAAGTTGTGCTATCAGCAGTTGAATCAAAACAATCTTGGGAAAGTTCAGTTTCTTTTATGTATGTTAGGCTTTATTTTACAAGCTCGGTGCAAAAATTGATTTTTACATTATAAAGTGCAGTGTGGAGAGTGTATTTGTCACAGCTTGGTTGGAATGGCATGCTGTTCAAATCATAACCGAATCATAATAACTGGGAGAAGAAAAGGTATTAAAATATGGGTCACAGCCCTGATTTACGACTGTGCTAATCCAGAACTATGGTAACATAAAACCAGAGCACTTGTTGTTACGTTCTGGTTGGTAAGGGCTGGGGAGCAGCGCAGTCTAAACAAAGAAATCACACTCGTCGGGCGTGTTGCTCATAAATCACCCGAGTCCCTGAGCCAGGGCTTGGTACTTCTCCCTGCTGAAGGGAGCGACTTCTCCAGTGACACTAAGCAGGAAGGTGCTGTATTAAATGACCTCAGGCACGGGGGTTTTGATGTCACCCTGCAAGCATTTAAATCCCAGAGAAACTGGGGAAGGGAAGGGAGGCTGGGGCACAGTGTGATCTCAGCCCCAGTTCCGCAACTGGTAATGCTGGGTCTGAGATCTGCCGTACGACCCCTTAATGCAGGCTTCGGCCGAGTTAGACACGTTTCTCATTCAGTATCCAGAGTACAAAAAGGGAGTCTGCGCTGGCTGCAGCAGGGCAGAGCTACTCCTTTGGGTGCGTTCAGCATTTTGAACTGGGTGAATGCTTTGCAGCTTGTCGCCGCAGTGCTTTGTTCTGGAGTTTGTTTGGGGTTTTGATCTAGTTTTGGTTTAGTACTGGGTACCCTGAAATGGGATTCACTGTTGTGTTGAACCACGGTTCCAGGAAGAGGGAGTACTTCAGGAAGATCTGCTAATAACGAAGAGCAAGAAATGGAGTGGCAGGTCTGGTGTCCACGTTTGTACTCTAAATGTAAGGGTGTTTCATTTAAACTGAAGTGCTTCATGAATAAAGCAGGCATTTGGAATTGGACATGATATATTTTTAAACAGCGTTGTTTGTCTGGCTTACGTTTTTAGTGGGTTGAGTGCTTGAGGAGAAATCCATTAGGAAGTTAGTGTACCCTCATCAGAAATCCACGTGATTTGCTCTTATGTGTGCATCTGAAAGCCAGTTGCGCCTCGGTCACCTGCAATGAAACAATTTTAATTCAGAGTTTTCAGAAAGCTAAGTGGGTAAGAGGGAAACATGGTTGGTGCTCCTTAGCAGAGCACAGGGGGTTGTGCTGCAACATGTGCATGTCAGAAATGACTGTGTCTTTGAAATTACTTGGTAGCACAATTACAATCCATTCAAAAGAACGCATCTTCGAGTATGTATCACACTGATCTATATTAATGATTGTAAAATAATCGGTGGAACCAAATCTTTCCATTTTGTTTGTAGCACTGCAGACTGGCAGGCAGCTGCTATGTATGCTAACCATGCTTTCAGCTAAAGAGCCACTTTATGCCAGAAGGACTGAGCATATGGGGAAGGAAACGGAGTGGGAGTCCCAGCTCTGCCGCTGCCTGGCTTCGCGAGGAGCAGGAAGTAACTTGTGTCTTTGCCTTCATTTCTTTATCTGCAAAACGAAGCTCGTGATAGTTACATGTGCACCTCTGCTTGCTGTTTGGGCAGTAGTTTCTCCACACAAAGTACTGCCAAGTGCCAAGTATTACTATTAGGTATTTTTAGCAAGGTGATCCGGGAAGGTACCGAACAGATTCAAGCTTACTTTCATGAGTGATTTCAAAGAGTCCAGTGGGACTGTTTGCCTGCCTGAAGTTTGTGTACTCGCTTAAGTACTTTGCTGGATTGTGCCACTGGAAAGCTAAGTAGGTATCTATATTTTTGCAGGATAAGAAAGGACATATCAGAGCTACTGTTGGAGTGGTATAGATAGCAGTGGTACTTGGAGTGGGAGCTGATAATGTGTCCTTTCAGGACACTTGAAGCCCTCTTCTGCAAAAAGAGGGAGGTTAATAAAAACTGGGCACTGAGTTTGCTTCCTGACGTTTTTGTTTGGGCTGGTAAATGCATCACTCAGCACTAACTAGTTTGTTGAGAAAGAATAAAAGAATACAGACAGAGCTCAATCTGTACTGCAGTGCAGTGGGGTGAGTGAAAGCTGTCAGGAACACGGTGCCCCCACTGTCCAAACCAGCAGCAAGCAGCTGGGCTCGTCCTCTTAGTGCATCTCCACAGTGCCCTTCCTAAAAAGATGTGGCCACCGTGCTGGGCAGGGACCCGCAGCCGTCACCAGTGAGGTACAGCAAGGATGTGGGCTGCCCTCTCAAGGAGCTCATCCCCTCTTCTTGTAGCTGACCCCACTGGGAGAAAAGCAAGAAGCTGGCTCTGTTTTAATTCCCCGGAGCAAAGCCTGTACCCAAAGGCCTGCTGAGAACTTCTCCCAGGGAGTTCCTGAGTGGCCAAAACCTGCAGCAGCCCCAGCCTCCAACTCCAAGCCTGAGCCACTTGTTTGGAGCTCTCAGGGTGTTGCTTGTTTTTCCCATGGACCCACCTTGGCTCTGAGGTCTCGCAGAGGGGTTTGGGCTTCAGAGGGCTTTAGACCTTTCAGACTTGGGGCTCACACATGAGCACCTGTGGGAAGAAACGCACCTTTGTAATTCCCAGCTCCTATGAATATTGGTTCCTGCCTACGGATACCACCTCCCGCTCTGCGTTTCAAATCAAAGTAGGAGAGTCAGGCTGCTCTGAAAGGCACTTCCCAGGTATTTGAGAAAAGAAAGCTGCAATCCGGGCAGTGAAAACCGACACTTCTCCATACCTTCTATCAAAAGCTGTGTTGAAATGTAGGGCCTGTTATTGTATATTTATTCAGGCATCAATCACAATCAAGCCTCCTGCTAGTTCATCTGTAAGGGCATTGTAAGCCTATTTTTATCAGTTCCTTCCTGTACAACAGCCAGTTAAAATAGCAGGAGTAGGGGGCAGAAATATCTTAATGGATTCGGTTCCCAGAGATATCAGTGACCAGAGGAAGAGTTTGGCCGAAATTTCTTCCTGAGCTGATAAGGTGGATAAACAGCAGCAAGGTGCAGAAAGAGGGCATGCTGCGGGGAGCACGGCGATGGGTGGCACCGCGAGGGAGCTGAGGAAAGATTCGGCAGACAGCGTTCCTCAGGGGAAAGCCTCGGGAGCAGGGGGAAGCTTAGCACTGCCATTCACCCAGTTACCTGCTTGGAAAAGAGAGTGCTTGATTGTGTTTTTCAAAATGGCTTGGTTTAAGTTGCAGGGATATTTCTATTCAGCTTTAATCTGGTTTTGCTTTTGTGCTATTTAAAATACGGTGGTTTTTTATTGGAAGAAAGCTCGAGTTTTGCTGATTAACAATATTTCTTCAGTGGTAACATCAGATGTTATGCTGCTTGTTCTTATTTAAATAACAGCATAGCTTGCTATATGTTGGTCTATGTTAGTCACTACTTTTTTTTTCTTTACATTTTAGTCTATGCATTTTAATTTTTTCTGGATATACCATGGTAAATTAGGTTTTTTAAACTTTTTTTTTTTGTCATTACTTCAAGCAGTCTTTGGATGCAAATTAGAATTAATTTATGAATAAACACAATGTTTAAATTGTTTTGCTTGAACAAAACCACCTTACAACTGTTAAATACCTAAAGTAAGTTCATTTCAGCAGTTTTTTTTGTCTCGTTAGACAAAGTATTACTTTTGTCTCAGCTTCTAAACTGAGCTATTGTTCCTGGTCAAGCTAGTCTTTCAAGATCGCAGAGATAATGGACATAGTCCTCCATTCTTAGATTTTATTCATAAATTGCAGGTGGCACCTTTGCTTTTCCAATTCCCAGTCTATTTTTTTCATTTTAATTAAACATTAATGTGAACTACTTGTATAGGCTAAAATTAAAAATAATTCTCTTTGCGCCAAAAGCAGAGACTAATCCTATGAAAACCTTTCTCAGCAAACTGTGGTTCTGAGAGCTTGTGCGGGGACCTCTGCCAGTTCAGTGGTTTGACTTTTAACTTCAGAGGCAATTAAACAATGCTTACTTACTAAGTTAATAATGATTTTAATGTATTGTTGGAAGTGTAGATTTCGTGTAGATAGTCATGGACTGAGGGTAAATGTTAAAAATAATTAGCTGTCCAAAACAGTAATAATGTATTTAATATAAACTACAATTCATTATGTAAAAAATCGGAAGAAAAATCCATATTAATTAAATCAGAGATAGAACTTTGTCTCAATGCCACCATTTAGTGTTGTGAATCTTAACATTTTTCCTGCATGTCTGTGATAAAATTGCAGCAGAGAACCGAGTATGACTTGTGTGGCTTTTGCTTTTCTACTTAGTAAATTGCAACACACACACACAGCTTTTATGCTAGCGATGTTGTGAGGACGGAATGGCACTTCTCTGTGTTTATATTTTTACTTGTTAATTATTCCGGTTATGTATTCCAAAATATCCTTTCCTATGGAAACGTATTTAAGATATTTTGCACAAGGAATCAACCAATCAGTAAAGTAAAAATAAAGAAATAAATAATGTGTATATATGTATTTTTTTGAGACTGAATGCCTTTTGCAGGTGATAAAGTGAAGGCACCAGCATTCTTGCATCATGAATAGTGGGGGAGGAAAAAAAAGGTAACAATCCCAAGTCATCTCACTCTCACAGCTAGAACGGCGTACAGAGTAAGCTAAATGTCTGTATTTCTGTACTCCTGGAGTTGTTAGCTGTGTTCCACAAAGCGCCCACCAAGCTGAGATGAAGTTGGTGAACCAACACGCTGCAGCTTGTGGAAAGCCCTAGTGCTCATCGCAGAGGCTGCAGAAGCTTGTGGGGACAAGTGGTGCTTTGGATGATGGGTTCAGTCCCTCGGGACGGATAGCAAGCACTGCTGGCAAGTATTCCCAGTTACCTTTTGCATATGCTCTTGTTGCTCTTTTTAGTTTCTGTAATGGAAACTCTCGGTGTTTCTCAGCCAACCTGTCAAAAGCACTGCCCTTTCATACAGAAACATCATGCTGAATTGTGCACTGAAAATCTAAGTTAATCCTAATTTTGTAGTACTTGACTTTACAACGTGAGTAACTGAATCTTACTGTTTGAGGAATAAACTTATTGCAGTGTAGTTCAAGAAGAAATTCAGTGTAGTTACGATGGTCTAGGTTTTTATTTTGTTGCTATTCTTAATTTTCCTTTCAAGAAATATTAATCATTTCTGGAGGCATGGTACATAAGTTCATTAAAAGTTGGTCCAGCACAGCATTTTTTTTTTTCTTAGATGTTTTCCTAGTTACAGTAAGCAGTGGGGGCCAGCCAGGGTGGTAACTTAACATATCACAACTTTAATGTCCTGCCTTTGATTGTAATGATATGTTGCACCTTCTACTCTTCCTCACTGGTAACATTTCAGGTGAATGCATTTAACTTCAGCAAACACTGGCAACAAACTTGGCACATGTATCCAAACTGCTTAGTGTTGGTATTCTGTTCCAAAACCTCAACTTTCTCAGTAATGTGGTGATTCGTTAAAACAGCATTGTTTTAATGAATAAATCCATGCATTGTGGTTTCTCTGCTCTCCTTTTCAAATAAGCAGTCAGGTTGCTGAAAGTAAGCAGAGGAGCCCAGCCTACAAATTGCTGTCTTGAAAAATTTCTAACAAACATCACCCCTGACTGCGTGTCAAAGATTGTACCTAAATGCTTGTGGAAATAGTCTTCCTGCTTCCTCACCATGTATTCAGCATTCATATATTCTCTACACATTTTTTTCTATAGGGAACTTGTACAGATGATCTGTAACATACCTGTAATTCCTCAGGTAAAATATAGTTAGCTGTAAAGAAGATGGTGCTTCGTAAACAAGGTGTGAGCCAGAGCTGACTTCATCTTTCCATATGCTTCAGTGGGCATTTGTTCTGCTCCTTCTGATGGCACTTTCCTAGATTTCAAACATTTTTCTAGCATTATCATTATCAAAATACATTTTGCAACAATTGCACAGTAAATTATTAGATCTAGTCCATGCATGCATAAAAACAGCAGGGAAAAATGAAATGCCTTGGCAGTAGTCACCTGGAATTAAATCCATAGGGAAACTTCTGGTTTCAGTGGGAGCTGAGGTTGCAGTCTCTGTAAATGAGCATCAAATCGAGGCATCAGTCTTGTTAGGGGTTTAACAAACATATGCTTAAAGGGTAAGTGGTGAATTATAAAATGCAGAAAATGGCAAATCGTATTTACGGATGTGCATGCACAGCTCTTAAGTCAGCAGACTGACCCGAGTGGGCTTTGGACAAGGAAATGGATTGTGGTAGCTGTGCAGTATCAATACAGCAAAGAGAAATCTGTTTGCTTGTTAACCATATATTTGTACACCAAGTTGCACTGATTTTTAGTTTGCTGGTGCCAACGGAGGCTTTTTTTGGCTATGTAGCAGCATGTGGCTTTGGTACCACGTTATAAAACACGACGCTTATTATAAATAAATCTCCTGTAGTCATTGTAATGAACTATCAAATAATTATCTCTGATAGTTACCCTGTGTGAACCGGTTTTCATAATTTAGTATCTTTAAATATGCTACAAAAGTATATCTGTTCCCATGAATAGGGTAAGTAAAAGACTCTGATAATTAAGTCATTTTCTCTTTGGGAAGAATAGAATTACCATCTAAAATATTTATAGGAAATATCTCAATGACCATATCATGTATCAAGTCCAGTTTGAAGTCACCATTTCCTATAGCTTGAGTTCAACAGAAGTTAAAATATCTTTGCATAACATGAATAGAAGTTAAAAGTGTTATTAGCCTCGATTTTATCATGAGGTTCTGTTGTCAAGGAGAAAATTCCCAAGTGTACCAAACAGAGAGAGAGGGGAAAGGGTAAAAAAAGAGCGAAAAAGAGGCACCAGATTTCCAATGAAACAAAGAATAAAGAAAATGTGAGTTCAGGGCAGGAAGGTGGAAAAGTTGAGAGAAAAACTAAGATAACTAGAAGTTTTTGTGCTGAGCTGGCAAAAAAATGGCGTGGTTCAACCGAGAATCTGTTTGTTTTCAAAATCTATGCTGAAAGCACTGAGTCGTAAAAGTGTTTTCAGCATCTGCATTAGTTCTTTGGAAAACTTACTCGATGCCTGCTTGCATTTGTAGGCCCGACGTAGCTTCCTGCCTGTGGTCCTCTGAGCCTGATCCAAAGCTTATTGAAGCCAGTAGGATTTTTCCATTGATCTCAGTAGGCTTTAAATTATGTGCTTGATCTGAAGATCTTAGTCAGACAACAGATGAGAAAGATTTAAATGCCGCACTTGGATTTCTGCCTGATTAAGGACTGTAGATTTCCATTCCGAAGTGCAGCATCCAGGCTCAACCATATCTCCATCTTGATGCCAGCTTCGGCATCTAAATAGCTTAGAAAAATATGTTGAAGTCTCCAGGCCCGTAAGAGTTTGGCTTTTGCTTTATGGCAGCAAAAGTGTCATATTTACATTGAGCTGATACCTGCTCATTATGCAGACAGCAAGGAAAGATCAGGGAGGAAAGCCTACTCCCTCTGAAATCAGTATCGCTGGCTCCTCAGTTCTACAAAGCCAGAATTTCATGTCAAAAATCAGTTCAGAAGGCAAAACCCTTCCCGTAAAAGGCATGGCCAGTTTGATACCAGAGGACCAAATATATAGGATCCTTACAGCCCCCTCTGCTTTTCAGCTGTACCATACCTTTGAAGCAAATGTGAAAATGCCTTCATAGCAGTTTTCTTAAAAACTACTACAATTTTTACCAAATAATTCTGAAAATAAACTGCTTTGGATTTTAGCTTGTGTTTGTGATGCAGTCCAATACTATTCCACTTGAGAAAGGGATCTGGGAAGGGTAAAGGAAAGCACAGAATCCACGCACCGCCTTTAGAAGAACCCTGTTCAGAATGTGGGCTGAAGACTGAGAGCATTTTAAGTTAAATTGTGTGGACCTGAAAGCATCAAAGCTGAATATTTTATGTGAAGCTTGTCAAGGGCCTTTACTAAAATAGCTTAAAAGCAGTATCACAGTTGCCTTCTTATAAGCATTGCACACTTTGAAAGATGAAACATGCTGAAGGGTTTTCAGGATTGCCAGAAGTTGGTGTATATATGTTCTTTCTTTTAGGTGTCAAATTTTATATGCCGTATATATACACGCGCTCCCATGTGAACAAACACCTTTCTTACCACTATTTTCTGCAGAAGACTTATTGCATATATTCATGATGTTCCTTAAGGTACAGTAAGTGGGGTTGTTGAGGGTGGTTTTTTTTTGCATTTAAAGGCTGGGAGTGTAAGATAAGCTAAGTTCCTCAGCTACCTAATTTAGTTAATGGGGAGAGAAAGCAGCCCCTGCATTCCATCCCACTGCTTTAAACATCAGCCTGTGGACAAGTTGAATTGCACTTTGCAAGGCTTGGCTCTGTCCGTTGCCTATAAAGGAGCCCAGCCCTGGCTTGGACCAAACATTTGACTTTCAGAAGGCTAAATTTAGCTGACAGGAACTCTAGTATTAATAGACTTGCATTCACTTTACGTAACAATAACAGGTCATATTCGTTCCTGATGCATTGTAAGAAATAAAGCTACAGTAGGGATAAACTTACCTCTGTAAGGATGTTGTGCTGCTGGTTTGGGTGGTTCACTATTAAGCTCTGAAAATACACTCCTAATATATTGTAGGCTTCACTCTCGTCATTTCACTCGTGGAAGATTCAACTCATTTGGGGCCTCAGTTGTACTACACTTGCTTAAGTAAGTAGTTGTACAGATTCCCGTCTCCTGGGGACTTACTGAAAATGCAGTGGAGAAATCTATTTTTACCCTGTCTCTATGACTCAAAAGTTCATTTCCTAATGCCTACAAGAGAGTCCATGTTGACCTCTGATGTGTTTTTTTTTTTTTACACGGAGTATTGCCGTAGTTGAAATGATTTCTTGTGAGGATAAAGCCAGATGAAGGCTGAAAAACCTCTTGTATCAGAGAATGGATAGCAGCAGAGCCTTATAAAGAGGGTGAAATGTGAAGTTTTAAAGTGGATGTTGCTAATAGAAATGCACCTTTTCATATCTTCTGTGCTCTCAGAAGGAAAGCAATATAAAAGAGCAGAACAGTGAGAGATGACTTATTGAAAAATAGATCATGGGTGAAATTTTGAACGCTGACTTCAATGAGAGACCAGCATTTCACACATGTTGATACAGCTGTTGGATGTTTCTAGATGGAGGTTGCTGCATACAAATGCTCACTGTTCCTTTTTCTCTTTTTTTTTTTTCTTTTTTTTCTTTTTCTTTTTGATATTGCTCAGAAAGAGTCATTGCCATGCGTGGCAAGTCTTTTGATCTCACTGAGGTAAACAGGAGTGTTGTTCAGAGCGTTACTCACCTGGAAGAGAGGGTAAGCAACATTTAGGTGTTCCTTGGTAACGTAACCCCATCTATTTTTCTTTTAGTGGTTAGCAGCTCTATGACAGGGACAAGCCTGAAGAGAGAGGTTGCTTAATGAAGGTTTCATTACAACGAGAGAGAGGTCTAGGAATGAGAAACCCAAGTTCAGAGTTTGATCTTGAAGTCATCCTTGAAACAATTCAGTGCAGTCAGTAGAAATACTCAGCTGAGGCGGGACAAAGGTGGGACACTGCTCAGTGTGCCATGGCCTCATCCCCACTGTCACCGAGAGGGAAGTCTCCACAGATTCTGAAAAGCCACCGAGTTGGAGGCATTCATCTCTTAAGCAATTTTTTTCTGAAGGATGTTTATTTTTTCATCAATACCATCTGGGCCTGAGTCTATTAATCCACGTAAAATATGTATTATGGCCACGTGGCTTGAGCCTTATAGTACAGGAAGTTTATTGCTCTGTGTCTCATTACCTTAGTGAGATACAGTAAAATAAATGTATAAATATATACATATATATTTGCAAGGTGTGTCCTTTAGTGCTGTTTTTAATAATGTGTGTGTATATAAATACATACGAACGTATATAAATAAATACTAACTGTATATAAATAAATACTAACGGCTGATCTATATTTCAGTCTGCATGAAGTCCCATTCCAGAATTTACCCCCGGTGCCATTAATACCTGCCTGGGTGTGGACCAAGAAACTGGGGCAAGAGTAGATTTTCACATTTACCAGGCATGATTCATTGGAGAAACCAGCTACGTTGCTTTCTTGTGCTTTTGCTCATCTGTCACTGTGGCAATATGTAGTGACAATTCAAACTGCTAGCATGGAAATAAGATAAAAAGTGTTTAGGACAACTGGGAAATTTCATTTAGACAGAATGTCAGACCCTAGTCTCCAGCGTAAATACTGTAGGTTTACCATGTCCAGCTTTGCGATATCATTTTGTGTGAAATTAAATCAGAGGCCAGCCACCAACAGGAATGCAGTTGAGCCTGTTCAGTTTTAGTTTGCAGTGTAATTCTGTTGCTCCTGATCTCTGTTCCTAGCTAGAGCAAGTTACAATTGGTAGCAGCTTATAAAGTGTTTGGAAACCACAGTTCCTATAGAAATGTCTTTTAGTTTCTTGCATTACACTTCAGTTCGAAAAGTTTGTCTCTGGAAAGCTGGTTCTGCTCCTCATTGTTCTTGTGGATCAAGTTCATGCTGGCTAACAGTTATTTTGATTTGCACAGTAACGTAACACTGATATTTCGGGACAAATAGGCACCAGTGTGGCTCCTGAAAGGGTGAGTTGCATGTATTCATAAGCCATTCCATTCATTTCTCTGACATGGAAAAAAGGGCAGGGCTGCTTTCATCCTGCTGCCAACCCTTTTATCTCTAAAGAATCAAATTTCAGGAAACCTTTCTGCCTAGGCCGAAATTTCAAAGGGATCATGTAATACTTAAAAAGTTGAGCTGCTTAATTCTCATAATTTTAGGGGGAATGTTATTTTTCCCACTGACAAAACAAAGCATTCCCCCAAAACAAAACAGAAACCATTGGAGGGGAAAAAAAAAAAGGCAAAAAGCTGGTTTGGTTAGTAAAAATGTGTTCAGTATTACTTCACTTCCTACTATTCAGGACAGCGCATTGTTCAAACCGATGCAGTGTTTATACACACTGTGGTTATGACTGTAGTCATGGCTATTGTTGAAGGATGTTACACAGACGTTTATCACAGTATGTCACTAAACCCATTGTAAAAATGTCCTAGTAGTTAAATGAGGCTTAGATTTAATGAGCCCGTAAGAAAAGACTATTTTTAAAATCATACTGTAAATAAGGTTCCTATCGCGGTGTTATTGGGATCAGCATACAGATTTTCTTTTGTTTCATAACAGCAGCAGTATCTCTGTGAAGTTAGGCAAGCAATTTTAAGCACACACTTTTACAAAGCTATTGAAGAAACAGTTACTTGGCCGTACTCAGACAACACCAGAATAGTAAATGAAGGTGTGAGATCATTAAAAAAAATAGCATGTATATATATACAAGTACATGTTGCACACACACACACCAGTAATAACAGTCTAGGTAATAAAATCCAAAAACTAATAAAATACTGTGCTAATCGCAATGTAATAAGTTGTCAAAGGCAGAAAAAGAAGTTGCTCAGTTAGCACAGTTCTGAATTAGTGCTACTTTCCCCTTCAAGTGCTAATGCTGGAACAAATCTATGATTTTAAAAACACTACTGCACTTGAGAAATGTAAAAATGATGCTCATAGCCATTATTAAGATTTTACTGAACAACACACACTTTGCTTGTAGCTGTGAAAACAGCCATTTAAATTTCTAAAAGGTAGTCATTTGGACCTCATTTTATCTTCAATTGTTTATTTTCAACCTGACATGTTTACTGTGGAGTACAGAGTTGTGCCTTATTTTGTTTAAATTAGGAAGTATGAAACTGTAAGGGGAAAATAATATAATTTTAACCATTCGAAAGGACATTGTAAACAACAGAATGTGAGGAAGTGTCCTTATTATTCTCCGTGTTTTTTCTGCAGTAGGAATGAACTGGTATCTCTAAAGCTGTAGTTTGATGGTAAAACATCAAGTAAGTTTTGCCACCAAAGAGGCAGTGCATGCCCTGAATAACCAGTCCTGTGCACTGTTCTACCATTCTCCTGTCCTTTATTTGTGCCGTGGAAGATTTGAGCGCTCTAAATCAAGTAACTGAAAAGATACGCTTCTATTTATTTATTATTTATTAAGATGTGATGTGTCAGTGACCCCATCTCGGTCTCAGCAGTACCAAGAAGGTGGAGCGGTGCCTGTTTGGAGAGCAGGGAAAGCTCAGGAGAAAGGCAGGTGGTTCTCCAAGTGGTTCTGCCACCCAAGTATCTTCGTACACCTCAGTGCTCAGCTCTATCAACCCCGGTCAGGGTGAGTAAGCAGCTATCAGAACCAGCACCAGCTCGCCAGCTTACTGCAGAGGTTTCTCCCTAGTCTCTGTAGTGTGAGCTGTGCTAGGCCACTCGCCAGGGACAGCAGTCCACGTCGCAGATGGCACTTCTGCCCTGGGCAGCGGCTCGTGCTTTTGTGGCAACCTCCTGAGAGCTCGGGGATGGAGTGCGGTTGCCATGGAGGCTCGAGTCATGAGAACGAGGGGCCACAGAATTCCCTGCTGCAACATTTGATTCCAGTTAGAGCGCTGCTGGCTTTGAGAGGAAGATCCAGACAATGGATTATTCTCGGGGCAAATGAAAACAAGATCATTCAGGATGAGGATATTTGGATCTGCGACAGCAGCCGTAAACATAACGGCGTTCCTCTTCCACCAAGAAAGGTTTTGACTTCACCAGTTACTCGTGTGTCCCGTTGGTGTCCGAGGCTCTCCTGGGGCAGCTCACTTCGGTCCTGCTGCCACATTCTCTGCTTAAACCTTCCTGGGGGCATTACCAGGGGCATGATTCTGAGTGCTTCATCCTACGGGAGTAGATTCCTGCAGCACTCTATTTAGAAGGCCATTTAATGTTAGCTCTCTCTTCATTTGGAAATAATGGTGTTGGGGAAAAAAAAAAAATTAATTAAAATGGCTTCAGAAAGTAGTTAATTATAAAACCTACCATGGCCTGAAGTATAAAATACATTGCAGACTGAGAAATCATGTAGGGGTGCATTACTAAAATAATTAATTTAAGATTTTACATATATCACCCACACAGCAAATGCCGTGGCTGCTGCTAAAATGAGTCCAGTGCCCTTCAAAAACTGTTAGCATCTCTTGTATCTCCCACTCACTCCCTTTTAGCTGCGCTTGTTTTATTCTTTACTATGGGCATGCCATTCGTGTTAAGAGTATCCATTTTGCAAAAAGGGCTTTCGGGTAAGAAATGAAATCCTCGCCACATTTGTGTTAGCATTATTATTGTGTTTGGGGCCAGGATTAACTCACTAAGTGCACAGCCTAACACAGGCAAGGGGCATGTGGACCTCACTGCTACCTGTGCTGTGCATCCTTCATCTGCAGCAGCCTCTGCAGTGATCTGGGTCAGTGTTAGGTGTGAAACTACTCTGTGCTGAAAACCTGACACTTCTCTCGAAGGATAACCGATGTGGGGCCAGCATGCTGGCCTTATATCACCACGGGTTCCCATCCAGGCAATCCCTTAAGCTCTGCACCGTTGTACCGAGTTTAGTTAGGGCTCTTCTGCCAGTGTGGCTGTGCTTGCTTACGTATGCTGGGCTGGAGTTACACAGAGAGAAGTCTCACCTCTCAGTGCAGGAAAATAGCTGCTGGTTGTTGTTGTTTGGGGATGGAGGGAGTGGTTTTTTTTTTGTTTTGCTTTTCACAAAATGAGTGTGGCCTGTGGAGGTTCAAGTTTAGTGGTGCTGTCCAAGCTCCATCTCCTCTCGCTAGCTATCAATATGCTGAGATCCCTGCTGCTTGTCAGTCTAATTTCTAGTTGGTGCAGGTTCTTGACATTCAGCACTTTATCAAACATAAGCTGCTTGGCACCTATTACCACTGATCTCAGCATTGCTAATAAACAGCAACATCAAGGCCATATTTTCTGGTTCCTGTCAGACCACTGCTTTCCTGGGTGAAATAAAAGTCCTATTAACATGCTCCTCCTCATTGGCTCTGACAGTTTGATTAATTAGGCCCCCTCTTTAGATGACCTCTGCACTGACACGACAGGGAGGTGAATATAAAATGAATAGTTTGCCCACATAATGGCCTACTGCAAGTTTCAGATTTTTATCGGATCAGACTGAAAGTCCGGGGCCTGTATTAAAATGGAGAGTACAGCAATATATGGCTGTGGGTTATGAACCGCAGGTTTTACAACACGGTTAAAGGATTAAAACCAAACCAATCCTAGCCATTCTGATATATTGACTTCTCCTCTAAGAATTAATCTTTCCTTTACTCTTGTGACCATACAATACAAATCTAATTCGTTTACATTATCAAATCAAATGACCTTTTGTTTTCAACAGATTTTTTTATTGCTAGAAAATACAGTATGTTAACTCTGTGGTTATTCAGCCTCCCATAAAATCCTAATGTAAAGCCATTATTCTAGATCCGCTCTATTTAAATGTCAGTCTGCCTTTCTATTATAAACCACCAGTTTGTAGGCTTGTAACTCATCAGGAAAAATTTACTTCAGGTGGAAACTTGGAGTATGAGCTCACGTCTTTTCTTTGAAAATGTGTTCTGTAAAAATGCAAGTGTATATGATCCAGAGGGATGAAGAGGTGATGGTGAACCTATAGCAGCAATGGGAACATCTGATGGTGCCAGCATTTTGGCCACGGCAGGGTGCCCCTGGCTGGGGTTGGGCTTTGTGATTGCAGGAGAAGCAGCAGCTTGCTCTGGCGGGCATGCAGAGGGCTTGAAAGCAGCCAAATTGAACTTACAGTATCCTCCAACCAGGAGGCAACTCCGTCTTGTCATAAAATCAGGACTTTTGATGGGTTGTTCATGAGAAAGAGGTCTTTCCTGACTCATGTTTTTTTCCTGTTGCTTGCTTGCACTTAATTAAGCGCCATTAACCCTCTTTTGAGGGGAATTAGGTGTTGCATGTTGCCTTGGATAGATGAAAAGATGAAAAATTCTTGTCTCAGTCAAGGTGAGAACTGGATAGAATATGAGGAGCATTTTGTTGATCCGTTGGAGTCATTGATACAGAGGTAAAGACTCTACAACATCGGTTTCTAATTAAAGTTTTCATGTTAGCTTTTTTCGCCAGAAGAGCCAAATTGACTCTTATTCAGTCTGTGGTTATCTGCATCCCCCCACAAACCTCTTTGAAGGGGCGTGATGAAGGTGGGCAAGCCTAAAATTAAATGTTGTGTAAATTGACCTGCTTGTAATCTGAGATCTTTGCTTAATGATCTTGAAGCCGACAAAAGCGAATGACCCATGCTTAAACAGATCCTTTTCAATTAAAATAATGCTCCTTTTACCTCTGTAATGCTGAGTGCTCTGCAGTCTTTTCAGCAGCTCCTGCTTCTTTTATGATCCTCATTTTTTTTTTTTGTCAGCCTCTTCTGTCATTTTTTTTCCCCTTTGTGTTCATCTGTTGATCAAGTAACTGCATTACTTTAATTGATTTGCTAAATTGGCTCATACATAAAACAGCTCCTCCAGGTAATAACCTGAAAATGTTAACGTAGGTTACTGAGTTCATGCTTGAGTGCTAGAGTACTTGTAGTTTTCGTTGGGTTGGGAGTGCCTTCTTCTGTTTCTTCAACTTCTGTGCTAGATTCCTTGTCACAGGCAGAGCAACAGGAGATAGATGTATTTATATACATCTATATTACATAGGTAGTGTGTATTTATGTGTATATGCACACGTGTATACCTGTGTAAGTAGCGTGTATGTAATATCAGCTGGAGGCTTTTTGTATGTGCCTACAAAACAAGTACATGAGGTTGCCTGAACTGAGAAGGAGGTATGATATGTATTCAGAGAGCCATGCTCACCCCTTTCCCCCGATGAATTTTTGTAGTTCTTGGTTGACAGAACTTGACAGAGGAGGTGGCAGTGTGTTTGGGTGAAGCTACCAACTTCTCTGCAGACTCTGAAGTAGGATCACAGTTTTCAGCAAAGAGAAATTTTGATTGCGTCAGATGTTACTTCTCAGCACAAGGCAAAGGCTATAATAAGTGAAGAAAAACAAGAAAACGGGCATGGTTTTTAAAGAAATGACACCTCCTAACACAATGAAATGGTGAACCAGTGTTACTGTCTAAGGTCTAGCCATGATGTTTTATGCAGTACTTAAATGCCAAATAAGTGTGTGTCATCACTCGGGAAACTTGGGTTGTTTTGGCTGTTTCCATAAGGCTATGGAGGGTAAGTGGCTTTTCACCCAGCTTAACAAACAAACTGTTTTTTCTTTCTTTCTTTCTTCCTCCTCCTGCCCTGTCCCTCAGAGTGGACGTTGATTTTACATTGTGGAGAGCTTCTGGACCAGTCAGCTCCTTCCTCTTCATTTCCACAAAAATCAGAAAATCCTACCATCAAAAACCGAGAAATTCAAGCTCTTTTCACTACTGCAGCATCCTGTGATGCTGGAAGGGGCACGGGTGCAGTACGGGAATGAAGGGGACAAGGTGCCCTTTCTGGAACAAGCAGCAGATCATCAGATCAGTCCCCATGGTGTTTTGCAGGCCTGACCTGCTGCCGCAGCACTCCTGTAGCAGTTGGGGAAATGCAGCGTGGGTCCTCTACGGCCCCAGATGACTTTATAGGTCCCATACAGCCCCAGCCGAGCCTGGTGCTACCTTTGGCCCAGGTGTGTCCCTCAAGCCATCCTCAGCCATACGCAGCGGCTACTACGTTCTTCTGTTAGTAGGTCTGTGTAGTTCTGTGTGTTTTAAAAGTAGAATGAAATTAGCCCTTGAGTCAAGTTTGAATTATTTTCAGATTTGGGGGATATTAAAATATCTCCCAGATCTCATTAAGTAAAGCCCTCAATAAAATAATTGCAACACAGCTGGAGATTGGAAAACCTCAGAAGATTTGGAGGAAATTTCCTCTTTGATGAGCGATTCACATACTTAACCAAAGTTTTTCTGAGTCATAAAGTTGAAAATCTCATCTCTTCCCTACCTCTCCAGCATCCACTAACATGCCGGTGTCATCCCCATCTCTGCTTCACTGCGTGTTCTTTCCCCCCTTCCCTCAGGGAGCCCCATGCCCTGTCTTGCTGTCCTCTGTCTTGTCATCCTCTGTGATCCTGCTGGTGTTTTAACCTCCTGACTGTCAGCTTTATCATTCAGAGAACCAATAAACGTTTAGAAATTGTAGCATGTGAGTTGAAAGAGAGAGAACCTGCAAAAATCCCAGCCGTTGTTGCGGCTTCAGCTTTTTGTAACGTTGGGAGAAGAGCAGAACCGTGTTCTGGACATTTGCAGAGGTGCCTGAAACGTGTGTACTTCTCTGATTAGGAGAGGGATACAGCCACGGCGTCACAGTACTGGTAACCCACTTCTGTAAGAGCTGTCCCACGAGAGCTTCAGTTGTTTAAAGATGCAGGATAAGCAAAACCCCGAGGAGCTGGGCTCTGTGATACTTATTAAGAAGGTTGCGTGTTACTGTCCCCACTTTCCTCAGCGGGACGCCGAGGCACAGCACGTAAACGCGGGTGGAAATGAGCTAGGACAGCCAGAACCATTTAACTTTGTCCTTTCTGCTATCACAACGTTATGAGCAATATCACGATGTTATAACAAGCACGTTTAGGAAATTATTTAGCCTTTAGGATTTCCTAGTTGTTGTTACATTATATTAAAAAAAGGGGTTTTAATATTCACTCTAAGAAAGAGCTTAATCAAAAACGCTTTTGTGGCACCGAAGGCAAGTGTCAGAGTCTGCCCAGAAGCTCTTATCTCGTAAAACACGCTTGCTTAGTACGCCGTGCACTTGCCCTGCTCAGCCCTTTGTCTTCGTGGTTACACAGGCTCTGGCCTTCCCCTTCTCCCCTCTCCAGCCCCGTTGTTTCCCCAGCAGGCACGCTCTGCTCTGCCCATTGCCGGAGCAGCGCGTGTGCTGCTGCGCCCTGGCAAACGCTGGTGTGCGCCTCGGGACGGAGGGCGGAGGATCGGATGGAGGGTGGAGGATCGGATGGGAAGGCTTTTCTGTGCTGTGCACAAAGGTCGCTTTTGTTTTTATTCCCTCTGCGGTTTGCTGTCAGCAAGCGCTCTGCGCCGCGGCAAGCTTTTGCGTCGGGTCGTGGTGAATATTTTGGGGCTATGCTAGTGGGCTAGTCCCAAACCTCAACGATTCTGGGAATGCACATGCAGTGCCCTGTCTCATCCCGTCTTTGCTGCTGCAGGAGCTGTCTGTCTCCTTCCAGGCTCGTGTGTGCACCCTGAATGCTGACAAAAACACCCAGCGAGCGTCTCGTTCCTGCTGGTCGTTGCGTGGAAGCGCTTCCTGCTGCGGTGTGGGCCAGGCGCTCCTTCGGCTTGGTCCTGTAGAAGGAAACAGCCCCAGATTTTTGCCTCCTGTGCACTTCGCTTGGAGGATTAAAGATCAAACTGGAGCTTTTGTAGGGTGACCGGTTAGCCTTAAAAATGAATGAATAAAGGAAATAGAAAAAAGAATCTATTTTTTTCTACTTCTGTTTAGATGTAGCCAATGAAATAATTGGATTTGCTCATGGGTTAAAAGGAAAAGTTTTGTCTAGGTCTCATTGTAGGTTTACCTTTTGAGTTGTTGAACTCTGAGGATTGTGTAATTAAATTGATGAGCCCCTAGCCAGAGAAAGAATGGAAGTAGATGGTGGGAGATAACATCCTTTAAAAACATCAACCTTCCCGAAGGAGTCAAAACTCTTGCATCACTTGTATGAGCTTGGCCATAGCTGTGTGTCTTCTGTTTCCCTGCGTGACTGCTGCTTCTGAGATGTACATGCCACGGAGGGGTTGTGATTTTGTTTTCTGAAGCTTATGCTGTAAAGTAATGCTCCCTCGCTGTATTTTTTTTTTTTTTTAATAGCAAAATAGTAAGAACACTTCAGTTATTTGGGAAAAGGGAGGATGCGATCACCTGCTGAAGAGTCAGCTCTCTGCCTCTGAAGGCCGCTGGATTTGTTTGTCTTGTCAGGCAGTTCTCCCACAGCACCCGTGACGGGAGGGTGAGCCTTGCCCTGAAGTTTAGGATCGCCGCCTCCTCGTTCTGGTGGCGAGTGCCATGCGCCCCTCCTGCAGCACAGGGTGTGAAGGCAACGCGCAGCCTGCTGCATAAGCACTCTGTTAATTGCAGCCAACGTAAGCTCCAGAACGCCAGGTGGAGAGGGATCTGTGGGGATTCCTGCACAGAAATGAAGAACCGAAGAGGGTACAGCAGCGGGGCAGGTGTCTGCCTTTCATTAGGATATTCCCCGTGACACATCTGGTGCCGGCAGAGCCGAAATGCCTAAACGAGAAGGAAGCTTTGCAGTCAGGGGAGGGCCGAGCTGTCAGGTGAGCCAGGGCTCAAGACTTACCATGACAGCTTCATGGCACGTGAAGGATGCTGTGGAGCGCAGCGTGGCTGTGACGAGCGGAGGCTGAATTAGGTTCTCCTGGCCGTGGGCTGCCACGGTGCGTGAGCGGGACCCGTGTCGTGCCGTGCGGTGCGTCTGAGGAAGTGTTCTGGTCCGTCAAACGTAAAATGACAAAATCATTTGTTCTCTCTCATTACGAATTCCCACGGTTTTTTATGGCTACGCCTCCCTTGTGACATTTCAACAGTTGATCGCTTTCTTTTCTTTTGACTATTTAGAAATGAAGCACGCTATTCACGGCGCTGGTGGTTCACAGAACTCTGTTACTTCGAACGTAATAGGAAGGAAAAATATGTCAGGTCTTAAATATGATTACGAATGCCTAATTATCCTCTGCATAATTATTTGCACTGGATTGCACCTTATCATAGGCGGGTGCAGCCAAAGGACATCACAGACACATCCTCTTGGAGCTGAGGGGTCTTCTCCCAACAAGTAATCAGCTCAGGAAGGCGTTGTATGTATCTGTGTGCATGTTTTTTTTCCCCTAGATTGTTTAAAAGTTGTGTGTGACTCTGTTTAGCTCTTTGGTATGCAGCGAAAGGCAATACCTGGAGTGCAATATCCCCGTCCAACACATGCTGATAGGATGCTACCTGCCTGCAGTGCGGGCTTTGCCTCTCCTCCACCCGTTCAGCGCTTGCTGGGGACAAGCAGCCGTTCCTCCGGCCCCTCAGGGGATTCACAGCACATCAACTCCATTTTGCCTGCACCACAACCCAGCGTAGTGCAAGCACGGGGTGACCTTCCATGGGATCTCATCCCAACATGACCCTGTGCTGCTTTTCCTCTCGGTGCTGTTCCAAACGTGCCCTGTGGGTTTCCCTGCGAGGCCCGAGTCAGGGAGCGGAGCCTGAACCCTGCTGTTCTTCCAGTCACGCCCTCTCATCTTCCCGATTTATTAATTTTTTACGAAAAGATTTGAGTGTAATAAAGATTCCTGCCTTTTCTGTGCATGGGCTGGCTAATGGGGAAGGCATCTCGAAAGTTTTCTTACAAGTGGGTTCCCATGTGGTGGCTGTTAGTCACAGCTAATTACAGAGGCTGGTGAAGGAAGAATATATTGGAACTCGGATTCCCCTCCTCCTCCCTCAGTGCTTAAGAATAACATAAAATAAAAAACCTGCAGACAAATGCAGCTTTTTCCGTGGTTGCAGTCTCCAAAGAGCTCCAGAGAGATCACAGATGTGGTTTCATGTTTCAGGTTTAACTATGGTATAATAAGTACAGTACTATCTGCAGGAGGAATGCAAGTGGGGAAAGAATCATTAATTGATAGTGAAAAGTTCAACCTATGTGCTGTGTGTTTGTTTTTTTTAAGCAGCTGAATGTTTAGCCAACTGCAGCCCTGAGGGTTTTGATAATCTTGATATGTTAAAACGTGGGAACATTACAGGAAAGGAAACATTCGTACCTAATTTAGACGTTTCAGAAAGGTGAATCATGGCAAAGCAGGAGCAGTTGTGATTTAGCTGAAGTTCAGACACGTTTCATTTTTAATTCAGTTGCTTGCAAACCTGCTCTGCGGTGCACTGCCCTCACTTAACAACTTAAGATCTTTCTTCAGGTTTTCAGATGGCGCAGAGTAAGCCAACAGTGAGAGCTGGAGTTTCTTTGCTATGCACGAGGAGCCCATAGCTTATATAAAACGCTTAAATAGCATTAATTTTCCTGTCTTTTCTTGCCGTTCTTCCAACGTCCAGGAAGTCTATTAGGTTGAACGAGTTCCTATGTATGTGTAATATAAGCATTAGCTCAGAAGGACCGCATGGGAGGAGGATGTGTCTGTGATTTGTAGCTGTGACCTTCCTGCACCTGTATTGGTAGTGCCTGCTGTTTGCCCTTACTGCTGATTGTCAGGAACTCTGAGTGTACTTAGAACTGGGTAAACCTTTCATTGGTCAAATTACTTTCTCTGGCAAGCAAAGTATGTATTTTAATTACAAAAAATAAAATTAAATAGAGATGTAATCTCCACGGGAAATTTCCACTTGAATGCGTATTTGAGATTGAACATATTCGTAAGTTAGAGGGTGCAGAAGGCAGATTCCATAATGAAGTGATGTAGGACTCTTAATGATCTTTCTCATTTAACAGGTATGCTTTTCCACATTTTTTTTTAACATGTAAGTTTTCTTTTCACAACTGCAGTACAGACAAGACTGCAGGAGTAGCTTGAACTCTGAGAAGGATGGCCCCAAATATCTATGGCTGGTACAGGGAAACCCTCCTAGAAAATGAAGCAACCCAGTCTTAATTCTTTTGCCTACACTCTAAGAAACACGCACACAGATGAAAACTATTACAAATACCTTAATTCTAACAGCTACCCAAAATGTTCAAATAACAGCTGTAAACACTGCCTCTTCAGAACAATTGTGGATTTACCTGATCAGGAAAGACGTTACTGTATTAAAATTGCATCAAGACCACTCACTGTGGTATTATACCTTGACAAAGTACTCTAAGAAAGTAAGCTTTTTATCATTACGTGCCTGGGTTGATGGATAAACAAATGTCACAGAACAATGCTGTGCTGTGATGGAGAAACCTGAGGATCTCTTTTTCTTAAGAAATACCAAATGAGTTTTAAGTGATAAGATCTCTTAAAAAAAGTTACTGGGAGGCTAAACATTGATCGAGGCCTCCAGGAGGCTCGGGGCTTCAAAGCCAAGTTATGTGCAAATGTTCTGATATTAAAAGCGCTAGACAAAGGAAGTTTGAATTTGGTGAAATATTGTAGTACACAGTGCTTATGTCCACAATGTTACGCTGTCTTCCTGATGAACTGTTACCCACTAGATGCCTTGTGCTGTAATTTTCCCTTGCCTCCAAAAACTGAGGGTTTTGATTGTTTTGATTGGATAATACAAGTTAGGAGTTCTTGTATTTGAACATCCCCAAATGTGAGCTTTAGAATGAGCTTGTGTTGTTTAATTTTTTCTCCTTTCTCTTTGTTGGATAAATGCCCCCGGAGCTGAATATTCCTGAGGTACAGAAAGATCATTGGATATTAAATTCAAACATACAGATCAGTGTGTACTTGAACCAGTTTGTTGTAGAGACATTCCCTTCGAACAGGCTGTCTGCAAGTAGTCTCTGTGCTGCAGAAGTTACTGTAATTCAGAAAAATTGGAGAAGGGAAGAGATTTTTATTTTGCACTGATGCACTTCATCTTATTTTTCCCCAAAGGACACCGTGGTTTAATGGATGGGGCTTTAACCTACCCAGAGGTCAGTCTTTGCTAGACAAGTGGAACCTTATCCCCGAGGGTATTGATATACTAATGACACATGGACCTCCCCTTGGTAAGTGAAACAAAAGCTGTGTGTGATTTTTTTTTTTTTTTTGCATGAGAATTTTACCTTCCAACTAAGCAAAATTAGTAATTCCATAACATGTGCTGTAATTGCACTCTAACTCAAAGCTATGAATTAAAAAGCCTTTCTGAAAGAAGGGTAAGGTGATCATTAAGGTTAGCAAAATCTGTTGAGCTTCCAGGTGTTTTTTTCAATTACATTTTTTGTTTAACTCAAGCTAGGGAATATCATATATCCAATTCCATGGCCATTTTGTTTAAGTACAATATTCATCTGACAGTTTCCAATCCCATGTGATTTTTCAGAGGTTGGCTTAAACTTCTAAAACATTTCCCCCCCTACTATGACATATTTCTTTGAGGTTTTAGCGTATGCAGTCAAAAGTTCAAGAGCTTGTAGTCATGTTTTCTCCTTTACAATTCCCTTTTAAGCATAACATCTGTAAAACCACTGTTACATATTCTAATTGACTTAAAGTAAATTTGTGAAAGAATGAATTACGCCCTCAGATAATTGTAAACTAAAGACAGCTATGTAAATGTGTAAATTTTTTTCATGAGTTAGCTGAAATTTTTCCATTTAGTTACATTTTGCTTGTCCTGAACATGTGTGTAATTCACAGATAAAACAGATCTCACAGTAATTCTGCAATAAAGTAAATTCTGGTTGTCTCAAAAAGATGCTAAGATGAGGATCGCTCAGCAGAGGTAGAAGTACTTGGTTTGGGGCATGTGTTAAGTGCTCACTAAACCATTTTAAAACTTCCACTATTTTTTCCAATCTTTTACCCTACAAGATACTATCACACATCATGTGTTGCTTTTCTTCAAGACACATAGCAAACAGTCTAGGATCATATTTTCGGTATTTCAATCAGTTTTACAACTGAGAATTGCCTTTTTTCAATGTTGCTTATCAGGCTGAAGAAGTGCCAGCTACTTATTCATTACCGTTACCACTAATAGATGGTGATTTTGCCAGGCTTTCAGTAAATTGTTTAGAAATACAAGGGGTCAGATCATCGCACGATAACATGAAGTCATTGACTTTTGGGATGGTAGTGAGTTTAAAAGAAGAAAACCCCCAGTTCTCAGAATTGCACGGTGCCAGTATAAAGCAGCATTTAAATGCCACCAGGTTGGCTCAGTGCTCTCCCAGGGACCGTGGAGTCAGGAATTAATGCCTATTTTGCATCATAGTAAGTTAAGAGTCAGCAATCGAAGGAGAGCTAAGAGCAGAGAAAAAAAAAAGTTTTTGACCAATAATATACTTATTGCTCTTCTTATATCCTGGTTACTAGGAGCTCTTTTAATAGTGCTGCAAATTCACTTTAAGCTTCCCGGAGCTACCTGCCTGCTGCTTTGATAAAGCAGCGCTGCACCAGCTGCTGACAGTGGAGCACACCGGATATTGCAAACCAGCGCTCTGAATAGCACTCTTTTAATCTGTTTATTTTCCCGAAGAAGCAGAAAACCCCACAAGCACTTTTATGATGTTTCGCGGGTGCTATTTTACATGGGTTGCTAATCCATCTGCTCTCAATTGGGTTCGTGGAGAAATACAGTGATGCTGCAGATGCTAATGAATGCTTTAATTGAATATGCATTGCTTCTTGTTGCTAACTGGGGGCTCAGACATTACCTGATGCTCGCAGCCCTCTGGAAGTTGTGGAAGGCTGTGTTAAATCTTTGGGGTGGCAGAGGTGTCAGGTTGTAGAACAGCTGATTTCCTCACGTATTTTGCTTCTGGAGGGACCACCTCACTGAAGTGGGAAGGTGACCGCTGTGAGAGCCAGGGGAAAGGGAAGAAAAATCAGCAGTGCTGGGAAAAAATGTTCAAGGGTTTGAAGGTGGAAGATGAGTTGAAGCCTATAGTTTAAAAAAACAAATCACATCCAGAAAAATATTAATGCATGTGGAGAGGGGAAATCTTAAGGAAGACGAAGTGACAGTGAAATGTTGCTTAAAAGCCATTGTGTGCTTTAATGGAGAGGTTATGAGTGTAGATAATGGTAATAAACCTTCAGTGAATTATGACTTCCTGAAAGACTATGTAAAACCTTACCTGAATAGAGAAAATTAATACTATTGATTGCATTTTGCCTTCAGGTTTTCGAGACTGGGTTCCAAAGGAGCTGCAGAGAGTTGGTTGTGTGGAACTGCTAAACACAGTGCAGAGGCGAGTAAGGCCCAAACTCCACGTCTTTGGTGGAATCCATGAAGGTAAGGACCTGTGCTACTCCTCTTGGATCTGAGGCTAATTCCAAAGGAGCGCATCTCTCCATGACGCATTGCAAAGGGACGGGTATTGGCATATTGGACTAAAGTAGAGAGGGAACTGAGGGAAGTGATTGCATGCACAGCACTTTGTAAATTTATGCCAGAATTAAAACAGGCTGTTTCAGGAATGTGTGCTACATTTAGCCACCTACATCTTTCACTGTGCAAAGGTTGTTCTACACAGGTTAATTGAAAGCAATGTAAATTTTGACAAACTTTGTTAGAGAAACAGATGAGATACCCCACACATGCAAGCCAAAATTAAAATTATTCCAATTATTCCAAGTGCGGGAGCCAAGAAAAGTGCTAGAAAATTGAAGACAACTTACTGTCTCAGCTTACCTCCCTCGGCATGCAAGGAAAAGCAGAAAGGAGGACAGACATCGGGAGGAGAGATTGCCAGAACTCACTTTGCATACATTTCTAAAAGCATCCTGTAGTACAGTTCATACTGTGTATGTTAGCTTCCAGCAGCCTCATATTTTAAAAGAGATTTGCCCATTGTCAGTACCAGATCAGAAATGAAAAGCTCTGTTTGTGGCAGTGGGAGGGAATGAGAGATTAAGTATATTTTGGAGATATTTAAATATTTAATACAATTTTGTAGCTTTCATGTGGCTGTGAGACAAATATTAGGAGGTCTGCCAGAGAGAGAGTGTAAGACTTTGTGACCCTAGAACTCAAAATTATGCATTAAATGCTTTATATTTCCCCCCTGGAGGTTTCTCCATTGACTCTAATTAGCTTCTCTGTAAGCTCACAGATTTGGAGAACTTCTGAAATGAAAAAGGAAAAAAAAAAAAAAAAAAAGAGAGCTTGGTCAACTAGTATTGTTGGTTTTTCCAAAGCCTTCATGACTTCATGAAATGGATTTTACGCATGGTTTATAAAGGTCTGTAAATAAGGAGTTTGTAATGGAAATACTGACTTGACCTTAAGTACAGCGGCATGGATAGCAGTATTTGAATACAGCAAGACTTCCAGCTAAAACACAAAAATGCAGCTTTTGTAGTTGCCTGGGATGCTGAAACTTCTAGTTGTAATATTCTTAAGTAATGGGAGAGAAAAGAATTTTAATGTGTGAGATGATTATGAAAAAGCACTGTGGAGCCACGTGCAGCACCTCGCATCTAAATCTCATAGGAAAGGTGGTAGCACGTGTTAAAAGTGAACGTGCAAATGCATTCTTACAAGAATACTAAAACAAGTTAGAATCCTGTTTTAGTACTTACACAGAAGACATAAGAATTACCAGTTCCTGTACAGAAACAAATGGTCAACTCTTCAGAGCAGCACCTCGCAGTACAGTTAATTCTCATCCAACTCTAGCTCAGATGAATGCACACTACATTCTGTTAAACCAAGGGAGGCTATACACACATTTTGATCGTGCAGGCTTTTTGTCCTGGTTGATAAGTAAAACCAACCACAAACAAGGTTTTCCCCACTGTAAGATGATCTAAATCAAAATTGCCAGTCCAAATAAATAAAGTGCAGCAATTCTGAAGTGATTATTCTCTGTGAGAGACGCTGTAGGTAGCTGGATTTATCTTAGCTCTCAGACAGCAGTGAGCTGTACTGTACCACGTTGGTTTAAAAGAAAAACATTTTTCCTTTGTGGGTTAGCAATGGGAAGTTCTCTTTCTCCATGAAACTCTTAATAATAATAATAAAATAAAAGGTACATTTTGTGCCAAATTCGTCCTAGACTTTTTCTAGTTTCTTTGTGCGCTTTTGGTGGATATCAGCTGAAAACAATGGATCTCTTCCACCGATGGAACTGGAGCCCCGTCTCCATGTCCTTGAGAGAATGTCTGTAAGAGGAGACGTTTCTGTGCTTTTATTACCATTCATTTTCTCACATAGTAGATAGAATCCCATTGCCTGAATGGAGACGCAGGTGTGATTCAGTTCACAGGTCAATAGTTTGCTCCACTTGCCCAAAATTCTTGGAGTGCACAGCCCTGGGCTGTTCCATCCTATTCCTGTGTGGCAAGTGGAAGAACAGATAGAGGCCAGAAGTGAAGCGGCTTTACTGCTTGTTGCTCAAATTTGTCCTGAACATGGCTATTGCTGGCCAGATGTTTAGGGGGTTGAGAAGAGTCTCCGGCCTCCTGAACCTGACGCCGTAGTGTTACTGAGGAGTCAAGGCCTTGGCATGCTGAAAAATCCCATGATTAATATTGGCTAGTCCTTCATTTATTTGGGAATGAGCTGTCAGGATCCCTTCATAGTGAAAAGCAGTCATCTATTAAACTTTAACCTCAACTTTCTGCTTAAGCCAGTGCTTATCCAGTGACCTCCAGTGCTCTATTATGCTTATAGCAAGAGATTCCTTTCCTTAGTCATGATTTTCACTGGTGTCTCCTTGTAAAGAACTTAATCTCTTTAATTGTGTTCTTCTTGTCAAGTCTATTCCTACATTTGGGTTCAAATCGCCTGGCCTGCTCAGGCTGCCATAACTGCAGCTCCCCTTTGAGTCAATGAGACTCCTCTTTTGTGCGAAGACCTCTTTAGAACCAAGCAGTGCCTGTGTTTTTCACTATTGGTTAGACCCACTTATACTTTCAAAGAAATACTTTGCAGCAGCTTTTATGAGTAGTAATGTGTGTGTGTGTATTTTTAACCTGCTACTAATGGGTTTCTGAGGTTTCACAAGCCAATGTGAACACCGTCTTGGCAGTCCTGTGAGAGGGACCTGGATGATAAAGGCTAGCATGGGGAAAGCTTACCAAGCTTGGTTCATTGCCCAGAGACAGCAAGGATTTTTGTAGGTAGAGCTGAAAGTACTTCTAAATCTCCTGTTCCTGATCGGTCTTTTATTATCTGACAGATACTACAAGCATGCAAAGTACAATGTGCTAATTAAGTAATTAGGAAAAGTACGTGTGTGATTTTTGTCTCTGGTTTTGCTGTAATCAATTGCAGCAGAGGATTTTCCGTGGAAAAATGTGTGAAGATAAAACAAAAGCATCAGTTCTGATTTCAAATCCAGTCTATTGCGTTTTTTCCTTCAAGTCTTTGTGGCAGCTTTCAAGAGCTTATGTCATTTTGAAGGGATTAATTCAATTTTATTCCAAAGCATTGATCCCGCAACAAGCTTTCAGTGCAGCTGCCCATGGGCAGCATCGTTTGTTTATATTACAGTAAGTGTGACACATTCTCCCTACAGGTTATGGCATTATGACAGACGGTTACACAACCTACATCAATGCTTCAACGTGTACAGTCAGCTTTCAACCAACCAATCCTCCAATTATATTTGACCTTCCAACCCCTCAAGGATCATGAAGCACTACTGCACATTTGGAACTGGGGAAGGTCTATAAACTGCCATTTTCTAAGTACAAAACTTACATTCTGTTACATGTTTATTTCAAAATTACTGGGGCGGGGGGGGAGCATTTTGGGGGAGAGAATTGTGGTTGTTTTTGTTTTGGGATGGATTTTTTTTGTAAATTGCTGGTACAAAAGAAAAAAAAAAGTTAGAGGGTTGTGCTTTTTGGAAATGCAGCATCCATTTTAAATTGATAAAGCATTGTGAATTTGTAAAATGAATTTTGTTTTTCAATAAATTTGCCATTGTAAATTGTTATAGTGTTCTCAAAAGGACAGCCAAGCTTTCTTTTAAGAAGTGAGAGACCTTATTTTAATATTATATGATAAGCTAAAAAAATAGGCAGCATTTAAAAACACCCAAATTTGCACAACTTACGTTACTGTCGGGGTTTTTTTAAGTGTCTTCTTTTTCCCTAGGTCTAAATGTTAGCTTTTCATCTCTCCATTTATATCATTTTTTTTTGTAGTAGTAGTACAGACAAGATTTTGGGGTCCATTTTTCTCTTGATATGTCTACACGTCAACTTCTTTCCGTTGACAGTGGAATGCAGCAAGGGGAGAATAGACTTCTCAGTTGTTTGTCTCTACCTGCTTTATACGTTAAAGACTGGTATAGATAGCCGCAGCCTGTATGTGGTATCTACCTTTTATTGTTTGTTTTTAAATTATTTTAGCTTTAAAAAACTGGGGGTGAAAGCTGCAAAGAGCAGGCATTTCACGCAGTAAAAAAAAAAAATAAAAAATAAAAAAAAATGTAAATGCGGACTCCTTTTAAATATGAATTTATATATATATATGTATTTTTTGTGCATTATAACTAAGCTAGGATTTAATATTGCCAGTATAGCATCTGCAAAATTATGCTGTACAGCACATCTAAATTATGAAGGATGTGACACATTTTCCAAGTGCTCAAGGCCTTCAAGAGCCTGAGTTAAATCTTTGTCGTAGTTCAGGCATGTATAGAGTCAAATGGATACAATCAAGCCTAACTAAAATAAGGCTTAGTTGTCCTTTATATTTAAATATTCTTCTCGTCTTTTTATTTTCTTTTTCTTATTTTGCACTGTGTGTAAATGCAATCTTGCTAGCACAAAATATTGTTGCAGATAGTTATTTCTGTTCTACCACTGTAAATGCTATTGAGCTTTGTTCTGTTTTATGTTACCTTGTTAATGGAATTTAGAAAAGCAGTTGTTTCTTTAAATTTATTGTGATATTATATCTAGCGGCCTTTATATGCAAATAAAATTGCAAGATTTTTAAATATGTGGTTTAAGAGAATTTTGCATTTTTCTTTGGCATGAACGTTGGGGGGGACAGCAATAAGATTAAGAAACAGCTTTTCTAATTTTCCATGATTTTTTATTGTTTACCATTCGTAGGATGTCAGTTGGGCCAATAAAGCACTCAGACTTTTTACTTCTGTTTCTAAGCCATCCATCTTTCCGTTCTTTTTAGAAAGAAGAGATTTTGTCTCAAGATGATATAATTCAGTGCGACCAAGTTCGTGCAGTTAAGCCTTGTAGGATCCCATTCCAGACAACACGAGGAAAAATGGATTAGGCAGCAGCCTTTGTAGTTCCTCACTTGTTTGTACCGAGCTGCAGGTACTTTAAGCTCATCCACTGTGGGTTAAGAAATGAATAGTCATAGATGAAATGTATCTTTTTATTCGGATCTGTTCTTAGTTCTGTGGCTACAGCAGAATTCACCACTGACAGGAGAACTGCACGGGATTATGATTCAGTGTGTGTCAGCAGAACAACAAATGAATCAGGACCTGCTGGTCATGCTGCAGTACAGTTAAGTATATAATAACAGAATCTTCTTTAAAAATAGCACTTGGAGCTGTGAAAATCTAGATTGAAACATAAGAAGATACAATGGTGTTTTCATGATTCTGAACCTGCAGTGAGCAGAAGTGGAGTAAGATAGAGTACTCCCATTTATCTTAGCAGGTTGTTAGCTTTTAAGTCTCTTGGTGATACTGAAATTTCATTGTCACTAAATATCAGTCATTCACTGTAGATGTAAATTCAGATTTTTTTTTTTCCCCAGTTAGCTGTAGATTGCCAAAACCAATATTCTAGTCACCTGCTTATGTGCAAAGAACGTGGCTATATTAAAAATGACTGTCCTTCCTCAGGTGAAGCATTTTCTTGGAACACACAAAAAAAAAAATTATAATGCACTCAGAATTATTCTCTTTCATTGGTCTTTTGCTTGTTGTCACCACACAAGGAAGAAGGATCTGTTACCTGGAATGCTTCATAGTGCCATGAACTCCTAGAAGAGCAGAGAATAATGCTTGCATCTGAATTCCTCTCCAGCCTTCTGAAGGACCTCCTACCTTTTCACTATGTGCATGGTAGTTAGGACAGGAGCAGTCCATGACTGCTCATTCTCCTCTGCAGGTATTTTTCCGTAGTGCAAACTGGGTTATTATTCCTAAAGCAAAAGTTATAAGTCAGCAGCTTTGCTCCAGAATGTGAGCAGCCTGAATGAAGCCTTCTGGCAGCAGACAGAGCCAGATGAATTGAGGCTGGTGTAAGTGCAGCCAGGAGTCTGCCTTTAGACAGCTGGTAGTGAGAAAATATCCCAGGCAAAATTCCTTGAATAAGCAAAAGTGTGCACCAGACTGCAATCAACAGAATTGGTGCGCGTCGTTGTGTATGTCTTCAAGGTGTGTGCCTCTTGGTTTCAACTATTTCCCTTACAGCTTTTAGGCCCTGTAGTGCAGCAGGTGGAACCAAGCGGTTCTGCACTGGAATGTGAGGGCCTGTATTTGTAACAGACTGAGACTTCTAGTCAGACAAGCGTCAAGGACAGTCACTGCTTCATCATCAGGTGGTGTTGACGGTGAATATGTGTCCATTTAGAGAAATCCCTAGTCTTCAGGGGGTACTTTCAAAATATATTGTTTCTCTTGTGTTTTTTTTTCTCTTTCTGGCTGTCAGCTTCACCGTCTTTACCACCATTTGTTCATCACAGAGTTTGTTCCGCGTGGCAGTATCTTTTACATCGTGTTTCTTCCTTTCCCATCATGCTTTCAACAGTTACCTATCCTTTTCTCCTCTCCGAGAAAGCTAACATTCTGGATAGCAGCAATTACAAAAAGGCCAGGAAAACATTTGCAGAGATAGTTTGGCTTTTTTTTCATACTCTTTAGAGACCTTGAAATGTATATGTGTCTGTCTGCTGTCACAGGCAGGAAATCTTCCTTTGCTGGATGTCAGCCATATCTGACAATCAGTGTAAATAGGGCACAGTATGATTTGAAGAAGTCTGGTTTCACTGGGAGGCAAAATGGCGTTAAATCAGCTGCTTTTCAAGGATCCCTTACTACTAAAAGTAGCTCAATGTCTGTGTGCAGAATAAACCTCGGATAATAAGTCTTTCTCTGAGGTCTGATCCAAGTCCATTGAACTCACTGGGAGTCTTTCTATTGACTTCAGCTGGCTTTGGATCAGACACCTGGCATCTCTCTGGATTGTGTTTCTGTCTATTGCTCATCCTTCAAACTGGAGGAGATGGTCCCTGGTTAACATGCAAGAACCTCTTGGCAGGAAGAGGGACCTACCTATTGTAAGTGCTGAATCTTTCCAAGTGATTGATTAACAGCGGTGTAGTCGATTAACCTTTCTTCTTCTGAGAGCAGCTTTCATCTAGTCGTCTTGCTGAGGCTGAAAGCAGTCAAGGCCTTTATCAGGGGAGGGCTGCAGAACAGGATGCTCCCCAGAGGAGATTGGTTCCCAATTCTCTCTGCATAGTGAATTTAGTGAATTCAGCAGACCTTGAGGTCAAGCATTTATTAGGCTAAGAGACTGTCAAATCAATCTGGTCTACTCCAGGCAAGTTCTACCAGGAGAATGGGTTTTGCCAAGACTGTGTCTAAGAAATAGATTGATGGCTAACTCCTGGTTGAAGCTGCCTTTCTCTTTTCCATTTTCCGTGAATCAGAGGTTTTTTTTTTTTTCCCCTCACTGACATCAATATTTTCTCCCTAGACAAATTTTATTAAGGAAACTCCTGGAAACCATCTATAATTTAAGTCTCCGGGAGACATCCAAACTCTGCAGTCCTTCCATTTGGTGTTAAATTGACCCAAGGGCTTTCTCTAAGACCTTGCTTTTGACCACACCTGATTGAATTACACTTCTGGAATTTTCTTTACTTCCTTTCCCAATTCCAACACCCCTTCCCATCCCCCTTTCCTTTTTTTTTTTTTTTTTTCTTTTTTTTTTTTCAGGATACTTTCTAGTAGTTACAGACAGGTAGGGAATTCCATTCTCCCTGCCTGCTGTGACCAACTTCTTATCGGAAGGAGAAACGCATGATAAAAGCTGTGTGCAGCCAAGCCTGCAGCACAGAGCAATGTATTCTGCCGTGTCTCTCTTTTGAGGTATAGATCCTAACTTCCTTGCAGATTCTCCATTTGTAGTAACCAGTCTTTTTATGCACTATCACTGTTGTAATTGACATTCAATCATGTTATGATCAGGCTTAGACACCTATTCCAGCTGTGAGCCCTCACAGGATGGTGCCCTGTGCACTTTTGCAGAAAGTCCCAGCCATCAAAGCACTGTCCGACCTCCAGAAGCACAAAGAAAGGGACTCTAATAAATCAGCGTAGCCTAAGTGCAACATGGAAGACTAAGGCTGGGTTTTTAACATTTTCAACTTCAGTTACTGTCAGCCTAATCAAGAGAAAATGTAAGAGAAAGCTGAGGGAGTTTTAGTGCACTAAATCGGATTTCAGTCATCCATATTGATTTATTTTTCCCCATCTAGCTATTGCTTTCCATACCTCCATCTCTGGCTTGTGCCAGCCAGTTTTATAATGATTCATTCATGATGTGGCTGTAAGGATACATCTTGTTTTGTTCTACCTCTAAATTTTGCTGAGGAAATTTGCTTGTTGGTGGTTATAGCACAGAGTTGGGGGAGTCCTTCACTTCTTCTAGGCAATCTCTATTCCACGGTTGACCCACTTGCTTTGTATCTAAGGCTTACATTCACGGGAGAGGGTCTGACAAAAACACTTACCTGGGTTTAGGAAAACTGAATGAATGTCCCACATTCATGTCTTCCCTAAAATGTGCTTAGTGTTTATCTAGGTAAATGGCTCAGTGGTACAATAGGATTTGTCAGCTTTATGAACTGAGGAGCTAGGACTGCTAGAGTTCTAGGAGTTTAAGACTTCTAAACTACAAAACATGAAAAAAAACAAAACAAACAAAAAAAAACACTTTAAAGTGCAGACTTAAAGGTCTAAAATAAAAGACCGAGACTTAGTCTTCCTCAAATTTCATTATTTTTATACAGCTGTTGCTATTAGTGTGACTCAAACATGCCAGTCTATTGCCAAGGGCTTTCAGCGATGATTTTCCTGTTAGAGGAGAAACAATGCAAAATATTTCATTTTTTTGCATATCACGTACAAGCCTTTTCACCGTTCACTGTCATATGAGTATTTCAGCAAAATATTTTTACTGCCTGCAGAGAGTCAGTCTACAATTGGAGGAAGAGAGCAACTTCTCTCTCTCTCTCTCTCTCTCTTTATCTCTTGGTCTTAATTGTGAACGTAGGTAGTATTGCCCAAAGTCAGCATGGATCTGATTTGTTTGGGAGCTCAGTGCACATGCTGTAAGGCTGAATCTAAAAGGACAGGGTGCTGAAAAGGTGGGAGAGGAGTCTCTTGAGTAAACAGATTGAAAACTAACTGACTTTCCCAAGATCACACAGGAGATCTCACAGAGGTGAATCTGCATCTTGCAAGCAGTGTTTTAGCTCTCTGTTTACGATTTTCTATTTTGTACACTTTGCAAATAGGTGGAGATACTAATTCCTTCACTACACCCAAATACAAAGCTGCTGCTGTGATAATCATCCCTGGATCCTGGAACATAGGCTGACAGGGGAGACTTTCAGCTAGATGGAAGAGAAAAATCAAAGCTGATTCCTGCATTTTTAATCAAGCCAGGATAGAGTGAGGATAAACAGGTAAAAACAGGCTTTTAGTAACAGAGCAAGTAATCTATGTTAGATGCACAGCAAAACCTTTATCAATCATCTTAAAGTGCATCTTGTGTTTTTTCTTCAGCAGGCAAATACGTGATGAATTAGCTTAGTTCAAACTCTCTGAAGATCATCACTAGCATAGATTCTTTAAAAGGTCTGAAGGAAGTACAAAATCTTTACATTACTGTAAGGTACAGATGACTACAGCTCTGTCAGTAACACCACATTGTTATTGGCTTTGTGTTACGAGGTATCTAGAGAGTTTTGGAGACAATGTATTTGAACATTGTATTGACACTAGGAGGAATCTGGCTGAAGCCCAACTCAGGCTGGGAGAGTGGCAGTTCCTAAGAGGAGCTAAATTGTATTGATTAAGGTTTCCTAATCAACAGAACAACTTCTACTACAAAGTGCTATTGAATTTACTGTAGACTTAAAAGTAAAAAATATGCAAAATTCTTATTCATAATCATTTATTCGAGATATAAAACTTTGAAATTCAATAGGCGTATCAGCTTAAACTGAAGCTCAGTTTATTGTTGTCTTTGATTTTGGGTTTCTATTAATGAAATCCGGACAGCTTTCCAGATACCTTTGTGAAGTAGTTCACAAAGCACTATTAGTTGGGCAGGGAATATTCTTTGCTGACACCTTAATCCCAGTTTAATTTTTTGAGACCAGTCAGTCACCATGCTTTTTTCTTTTCTTTAAGCTGTGTTTTGATAGATGTAGTTCCTTGATGTAAAGACATGCTCGAGCAATGAGGGCAGGTAAGCAGCTTGGTTGCTCTGATGATTTAGAGTTTGGCGGCTTTTATACAGAGCAAAAGGAAAGCTGGTCTGGTGTCAGCAGTCATTACGTTTTTGTCTGTGATGTGCTTTCCCAGCACATTGGCACTTGAGAGACTGCTATGTAACTATGAAAACAGACTTCTCCAAGGAGTGAATTATCTATCCAGAGTCTAGTAACCATATGCAGACAACCACAACTGTAGCTGTGGCTTCAGTAGTATCATGCGTATGGGCCAGAATATTTATATAGTTGCCAGTTAAGCTGTGGAGGCATTATTCATCACAAAAAATTGGGCCATATGATGAAAGTATGAGAGTATGGCAATGGAAGAAATACTGGAAGTGTTTAAAGGGAGGTAACACAGAATTTACTCCCTCTTCCAAATATATATTCAGACAAGAACATAATGTCTAAAGTAAGTTTGGCCAGCAGCAATTGCAAAAACCAATTTTAGAAATGAACATTAAACAAGATGCATGTGCTGATGAGTCATCCTGTGTGTTAATTTGTATATTTAGTTATTGAAATACATGTTTATTTTTTTTTCTGGTCTCTAAAAATCAATGTGTAGCCACGCTTCTGTTATTAGTTACTATACCCATAGGCCAATGCTGTGGTGATAATTTGATACATCCGCAGTAAGAAGCATGTGCGCTGCCATCTAGGTCAGCTGGTTCTTTTTCCTTTGAGACAAGATAGTAGCTCTTCGTAGCAAATGAAGCCTCTCTAATCTTCAACCATTGTCCATTTACACATGAGTAAATAGGTTAAACTGTTCATAAAACGATAGAATCATACCAAAGAGTAATACAAAGTGGCAGCAGCAAAACTGAAAAGCAGTGCATTATATTCTGCTCTGCATAGTACCTGCCACCATACTGAAGACTGAGTGCAGCACTGGATAATGATAAAGGTAATGAATATGGAGAAACAGAGTAATTCAGGGTAAAACAGAGTAATTCAGAGAAGAGTCTTGTCCTCATTCCTCCTGCCAGGTGACACGATGCTCTCACGATGGCCCTCCAGAGAGCTCAGTCCAGCAGTTCACTGGTTTTGTGCGAGTGAGGGGTGGCCAGCAGCATGAAGGACCCTGCTCCAACAGCTAAACGACCCCATTGTGCCAAATGTGCCTGACTGCACCAGGACTGTGTCTCTGCATACAAGAGCAGTGAGTTTCATTACATGATTAGTGTTTCTGCCTACTTCTTGGTGGTCTAGACAATACAGTGTCCTTTTAACCCTCCCAGCCTTTAGCACTGCAGCACATTTTCTTTCTGCAGCTGTGCTTCTGAGGTCTGCTCCTGCTGCTGCTGGGGAACGCTGCGACTGCCCCTTGCCCTGTGGGGCCACGTGCAGTAGTGGGCATGAGAGGCAACAAGTGGTATGTAGTGGCAATGTGCTTTAGAGTACGTTCACACCTACAGCAATGGCATTCTTCTAGGATATAAATAAGCACAAAAGAGCATCAACGTTACTCTATCAAGCAGGAATGATTAACTGAGCTAGGCAATTTCCCAAGCCCATCATTGTCCCTTACGCTATAGAAAGCTGCTATGATCCTGTAATAATCACTGGATGTTATCTTTCCATTTGGATAGTTTGTTCAATATAATTCAACCAGGACTTACGGCTCATCCTTACAATAATAGGTCACCATATGCTTCACATCTGGTCCTACAAAAAAGCCATATTACATGCGTGATGCCAACTATTTTAGGGGACAGCCTCCAGAGACCCCTAAGTGTTACTAGCAGTCTTGACAGCTTAGTGGCTCCATTAATCAGCATTAAAACTTCATTTTACTATTACAAGCATAATTGCTACTAGTCCAAATGACAACAAAAATAAGCAATTTCACCAGTTTTGTTATTTAGTGAGCTGATATAGCCATTTTTTCCCCTAAGATAAAGGCACTTGAAAAGCCAACAGCGAGTCCACCATTTTGCCTCGTCAAAACTCATTGGACTGAATTAACCCAAATTCTCCAGTGCTGATAGAGCAGAAGTTTGTTTAGTCAGACATCAAGGTAAGATTATAGACTTTAATATATGAATTTATCAGAATTCAAATATCTCTAGTTTGTCATAGGAGAAAGTGCTGTGTTAGAGTTGCCTGCAATATCTGAATATTTGCTGTCAGCTGAAGACTTCAGTTTACAGTCAGGATCTAATTCTAGCTTTTATCTGAGAGGGAAATGGGAAAAAAAGAGCTTGGAGGCAATAGTATGCAGAGAAAATGTCTTCTTGTCTCACATACCATGTCCTGGGATTTGCTGGTATTTAAAGCTTGAAACATTTTATTTTCTATAGGTTTACTGTAGAGGATTGAAACTTGATACAAATACGTTATGTTAAATACTTGAAGTTCTCCTTTGAGAATAAAACACAGGAGCCTGGATTAATCACTGACTGCCATGCACAATTTTGTGCACGTCTTTTGTTCTTAGCCTATGTCCTAACAGGCTTTTCTTAACATACCATTCCCTAAAATATTAATAAGAGGAGAGTATGCAAAGCGGAGGAGTACACTGTAACTTGCAGTGGTTCATAATGTCAGGCAGCTGCCTGCAAGAAGTCGGCTTGGCAAGATGAGAAAAAGGTCCTTAAAAAGAGCCAGAATGCAATAATTTGGTTCTCTTCTCCATTACTCACCAAAAGGAGATTAATCCTGTGCTCCATACACTACGGCTGGCAGCTTTTAACGTCACCAGCTCTGGGGGTGCTTTTGAGAGCACTGCCTTGTATGCCACCACTGAATGGGCTGGGAACAGCAGGCTTCATCCTTTTCAAGTCAAATGCTTTCTTCTTCCCTACTGAAAGTAGAGTTACTTTCCCTTACATTTAGAGAACATTCAGGATTTCTGGACCCCAGGTGCAATACAACAGCAAGGTATATGCACTGCCTTAAAACCTTGGAAGGATAAGGGCTAATTTCCAGGTGGTTCATTATCACAGGAAGTCATCTAAATGTGTTCTGAAATACTGGACATGCCATTGCTCTGCGTATGTCTGGTGGGCCCTTCTTCCTGGAGCAATGAATTCCTCCTTCAGTGCTTGCAGCCAAAGTTTCTGCTTTTCCTTTGATGGGCAGAAAGCTGTTTCGTTCTTCCAACACAAGGGTGGCTGATTTAGTATGGGTTTGGTGAGCAACTTGGAGTACTTTGCATTGCAACTGATGATGTACACAACTTAAATGAACTATGTTAGAGCTACAAAGGAAGGGAAGGTATTTATTCCAGTCACTGCAATAAAACTGGATTTATTCCACACCCCACCTTTAAACAAGCTAGATACTGGGGTAGATGAGCGTGGGTCCTGGCCCGGGGCTGCACCGTGAGGTCCCTTTCAGGGCTGTCGCTGTCAGTGCTGGCTGGCTCCCTGCCAGGCTGGAAACTGGAGCAGGAGGCAGCTGAAATGGTTTGAAAACTCATTTTTCCCAGCAGCGAGAACTGCGCTGCTAATCAAGAAAAACACAGGAGATGTACTGGATTCCTTACGTGAGCAGGTCTCCAGCGCTGAAATTGTATTTTAAGCTTGTGCTTGTTTTTAGCGTGTTGTTGTCAAACCTATGCTAAAGCAATTACTGCCAGTGAGGGTCACCAGGAGTTCAGTGTTACTGAAAACCTTACAGCACTGCTACGAAGGGCCTGCACAGCCAGGCAGAGCAGTCTGCACAGGCATTGTTGTTTAAAGAAACAGCAGATTCTTGCCTTCCTTCTGCCTGTTTTGTTTGTTTTTAACGAGAAGCACGTTTGAGCCCTTTTCTTTAATTACTCCAAGTCACCCTGCTGAAAAGCCCGGCCTGCTGCAAGCACCCCAGCACAAACCCTGCCCTGCCCTAGGGTGCCCTGACAGCTCTGTCCTGCGCTCAGCTGGGTGGGCAGGGGCCGAGCGAGCTGCTGGTGCCTTCCAGAGTAGCTCACTGAGACAGGCTCTGCATTCCCATGCCTTCTGAGGTGGATGACGTAAGACAGAAACAAGCTAAAGACAAAAGAACCAAACCCCGTCACCTAAGGGAACCCCTCTTGCGTGTCTTTCCCCCTCAGTCAGCTGCTGGCTTCAAGCTGCTCCGTTTCTGTCTGGCCAAAGCGGTAGGTGTGAGTTTGTGCTGCTCCAGAGCTCCTGTTGCTACTTTGTGAGCATGGTCCCAGGGAAGGACCGCTGACTTCATGCAGCTTCATGTTAATTTTCCCATTTTCTAACTGATAACAAACTCATTTCTTAAATAACATCATTTTTACATTTAGACGAGTTAAGAGACTAATTTTTCTACTCAGTCCATTGGCTGGGGAATTAGTAAGTAATGCAAGGCAGCTGTTCCTGCATTATCATTTTAAAGCGCTAATGCTGAGAACTTTATACATACAAAGACAGAAGCCTGCGCTAGGAAGGAGTGTGGCACAAACAGTGGAGATCCTGCCTGTCTCTTCAAGGTGAAGCTGAGGACTTCTCTGAAGGTGTGGCAGAGCACCACAGCCTCTCCACCACAGAAGGACTCAACAACCAAAGTAAGTACTGCATTCCTTGTATTAAAGCCATGTTCATTTTTCTCCCGGCCATAAAAAAGGCAAAATACACATGAGGCCATAGCTTCCCCAAAATGCTTTATATTTTGACAGTTACACTCCAGAGAAGAGCTGGACAAATGTAGTTGTTGCTCCAGGCAGGAAGGAAAGATTTAAAATAAAACAAAAATAAAAAAACCTGCCTGCTTTCCCTTACCTGATTCATTTTCTGAAGCAGAGCATCTGCTGTAAAACTACAAGTGTTGCTGAAACTGGAGGAGCTGTACTGAGTCAGGTGGAAGGCTACTTAACATATATATTTGTGTGTTCATGTATGTATTTTGTATATATGAAACATCATCATGTTTTCAATTTTATGTGTATGTATGTACCAAAAAGTGAAGGTGTGCTGATGTTTTGTATGTTGACAAGCATCCACAGGAGCTAAGGCACCTGGGTTCTTGGGATATGTGTACATATGTGCACAGGCACTGACTTCAGGCCTGGTTTTATACTCAGCTAGGGGGAGTTTTATTAACAGAGGTCAAGAAGCTGCAAGAGAGATTTGTTTTCAACTTCTCAGCCATTCATAGAAAATATCTGCTCACAGATTAACCTATTTGTAAGCTCAGAGAGTTATGGTTGTAGGCAGTCTTCAGCACAAGCTCCTAAAACAATACAGAAATGTTGCAGTTCTCATCACAAAATGATTTTATCGGGTACCTGGGAACTGTACCCAAAGAGTCTAAGGTTTTGTTGATAACCTCAAAACTGCAGGTGCTTTTGGTGAAACTAGGGTATATTTTGTTCTATGATTGTTTGCTCATATTTAATAATTAGAAGTATGGGTACTAGAAAAGCACTGCAAAAAGAAAATAATTTCCTGATGGAGACTGGCGCCTTCAGGAAAGGGTCAGTCTTTATTGCCTGAGAGGGTGCTGTCAGCATAAATAATTATCATGAACTTCAACTTCCAGCAATCAAACTTCATTGTATCGAAGGAGCCCCATTAAATGCTTAGATTGTTCTTAATTTGATCTAGTGCAGTCAATTCCCTAGGGAAACAGAGACAGGGAAAAAAAAAATCAATACACCATTGCAAAGGAAGCAGAGGTGTTCTGGTTATGTCTAGCAGAGGAAGGGGAACCATCTAAAGAAGGCAAACATGTCTTGGTCCTGATAAACCAAAAGGGTGATGAAGCTTTCTGGACGTGAAAGCTGCTCATCAGAAGCCCTGGAACTGCTCGCAGCAGATGATGACAAATTTTGAAGGCAACTCAGTGGCGATAAAGTAGCATTTCTTCTACAGTTGCACTCAGACAGCATTATGCTCCTCTCTTGCCTTTTGCAGTAGTTCTTCCTTACCTAGTTAGCTTGTGTGGCAGTGTCTGGTCTGCCCTGCTGATGCTTTCCCACTGCTTGCTGCATGCAGCTGGCAGGCGGCCACATCAGGTACCGCTGCCTCAGGGGAAGCTGTGGTGCCATTTCTGTTCCATTTCTTTGTATAGTTCTGCTAGGCATTTTTTTTTTTTTGTGCCTGTTGCAAATATCGCTAGAGGACATTTAAAAAGTTGAAATAATCGGCACTTAATTATTAGAACTGCCTTTATTTCTTCTGACTTAAAAATTATCCTCTGTCACCCTGTAGTTATTCTTTTAACCAAAGTTTGTATTGAAATATTACTAAACAGTTTTTTTTTTTTTTTTGCCTAACATTTTGACAGAAGGGCTGTGGGGGGAAAATAACTTCACAAAAGCACACGTGACGGAGAAATATTAATAAATTCAAGGTGATTTTTAGAGCGAAATGCCTTCTCATTCGAAAGCTTGTACCTGCCCACTTACAGGAGTGGGGATTGCATGTGTGCATAGAGCTTCTGAGGTCTGGGTTTTCCCCCAAAAAGAGAATGAGAGATGCTTCTTCACAATTGTGCTGTGGATAACCAAATTAATTTTATGTCAAAGATATTGCAAGTGGCGCTTATGGAGATTATACCGAAGGATATCACATTTCCCATTCTCATCATTGGTTGAATATTAGGAAACTTGACCTCATTCAGAGCAGGAACAGCAACCTCGCTCTTTCATGTTGGCTTCAGCAGACAAAAGACATCTTGCTCCTTCTCCTCCGAGGTAAAGAAAGACAGCAGGCTTTCACAGCGCTTTGGCCTTTCCCCTGGAGCGAGTGCACGCTTAAATCCGCAAAGAGCGGGTAGCCAGCTTTCCTTTGCCTTTTCAAAACAAATGAATAAAACTTGTAGCTCGCTTGTACCAAACAGCCACCTTTTTGTGTGGGAGAAGATGGCTTTTGACTGACTGACACGGCAGGTGCCGCGGGAGCCAAGACAATTCTGCATTTCAACTGATTGTTGTCACTACCAAAGCCTATTATCTAGGGTAATAAAGTTTAAGATTAAGGGGATTCTGCATGTTTGTGTTATTCCCCACAAAGCTTATCTTCTAATAGACCAGCTGCTTTATTGCACTTCGCCCACCCTTTCTCATTGTACGGAGAAGCCGCGTGTACAAATGGGAATGCAGCGAGGCAGGCCTTGGCTACCAGCTGGGAATATCGTATCGCCATCAGCCTCCATCTGCGGGTATTAAGTTACCATCGGTTGCCAGCTGGGAACATCACATCTTCCACCTTGCCCAGCAAAGCACATCGCAGCGTTCTCAGGCTTCTGCCAAGACTGGAACCTGGTTGTGTCCCCACTCTTCCTCTCTGGGACTCGGGGGCACTGTGTGCAAATCTTCTGGCTCTGCTGGCCCGCGGTGAGCACATCCACTTCATGATGGAGATGCAAGTATTCAGATGAAAAAGTCTCCTCATTCTCTTCTCTGGCATATGCCCTTGGAAAAAAAAAAAAAAGTTAAATTTCTGCAGCAGAAAGTACTCAAACGAAACTGCCAGCCATTCATCACTCAGAGAATTTATGGATGTCTTTCCCTCAAGTCTTAAACCTTGCATTTGCTGAAGGCCACAACATTAAGATATTATTGCCACATACCTTATACCAAACAGGGAATCAACTAACCTCAGGTCGGGAGGGAGTGGGGATGGAGGAGTACTCTGTCGTCCCCCCCCCCCCTCACTTCTGTTATTTTCTCACCCAGTCTGTCGTGGCCGTGCTTCCCAGCCAGTCTGTGGTAGTATTTTTCCCTTGCTGTTCTCACACTCGTTCCACTTCTGTTATTCTCATGGCTTTGTACCCACAAAGCCTGGTAGTGCTGTTGTAGCAGATTCTCATGGGATGTGATTGCCACCAGCATGAGCATCGCTCCTTCTTTCCCACCTTTTCTCATTCGGTTGTAGCTTTGGGTTTATGTTAGGAGCCCAGATAGTACTCAGACATGAAGCTAAACAGCCAACAGGGACTTTGAGCAGGTACAGATGAAAACTATGAACTGCAAAAAAGATGTTATCTGGCTTTTGTATTATCAGTAAGATTCTGCACTAAGAGGGTCCTTAACAGCCCCCATGGTAATGTATGGGGAGGAATGCAATAGCACGTCAGCTCAAGCCCCTGTCCTTCATCTCAAGGCACTCAGCATCAGTTCCTGTGATACCTTCTAGCTTCAAAACAAAGACTAGGGATGACAATTTTGGTCTTTAGGGATGGCATTACCTTTAATTAGCAGATAAGACTATCCCTAATTTAGAAACTTGGGCATTTTGGGGATTGACATGAATAAGCTGTCTGGAGGGGTAAGAACAGTTTTGAACATGACTTATTTTTGTCCGTGATTCAGACGCACTCTCTTGATACAGGCTCAAGAAAACTACTGCTTTAAAGATCAATATACTTCAGGGAACAGCTTGAAGGAAGAGAGAAAGAGTAATGGTGAAATGATTCTTATATTTCTTTGAGGCATATTAATATTTCCTTGGTCACGAAACGGAGATCACGTGTGACCTAAACTCCAGAATAAGGTAGGTCTTTGCTGCAAAATGCATAACACTTTTATGAGCTGTTAGCCCTGTGGGTATCTTTAGCAGGTACCAAACATTTGTTGGGAAGACCAGAAGAAAGAGTGGCAATTGTGAGCCAAAGCACTCTGCATGGACCTGAGGACTCAAGCTCTTCTCCTGCCCTGGGACACCCTAACAAATACAGGCAACAATGCACCTCTCTCTCAAAACTCAGAGAGGCAGATAAAAAAAGATTTAAAAATAATAATAAAGTAAAGTAGGGATTAATCAAATATCAAAGCAAAAAGGCTGAAAGAATATCAGACAGGAGATTTTCCCATTAGTAATTTACTTTCTAACCAGAAAACGAGTATAACCAGAAATTGAGCTTGGAGCACGGAGTGTACGTACACTACAGTGACAATACCACGGTTAACACTCCTGTAAGCTCCTTTATCATAAGGCAACAGCACTTAATTTAGCTCTTAATAAAAAGTGTCAGAAGATTAAGACCAGGCTGAAAATTTCTACTGCCATCCTGGGATTTAGAGGTTATGCTGAAATCATTAATACAACCACTATTTGAACTCTTTTGATCACCCAGCATTAAATTCATCCATAAGTACATAAATCCTAGGACACAGAGCGCAGGGCTACCCCGAACAGGCAGTCCTTTTAAACTTGCTTTTCTCATCTTTGCCAGTGGTTGTAATGTTTTTCAGTCACCTCCTGAACTGCATAAAAAAAACAAAACTATGGTCCCTCCCCCTAGAATGCTGTCCTAAAGTCTTAGAAGCTCGGTTTTCTCTTTTTTCAAGGTGTCAGAGCATGCATTAAATTCCCAGGTGGCTTATTTCCCTCCCTTGGGCTCCCTGACATGCTTTTGTACCACTCCTGAGCACAGATGAGCAGGCCTGACTTTGTCCCTGCTCTTTCCAGCAAGCAGCTACCTCATAAGTCCATTTCAATGATGCGGATTTGCAGTATCCCAGAGCTGTGATATCTCAGAGTCAGGCCAGTGCAGTGTGCTGAAAGAGGCTGTGACAAATTTCATGGGTCACTGTAGGAATGTACCTCCCCGTTCCCCGGGGGAGCTTAGGTGCATTATATATTCCTGCATTAAAGTTTGGATGTGTGTTAGGGGTGATGGGGAGATCAGGGCCTCCTGTCCCTCCTTTCTGTCTGTACAGGCAGGAGCAGACGTGGTGGTTCAGAAGGGCAGCATCAGTTCCGCTCTACGTTTTTTGTCGATCATCAGTTGTTTTTTTTTTTCCTGCTATTATCTTTCTAATGTGTATGGCTTTTGGATTTCTCTGTCAAGATTCTAGTCTGTATTTTATTATGGTGTTGTCCATGGCTATGAGTGCTTGCCCACTGGCAGAGACGACTCGATATGCTGGTTCTCACTTGCACGTGTCACTCTAGTAGGTCTGGTTGTAGGTCTGACGACCTGATCTCTGAGCTGTAGTGCTAAAGAAGAAAACAAGAAGAAAACTTTATCTTTTTTAATGAGCGGCTAAGAGAAAATCACCCTGTAAGGCCAAGAGAACTCAATTTATTACAAATGTACATCAGAAGAGGACAAGTTAGCACAGCAGTCAGGGAACTCTAATAGCTTTTTTTGTGTGTGTGTGTGTGTGTGGGGGGGGTTCTTAACAAACGTTACTGAATCAGACAAAGGATTATGCTGATGAGCATGTTTAGTTGACTCTGCCTTCTGACAGCCGCAGCTTTTAAGACAATGGCCATGTTTTCTTTTAGGAAGAACTCACTCATTAGAACAAAGACCCTCACAACACACTGATTCTCAGAGAATAACGATTCTAATTATATTTTCTGTTCCGCTTTAGAGAGTATTTGGAAAAAAACTGTCACTCCACAATATTATTCCATTGTTTCATCTTCTCTCTTTTCACATATTCTTTTTCTGCCCTTAAAATCAGGATTCACAGAAAACCTCTGTTTACCATTGCAAAAAACTGTTGTTTTGCTTTTTTCTAAGCATCCCTCATCACAGCGCTGACAGCTCAGGTTACGTTATAAGATCTCTTAGGAGGTGAAATGGTCTTAGTAATCCTTCCGACTTTCATTACTCAGCCAGATTGTGGAGTCTATCAATTATACCCCCATTGACAGTCCGGTGAATTAATTGGCGCGTTTGACAAGGACAGCTATTACCCCGTGTTGTTCTGACAGCTGGGTTTGATATCAGAAATTTGTCAACCTTCCCCTTCACGTGAGCTGCTGGATGAACAGATCAGCCCAGGACATTTCAAGATTTTTTTTTTCCCTGTGCAATCTCAACATCTGGCGATAACCTAAACCCTAAATAAAATCTCAGACATTCATAACATCAGTAAGCAAACAGCATGCCAGACCTGTGTCATAAAACAATCTACCGTCTGGGCTGACAAAGTGTTCAAGGAGTCAGAAAACTAATTTATTATCAGAAAAGTTAGCGCCCTTCAGTAATGACTTTCTATGTGTCCTTCAGGTGCCAGTTATACTTCTGGGGTGGAAGTATTTTCAGTTTATCTGAGTTCAGTGGACTGGTGGGGTTACAAGGCAGCTGATAACTTTGCCTCACTTTCGATCAGTGGCAAGATTTGAGCTACAACTCAGTGTAAGCAGTCCTGGGTGTGGAGCACTGTCCCAGGGAGCTGTGCTGTGCACTGACTGCTGCTGCCCCGATTTGGGACAGGCAGCTTCTGACAGTTTCTCATTTTCTGTTGGTTTTGTTGTTGCTATTTTGTTTTTCCATGGCAGTTCACAAGAGCTTTTCCTTGCCTTTTTAAGACTAGATTAGAGAATGACTCAGAATTTTAACAAAGAAAACAAGAGCCAGGAGCTGGCAGTGGCTCGCTGGCCTCGCAGCAGTGGTTGGTCTCATTCTTTCTTTCCTCCAAAGGAAAACACTCAGCTAGTCCCTGGGTCTGCTGGAGATCATCTTGTCTTGGTGACCACCATCCCTCAGCACCCTGCTGGCAACACAGAAAGGAAGAAATGCCCCTGCAGGTACCAATACGTCCCTGGCAGCCCAAAGCAGCTTAGGAGTGAGCCCTCCGACACATAAATTCATTAGGTCTAGAATTTAGCACCAGTCATGCTCAAAAGTTAATTTGTAAACAATTAGTGTGTGTTAAAGCTATTAGAGAGTCAAGGCTTACAGCAGCTCTGTAAAACGGGAAGGAAAAAACTTCCTAATTCCCCAGCTCGGCAACCAAGCAGCAGCTAATTGGCTTTCGCAAGGCCATGTGGCAAACTGCATGTGTACCAGGGAAAGAAGCCAAGTGCTTCAGGGTGGTACTTCAGCCACAGAGCAAGTACCTTTTTCTTGGAATAGAATGATTTTGCTTTTTTAAATAATAATCTGGAGAATGAGTCGTCAGCATCTCTTATCCTAAGGATGCACACGTGTGTGGATGGACCTTGTGATGGGCTCTAAAGGGGACAGAAGTCACCGAGAGCTTGCTCTGTCTGACTGATGGACCTTAAAACCCACAGCCCAGGTTTGACAGCCAGCTTCTCTGGGCAGTGCTCCAGAGGTCACCGATCCCTATTTTGGAAGCCAGCATGCTCAGCACAGAGCTGCCCAGAAATGCCTGAGCTGGCCGGAGACAAAAAGCTGAGCCCCTGTCTCACCGCTTTCCTTCAGAGAGAGGTAAGTGTTTCTCTGCACTGAGATCACAGCTAGAAAGCCTTTCTCCTACAATCACATTTTCCCTTCTTGAGAAAACACAAAGAAGAGGAGATGCTCCCCTCCATCCACCAGCCAATAATCCGTGAGTTAACTGGCTCTTGATAGGATTTTAACACAAGCTAGGTATTGGAGTGCACAGCTCTCTAAAGATCTCAGCTAACTCTGACCATGCCAGGAACATTTAGAAAGATTTATTGATAGACAATCAAACACCTAGAGAATTAAAGCACAGTGGCTAGATGGCAACCAAGCAAGAGGACTGAGATCTTGTTCCTAGGCAGTTAGATGCTCGATCTTTCATGTACTACACGCCCTCCCCACACTACAAAGCCTTCCAGTCTCTTGATATTGCACTTGCTGCTCAGAAGGCCTAAAAGTTTTAACTATTGTCAAAACTGTGGTGTGATGAAGTGTTGCTGTCTGTGATAGCAGTCAGCTAAAAGGTTCAAAATGTTGAATGACTACATTAGCATTAGCATTTTCTAAAAAGACCAATATTTTCAGATCTAGTGCAATCAGGTTTTTATTTATCCTTACTAGCTTTGATAGTAAGTGGTATATAGTAAAGATGCAATCATTCAAAATTTAGTGAAAAGACACATAAGAACTGTCACAGTGTCTATGACTCTGTTGAGAGGCAATAGCTGTAACCAGCTAGTTTATTTTCTTCGACCAGGCTGCATGTTGGTGGATTACAAATTCATTTACTCTAATGCACAGATGCATGGCTAAAACCAAATTTCCTTAGCAACTAAAAAAAGACTGGCTCAGTCCCACAGATCCTTGTAGGAAAACTTTGCCTCACACAAGTCAGTTGTTCCGCTGGCATGACGAGGGGCTGATTGCATGTGCAAGGGTTTCCAGAGCTGAGCAGTAGGGCTGCTTTCTTTCAATTGGAACAAAAACTGAGATACTGTCCTGCCTTGGTCTTACACCATAAAGAAATGGACTCTTGGATTATTTTTGTTCTGCATTTCACCCCCCAAAAAATAAGAAGGGGGAAGGAGGCAAGGGAAACAGCTTGCTTATTTTTTTCTGCATCTGGCTGTAAACTTGGTGAGTGACAAACTGTACACAAGGAGCTGGAAATATCCCATGGACAAAACACAATGCAATCTCCTGCAGGCATTACATGGCAAGTTTGGTGATATCATCTCTGAATTAAATGGATGGTGTAAAAAGAAGATTCAGTCGGCAAGCAGAGAAGGTTGCAAAAATTAAATGCAATTTAATGGTGAAACATTTCAGTTTTGAAGGCACTACATTAAATTATGCAGCCATACATCAAACTAACTTTCAAGTCAAAGTGACCTTTGCTTAAGGTATATTGAAATAATCTTAGTTTATGAAATATTTGTTAGGGGAAAGAAAAAAAAACACACTGACATGTGACACCCATAGATTTTGCCATTTAAGATACTTGTCTTATTAAATTAAAACATGCATCCTGTTCATTAGCAGCAAAGGAAGCACAGGGGTGCATGCAGTAATTGTGATCACGCTGCAGTGTTAAATTACCTGAACTAGAACTGCAGTAGTAGATTTCTTTTAGAAAAAAAAAGGATGCTCAAATAGACACAGGCTGTAAGATTACCTTTAAAATGTTTTACTGTAGACCTAAAATAGCTTCCCAGCTTAAAAAAAAAAGAGAAGGGGAGGGAAAAAAAGAGGGAGAGAGAGAGAGAACATAATTTCAAAACCCTTAGCTTATTTTTAATTTATAGTCCTTGGAAAAAAAATAAGTGGATAGCCCAATCATTTATATGCCTGGGCAAAAGCAATACATCTATATAAAAGTACAGTGATATATTTCTGTTGCTAGTTTAATGTGCTGCTCTGTGCCCTGCGTGTTCTGATTCATTGGAGAGCAGCAATCATGTCGACAGGAGCTGTTCTTCAGTTCCCATCAGCGACAACTAAAGGCCAATTCAAGGTTGTGGTGGGGTCATGAATCTAACACAGTCACTGATAGAACAATTTCCCTTCCACATGACACCGTCAGTGGGACACAGAGGGAATATACAGCCAGGACTGCAGCAGGTATGTCTTGTTATTCTCATCCCTCCTCTCCTCCCCGTCCTTTTTTAGTTTTAATTTTTGGCACTGGGCTGTGCTGTTAAGATGCCTCTGGGGAATACACAATCAGGAAATAAGAAGAGGAAAATCTTCTCACCCTTTAAGAAACCAGCATCTTCTCGGCTCTGTGCAGGGCAACTCAGCAATACAAGCTCGGTTTGAAATCTGGATCTACCCCAAGACAATATGAGATGTATGTACATGCCAGCCTTATAAGTGAGAAAAGTGCTGGACCAAGCTCTGCAGTGACCTCACCTCTGGTACAGCACCTTCTGAATTAAATACAAAGTCATTTTGATCTGGATTGAACCCCAGCAGAGTCCCTAGCCTTTCCCAGTATGAAACTTGGACCTGAATTTTGCCTGACACCACTATTCTTTTCACACATTCATAGATGATCCTTCCAGGGGACTTGGCACAAGCCTCTAACAAGCCCCAAGAATAGAGCCAGCTCCCACTATTGTTTCTGCTGTACATGTCCCATGGAGAGCAGATTTTGGACCAGATGAGTAATGTTTACTTCTTGTACCACTATTAGTCCTCACAGGAACACACAGATCTGACATGTTAGCATCGTAAGGCTGAGCCCAGCAAATTCTAACCATTGGGTGTGGGGCTCATGTTGAGGAGAAACTGCATTGCAGCTGGTAGAAACAGCGAATGTGGTAACCATCACGCTTTGAAAAATTACTTCCAGTACCTTAAGTCTCCAGACTGTATGGATTTCTGCCTTCCGTATTAGAAAAAGCAGACCTATAAAATGTGCATTTCTGGATTTTGTTAGAAAGAGACCACATATATTTTGTTCGCAATGAATGATGAATGTCCAAATGATGCTAGGAAGAGCGGCACAGCACTAGTTAAAAAATCTAAAAGCGTCAGCTCCAGCAATATGCGCAGTTATACTCAAAGCTTTGTGTTTCTCACATCTAGAATGTCAAGAGCCTAGTTATATCTGTAGTGAATACAGACAGGGTCAAGTGTTTTTGGACCAAATTTTCCTCCCTCGTGCATTATACTTGTTCCCACCCTGAGCAAGGCCATGCTGTAGAGGTCTCTGAGCAGGCCACAAGGGGCCACAAGGGGCCTTGGCCTGGCTGGGGCTCAGCCTTGCCCGAGAGGGGAAAAGACCCAAATCAGCCTGCTCCCTTGGGACTTCTTCTCAGGTTTTTAGTGAAAATAAGGGCATTCTCACCTTGTTTTAGGCTGCTTCAGAGTGAAATGATCCTAGTCTGTTATTTCCCTTTGATCCCCAAGACTGTATCAATGACAGCCTATACGGGAACATAAACACAATCCATTTTAAGTATCTAAACAGAATTTAGGTTGTCTCCTCGCCTCTTCTGCTATGGTTTTCGAGACTTTTTGAACCACTGGCATTTTGCAGATCAACATCTAGGACTTAAATCCAGTTGGTTTGCAAGTCGGTGCCAGGATCCTTAGCTGGAGGAGCACGCTGGGTTCCGTGTCAGTCATGCGATGCACCCAGCAAAGCCTCACCCCCACCAAAGCCTCAGTACACTGAGCAGAGTTGTAACATATTCTGATGGTATTTCAGTGCCGTACACAAAACCAGCACGTAGTCTTGCAAACGCGCCCCTTGTACCACTGGCATCATGATGAGAGTCCACGTGGAGGCTGGGATGAAGGACCTTGTTCTGAGCACTTCTTAATCAGTAGCAAAGGTGTGAGGAGGGGGCGTTACTCTTCTGCAATGGGTGGTTTCACGGGCATTGCAAGTACATTTACTTACACCCTGATACTAAACCAGGACACCAAATGAAGGAAGGTGTTGCTTTCCCAGTGCTAAGGACTCCTCTACAACTCTCCGAGTCCTGTCTGGATTTGAACATGTCTGTGAAGCTCCAGATAACCTTCTCAGTCCCAGAGGTGGTCCTCTTCAGGCTGATACTTACTGATAAAAGAAAGCCTGGGAAGTGACAGTGGGCCTGTGTGTGTGCGGGGTATAAATGTAAGGCTTCAGCGCCCGGTGTTGTCACACAGTTAGCAGCTGCGAGTACTAAAATCCCTGCATTTCTGGGAAACACTGAAACTAAATTAGCAAAAAGCTCAAATCTAAAAATATAGCTGTAATTCACAATTCCCTTTAATAGAACTTCATTTCTACACTTGGTGCAACAGCAGATATTTATAGATAGGGTGAAAAGATGGAATGGAAATTTGTATTTATGAATAATAAGGAAGTGCTGTGAATGGAAAAAAGAGAGGTTGTGTAACGCTCGCACTGAAATGCCGACTTCTGCAGGGATGTCTCAGCAAGGATATTAGCTCCTGGGTCTGGCCCAGGCCCTGGCAGCTGCACACAGCTGTGTTGAAGTACGTGATGTTTTACTTTTGTTTATCCTCTTCTAGCTGACCCTGATCAAACTCACCCCAGATACGATCGCAGCACGCATTTGAACCCCGCAGTGACCGGACACGCCTTCCTGCTCCTGCTGAGCAGCTCCTGGTGCACGGGCGCCTCTGCCATGCCACGGTGAGGATCAAGGAGGGTCGGAAAGCCACCAACCTCAGGTATCGCGGTCGCACTCAGTCCTTAGCCTTTCTCTGGGCACAATGCTTTGCCGTATTGATCTCACTTGTGCTAAAAATTCTCAGAGAATGAGGATCTGTCTCATTATTTTAGATCGAAGCTGGCAACTGAATTAATATTAAAATGACGTACACGCGCAACTCGCGTTTCCTGCGTTACAAATAACTGGAGCAAAGCGAATATACTGACATTAATAATTCACCTTATGAGCTTAGCTCCTTTTTCTTTGTATGGAACTTCCAGAAGCAGATTGCAATTTCCTCAAATTTATTCATTATTCAAATTAAGTCAATTTAAAAGAAAATGTTTACCTACCAGAGAGCTTGCATTTTGCTTCCATTTTCAATACTCTGTATTTGTAACTTGAACTGTTAGTCACAATAACATAATTAAATCTCATAATATGATTTCTGTCCCCTGGCTAGATCAAAATACAAAAATAGTGTCCATGTGTGTATGAAAATCAAGTTTTCTACAAATAATTTTTTCTGTATCTGAATTTCATCTACACGCATTCAAACTAAGAACTCAGGTGCTCAGATGTGTGGCAAATGATCATTAAATTAGGCAAAACATCTTCATTTCCTCACTTCTTTATAAAATAAGAAAATAGATTTTCTTTAGTAATGTGTAATCTTCCATGCTATACATTTCTTCTCCTTCTTCACTGGTTCTGCAAATAAACAATTAGCAAATCAAGGGCTTCTGACAACAGCGAGAGAGCTTTTACTTCTGGGAAGCCACCTTTGGGTTTCTAAAGGTCTGTGGGCCACAAGTGAAAGCCAGGGCTACAATGAAGAAACAAACCCTGCCAGGTGCCTTCAGCCCCTGGGCTGCCACAGGTAGTGTGTGTTACCCACCCAAAGGCTGTGTTTGCACAAGTACCCATAGGACGTCCTGGGGAGTGATTGTAGTGGTAACAGAAGGCAAAAAACTAGCTCCTCCTGGTTATCCTGCATGCGTTTTCACCTGCCTCTCCATGGCTACAACCCTTCTATCGGCTGAGCTGCCTGCCCTGGCCCCTGACACGCGGGCAGCTTAGAGCAGTACCTGTGTATTCAACATGTGGAGCGGTCAAATATCCAAGACTGCATTCTGTGGGGGATTTCAGCCTACCTGGTCTTAGATGCCATGAAGCCAATGTAAGACTTCTAACACCAGTTTGCATGTGTACAGCTTTTAGACATGAGCAATGTGTTTTCTGAAGAGCTGAGTCACAGCAGAAGCCACGCTGCCGTTCAGAAGTAGGTGAGAAATCAGGATCTGTGGCAGACATCTATGCTCTCAGAGGGCAGGGGTCTCTTTTCCTAAATCTATTCTGTCTTCTGAGCTGCACTGCTCTCTCTGCGTTTTTGGAGGAGACAGAATAGATTTAGAAAGTGGCTGCTTATCGATTTATGGTCTTTATGCTGGACATGGCTTTTTATTAAAGAAAGCAGATACTCAATACTGTTAACTAGTAATGGGAATTGACTTTCCACTAATTGCACAGAACCTGGCATTAATACACTTTAATAGAAAATGGGCCTGCGCGCTCCTGATCAATCACGAAGTTTTTCCTGCCTGTGCTACAGACAAAGGACTCCAACAACAGCAACGTGGCTAAATAAGATGTTTTATTTATTTATTTATTATTCCTCCAACTATCGAGATAAGGACGCGTCTCCAGGGCACAAGAGAAAGGCTTTAACTCAGCTGCTCTTCCTTGGTCTGTCTGTCCCACGGGGACCATTGCTTCCTGGTGTGCCCGGGTCTCCTGCTTCGGGCAGGGAGCAGGACTTGGTGCAGTGGGGAGATGGCACGTCTGTGACCAGATAAATGTCCTTGGAGTAAGGCTGGCACTAGAAACAAACAGGTATTAGTATCAGCTTCTTTTAAACGCTGATGTTAATGTTACGTTCGTGCTACAAAACAAACTGTGTGTGTTCAGCTTCACCCTCCAGCTTCACATTACCTGAGCATGGGAGATTTTCAGCTGTGCTCCGCCATGCCCCAGCCCTGTGCCTGGGCTTGCAGCTCACGGGGCAGCTCTGGCCAAACAGCAGCAGTCCCTGCAGGTCTCTCTTCTTGTCCAGAGAGCTCGTGGCCGCCAAAGCCAGTCTCTAATGTCACCGAAGGCTGGTGGGTGTCGAAAGCACCCCGGTGTTATTTAGGAAGCGGGGTGCTTGGAGGAGCCTCTCGATGGGGTCCGGCTGTGCTTGGCATGGCAGAGGAAGGCCGCTTCACTCACAAGTGCCACAGGAGAATTTTTTGTCTGCTCCTTACCAGAGAGGAAGACAGACGAAATGGAATCCAGGCTCGCTGTCCCACCAAAACTGTCACAGAAAATGGGAACACTTGCTCCCTCAGAAAATAGTGACTCAAAGTGTAGTGAATGGGAGCCCGGGCCCCTTCTAAGCGCTATTGCCAGTCAAATAAAGCAAATAATAATAAAGGATTGCTGTTTTACTTCGAGCACTTAAAACAGACTGTTAAAACCTTGCTAATGGTTTGTGACGTTCAAGTGTTACACCAGCCAGCTCCTCGAGCCAGCCCCTGCAAATGGGCAGATTTTTCACCAGTTTCAGATTCTTAAATGGCCTGAGCCCACGGCTCCATCTGAAAGCTTGGAGCACCCTCGCATTGCAACGACTTCTAAAATAGTCACAGGCGGCTTTCAGTTCTCCCATTTGCCTCCTCTGTGCCCAGCAGAAAAAAGCCCATTTTCTACCATCGGCATGCCTTGTGGTGTTCTAGGCACCAGCAATGAATGACATGGGGACAGACAAAGGGCAAAGCTAATTAATGTTTCATGCTAGTTAATGATGGATGTTCGTGTCATGTGAAAATCATTTTTAGCTCCCTGCAGTTCGCTCAGCTTGACTCCTTGTGCTGCCAGCCTGCCATCAGACAGACCCTGGGACGAGCCGGACACAGTAGCACTGCGTTTCCCTCCATAGACACTAAAGCAACTCTGCAAAAAGAACCTTGAATTTTTGAAAACCCCTGACTCCCACAACACCCCTCCCACAATGAAGCTGAACCACAGAGGCGAACTCCCTGCCCTGAAATCCCTCTCTCGGCTGGTACCAGTGGCTACAGCTAGTTGTCACAGGGGGATGGCCAGGAGCCCGCCATCAGAAAAGACAGGGGCTTGGTCTGGCAGGCAGCTTGGGATGCAGCGTGAACGTTGCTGATCAGTGGTGAAGCCACCTGTATTTGCCTTTCTTTCGTGAGATGGCAGTCATTACACACGTAGTCACTCAGCTGGTAGTGCCAAACAGTTGGCTGCTTCTGGATACCTGCAGCTACGTGGAGCAACTTGCCCCTCAGGAATAGTTTATTTAGTAAGACAGGACTTAAAAGTGAAAGGGTAACCACTTCTGATCATAACCTTGGCTTTGCACTTCTAGCAATTATGCTTTAATTGCATTACCCGATTTGAAATAGAATGGTAATTGGAAAAAAACAATTTGACGTTCCCTGATGCGTACTCTGACATGCGTTATTTGCTTTTTATTCAAATATAAATGTTCTCTGTAATACTATCAAAGAAAGGGGAAAAATAAAGCAAAATTGAAATGTCAGTAGCAATTTCTGACATGTGAAAAGCATCATCAACTAGGCAAAGGTTTTCAATTCAGCTTAAAAAGAAACCCAGTTGTGAAATTAGCAGTCAGAGAAGAGAAAGGATGCGAGAGGGAGAAGAGTCACAGCTCCAGCCCTTCAGGAGAGCTGGCTGTTGCACACGTTGGTATCAAAATATCAGACCAGCTACCAGCTGTAATTGTGTGATAAATGGCCCTTTCAGATTACATTGAAGCAGAAGATGCAGAAGGATAATTTCCGACCTTACTGTTCACCACTGAATAATTGCTAGGGTCAATAAAAGTCGATGAAACACAGGTTCCCTTCAGTCATACCCTGTGCTATGAAAAGCATCCTCACGTCTTCCTTCTCAACCCCTCTGCGGGAGATCCAAGCAAATCTACTCTGATCAGTGGCAACTTACAACACATAAGTTGTGCTTGGTCTTTCTGTGAGATCTGCTCCAAATAGTCTGGCTGGATAAACCACATACACGGAAAACTGTGGCTCGGGGTATCAGCCTGTTTTGGGAGAGGTACCCAGCTGGGAGGCTGGGGGCATGCGTGAAAAGCTGGATGCTGCAGTTCACTCGCACCTGGAGGAGGAGAAGCTGCAGACATCTTCTGCAGTGATTTTTATGATGGATTTCCTTTGTCAGCGGCCCTGCATTCTCATTTGCTCCATAACAGATCCAGCCCTGTGTTTTACTTTGGAGAGTCAGCAGCTCACAGACAAGAAATCAACACGGGGGAGTCATAAACATAGTTGGCACAGATGAGGTTAGATAATTTGTGCCTTTTTTGTTTGTTTGTTTGGTTTTAATAATAAACACAAAACCAAAACATGACAGTAGGAAGAAAGCCTTTTGAGAAAAATTAAATTCTGGGTTTGCCTACTGGTATAATTGACTTTTGGCTGGTAATTAATTCCTCTGTACTTTGTACCCAGCTAGTTTATTACGGCTACATCCACCTCTATCTGTTCTACCTTGCTGTGTTTGGTGGTCTTGTCCCCGTCTCCAGGCCTGACACTGAACTCCAACGGGCAGTATACAAACTTTTTCACTGGTGTAGAATGGATCAATCTGCTCAGCCTGCCTACCCAGGTGAGGAATTTGATCGAAGTCAACAGGACTGTTCATGTGAGCTCACTGCAAAACTTGCTATTGCCGAAGAAAGATACAGACAAGTGGGCTTGATGGAGCCTGTGCAATTTAGGAGCCTGGCATGAGGTTATGCAGACTACGTAAGTGTATTTAACAGACTCAGTAATGCTGATTTTCTCTTTTCTTAGACTGAGCTCAAACTCCCAAGAAGCGGCACAAAGATAGTAAGTGAAAAGTAACCTGAAGTATAATCACTCTGATTAATAAGGTTAACTGTTAAGGAGAGCCGATTGTCAGGAGAAAGATTCTAGCAACATTGAGGTCAGCTGGTAGGATTCAGCCCAGGTGATTGGAAACCCAAGGGAATCACCTGCCAGAGCAGTAAGATGTTATAAAACAGAAGGAGGAGGAAGGAGGTTTTCTTGGGATGGGGGTTGCCTCATTGGTCTGACATTTTTGTTTGTTATTTTTGTGGGCTTTTTTTGGTCCTTCACATTTACAGTAGAAAATGGATGAAGTGGGGAGAGAAATTCATTTTCTTGACTACATCTGGACTGGTACTCCACCAGATCAATCAGGTACTCCAACAAAAAATACTTAAGTTAGGAATTTTATTATACTACCGGAAGTCAGTAACATCTAATTTTTTACCTTTAAGCAGAGCAGCTGTGTTAATGGAATAGCTCTGTAGGGTCTGTATACCTTAGATTATGATGTTTGTTTCTTCTCTATCTGGACTAGACTGTGGTGAGTGTATTTTGATGATTAAATCCAGTTTATTAGAAGACTGGGGCGCCTGAAGGGCTGTGAATTGGGTAGGATCTTTGAATTTCTAGTGACTTATCTTTCAGAAGTTCTGATGATTCTGGTAAGTGGCTAACCTGGATTGCTTAGCTGGTGCACGCTGCAACTATTTTGATCTTGTTTTTTTGATACACAAATTGATGTTTTCTGCTTCATGCTACTAACTTAGTAGCCAAAATGAACAATTTAAAGTTAGTAATGCTATTAATTAAAATTCAAGAACAAATAAAAGAATAACAAAGAAAATCAGAAGATGATTGAAGGGAATTGCTTTAGCATCTGGCTGCAGCCTGGGCTCAGCAGGGATGCTAAATCCCTTTCCCTTTTTGCTCTCCGGAGGTTAGAGGCAGCAGTGCTGTCACCTGTGGGTGAGATGGAGAACTGAGCTTGTTAATGGTGCACTAACTCGGGGGCAGGTCATGCAGTGTACTAGACAGATTGAACTTGCTGGTGAGCCTGTGTGCGGGGCTGCTAAAGGGAACTGGGGGAAGAAGACAAGAATTAGGGCAGTTTTCTCACCACTTCACAGGAGATCCAGAGATATTTTTCCCTGTCCCAGCTGCCCCTGTTATCTTGCTCTACAACAGCTGCTGCTGTTGCCACTCTATCAACAGCATCTCCTGCAGGTGTGTGAGTTGGGGGGATATAATAGGGCAGAGCACAGGAAGGTGGCTGTGGGAAGAGATGCACAGTCTACCTGGAGGCTGTCCTTAATATTCTTGTATGCATGGTATGGTCACTAACTCCTGATGAAACGTGAAGAAGCAGGTAAAGGGGTAACATGAGGCGAGATGCACAGTGTGGCAGGAGGGCTGTGTTAGGGTTGGGACATTCTGGAGGCTTGGGTGGCTATAGCTTTCCCATAGGTCAGAGTAAATTAGTATTTCATAGTAAAATACTGCACTGGAGTACAAACATTTCTCTGAGAAATGGAGCGTGTGCAGTTCTTCAGCTGCATGTCGCACGCTGGAAGCAGCAGCACGGTGAGTGTTGGAGAGACTCCTGTTTTGCCAGTGAGTGCAGAACCCTGCTATGAATGGGCTTCTCGGATACCTAGCACTGGATTTCTAAGAGCATGGTGAGATAGAAGCTTTTAGTCAAGTTTTCATAGTGAACATTGTAAATCATGAAACGTATCTGTGAAGAGTTGGGTTGATCTCTACTGAAAGAACTAACAATCAGCAAGATATATAGGGGTGGAGGAGAAGCCTCTATAAAGAGCATGAGAATATCCATTTCTCTTATGAAGCACTAATCTTGTGCTCGAGTCTGCTATGTTTCAGCCTCACAGACGTGGAGGCTGTGCATCTCTTGTCTAGGGCTTGATGCCAGAATCTGTCCAACAAGGAAGTCCTCTCTGCCCCCAAAGGCAGTGGCTACACCTCTGCAGCACACCAGAAGTGAACGGTGAGGTTTGCAGGGAGCTGATGCCCTCTGCTGGATGCAAGGAACTTTAAAAACGCTCTTTGAAACGCTGCTCTTCTCAAGCAGGTTAGTAAGTTTTGAACAGAACCCCTACAGAGTGAACGGGACACGTTAATCACAGTCGTTCACACCTACCTACAGAACTTTTAATATGTGCTTGGAGCAGAGCTGTTAATTGGAAATTTATACAGCCAATGAATGAACATAAGAACAGTTTGGGCAGGGCTTCCACTTTGGTAGTCTAAGATGCAACTGAAGATCTTTAAATACAAGTACAGTCTTTTTAATAAACTGTTCCTCTAGTATTAGTGGGATTTAAAAGCGTGTATAACGTAAAGTTGGAGAGAAGTGGTTAACCAATTTAAGTAAAGAAACACTGTCATTAGGACAATAACTGATTAGAAGTCAGTATGAATGTGAATAAAACTTCAGAAATGTTTTCTTGAAGAATTATTGGGGAATACTATCTAGGCTGTGAGGGGGAAAGATGTTAAATCGGAGTTACTACATGTCTGTACATCCTCCATTCTGTTGAGAAATTAGTTGAAACATGCTGAAACTCTGTATTTATTGACATAAATACAACTAAAAATGTAACCTCCTAAAATTAGTGGGAAACAAACAAACTGGAAGCTTTGCTTGTTTTTTCATGAGACTAGAGGAACTCAAAGGCTTTAATGCTGATTCTAGCAAGGTAAGTAGTAGCTGTTTTTGTCGCATAAGACAGGTGTGCACATGACCATTTAACTTCTCTGTAGTTATGTCACTTTGGGATTTCAGTGTTTGCTCTTGTGCAGTTGCCTGTTGGTCTTTTCTGGCTAATATTGATAGCACCTAGACTGAAAAGAACATTCAATTGTCACCTTAACTCAGTTTCCTGCTTTTTCCTCCATGCCTCCTCCCTCACATTAGACAACATTAAGGCCTTGAACCTGTCCTTGTTCGTACACTCATCTGAAGCAAAAGTATTTAGCTTTTCCAATAAAAGATTTCTCCTGAGAAAGCTAGCTGAAACACCCCCCTCATTGTATCTGTCTCGTAGGCTTGGTTTCAGTCAGCCTCACTTCATGAAAGTAATCAGTTGTTCTGGACATGCTTTGAGTTTTCTGTGATCTTTTTGAAGTGTTAAGCTTGTAGCATCAGCTTTTTCTGTAACTGTTAATATAGGTGATTACATGTTCACCTTGTTCCTCATGTACTAAATTTGATGCGAGTTTCCCTGTGAGAAATAAACCAAAACAGTATTTAGCACTGTACTTGAGATCCCATATCTGGAGCTTCTGTTTAATAAAACCAAACTGATCGATGGGACATGCATTATTCACAAACCACAAATTTCTATTGTCACTGACTTCTGTCTTTTGAATATGTGAAGTTTGTCTAGGCATTAATTTTTGCAATTAATATCCAAGGGCAGAAGTTAACTTCTCTTAAAGAAGAAGTTCTCTTTAATGCAGGCAGAGCTGCGAATGGTTATAGCAAAATTATGAACTGTGCCTTTTATGGAAAGTATTTGTTTCTTTTGGCTATATTCAGTAGAACATACTGTTTGATAGGCTTAGTTGGAGTACTTCTGAAAGATGATATGAGTTACTGGGAACGTTACTTTCAGATCCCAATGAAATTTCTGTATTAGGCTGTCGGAATAACTTAGTGTTTAACTTAGTAAAACCATCCAGGTAAGTCAGAAATTCATGGCTCTAAGTTTTAAATCTAGCAGGAGGGTAAAATTTGACTTATAACAGTATGTCTCTAACAGATGCAAACAGCAGGGGGACATGGTAGTGTATAAAGACATAATATTCAACTCAATACAGTGCTGAATGCTAGGCTTGCTAAGGAAGTACTCCGTAACTGAGAGTCCAAAATATGTAAGTAGGGCAACTGAACAGCCAACACTAAAAAACTTTATACAGGAAAAATCTAATGCTTCTTCTAGCTTCTGCAGCAATTAACAGTGCTCAGTACTTACTACAGGTTTTCTGTCAAACAGCAGTTCTATGCAATTTGTTAGAAAAGAACTTGAGTGATTTATTTGGGAAAGTCAACATTACTAGTGTAAAGTGAGAGACCGACTGTATTAGCTTTTCAGAGACTTAATGGAGATGCAGAAAAATGTTCTAATAATGGGATGCTCTGGACAATTTAAGCTATGGGTGGACTTGAAAGCATTTCACTTCATTGAAATTCAACAGCCACTCAGCCATTCAAAAGCCCAACCATGGGATTAGGTGTTAATAAGTTTTATTCAACAAATGGAAGCTTGTTAAGAACAGCTACTGCTGATTCTGGTCAGATCTTAAAAAAAAAAAAAAAAATAAAAAAAATAACCACCATCAAACTTACAAGATTGAACTGGCTTTCTTTCCCCCCTCCCTTTCATGGAGGAATATATTAGTATTTTCATCTAATACAAAATCGTTTACAAGCTGTAACAGTTTCAAATATGGATAAAGCACGTGACTTAAACTACTGTTAGGATAAGCATGTTTTGAAGTCAACAAATTGAATTGTATTAAATGCTATTTGCATGTAACGGAAGCCACAGATATTACTTATTTTGGTGTTTCTACCTGGAAAAGAGTGAAAAAATCTGCAAAAATCTGCACGATGATTCTTGTGGCTGGAAACCAAGGCTAATGAGACAAGCATGCATTGTTTGTTCTGATCAAAAAGAGTCTATTTATTTTCTAAATATATAGACTAACAAATAGTTATAAAAATATAACAAATATAAGACCTAACAAATGTAGTACAAAACAATACTTCACTAGGACCAGCAGATGTCAGTAAAACTCAAAGCCTAACTTTGGATTTTGGGGTGAGAACCTTTGTGACACTTAGCAGAAAATAAAATACTCTAAACAAATAGCAAGATTATGTAACTTTACCACATAAAAGCCTTAAAGCAACAGTTCAGAGTATTCTTGAATAAATCTGATGCAACAAACATGCAGGTCTTCCAAGTCTGTCACAGAAGTATAAAGTTCATCCAGCACGTAACACAAATACCAGGGAATAACACATCAAATGTCAACTAATATTTCAGTTACAAAATTTCATTTCCATACATCTTGTAATTTTGCAAGTTTTAAAGTTCTTGAAGATAAATGCTGTATGAAGCAAAAAAATTCAACTGTTTTTTGTAGCAGTCTGGATATTCTTAGTTTGGGAACAGATACTTGAATTCATTTCAGCTGCATGTAAACCTTTACCTTAAAAACAAGCAAAAAGAAAAAAGAGGAGAGGGCTGTTGAAGTACCCGTACAGTCCAATTATAGACTGATTACAAATACAGCAAAATTGGTTTCTGTGTAACAACTGAAACAAACAGTACCATAATGAAATACTTTGACATATTAAGCTGCCAAGGCATTGAAAAGTAACACTTTAAGAGTGAGGCTCTTAAATTCATAAGGATAACTCGATCACAGATCCCAGTAGCTTGGATGGGATCTGTTATTCTAAATACCCTTGAATCAAATGGAAATGACTGACTTTCAGATGTAGCTGGGGTAATCTATAGAAGATGTAGCATTCGCTATTAATACTGGAGAGTGCTTTATTAACACTGCATATAACTTCAGTGGTAACTTAAAATAGGAGAGTTTCACAAAATAATTCCAAACCATGAGATTCTGAAAAATGAGGGATACACGGAGATGGCAAAAGCAGTATAGGAAGTGATGGTGAGTGGCTAATGTGTCACAGGAAAATAGCACCTTTATATGTTGTTATAGTGCAAGACTGTTCAATGAGAACTTAGATGAGAAGACAGTACAAGATAGAAATGCAACAACAAGTAGTATGATTAAGAAAATTTTCATAATCATACTGGGATTGAATGTGAAAGCACATTAGTCATGTAGATTGTGATAAATTCCAGTGGATTTCATAAAAAAATAATTAATCTGTTGTGTTTAAGCATGGAACATCATACATCCAGGTTAAAAAAAAAAAAAGCATATGCACTAACCAAGGTGCTTATTTCGAATGATTTCTCCTCCTTCAATCTCAATCTGCTCATATAGCCACTTGCGGTCACAGCGACATTCAGCTCCACACTTATTGGAGCCACATTTTGGGCAAGCATAGAAACACCCCAGGCAATCTTCATCAAGACAGTCACAGAGGTCCATCCCACTGTAAAGCAGTAGTCCCTGGCTATCGTAGACCTTACTCTTGGCTGGTATAACTTGCCTGTATGATGAAAAACAACACTTATTTCCTTGTTAAAAAAGATCCACACATTTTGATGCCCAGCAGCTAACAGATGTGGACAGAAGTTTGCTTTTTTGAAGTTTTTTTTGAATTTTAACACTGCATTAATTTAAGATGTTAATGTACTTGACAATGTTTCCCAGCTTTATATAATATTTCCAATATAGTGCTTTTGAACTCATTTCAGGAACAAGAAGCTTTTACTTCTTCAATACTTCAAATATTTATTAGTAATAACACTTAGGAATATTTATGAGGTTAACTTTTTATTACTTTTCAAATGATGTGAAGATCTCCCTTAATTAAATGTAAGGATTTGACTTGCACATTTTTGTTTCTGAAGTGCAATTACTGAGTTTATTGAAATATGACAACTCCATTATTTCAAGTGTACTTAACCTTACTGTATTCAAGTTTAATCTATTATCAGATTTTTATGCATAAATTAATAGCTTCATCTATTATCTGTGCAGTACTGTCACACCTAACAAAAAGCTTGTTTGTATTTTAAGCATCTGAAATATGGACTGTCTGCTATCACTTTACCTTGTTTTGTTTGCATCAGTGAGTAACCTTCAACACCCTCAAAACAAAAAAGCTACCCCCAGACAAGCAAAACATCCTCTATACAGAATACGTTAGTGTTATAGGGACATCAACTATCAATTTCTTTATTTTTAAGATAAAGCTAATTATAAATTAGGTAATTCCTGTAAATACAGGAAGCTGCTCACCTGTCTGAATTAAATGATGTAGTTTTTGATTGCAGCCTTCTTTTTTCCCTCTTACTGGTCTCAGGAGTGAATTCAGTCTGCCGCCCTGGATTAGCAAACTGAAGAGACTTCAGAGCCTTAGCTGTACGTCCCTGAACAGACAGAAAATCTCACTTCATTATGAATACAAAGGTAAATTCATAAGAAAATATACAGTTTACCCAGATTACTGCAATAACTTAGCGTTGAGGTCAACAGTTTACTAAGCATTGGAGAAGACTTAAGTTGTAAGTGTTATACTGGAGAACTGTACCAGTCTCAAAAAGTACTACCACAAGCTTTATAGTAGTTTTAATCAATATTTTCACATTTCTTCACCCTTCCCTCCCCCCGCCATCAGTGTCGTGATCGGATGCTGATAGGCATATTGAGAAATATAGCTGGATAGCTGCTCCTCAAATGCTGTTTTACTATAGAGCACATGAGGATGAGCTCTTGCTGATTTTGTTTCCCACACCCGCAAACTTCTTGAACAAAGCATCCAAAAATGTACAAGCTGTATTCTGATTTCAGTACTTGAAGTGTCACCCTCCCACACCAGTTCCCCTGAACAAACACTGTGGCCTTCGCCATTCAGACACCACACCAGAGTACACTTAATTCGTCTCAAAGCAGGTCCACTTGGTAACAAAGTGCTAGAAACAGTGGATGTTTTTAAAACTGGAGACTAAATAAAGTTTATCTCAACATCCTTAGAAGCAACCTTTCGCAGTGTTCAGTTTGCTTGCTTTTTGCAAGGCTTGAGTAACAGCTTAAAATACTAGCAGCAGTCTGGTACTTACATAATCTTAAAGGAGTAAGTCACCCTGGTACGTGTAGTTACTTTAATTATCAAGGCCACAATATTTAATTAGGGAAGAGGATTTTTAAGGTAAAACAAGTGGAATGTGTGTATGCACTCATTTCACCGAGCAGTCCTTCAAGTAAAGGATTAAATACAGTAAATTACCATGCATCAAGAAGACTACACCCTTTCATAATTCTATTAAAAAAAAGTTTATGTAGCACTGAATGAAGCCCAGTTCCAATAGTTTTCAGAATTTAGAGGGAGTGGGAAAACTGATCCATATACATACGTCCGAATCAAGTTTTCTTCTTTGGCGCTCCTCAGATTCGACATCCACGCTTCCATTTATGACCTGCATGCATTTAGGACAAAGCTTCCAGCCAGGTACAAACTGTCTTCCAAACTTGGCACTTAGAAAAGTTGCGTCATCTAAGTCAATTGCACGCAAGTTTTTCTTTGACAGCTTTCTGTGCATGTTAAAGGGATCACAACATGACTTTTGCAAGTCTTCAAATCTTTCAATGTAGATTTTTGCGTGATGGAAGCAGATAGTGTTGTTCTCTGAAAGGGACATTCCAGTCCTAAGCTGAAGTAACAGTAGATCAGATGATGATATATCTTGCTTAGTCTTGAAGCCAGTGTGACGGGTGTAATAGGTCTTATGACATTCATTGGCAGCTTGAAGCTGAACTCCAACTGAACAAGGATCCATTTTACTTTATCAGAACAACTTATTTCACTTATTTGGCCTAAAATGACTTCTCTGAAGTCTCTAGTAGTTTCTGTGAAGATCACCCTAGAGAAAGCATTAAAATCAATCAGATTTGTGCTGCAAACCTTTACCTGTAAGCTTGACAGACTAGGTTTAAGTAGCTTAAAATACATTTAAAGAAATTGTACTATATCCTTCCAGTCTAGGTAAGACTAAAAATACACTGAATGTCATTTTAGAATTAAGCCATGCATTTTATACTCCCTTCAGAGGCAATTTGTTCCAGCCATTGTAAGTATTGATTCAAAATGTTTACGCTAGTAGCAGCATTGCTTTCTCAAAGGCAATCTGGAAGGGAGGTGTGAGGTGGACGAGTTGCTCAGACGGGAGCCTGCTCCAGACACCAGTTTCCTGAACAGGAGCAAGTCAATGCACAGAGAATGCCCCTGAGCCTTTCCAAGAAACATCAGCCCACGGTATATGTGAAGAGTGGTAGCTCTGCATGTGTGCAGTTTTTCTGGTCATTTGGCCTATGCATGCAGCTCTTTCCACCTGAGTTCTGTGTAAATACTAAGAATATTGAGCAGTCATTTAAAGTTACTTGAACGCAAAAACAACTACAAAAAATAAAGCTAGCTATTGCAGACTGGTTTTGCCCATGCCAACGCTTGTTGCAAGTCCAGTGCTAGCCCTAAAAATAAGAGCCTGAGCCAATCTTGTGCTATTTTCTACCATAACAAAATGGGAAAAACATTCTACCCAAAAAAGGAATTAATTTGCCTTCCAAAACCTCTGAAAGCCTTAATGTGACTATGACCTAACTGGGATTGTAATGTTCACCTATACGCTACTCTGCAAAGCCAAAAATCAGAGAAATGAAAAAGCACAGTTATTGGTTCTAACATCTTTTTAATCAATGAAGGTATCAGCCAGTTGCCTAACAGAAAGAGACAGACCAGGATGCTACTTCAATAAAATAAAAGCAAGCAGCATCACACACAACCTAATGACACGAAATGTGTAAGTTTAACCAGTAAAAAGAAACAGGAACATAGCAACTTTAGTGCAAAAGCTTATCACGGAGCAACAATAAGTTAATAGGCCTTACACAACACCCAAAGTCACTTCCTAGGGCATTTTTGCAGCAGAAATCCCCTTGACTGTAACACTTTAGGTTTTTTTGTTTGTTTGTTTGTTTTTTAAACTAGGTGATTTGAAGCAGTTACACAACACACTTCTGTGTATGCACAGCAATTAAACGTTTTGCACAGGACGTGCTACTGTTGAGTGCTTCACCTGTTCCAAATATAAACGACACACTTGGCTATATTAGACCAGTCAGCTTGTTTTAAGGAATAAGTTTGTATCTTGTGCAAGATGGAGCAGAGTATAACAATTATTTTTAAACCAGGTGTCTCAGCCTACTGTTATGAATGCTCGTGCTTTCAGATCTACAGCAGGCACAGCGGAGGCACTAAGAGTCCTGAACGTGGAGGGACAACGTGAAAACGCCTGAGTCTGAGAAGCAAAGCAAGTATCATTCTGAAAAGAAAATAAGGTTAGTTTTGTTTTTCTTTTTTCCACTTTATCTGTACAGAAAGACTTAAGTCAACAAGTTAATAGCTAAGGCTTATTTAACATTGATTTCTCAGGTCAAAACTGAAACCCCTTTTTTTAAGGACTGTTTTTAAGGACTACAACTAGCCCGGTCCTGAATTGCTAGCTGACCTGAACTCCTCTTTGCCGTGGTTTCTGTATCCTGTCAGTTAACAAAGTAGTTAAGTCTTGAAGTCTTGGCCTTGAAGTCTCGGCCTTGCACAGCTCCTCAGACGCGCACCGGATGCTCCGGGCAGAGGACGAGGAGTGGACGCGGGTGAACTTTTACGTTTTTTTTCCTCGGTGCCCGCTTCCCAGCGCACCAGGCTGTGGCCCCGCGAGCAGGCACGGCCAGCGCAACATTTACGAGCTCGCACCGCGGCGCCGCCTCAGCGTGCCTGCGCTTCCCTCTCTGTCAGGGAGCCACCCCACAACCCCCCCGCGCCCGTTAAATCCCTCGCCACCCGCCGCTACCTGCCAGCACCTCCACACCGGGCCCCCCGTTGCCTCAGCGCCGCTCGGCCGCTTCCATCCGGCACCGCCTCAGCTCGGAGCGGCGCTTCCGGCCGGCGGCGCCCCCCGGCGGAGCGGGGAGGGAGCGGGCGGCCGGCACGTTCCCGCCTTCGGCGCGCGCTGCCGGGCTGGGCGCGAGGCGCGGCCGTTGGGGCGTGAGGCGCGGCCGTTGGGGCGTGAGGCGGTCAGGACGGTGCCTCTTCGTGTGGAGAAGGTGAGGGGTTCCAACGTGGTGATGTTAGCAATGCCTAAAAGAAGGCTTTAAATACACCGGTAAAAAGTGTTTTTTTTTTTTGTTTTTTTTTTTTTTTTTTTTTCCCTGTTTATATTTAGAATTTGAGCATTTACAAACAAAAAAAAAATATCGGCTAGAAACTTTCTTCAACTCCTGCCCGGTAGTTTTCTTTCCAGACTGGATTCACAACCAACATTCTTTTACAGAAGGGGACTGTTCTTCCCAAACCTCTTCGAAGGCAGAATAGCCTTTCGATAGGTGAGCTGTAGCAGGTGGATTTAAGGGACTCAGTCGTTCCACCTGCTGCCGCTGTGTTACACAGTATGTGTGTTTTGCAGAGTTGCCATACAATGAAAGAAAAGATCAGAGAGAGAATTCACTGTATTTCTGCCCACCCAAAAACTCGTGTCTCACAGCCCAACGTGAACAAAGTAAGGCCACCCAGTTACCAGCTCTAGAGACTTGTGTTTCCCTCCCCTGTCATTTATAACCAAGTAATTACTAATTGACTTTACAGCAGACTTTGAGTGGGTGATAAGAATAAGAAAGTTCAACTGTACTCAGAGCAAGTACAGCCAGGCATAGCATGAACCTAGAAACATCATAACGAGCAGTACAAGCTGGTGTTAGTAACAGAGCACTGAGTAACACCATACCATTTACCTGCAGCAAGGCACAGCTGATGGATGTTACAGTAACAGCTGACAGCTTTTACTAAACAAACAGACTTTGGAGCTGAGCTAGGGTAGAGAGTAGAGCAACAGAAACCAGTTTTGATTCAGCATAAACATCTGGGAGTAGATACAGGTGGTTAAAATTTATTTCAACAGCTTTTGGCCCTGGTCTCCTCAGAAACATTCTTTAGCAATGTTAGAAACAGTAGCCACACCCCCCTAAAAAGCTCAATTTGTCTAAAAGGGCAAAGCAAATGGCTTGAAGTGTATAGACAATGTAAGCTCAAATAGTTAATAATACACAACTTTTTTGAGGCCTAGCATTTTTTTCCCCCTCTGCTGTATTTTCGAACTAGAAAAATTTCTTGGCATAAGGAAGTACTGAAGTCAACTGGGCATAAATGTTAGAAGCAGCTCGAAAGAGCCAAAGTAACAAGGTGCTGGTGGGGTTCTCTTTTAGTCTGTTACTTGTCGTAGCCTCTGGCATCACTGATAAAGAGATTTTGTAAAAGATATCCAAAGGTAGAAATACATTTTTTTTTTTTTTTTGTAATTTTAAGCATCCCTTTAAAATGTGAGATTATAAATTAGGATGCCTTTTCATCTAACTTATTGCCACAGTGTTGAAGAGTCGGTGGAATGGTTGTCTAGAAATAAGCAAAAGCCTATGGAGATGAGGGAGAATTTTGCACTTCTGGGGATAGCCGGGATTCTAAAGCACTGGAATATAAAGCTTTAATCCTAATGTGACAGTGGTGGGATGTAAGCCGTGTATCTGACCATTAATAGAAAGCTGTTATAAATTCCATATATATTGCTTAAGTCATACATTGGCTTAATGATGACAGAGAGACTGTGAAGTGCTATCATTCAAGGAGGGTGATAAGGCTTCCTCTGCTGCCTTGTGCTGCTTAGGATGAAATGTGTGGAATTAATGAAAGGGAATAATTCATGAGAGGAGATATTTGAGGTACAGGTTATGACATCAATTTGTATTAAGTAAATATAAGAAGAGCACTGAGGTGTGTGCATTCACTTTTTCAGTGTTAGTGTCAATCAGTGAGGCTGATTGTGTGGGGTTTGAGTTGGAGTTCAGAGTCTGACCTGTGTGCTAGCTTGTAACGAGTCTGCCACCCATGGGTTTAGACTGGCTTTGATCACATTAGTTTTCATCTGCGTAACTGGAAACGCACCCTAATGAGGGAGAAGTTCTGGGTTAGAGTAAAATGATTCTAGATATGGAAGATGAAAGGTAGGATCATCAGCTATATTAAGTAAAAATAGTGTCATGGTTTTTGAGCTAGAATTTAAATTTGTTACTCTGCTAGCACGGGTTGACTCCATATGCTGTTTTCATACATAAATGCATCTGAAAACTGTCAAAGCCTGTGCTGCGAAGGAATGTATGCTGTCATAGTAATCTTTAATAGATCTGGAATTGGAGAGGGGTAGAAGTCATACTCTGAAACCAGTTTTGATCTGCGTGCTAAGATTCAGCAATTAGCATGTACCTAAGTTCACCCACATGTGAAATTGGATAAAGTAATATTGACACCTGTCAGCACACAAAAATAGCCCTGATTTTCCAGAGCAGCGGCAGGTTTGTTACTGACCTGCAGAACACCGGGACAGATGAAGGGGAGCGATGGTATTAGCACCGCGTTCAGTACAAATGCTAGGTATCTCAGGTCAATTTGAAAGACAGTCAAGTAAAAATTTTTTTTGGGGGGGGGGAGGGGGAGAGAGACAGAACTGCCTGAGAAAGCACAGAAACTAAATCTTTTGCTATTTTTTTCTTCCTGGGGTTTAAGTTTTTGGTAACTTATGTCAATAACGTTTTTTAAAGAGCTTGAACTGTGCCCATACAAAAATGCTATCAATTTATTTTAACTATGTGGTATCCATGTAAATTGGCCTAGAAACTAGAAAATGTTGATAACGGTGAGAGACTTGATTTCTTCTTTTAAGTTAAGTTTTAAAGCTCATTTTATTTATTTTTTATTATTATTTAACTGAAACAGATAGAGATATTCTACTTGTGAAGAACCTTTTGTATCACGTGACATGTCTTTAAAATTAGGATATTAATTGAAAATAAAATTTGAATATGATATTTGGCCTATTTGATATGAAGAAGTGCCTACTTGTGGTTATATATCCCTGTGCAGCCAGAGTTCCTGTTTATTTTCTTAAAGTTTTCGAAGCAAGCACCTCTGTGTGTCTAGCACCTAGCAAACGTGCTGGAACACTTGGTAGGGATAAGGCATTGCCTGCTCTGAGTTTTTCTGTGAAATATGCTCATGTAAGGTTCAAATATGTGATGTCAGAGATAAGGTGAGTGATTGTAGCAGGAAAGGAGGAAGAAAAGAGCTGATGGTTTTGGTAGGGAGGGCAGTTTAGCACAGATGGAAAATAGGCCTTTTATGTGGAGGAGTGTAGCAGCAAAAGCAGCGTGAAGGGGCAGAATCCTGTGAGGTGCAGCTCAGAACCTTTGAAGCTGCGTAAGGGTTAGGAAGGCTCAATGCAGAAAGGAGGGCTGTCTGAGTTGGAAGACAGGGTTGCAGTGAATTACGATGCTCTTGATTTAAAAAAAAAATAATAATAAAAAAAAAAACCTGATGATAAATTGTGAGTAAATCCTAAGATGTGTTTGAAGAAAGTATTACTTGGTTTGCGGTCAGACTCAGCTTTTTTTGTGGTCAGCAAGCTGCCACTCTTGCTGTGCTTTGTACGTTCCCTGATGCTACGGGGATCCCTAACTCGGGGGACTTCATTCTTTTGGGATTGATCGTTACAGTACAGGAGTAAATAATAGCCTGTTTGTGTCAGCTGTGAATCGAGCAGCATTAGTTTATGAAAGGATGAAAAAAAAAAGACCTTAGAGGTTTTATTTTGATGCCATTAATTTCGTGTTGTCCAACTGTTTTTTTTTTTTGTGTTGCCATTTGTTCAACTGTCTTGTCTTTGGCTTTTACAAGGAGCTACAGTTTTATTTGCACAATGCCTCAATAGATATATTTTATTACAAATTAAAGTGTTGATATATCCTTTTGCCCACACAAACTCGTAAGCATAAAGACAACCAGTAAATCTTAACAAAACTGCAAATAAGTAGTGCACATAATGAGTTTCTCCTTCACGTCACGTGAAAAATGTGATGGCAAGTGCTGCGTTCGATCTAAGAGTATTGAACTAATGATTGTCAGCAGCAGAACTTTCTTTCACACCAAATCTTAAACCTGCTGAAAGTGCAGGCATCACCATAAAGCTACTGGTTTAAAATAACTTCAGAAGGTCTTTAAAAGTTCTTTGGGGTATTTTTAATGTTACCCTGTTATTTTGTAAGATATGGATATAATACATATACTATGCATAATGTGGATGTAATAGTCACTGTTTTGTCAGACTGGATATAAAAGCATACATAAAATCATAGAATGGATGGTTTGGGTGTTGGAAGAGATGTTATGTTAAGGATCACCCAGTTCCAGCCCCCTGCCATGGGCTGGGACACCTCCCACCAGACCAGAGTGCCTAGGGCCCCATCCAGCCTGGCCTTGAACACCTCCAGGGATGGGGCATCCACAGCTTCTCTGGGAAACCTGTTCCAGGGCCTCACTGCCCTCTGAGGGAAGAATTTCTTCATAATGTCTAATCCAAGGCTACCCTTTTTAATTTAAACCAGTATCCCATGTGCTGTCACTGCACTCCCTGACAGAGTCCCTCCCCAGCTTTGTTCTAGGCCCCGTTTACATACTGGCTTACATCACTTTCCAGCCTGGGAGTGTGCTAGTTTTATTTTAATTTGGCAGTATTATAAAGATTATTGATTATTTTCAAAATCTGGATTTGAATTCTGACCCACAAATATTGAGTGTTTGGATTCATATTACACTTTATTTTTAGGGTAACATATTTCTATTCTGTCAGTCTGACAAAAACCTAAAATCCTCTCAGTGCTTTGATACTGGATATGTCACATTGAGAATCATCTGCTTTAATGGCATTTGACTTTGGGTTTCCTCTCTGGGAATCTTTTGCCCTTTGTAGGCTGATTTCTTGCTACCCTTTATAAATGAACGTCCTGGCATGTTCTGTCTACTCAGTGAGATTTTTCTTTTTGCGTTGAGCAGGATTTGGGCTTTTGCTTCCAATCTACTCCTCTTGTTTGAGCAACTTCACAGATGTTGTAGCAACAAATGCATCATCACCCTGTTGGTATACTGTGTTCTTTGTTTCAGGGCTGACGAGAACGTACTTTGAAACATGGGTGTCTGCTATGCTTTGCAATCCATGCAACATCTCTCTGTCAGGTTTGTGTCTCATGAGAAAGCCCAAGTAAGGTAGCATTTCTGACATTAGTCTTGTATGGTGCTGATTTTCAGTTTTCTTACCCATCTGGAAAAATACTGATTTTTTTCTGATTCAAAAAACAGGGACATTAATTCTGAATGTTAGTAAAAGCAGTCTCATTCAGCCTCTTTTCAGGCTCTTTGGAGAGCAGCTAATACTTGCACAGACCTAAGTGCAGTTAGTGCTTACTCACTGGTAACAGGTTAGGGTGTTCAAGGAATTTAGGCTTTGACCTTTACTAAGAAAAATGTCTTCTCCATGTTTGGATTGCTGGACATTGCAGGTTGTTAATCTGACAGGCATACTGAATATGAACGGAGAAACTGCTGTTTTCACATTGGTTCGTGCTCGAGCATTTGTCTATTTATCTGCTACTTCTTCCCAATGCTCTCTTGTGCCTGAGGAAGCAAATAAATAATGAATATGTGCCCATCAGGGGGCATTATTTCTGAATGCAAGTGTGGGTTTAGAGGTCATACATCGTTCGAGGAAGCCTGGTAAGTTTGTTTCCCATTAAAGAGCAGGGCGTGATTCATGGTTATTCTGCATTTCTTTTATGCTGTCTGCCAGAGAGAGCAAACTGTAAGGCTCCCTGAATTGAACACCAAAGTTCAGGGGAAGAAATGGACAGATCAGCATTCACATCTAGGAGTGTTGGCTGTACAGCTGCCACCAGATTTGGATCATTGACAAGGACTGTAGTTAAATCCTAGTTTTTGAAAAGGTATTCAGCACAAACCGCTCCAGTGATTATCAGCAGTATCTTGGAAACTCTTGCTCTGTGATACTGTCTGGAAAAGAAGAAATTTTTCTCCTCTGATATTTTTATGTAAGGAAAAGTTTTGTTTTATTGGCATAGTTATACTGGCATGAAAGTGTCTCTGCTGCTGAGGGTAGCTGATACAGACTGTAGTTTAAATAGCATGTTTTTTCCAGGGCCAGTCCCTGGTCTTACACTCATCAGTTTATTACCTTATTAAGGAGGTCCTAGTCATTACCACGATTTTATTATAGCCGGCAAAATGGCACTTAGAGATTTTAAATGACTTTCTGAAATTCTGAAGTAGTTCAGTAGCCAAGTAGAAATAACATCTAGCAAGTCTCAGAGTGGACTTATATCCCTGGGAGCAGCTGTGCAAGGTTTTATTGGTGCTGTTGCATTGGTATAATTCATATGAGACATGTTTTAGTATGGCCTGTTGCTTTAGTCAGACTCTGCTGCAAGAATACATTTGCTTGCTAATCTTGTTGTTGCTAACAGATGAGTTCTGCCCCTCTTCCTCAGTTACACTTGTGAAACAGCAAGTCCTGAAATGTTTGTGATGAGGAATGTCAGAAACTGACTCTTATTTTTAACTCTGTGTGTTGCATGACTTCCTATCAAACACAAAGCCTTGGTAATGAAGTGGTCAGTGCAGATGTGTGTACGCATCACCTGAAATGAAAAGTATCTGTGAGCTTAGATTTTGTTTAGTCCTCGTCTGTTAGAGGGATTGGGTTCTACACAAAGTTCTGTAAGTCCGTCCTTCAGTTCTACAGCCCTTTTCTCCATTGCTTGCTGCACAATGATGTTCCTATTCAACTTTTCTGTCAACTGTAGCTGTGGGAATCACCATGGTTCCTTAATCCTTGTAGAAATGAGGCGGTTATCCCATGAAACCCTTACTGAAATCAAGTTTATTTATATCCTTTCTGGTTTTACATTAAGGAGTAATTTTTGTGTATGTGTCTTGAAGTGTGGGAGACAATTACATTGTCCAGCAATTTTACAGCCTCGTGACAAATTGGTGGCCTAACAACACACCGCTTGCCCCTGGATTTCATGCGTCATTATGTATTTGGAGAGAAAATGGTGTATTTGGCTGCAGCAGGCTCATAGGCCTGTGAGCAGGTACCAGCAAGTACTGCAAATAGTCACAGCCTAAATGTAGTGGTTTTTAACTTTCAAAAACTAATGTAAAACCAATACATACTGTATTAGACAGTTGTATTTAAAAATAACAGGAAAAAATAAGAAAGCCCCAAATGGCTTGAGAAGAAAGCTAATACCACTGGCTGGTTTTACTTACGTTTTAATATTCTCTCTTCATTGCCAACTTCAAATTTTCTTTTTATTTTTTTTTTCCCTGGGTGTGTTGTATATTAGTTGTACAGTAATGACCTGCTATAATTTTATCTGTAATGATTTTCTCAAGGCTATTCTTCTGTCTTGGAGGTTATCCCAGCATGTAAGTTGTCTGGTTGACTGCTGACAAAATTTTATTTTTTCCCAATAATACTTCTGATGTAATCGTTCCTTGTCATCTTCTAAGATGTCTTTGTCACCATCATGTCTCAAATGTTTTGTTTCTTGTGTCAGTGATGTGAATTTACCCTGATCCTTAAACACAAGTTACTGTGGGAAAATAAATTATTTCTCCATTTAAATAAATTCATGTCCTCCTGAACTTCAGTAAGCTGTTTAACACTCTTTCTTTCTTCAGAACAGCTTCATTTCACTCTCAGATAATTTTTGTACTAACATTTTGATTGTTGGCACCATTTTCTTAAGTCAGTGTACTGTGTTAATGCTCTGTCCTCGCAGGATCATTAGCATTTCTCAACATTTTTTGGCCAACTCCAATGCTCGTTGCATTCCATAGCAAAGATTGATGTATGATCAGTGCACCTGAGATAGTTCAGAGAGACGAGGAGATTTCACCTCCTTTGTGCAATTTGTTCATGATGTGTCCGTACTACCTTCTGTGTGACTGAGGGGAGAACACACTTATCTCTCGTGATACTCAGCAACAACTACTACCATCACCAGCTCTTGTTGGTGATGGTAGAGACTTCTGTTAAAATCACTGAGATGCTTGTGGTTAGTGAGCCTCCTCAAAAAGTTGTCCAGCCTCCTCAAAAGTTGTTTACATTAGGAAGCATCACATGCTTTTTCAAAGCTAATAAAAACATGCTCAGTGGTGACTGAAATCCCAGGGAAATGATAGTGTCATGATGTCACAGGGCTAATACCGCTTCTGAAGCTGGCGTCATGCAATCCTGAATTACAACGAACAATTCTGACATTGCGAGTAATACCACTGCATCAAAACTCTATATCCTCATTGTTTAGCAAGATCAGAAGGATTCCCTTTATCTATTTATCCAGCTGATACCTAGGCAGCTATACGTCATTGTAGGTTTTCCATAGTAACACAGTTACTGATTACTTTGAAAAAAACTGCTGGTACTTTCCCAGTTTTTATTTTTAAAGGAGCGTGTGCCTTTCTGTTTTATGGAATTAATATTAGACTCTTATTTTCATTTCTGTTGTTTTGTATTTAAGTAGGTTTGATAGGACATTTTTCTTGATAATCTTTCTTGTTGCTTGATTGCATCTCCACTATTTGGACAGAACCACCATGCTGTTGGGTGCCATTGTAGAGTCAGATCTTGGCTGAACACTTGCACTCAAATTATACTCCAGGATTTTTTGTCATTGGCTCTTGGTTCAGGGTGGTCATTTCTCTGAGACCTCTGAAGATCAGATGTGGAGAAGAGCAGTAGCTGATAACTCATCTCAAAGGTTTAGTAAACACAATACCCTCCCCATTCCCAATACTTAAAACCTCCTTTATAAGTGCATGATAAACTGGCTGGCTGAACACCAAAATTCCCACATCATATGGAGGTAATAGTGTCTTGTCTACATTGCAGACCAAGAAGATTGCTCAGTGTGCTTGTTGTGGTCGCTGATTGTCTGGATTGAGGGACCTTGTTGTGGTTTAACCTGGCTGGCAGCTAAACACCACACAGCTGTTCACCCACCCTCCCCTCTCCCTCTCTGGGATGGGGGAGAGAAAAGGGGGAAGTGAAGCCTGTGAGCTGAGACAAAGACAGTTTATTAAGACAGGAAAATAATAATAATAATAATGATAATAGTACTACTACTAATAATGTGTACGAAACAAGTGATGCACGATGCAATTGCTTACCACCCACTGACTGAGGCCCCCTCCCCGGCTAGCCACCCCTATATATTGTTTAGCATGATGTCAGGTGGGATGGAATACCCCTTTGGCCAGTTTGGGTCTGCTGTCCTGGGTCTGTCCCCTCCCAGCTCTCATCCTAATCCAAAACATAGCACCCTACCAGCTAGTAGGAGGAAAATTAACTCTGTCCTAACTGAAACCAGGACAGACCTGTTGGAATGTGTGGCAGCTCTTGCCATGTGTGGGTCAGTCTGAAAGGGAAGAATGGGATGCTGGCCACCTATGAAGTCATGATCTGAGAGATGGGAACAGCTCCGAGAGCCCACACTTGTGCTTGAAGAAATATGCATAGCACAGAGGTGCATAGGTTACCCAATTATGAACTATTTTGTAAATAAACATAATGACTGTCAAGTATGCTAATGAAATGACTTGGCATGCTTATGGAGGGGGGAGTTGGAAGCCTGACATCTCAGATATTTGAAATGAATATTATCCTTTCCTTGCTTTGCTTTGTTTTGTTTTCCTATCTTTATTATCCTCCAGCTATAGGAGATGAACATTTGGGCCATTTGTCATCTTGAATTCATGTCATTTTAAGTATATAAGCATACCACTGGAACATTTCCTTATTTATTCACTTTAATGGACTGTGACCAAAATGTTGTTTTCCTTTTGTGCAATTCCCATTTTCTTTCTGCAATCTCGATGTTTACGGTGTTTTATATTGCTTTCTTTTATTTCAGAGTTTGAGTGTTATTGTCATGCAGCCTCTTTATGCTACTGTATTAGAATGAGCAGGATAATTTTTTAAGTCTCCTTATTATTCTTATTCTGAACGATAAGCATGCATTGACTTATTTTATAATGCTTTCCATTGATTTTGAAAATCTAGAATGTCCTTGGAAAAGTCCTTAGAATATTACATAGCTGTCAGCTTGGTATTAGTGTCCTATTGAAAATGTAAGTCATGTGCAAGTGCAAAATCTGAGGAGAGCAATAGGCAATCTAACAGCTGAGCAATAACTTACCGCCCATTGGCGGATACACATGCAGACACTGGAGTTCACAGAATATAGGGTGGCTTGGATGGTGTGATTTTTCAGTTTTATGGCCAGCATTGATAGTTAGTCTATCAAAACCCAGCAAATTTCTTGTTCCTTTCTTTCTTTCTTTCTTTCTTTCTTTTTTTTTTTTTTTTTTTTTTTTCCTTAAAGCAGCAGTTAAGAGTAAAGTTCTAGTTCAGCTAAGCAGCATGCAGTTATGAGCAAGATTGATGAAGCCAGTGTCTTACCCTATGTTGTTTGACCTATTAAATAACCCATCAGAATATGTGTATTTTTAAATGAGCAAAGTGCTACACAAAAGAAATTAAAAAGACAGTGGTTGTATCTAAAGATGCATGTGCAGTGTGCTTTAGAGTTCTGTCTTGGGTAAATTGAAAGCATTTGCAGCTGAAGGGGAATAGGAAAAAGGGAAGGCTGTCAGTGGTTCTGTTTGGCCCCTGTAACTCAAGTTGCTCCTAAACTGCTTATTTGGATCTAGGAGCACAGAAATGTTGCTGTATCCAGCACACATCTAGGCACTGAGATCAGATTGAATCCCTTACTCAAATTCTGCCTGTATTTCACAATAATTTTGTTTTTATTGGTATGTTATTAATCTAGCAGCCAGGAGCCATGCTTGTGGGCTATAATTTGTGTCAAGTGCAATATTTAAAAAAAAAAATAAATAAAAAAAAAAATCATCTTCTGTTGCTGTAAGCAAATAGGTATTGGGAAACCTGTCCAGCAGATGGTTCAGCAAATAGGATATGAGGGCTATAGTTAGTCTGAGGTAAATTATCCATCAAAGGAATTATTAGTATTGTTAATATTTTAGTGCCTTTTTTTTTCTTTTTTTTTTTCCTTTTTTTTTTTTTTTTTTTTCCCTAGAATTGTTTTAATGTTTTGTGTTTATCTAAATGGCACCAAGACACTTGTTTATCTAAATGGTACCAAGACACCAAGAGATGTTTTTAATCTGGGCTTCACCTGAACCTTCCCAAGGTTCAGACTGCACATGGCAGGATGCAGGTTTATCTTTTCTCAGATCAGTGCCTACTCAAGTGAGGGATATGCAAGGAAACCATAGTATTCAGTCTCAGGAGAATATTTTCTGGTAAATGTATGATTTTTGTGTGTCTGATTTTTTTTTTTTCTTTTCTGTTTAGTAATGACAAACTCTTTGGAGTGTTACAGTTCAGTGGAGTACACAGCAGCCTTTGCTTTGTTCAGTGTTTGTTCCCATGAGGTAACTTGTACTTTACACAGTGTTTCATTCTTTTTGCCTCTCTTTGCAGAAAGAGAAGGAAACTAATTTTGTGAAGTGAAATGTGGCTACTGTGTAATGGGCTTGAGTCAGAGTGAGTATTCTAGAGTTAGGTCAGAACTGTGTTTAACAGTATGTTTTCCGGGTGGTTTTGGATCTTAGCACTGATTTTTTTGGTATAGTGGAAAGTGTTAGAAAATGGCAAACACTGATTTTTGTTCTGTTTAAAGGGAAAAAAAAAAGTAGAAATATTTTCTTAATGGGAAATAGATTATTTATACCACCAGACAGGATGGGTATTAAACATTTTTACTTTTGCCTTTACTCTCCAGTTAGCATCGTGACCAGCAGAAAAGTCACGAAAGCTCACAAAAGGAGAGCTCAAATGCTCCTGAGCTGCATTATGCAAGACACAGGGTTGAAAGTGATGGAAGCACTGATTTGGCTTTTTGCTGACATCCAGCTTGTAGAATAACTTGGTTCCCAAGGAGCAAATTAGAGGCGTCAGCAGTCACATGCTGATGTTCCATCAGTGTTACTCTGTGGTTTCCGTGAGCACCCTGCCTAGTCTTGGCGACAAGCTGATAAATTGCCACAAATTCCTCTTTGTACATTTGGCAAGGGTTTTTCTGGTCAGATGCATTCTAAAATTTCTATGCAGTGTCACACTGCAAAACCAAAGCATAAGCAGCAGACATACGTAGTAGATTTCTGATTTGAAGTCGAATGTTTAATTTTACACTAGGTCATGCTAGATTTCAAACTGAATGTGTTTAAAACTTGAGAAACATTATTCAGTGTCATCAATCAATTCTAGTTATTTTTAGGACTCTAGAGATAAATTAAAAAAAAAAAAATCATAGAGTTGAATGGGGGTGGGGAGAAGGAAACAGGTTAAAATTCTAATGTAAAAGTCCATTTAATACACGTATATGCAGCATTCAAAGCAGCTAGGGGTGGATATTATTCAATAGGTAGATCAGTTTATTTCTCATAACTCCCAAGGAAACAAACAAAAAGCCTAAAGTGGGTTGTAAGAGTCTGTCATCAAATGCTCCATTCAGATTACTAAACTGTATGGGTTAGTTTTTCAGATACCAGGAACCAGAAAATTTGGTTGCTCCTCCTAGAGTATTTAGTCAAGATTTACCAGTCTTACCCCAGTTATTACACAGGTATGTGTTGTCATACCTGTGTAATTACACTTCCCTTTACCATTCATTCCCTTCCCAATCACTCATTTGAATGTCAAGTGCAGGGGAGAGATAATATCCTCTAATTTATGTTGATAAGGGGAAAGAAATGTCAACACATCTTTTTTTACTAGAATGCAACAATATGGGCCAAATTCTCTTATCTTTCTTCTCTTGCAGTTATTTACAACTACTGAAAAAAGATTTCAAGAAGTATATAAACAACTGTCAGCTTTGAGGGGTCACTTTAGTTTCCACTAAAGTGGAAGAAGAAAAGGTCTCCCCTGAGTATTAACAGAGTGTGCCCTTACTAAACAGTTTGAATCTGATAGCGATTTTTTTATTACCTTTCACAGGCATAAATAGGCTCATAGTCAAAGTCTATAAACTCAGGAAGTATCATTAAGGTCATTCAATTTTATTTCCTATAATGATTAAAAAATAAAACAAATTAATTCCTGGATTAAATGTAAAACTTCTTGTTGAGCTGGAACATGTCTCTTCGGCATATCACTGTGCTGTAGGAATGAGATGATAAAGTATATGCCTGTATTTCTGCTAGTAGTAGTCCTTGCTTGGCCAAATACAGAATACGTTTTATTTTCCATCACCTTGTTACTACTGAAGAAATGGCATATTCTTCAGTGTAACCAAAATTAGATTTACTTACAAATTCAGAGCCACTGATATTTTCGGATGGATTTTAGCTGTATCCCTAAAGCCTCCATAAAGTAAGTGGTTGTATTGATGTTGCAAAGCACTTGTTGATCATACATATCATGCTAGACTGAGCAACCGTTGTTCCTTTTTGTTTCTGATTCCATTCTTAGTGTGAATTCATGTTGTATTCCAAGAGTGTTGTCAGTTAAGTGAAATCTGTTTGTTCCAGTGACAGGGACTTGATCTTCTTGGAGGAGGATCTGAATTCCAAGTTGCTAACTGGATGATTCATGAGTACATGCTGAAACAGCCCAGACAGCAGTTTTTCTATGCAAGAAAGGTTTTCCTGTGCATGCTGGTTAAAATATGGGTATTATTGTCCCTTCTCTTCTGGAGCAACAGACTATTTACTCATCAGTGGATAATTTATGGAATAATGTCTGTTTCTTTTGCTATTAGTGGCAATGACTTCCATGAGATGAAGCAGAAAGAAAGCAAGCAGTTTGGAAATGAAAAGTTCTCTGTACGACAAGCAGCATAATTTCAAAGGAAATAAGTAATATCAGCCCATTTAGTTTTTATTTTTATACATGCTTTGAATCACAGTGTTGTGCCAGTGGAAATCACCCTTTCTATTATTTGAAATATAACAGTATTCTGAGCAGTAATGTTTGCATTAGCAAGATAGTCAAACAGAAAACCTAGTTGAGTCTACATCAAAAAGAAATGAAAAACAAAGTGCTCTGAGTATTTCTGTACTTCACTCTTACGTTCATTCTTCAGAAAGCAAGACCTACTATGTGTTTGTGGGAATAGAAATGTTTTTGCAGAGTTACATTGTTTGGAGGAAAGGAATGTAGTATTGAGATATGCTTACAGTGATAAGAAAGCTTAGCAGGCAACATTGTAAAATGCAGACAACCAGACTCTTCCGAGCAATTAGGTGAAAATCACGGTGTTAAGTCAAGTCAGGTAAGTGAAAAAACATTACCACTTTAAACAGTAAAAATGTCAAAAGAAATTTGAAATTTAACAGGCCAGCAACTGAAGGCCATGCATTGTCTGTGAAGCATCAGATAGGTTGTGAACCTGGATTACCCACTCAGTGGGGAAACGGGGGAGGGTCCTGTCATCAAAAAGTACATAAACTGTGTTTTGGAACTAGTAGGCATGCTCTCCTGCTTGTGGGGTGCTGGTCTTTGCAATCGCAAATAAATTACTACTTCACCGAGATCCTGGCCTGAGCAGAAGTTACTGGCTACAGTGTTTCTCACGTGTCCAACCTTTTGTATCAGCTTTCATGTCTTCATTTTTTGGTTCATTTGAAGTGACATGTTACGCATGTAGTTTTCTCTGAAGCATGAGTTAAGAGCTAAACTAGAACAAACAATTTCAGGCTACTTGCTTTGTTATTACTAAAAGCTACTTCAGACTGTTCCTTTCACTCCCTTACACACTAATTGTAGCCTTTCGGGTGGGAATATAGTGCTGCTGTATTCAGACTTGGTTTGCCCTCTCTACAAGCTTCTACTTCTTCTAACTGCTAGCCCCTTGATATCCTTTCTGCTTTTTTTTTTTTTTTTTTTTCTTTTTTTTTTTTAATCCATCAAATATCTTCTGAACAGTGAGCTCACATTATTATCTTGCAGTTTATGGAAAATCTGTGGTCTCTGTTAAGCTTCCCTCGACTGTTCAGTTCAGAAGGTCTTCAGAGTTTTCGCTTTTTCATGCTGTTGTCTCTAATGTTTGTTTTTTTTTTTTTTTTTTTTTTAATATCAGCATTTTTGATATGCAGAGAAAGGTGTGCTGTAAAAAGATCAGCTAACCTACTCTGTTAGAATCAGCATTTCAATCACTATGACGATAGCTTCATTCTGAAATGAGGATCTGCCCCCAGTGATCTTAAGATCTTCTGTAACAGGTAAGCGGTGTAAATACACTAGGGGATGCTGCAGTTACACAGTTTTTCTTTAAAGTTTTCTTGCTGATGATTGTGCAAGCATATCTGCTGCCCTGAGAAGCATAAAAATGAAAGCATTCCCATTAGAGTAGCAGGCAGGAGGGCTGTTAATCAACTGAGTGTCTTGTTAAAGAGAACTGAGAAGCATTCCTCAACTCAGGCTTGATCCAGAGCCCACTGAGGTCAGCAGGTGTCTTTGAATTAGATACAGCCTGCAGTGTTTCAGATAAAACTAACAATAAAGCAGAAACTGCCATGGCTGTTTGTTTTAATTGATTCTCCCTTCACTTGATCTTTGGGAAAGAGGTAGATCATGTTAGTCAGTTTTAGTACTTCTTACTGGGAGGTCTGAGTCTTTCCTGACACAAAGTTTAATTCACCACTGTACTGCTGATTCTGTGACTCTGTGCACTACCGAACAGGACAGTGACCAAGTAAGTTACAGCTTTGGTACAAATCTGTTTTATTTGAACATAGAATCATGGAATCGTTTAGGTTGTAAAACATCTCCAAGATTGGCAAGCCCAACTGTTAACCTAGCCCTGCTAAATCTACCACTGGGCCATGTCCCCAAGCACCACATCTACATGTCTTGAATACCTCCAGAGGTAGTGACTCAACTCCATCCCTGGGCAGCCTGTTACAATGTCTCACAACTCTTTCAGTGGAGAAATTTCTTACCATCCAACCTAAAACTCCGCTGGTGCAACTTGAGGCCATTTCTTCTTGCTGTATCGCTTGCTTCCTGGAAGAAAAGACCAACTCCCACTCTTCTACAACTTCCTTTGAAGTAATCGTAAGGAGTGACAAGGTCTCCCCTGAGCCTCCCTTTGTCAAGGTTAAGTAGCCACAGTTCACTCACCTGCTCCATGTGAGGCTTGTTCTCTAGACACTTCACCAGCTTCCTTGCCCTTCTTTGGGCGCTGGGAGTAGTGAAGGTAGAATTAGAAAAAGGAGCATAGTTCTAGCTGTGTAGATTATCTTGTTCAGCCTGAGATGTTACAGTTCATAGGATCTCTCTCCTGCTCTAGGATTCTGTCGCAGCCTCTGCATGCATCCTTCAAGACTGTTGTCCTGCCAGAGCCTCTGAGAAGATACTGTCTTAATCTCAGTGTGCTACTGGTTTATCTTCAGTAACACCCTGAAATCTCATCGTACTATATTCTTACTGCAGAGGTACCATGAATCTTCTGCACTTGCAACAATTTACAAAGACTTTACTTGACTCTTAGGAGGACATTGAAATTACACTGCAGTTTTTTGTTGTTTTTGGGGTTTCCTTGCTAACTGGATACTTTTAATAATTGTGTGTTTTGATAATTTTCACCCTACTTGAATGTTAATCGTGCATTCCTTATGGGCCAGTCTGCATGGGTGAAAAATAGAGCGTCAGGTAGAGAATTGTCTTTGTCAGGGACTGAGTGAGCATCTGAAGTAATTGAATTGGTCTTGCAGTGGCAGCGAGACAATCATATTTCATAGACTGCTCACATATTATGAAATATGTACTCCATATTTTCTAAAAGGAAAAACTGCAGTTTTCACTGTCCTGCATTTTCCTTCCCTTTATACATTTTCTTATGTACTTCCAAGAGACTGGGATGTATTTTCTGCGTGCTGACTACTTCCATACAATTCAGTGAGTATTGAATCCTTCCTGAAAATAAGCAGTCAAGAGAGTGAGTGCCGATGCTGCACATTCCTCCATCTGGGCGTGGAGGAGTGCCATCTTGTGGAGATGTTGTTGTATTACTCTAAATTAAAATGGGTGAAGTCTGCGGGTTTGGCGAGTGCTTCCTTTGCCTCGGGGGGATGCCTGCACATTTATCGTGTCATAAGTGGTAGAATGAACCACCAGGCTCTAAAGCATTATTGAGAGGAATAAATAATTCATAGCTTTAAAATAACATAGACACTTATAGACAGATCGTCAAGGAGACAATTTAATATTCCTGATCAATGTGTTAAATATGTATCTTCATACATCATAATATGCTTTTTACTGGCATCGCAATAAAGGAGAATTTGAAAGAAAGATATGAAGGAGAACCACAAACTATCTTTTTTCATGTGTCAACTCTAAACTTGATGACAGAAGGAATACAGGTGATTATCTGGAAAATTAACTACTAGATGATGGAAGCTGTCACTGTAGCTTGATCAGAGACCTCTAAATACTTTATAAGAGTTGATGGGTAGGAAGGATCGATCCTAAAGAGCCTTGAAAGTGATGGCAAAAATATCTTACAGTTGGTAAAATAGAGAAGGCGTGGTCAGTGTAAGGCTGCAGAAAGCAATGACACAGGTAGGTTGGCAAGCAAGGCTGATGATCGGTGTAGGAGCATTCTTCATTAAACTCTTGTCCATAGCAAGCCCAAAGGTTTACTATTTTTCCATGTGTTTTACTGGTGTATGTTAATATAATCATGGACAATTTTTTGTCCCATCTGTCAAATGTTTCGTTATTGGACAATATCACTTGGGGGAAGGCATATTCTCTGGAAGCTGTGCAGCAGAAATCTATCCAAGGAAACAAGAATATCCCCTATATGACATAGATGTTTACAGATGCTTATGTATAGCACAGATGAAACAGCAGTGCTTAATTCTCTGACTTTCTGTTGGTTTCTTACCACACAGTAACTGCATAACTTGAGCGGAAGTAAATAAACAGGCAAATATTGTCCTAGGAATATGAAATAACCCCCTCATCCTTGGTCGTATAGTGTGCCCGATACCTATTGTTTAGTATCTGCTACATTGACAGTATTTGCTGCTATCTAAGAACAATTTTTAGGAACCAAGTTCTGTGAGTATATTTGGTTTGTTTATTCCCCTGCTCACCCACAATGAATGTGCTTCTGCTATGATCAACTAGTTTCAGTCTCTCTTTTTGCTTAAGTTAAATTCAGGAGTATGAATTTCTGTTTATGTGTGAGAATGATCATATGAAGGAAATTTCATATTTATACCTGGGCTCATTGGTATCAGGAAGATACGGACATACAGTGTGGCTTATGTTGGAAAGCCAAGTCCCCTATTCGGGTCCCAGCAAAACTAAAATATCTAAATACATTTCTGTGACAGAAATTTAACAGTAGCTATATGATCTGGAAAAGCAAGTACAAATTCCGTAGGTGATGAATCAAGGATAAATCCTTAGGTAGTTTCTTTTTAAGTCTTGTGCTTCAGTTTCAAATAATTGATAATATTTAGTGCCAAGGTGCTGTCACATGGTAAATAGTTGGCTCCATTTCATCTCTTTTCAACTTCCTGGGTGGATCATAATAATGTGACATAGACTGAAGATATTCTTAAGTTGCAATGGAGTTGAATTGACTACTTATATCATAAAGATAATAAGAAGTCATCCAGAAGTGAATTTTGGAATTAAGCACAAAACATTTGACTTGCATAAATTCATTGCTGTGCTTAATGCTATATAGGCAAATCAGAAGGGATTGTATGTTCAAAAGCTCATTTGTGATTTCAAGTTTGTCTTGTTTTCAAAAAAGAATTATGCGTTAAGGAAGGGCTATTCAAGTGTGGGAAATCTTGTAAGTTGGTTGGAATTTCAGAGCCTAACTTCAGGAAAGTGATACACAGACTCATAGCTTGATCTGGTGAGATACCTGAGGACATATTTGTGTAGCACTGAGTAAATCTGACTTAGGAAACCTGAGTTGTGGAGATTTTAATTTAGATAGCTAAAGCTGGGTTCCTGAAAGGATTGCTTACGATGAATTAGTGTGAATTGTTTTGGAAACTCAAGTGTTCACCAGGAAAATCTGTCCGACCTTGGTTTGCCAATGAATTTTACTTTAGTGCAGGTGCCACATAAAGGTCATACTCATCCAAGCAAAGAAAAACATTACTTGAAATCAAAACATTATGCTCAATGAATGCCAAAGGGTGTCTGAGCTAAAGAGGTGAAAGGGAAAATTATCTTTTGTTCTACTGTGAATGCAGACTGTGTGAGTTTCATTACTCACATGTGCATTTCTTGTCACAGTATCAATTTCATTCTGTTCTTGCTAGAACAGCAGTAAAACAGACTCAGTGTGGTACTCAGCAGAGGTGGAAAGCCACTTAAAGAAGCATTTGAAAGTGTGGTAGCTTATTTATAGAAGTGGTAGCTTAAATAAGTGGTAGCTTATTTATAGAATTTATTGTACCTCTTCCTGATCTGGGGGGATTTACTTATAAACATATTTTTTTCCAAAGAGAACCAGGGTTGGGAGTCCTTCAGAAAGTTTTTATTTTATCTTCACTGCCAAATACAAGCATTGTATAGTTGTGCGTGAGCTAACTCACTTTTGTCATATGTCCTTCATCTGAGAACTTTTAAAAAGAACACAGTCTGTTGTGCATTTAAATCAAAAGCCGTATTGAAAATAGCCATTTAGCATCTTAAGCAGAAGATGAATTATCATAGAAGCATAGAGTGGTTTGGGTTGGAAGGGACCCTTAAGGATCATTCAGTTCCAACCCTCTGCCGTGGGCAGGGACACCTCCCATCAGACTAGGCTGCCCAAAGCCCCATCCAGCCTGGACATGAACACTGCCAGGGATGGGGCATCCACAGCTTCTCTGGGCAACCTGTTCCAGGGCCTCACCACCCTTATAGGAAATAATTTCTACCTAATGTCTAATCTGAGTCTACTCTTTTTTAATTTAAACCATTACCCCTTGTCCTGGCACAGCACTCCCTGCTAAAGAATCACCTCCCTCAACATGCTAGCTATGCTTCTTTTGATGCAGCCTGGAATGCAGTTGGCTTTCTGGGCTGCAAGTGCACATCGGCAGCTCCTGTTGAGCTTTTCATCCATGAGTACCCCCAAGTCCTTCTCCACAGGCCTGCTCTCTAGCCACTCATCACACAGCCTGTATTCGTGGTTGGGATTGCCCCAGCCCAGGTGCAGGACCTTGCATTTGACCATGATGATGGCTCTTGGTACCTTATGTTATTGCCATTTATCAATTACTGAAATTTTGACTTTCAGACATGCAGCTCTGTGTGCCCAAATGTGAGAGTGCAGCTATGCATCCAGTTAGTATTATAGCAAAAGCTAGAAAAGCTATTGAATAACTGGATATATGCATTATATATATTGAATAACTGGATATATGCATATTCTGTAAATGGGAATAAGGTGGACATGCAGCTATCCACATGATTTGGAGAAGCAGGCATGATTTCAGGTGCTTTTGTGAAAAGAATGAGAACAGCTACTGACATGAAAACTCTACTAGAATTGCACTTCAAAAGGCTTTATTCTGAGTACGTGTGATTTCTTAATGAAGTCATGATAGAAAATGTGCAAGAATGTCTCTTTCTGCTAGTAGCAGTAGGCAGAAAAAGTGGTGAGAAAAGGAAGAGCAAAGCTGTTTTTTTTTTTTCCTTAATTTGAGTAAAAGTGTAAAATACCCAAATAAGATTTGGGTATTTTACAGAGAGGGGTTGCTGCCTTAGGCGCAGGGGACACTGTGAGATGCAGGGGAAGAGCAATATTTATTGCTGCATCATTACTTACACGCTGGTCAGAGTGTATCAGGAAAACAGGTCCCTTACTGTGTTCCCTCATTAATACAAAGAAGTGTAACTAATGAGGCATCTTGCTTTCTAGTCTTGTTGGATTGTTCGATTTTGGAAATATTACTGACTTTTAACTCTACTAAATATTCTAGCCAATAGTTGTAGGTAGCCGTCCATAATTCATCCATTATCTGTACAAACTGGACCTGAAACACATGTAATCAAAACACTTATTAGTATCTACCTGAAAATAATTCACAATTTGAAAGAACTAAATTGCATAAATGAAAACATCAGGAATCAGCTGAGGTGAACAGGAAATCCTTTGCCAGCACAGACCCGTTGTTCACCAGGAGAATGCGACATATTTCAAGCAGAAGAATTGTTTTGTGGCACAAAGCTCCTGATGTGTAAAAGATCTTGTTTCAGTGCTTCCCCAACAGCTGTTTGCATAATGGTTTTGTAGCCATATAACATAATAAGGATTTATGTAGTAACACTGTATCAAGACTGGAAGGGATTTCCCAGTTTAGTTGTCTGTTTTCAAAATCTTGGCAGCTCTACAGTAGGCGCTTTTCATCTAATAGTAGAGTTATAATTTGACTCTTATCCTTTGTTCTTCCTTTTTTCACAGGCAATAAGCTTTTATTTTATTTTCAGACCAAATATATGGATCCATTTTTAATAAACTGGTGTAGTTTAATAATATTGCCAGCTAAATTATGCTTCAAACTGTGTTTTTGTGTTGCTTTGCTGAAGTTAGAAGTCAGGGAGGTCCTAAAGTCCTAAAGTCTCTCTTACTGATTGACACATCCTTGGGCAGGTTACTTTTCCTGTTTTGAAGTTGATGGGGCTGCAGATGTCAATTGCAGAATTATTGGTTACTAACCTCCCCTCTGCATACTGCACACATAAGAAAGAAAAATCCTTTTTTTTTTTTTTTTTTTTTTTTTTTTTTTTTACTTTTTTGTGCTATTAATATTACCTGGTTTGAGATGTGACAAATAACCTGAAATAATATGGCAGAAATTAACGCAAGAGTGACATTAAAAGGAAATTTTCTAATTTGAGATCTGACACTATTCCAGTCTTCAAAGTGTTAGTGAATATTTAATAGATCAGAGATCTACTGAAAGGACGTGGACTGAATTATTTAAGGGCATCTCAAACCCTTGGGTATTTAACCCCCGAAATATTGAAATTCATAACTGAGGCTTAGTTATTCTGATGTAATGATGTTCATTCCCAGAGTTGCTCTTGTGCTATTTTTTTTTTTTTATTTATTACTAAAGCAGTATTGGTCTAGAAACTACAAGGAAAATTAAATGGATATTCTTCAGATGCTTATAGAAACGCTTTGTAATCCTGCTAGCTATCCTGATACTCCTGAAACATGCTCTGAAGAAAACAGTGATTCCTATGAGTCTGTTAGACCATTCCAGGCAATGCATTTTCCATTACTGCAGTGCTTGTTTTCAGAGGTGGTGTTTGGTGCTTGCATGGAGGTGAACAGAACCTTTGTCAGGCTCCTGAATCTTCATTAACTCTAATGAATTTAACACCTGAGTATGGGAACTTGACAGGGTAGCTTCTAACTCAGACATGTTATGGAGAAGAATACTAATTATAAGAAATCTTAACTTTATTGACACTTATAGAGACTACTGGCCTTTTTATAAGTTTTTTTTTTTTTCCTGTTTGTTATTATTAAAATATTTATTAGAATATCATCACTTGAAATATTTTTAAAATAGCATTTTATTTTATTTTATTTTATTTTTAGAAAATGGACCAGAAAAATTTGTGACCCAACTTTATCTCAAATTAGGTCTCTGGTCATGTGTATTTCTTATTGCTGCATAAGAGAGTTAAATAAGGGTGACTGAACTTTAATAAATGGAATTCTTTTCTGGACTACATTTCCCTTCTAGGATTTGCTAAAATGCTAGATGGTATTGCTGATAGTAGAAGCACTCCATTTCTATGAGAAAGATCATTCTGACCTTACATAGCTTTACGTTGTCATCTTGTCTGTCTTAAAATTTTGATACTAAGGTATAGGCTGATTAGGATAAATTGGAAACAGTTTGAGAATAATGGGTTATCACTGTATGGAAGCATCACAAAATAGCTTTGGTGGGGTCAAAATCTGCAATAGCCAACATAACTTGTAAATAAATTGTTGCGTATTGGTGTTTGTATGAATATATGCCTTAAAATGACAGTCCTCTGTGTGCTGTACACGCCTACTGACAAAAACTGACTAGATTGTGCATAGACAGGAGCTGGTTTCATTATACTTTTATGTTGTCCCTGAACTAAGCATCTCAGCATAAAGTGGTTTCAAGTTCCAGACATAATAATCCAAGTATATGAACACATCCAGCTACTCATAGATAAAGATCTACTTGTCTTAAGGCTAGATTGCATAAACAAAGCCAGTGTGGTTTACCACACTGTGTGGTAACACTGATGGTGTAAATCAGTCTCCCATCTGAAGCATTAGATTGCCTGTGACTGAGAATTCTCATGAAGACTCAGATATTTATTCTAAAAGGAGAAGTCATACGGTGAGGAAGAAATTGGAACAGATTGGACCAGATCAATTGCTTGGTAGATGTGTCTTTGATACTACTTGGAAGTGGGGGCAGAGTTCATATTAAATTGTCTTAATTATTTCTTGATCATTACTCTAGCTGAAATGCAGACCCTACTTTTGTGTTATGTGGAATCATGCTGTTAATGTTCTTAAAGGCCTGTTTGAAAAGGCTGTTGCTGCCAGGGCATAGACCTAATCCTTAGCCTTTTGCATCATTGACAAAAATTTTGACAGCGTCTAAACCAAAAAAGTTTTTTCTTGCTTCTTAGCATTCACAAAAGCATGAAGACCTGCTAATGTTTTACTATGAGAGAAGGAAACAACGAAAACTAATACCATAGTTGAATGAAACTTTTTTTTTTAAAAATACACAGAGGAAAGGGAAAATCAGTTTTCTCAAGTTGTTCAAGTTTTCTCTTATAGAATAACATTATGCTACGTATGTAATGCATCTGGAAAAACAGTATTTTTCAGTGAATTAAGAAGTCATTAGTGTGAAGTAAAAACTTTGTTCTTGCCCTTTAGAGCTGTAGCATGTAAGGAAACCAATAGTTAAAGGTGGTAAAGCATAGCTAGTTAATTCTGTCTCTTCTCCACCTACACATAATAAAACACTGACATTTGATTTCTTGAAAGTATGTTCTTTCTCTAGCCCTGCTGCTTTGTTTGCTGTATTTCCCAGAGACTGCAGCCTTGTGAGCTGCTGTAATGTCTGTCAGTGTAAGTCACATTAAAAGACCAAGGCTTTGATAGCTTATGTTATTAACATAAATTGAAGAGAAACATGAGATACACAGAAAAAAATTATAGATCCCATTGCCTGAGTGGAGGGGAGCCACTAATCTCAAGGCTACCATCTCCAAATGAATTTTTCAGGTTAACTGCTCATCTCTTTTTTTTTTCTTTATTTGTAGTTTCAAACAAGATGTTAATTAATTGTATTTTTAATGAAAATAAAGCATGTGGCTAAACATTGTGTACTGCCAAAGCAAAATGCACTTCCTGAGGTGTGCGGGTGAAGAAATATGGCACAGTAACCACACTCTCAACTGTCTTTCCTTTTCCCATATAAATAGCCCCAGATAAGTGCTGCCTCTACCTCACAGGTACAAACCACAGTTCTAACATTCCTGTTTTCCACCTGTTGTTTGTACTTACCTCTCTCTCAGCTTAGATCTGTATGTGTTTTTTTTTTTTTTTTTTTTAATGACTAATACATTCTTATGTGTCAGTTGGGTTAATACCAGGTGGCATTTATATATATATGCTTTAATTATGGCAAAAAAAAAAATAATAATAATGTTGTGAGCCCGGTTTTATGCCAACATTATAAAGACAAGTGGCAACCTGTTTAAAGATAGGATTAAAGGTTTACAGATTTTAGTCTGAGAATAACAGTTGAGCATTGACAGCAGCGGGGCGATGCTATTATGCTGATGCTTTATTAATAGCTTATAGGTGAGGAATGCATTTTTCTTTGCATCCCTGTAGAATCAGGGTGTGCTTTATACCTAAAAGGCGGTTAGGATTAAATGGTCATTTCAATTAGTAGGACTATGAACACTGCTGCTGAACTTCATGTTCCCATCTTGATGTCTGGAGAGCTTCAAGTACGACTGGCACGGACACTCATAAGATCAAGGTCAAACTGTCTGCATAATAAATGATAGAAAATATTAATTCTCTCATAGATGTGGTGGCAGAGATGAATAATCTTCATGCGGTTTATCTGTACATCTGGGTATTTGAAAGACTCAGTTAATTACAACATATTGAATCCTACATTGTGTTCCTCCCAAAGGTCTTTAAGGGACAGTTCAATGCTGTGTACGGCCTGCCTCTATGTTGCATGCATTCAGCAGGGTATTATAAGTAACAGTTTTCCAGGTTTCCTGCTTTCAAGCAAGAAAAGAGAGGATTATATTTACCTGGGAGTAAATAAATTGTGTAAGAATGAAGATAGGTTAATCCATTTTAGTTTTTGCTACCTCAGGGGCATGACATTTCTCTAAAAAGTTAATTTCTGTAGGTTGGTGATTAATGCTGACATATTACAAGTTGTTTTTTTTTTTTTTTTTTTTTTTTTTTTTTTTCAGAGCCTGCCTTTAAAGTTAGAATTTGTATGAGATTTTTGAAAAGCTTTGTGTTAGCAGAACAGTTGCATCGAAGCTGAAAAACTTTTACCTATTGATTTCAGTGGAAAGGGTTAGGCCCATGGTGAGAACTTTTGCCAATGTCCTTCTGAATCTATAAGGAATGTGTCTAACAGCTTTCCCACCAATTTACTACTTAATAGCACATCATACTAAGACTTATACCTCTGACAGAGTTGCCATTTATTCATCATAATAGCACTAGGCGAACAGCATACGAACTACTTCTTAAATATTTTTCTTAAATAATAATTTCAAGCAGATTTGAACCTCAAATTACACTAAAGTTTTTGAAACACATTGAAGTATAATTAAGTTTAATGAAACGATTATTGGGAACTGAATGGAAAGTGAACATTGATAAGACAAAGTCTGTCAGACAAACTGTTGAAGGTAGTCCGTGGTATCTTCAAGTCAAGCCAGCGCTGCTTCTGTAAGAATTTCTGAATTTGTCAGTGAAACTACTGAAATGTTTGCAATCAGTCTACAGAACAGCAAATAACTTGACTTGATGTGGAATGGATTTTACTTTGGAGTCTTATGTCGTTGCTAGTTTCATAAAAATTGAGGTGTGCATTCAAGGCTTACTGTTTTTAACAGAAAGGTTTCAATGGGACTTGCATGTTTTCTAAACCTTTTTTTTTTTTTTTTTTTTTGTGATCACCTATGATCAGAGAAAGAAGCTAAATTCAAGAATTTATTCTTTTACTGCTCTCCTATTGATATATTGAAATACATAATGTTTTTGCTGCATGAAATACTCATCTTTTCAAAAGCCAGCTATATGGAAAAGAGTCTGGTAGAACTCATCTCTAAGTACTAGACAGGGGTTGAGGAAGCATTTGACAGGTATTTTCAAAGGCTGTGTTTCGCTTGTGCTTGTATGGAGAGCACCTTTATATGAGAAGTTAATGCTTATATGAAACACCTTTTTATTTACATCTTTCTGACTCTAGGTCTCGGTATTTTACTCAGCATTGGTACCTAAGATATGTAAGAGATAAGAAGTGAGTCTGGAGGCTTGAAATGGTGCATGATTAGGAGTTTTTTGTTAGCATTCTGGTATTAAATTTACTACTCCTTTGACTCCATTTGTTGCAATTCTGAGGTTCTGAATAGATTCCTTTGCAAAATGAAAATGAGTGGTTGCGTTTGTCTGGTAGATGAAATAATATCTATATAATTCTTGTTTTCACATGCAAGCAAATTCATGAGAGTTGTGGATTGAGCTCTGGAGAAGTTCTAATCCCTATAGTTCAAAAAATATACTCGTAATAATCATTATTCTGATTCACAATTCTGTTGTGTTGAAACTGAAAAATATTTCATCACAATGTTACCGGGTCAGGCTAAAATGTATCAATCTTTTATTTGATGTGATTTGGATATATATTTTTTGGCAAAGCAAAAAAAGACAGATGGCTCAGGTGCGTATATTGGTCCCATGAAAATACTTCCGGGGAAGAAAGGTGTGGTTTAAAGCATTATTAAGTGCACAGATAGACTTTTGATGGACTTTTAAGTTTTTAATTTACAATTTAAGAAAGACGTACATAACACAAGTGCAACAAAAAGTTGTTTTTATTATTCCAAAGTGCACAACAGACAGTGTAGATGTTTACAGAAATAAATCATATATTTTTCCATACTTTTTGCTTCAAGCTCCTCTGTTTTGCAATTTTTATCCAGAATTCCCTCATCCAGATGAAATAATTCCTGATGTAAACAATATATTTGTATTTAACTGAAGTCAACTCTTGCTTAAAATTGAAATTACACACAATTTGATTTACCTATTACTTTACCACGTTTAAAACTTCACTAGACCAAAGAAAATGCCCATGATGATATAACTTATAAATAAAATTAAGTTACAAGAGCTAATATCTTACAGTAAAAAAGTTACAAATGAAATAAGTTAAAATATCTGTAATAAGAGAGATCCAGAGTAACAAATTCCCTTTAAATAAACATTTGTATAAGGGTCTCAAAAACAGTCACGACAGCTCGTAGAGTAATACCAAAATAGTGTTGGAAGGCACCTCAAGAGGCAGTCTACTTCCTTCCCTTGCCTCATGGCAGGTTAACTTTATTGCTGTCATTCCTGACAGGTGAACATATTATTGAAGACCTGCCACTACACAGAGCCCCTTCTCTCTTCTTTCCTTCCCGACTGTTTATTTCAGGGTCTATTTATCTTTTCCTTTTGGGAGATTTGCTAGTGACTACTCTGAATCTTGCATTAGTTGTTCTGTTTGCTATGAACATGGCAAACTGACTGTTCCTTTTCTCTTTGTAACAGTTTTCAAGCATGTAAAACATTTCACTGTTTTTTGTTTGTTTGTTTGTTTTCCCCTATTACTATCCATAAGACAAACAACTACACTTGTAAAAAAAGATCTTTCTTCTAAGTCGTGTTATTTAGGTCTCCATTCATTCTTATTACTCTTCTGCAGACTTTCTCCAGTTTTTCAATACCTTGATGTTCTGCGTCCAAAACTGGAAATAATGTCTCATCTGAGACCCTTAGAAGATTGAACAGAGTAGAGGATGTAGGTTGTGCATCATGTCAGTTCTGCTCCTGTTCTTACATCTCTGCTTTTCCATAGTAGTGTGGTACTGCTGACTCATGCTTCGCTTATATAACCTCAGAGTCTTCTGTGCAGAACTGCTGTTGAACCAGTTGCTGTCAGTTGTGTATTTGTGTAGGTGGTTGTTTCTGTTGAAGAGACATATCTTCTTTTTTCTGGTAGGATTTCATTCTGTAAATTTCTGACCATTTTCCCAATAATTTTAGGTAACTTTCCATTCTCATTTAGATCTCCAGCTTGCTTCCAGCCTGTTCCATTCATACTGATTGCTGCAGAATTGTATGACTTCACTTCAGGCTCAGAGGCACTACTGTGAATGACTTTGAAGGTATGCTCTCACACCAGGTTTGCATAACCAGGGTCAGATTCTTCTAGATTCATCCCTAAACCATTTGTGAGACTCCTCTATTAAATAGCATTGAAATAATTCTCATTCTTAAGTTCTCTTGCATAATAAGAGGAAATGCAGCATTTCAAATGCATGGCAATTTTTTTTTTCAGAATTGTTTAACTGACTTAGGACATTTGTTTACCCAGGTGAAGGTAAACATCCAAGCATTTCAAGTAGGAAGTTAGCCAGGTAGGACCTGGATTTCATGTCATTTGTGTCACTGTGTCATTGAGCCTTAGCTAACAATCCTTAATAAGAGAGCACAAGAGTTTGGTGACTTTCAACATTTGAACACAGGATTTTGGCTCTTAAATAAACACGTTGTTATCGTTTAAAGAGCATAATGACTAAGAAATATTTTGCCAAAAAAAAATAAATAAATCAGAATCTCATCTGAGAGAGGTTTACAGTCCAGCCTGTAGTTATTAACACTATTGATGTTGGACTTGATAAAAACCAGTGCTTCAAGGCTTTTTAGGATAAGTGAATTCTAAGGAGAGATGCAAGGCATAATAAAGGCATGGAGATTGTGAACTTCTTAAAAGTATGGGATAGTATAGAGTAAGCCAAGCAAACTAAGCTGTGGAAGTACAGAAATATAAAGAATGAAGGTGGAATAGAAAAGAAGAGGAGGCAAGAGCAGAAGGAATCATAAGCAACATTCTATAGACATTCTATAGAAAGTGATTTTAAGGAAACTAGAAGAAGTAGGGGAGGCCTGAAGAGAAGTATAGTCAGTAGCTCTCCATTTTGGCCTAAAAAATCTTTTTCAATCTTGTCTGTTTCTAAATAGCCTCGGCTATTAACTTCCACTGAAGCCTGGTCAGCACTATTTAGAAGAACACATTTAAAGTCAAATTGCTATCTCAAGTACCCTTCATTGGTTGCTTCCGTTCTGACTGAAGGAGCAGTAGGATGGCCCCAGTCCCCTCACAGTGCAGTCAGTGCTGTCAGTGTCACAGGTCTCACAGTGGCACTCTGTAGCTACTGGGTATGAATAAAAAGATTCAGGATGGTCACCACAGCCAGGGATCTTCACTGTTTCGTACACAACCTCCTTGAAGGTACATGTTTGCTGAACGGATGATACTGGTGGATATTTATATACCGGATCCTGAAAATTACAAGAAGGAAATATTTATTTTGAAATTCATTACAGGGCAGAATTCTTTGTTTTTACAAAATAGAAGACCTAATGTGAAGTCTTGTAAAACCAGTGGGGAAAATCCCACTGAGATAAAAAGGGTTTGGATTAGGCTATTTGGATTGCACCTAGATCCATATACTTCTCCTTTCAGGAGAATGGTTGTGCAAGATAGGTTTCGTACCATCACCAGACAAAGGTGCAGATCAATGGCTTGATTCTTTAAATTATTTTCTATTGGAAAAGTAGAGTCTACATAGTGATCACTACTTTATTGTGTCTGTTTGCAACCACAAACTGAACAGAAAGCAGAGATCCAGATTCTCATACTTTCAATGCTAGTCATACAATATAAACAATGTATGCAGCCAAATAAAGGTCTGAATTCAACTAGTGTCTTTTCACCCTTCCCTTTACTGTTCAGACCGTCAGTATATCTACTTTCCTATCAAATAACATAGCCATTATTCAGCCTGTTCTTTCACAAGGCTCATCCTGCCCATGTGTATATTATGAACTGGAGAAATTGGTTATTCATAAATCACTTCAGTACTTAATTCTGATGCCTGAAGTTTAAACTTAAGAGTCTCACCCTTGTGAAGCAGTATCCTGAGCACCATGTGGCATTCACTGTAATACAGAATTCACATTCTTCTCTTTCCACTGCTATAGTAATATTGGTGAGCTCACAGCTGTAGCAACAAATTGCTTTCCAGCAAAATAACAGCACATAGCAGTTAAGCGTCTTCATCTTGTGCATAAAGCAGAAAATGGATCTGTATTGGAGAAACATATAATTATTTACAACAGGAAATATTTATAGAGACAGGGATAAATTAAGTCTTCACATTACCCTCAAGTGTTTCTATAATAGCAAGCTTTCAGAGGATAAAGTAATTAAGTAGATCTATCTGTATGCTTATTGTTAAAGGAGTTTGATTTTCTTAAGCAACTGAAATGGTATATCAGCAATCTTTGTAGAGTAAGAACAGCTGAACATTATACTACTTTCAATGAAATAACTTCATCTAAGTTTCGGTACAGATAATGTGTCCTGTCTTTTAGGAGAAAGAAAATGAAACAAGGGAAAAAAAAAAAGAGCAAAGGATAACCTGCTTTAAAAAAGAAATTAATTGCATATAGTGTTCGCAATTTCAAAAAAATATTTCCAGGTCAAGATCTGATGAAAACTCACCTGTATTCTACTTGCCTTCCTGGTAATAGCTATAGTGAAAAGAAAGCCCCAAGCTTACCTTTTATACTAAATCATGTGTAACTTATACCTTGAGGATTTGCAGAGAATTAATGCAGCAAGCATTAGTTTGGTACTTGGTGAAAGAGGATTAATGCTCAGCCAGACAGTGAGATCAAGCCTTGTTAAGACGGGGGGAAAAAAGAAAAGCAAAACACACTTAGGAAGTGATCGTGAAGGTTACTGTTACAATGTCTTTTTAGAAATTTGCTTGGGTTTTATTCGCTGGCATTTAGAAATAGCTGACCCATTTCACAATTTGGAAATGGGTTGAGAAGCCTATTTTTTGTGAAAATGCTTGGGTATTTTAACTGTTCTGTGTCAGCTACCAAAGAGATATGCTAGGGTGCAAGCTGGTCCTCTGGTAAATCACATCAGAGACATTGCCAGAGTGTTTCTTATCTAAAGAGTATGCTCCTGAGACTTTCAGGATACCAGTCTTAATTGCTTTTCTCTAAGTTAGGTATGACTGACTTTACTCAGTAGGCTGTGCGTGTACTTGTTTATTGATCAGGGGTCCAAGAAGGCTAGGAGTATGTGTTTTGTTAAACCAAACTTGACATTTCTTTACCATCTACAATACCACCATAGCTCATCACGGTTCTGATTTCTATCCCAGTGTAGGCACTCCTGGTTCCTGTCTGTCACATTGTCACTTTTAAAAAAAATTATGTAAGGGGGATCTGTATTGTGGAAAGGGACTATAAAGATGTCATAATTAGACTCTAGATCTGTGTTTTCTGCCAGTGATCTCAGATCAAGTATTGTCACATTACAGGGAAACTTAAAAATATTTCTAACAGGCAATCGTGTAACCCAACTTGAATGCATTCCCTAGTTTGTCATTATAATAAGGTTCCATGACCAGTGTTCCCTGTTCACTGCCCTTTTTCTGCTGTCAAAGCTAGCGATGTGTGCCTCTTTACCAGAATAATGACAGAGAAATAACTTTGTTGAGCTTCACATATGATCACTTCTGGGGAAAATGACTCACAGTAGGACTGTATTTACTATCACCTGCCCAGAACAGCCAGTCTTGCTTTGTTATGACTGTTCTATTATGGTCAGTCTGACTTTTTACAGAAATCTATCCACAAAAGAAAACTAGACAAGGACATGCAGTTAAAAGCATTTCATCATGAAAAGAAATTCTCACCAGCTTATTAGTTGTCCTGCAGACAGGATGCTTTCCAGAATGTCTTTTACAAGCGAACTCTTTAAGTGTCTCATACCTTCCTGCGGTCCTGCAGTCTGACCATCTGTTCCAGTGTTGACCCAGTCTGCAATACTGTAATTTGTTACTGCATTTCCTGTCACAACAAAATCAGGAGGTGATCTGCAATTTCTCCCTAGACATCTGTAATAATAGTTTTGTTTAAATGAAAATCCAGCCCAATTAAATGTATAAAGAAGTCAAGAAAGCAGATATCTACCTTTTTTACTGATAACATAAACTCTATGATTGAATAATGGTCTTTTCTGTTGTTTAGAGTTGATATAGTCACGCTTCTCAGGAAAGATTCTCGCTAATTTCATAGATGCCAGACAAAAGCTGATTAAAAGTAATTATATCCCTACAGAGTACCAGGTACTAACTTAAGCAAATTAAATAAAGCCAAATGAACTATATTTGCAAAGGGCAATACAGAAAATATCAAATCTCTAATTTGCGGTGGTCTGTTTCATGATCTGAAGAAGTCATACACGTTCACTAACACCATAGTTTCACAAGCAGAGCATGCAAACTTAGCCCCTGCCATGCTTTCTTCCCCATGTTACTTTGTTGTGTCTCACACAGCCTCTTCAATTGTGGCAATGTGAATTAGGGAAATCATTCTGATTAAAAGGAAAAAAAAAAAAAAAAAAAGAACCAACCAACCCTCTTCTACAGCTTTGCTTTCAATACTGCTGTATCAGCTTGTTCCCCAACAAAATACACAGCTGCAGCAGTGCAATTGATGGGATTGCTTGGGGAGTGAGAATGAGTAGGGAGGTAAACAGAAAATGCTTGCACAGCCTTCTCACTGAAGAATTCCTGAAGCCACGTGGTAACTGCAATACGCTCTTAACGGGTGGATTCCACTGCTACCCTCAATTCAAGAGCGGTTGTTTCTGTTTTCAAGTTGGTGAGCCAGCTATTATCTCTGCTAAATTGATTGTTCAAGTATATGAATATGTATTTTTAAGGCTAATAAGAAATTACAAATTGAAGCCAGGTCATTTGCAATACATCATTCAAGGAGTGGTAATTTGGAGAGTCGTTACTTTGATAGTGACTTTGATATCATTCCCATTCCTTTTCTTGGAAAGATACATGAAATGAATTCCTTCTCATGTTGGGTAAAGTGCTGTATTTATTTTTTTTCTAAGACTATTAGTTCATATCTCTGGGAAATCCTCATGATCTAAATGGATCATACTCCCTCAAGTTTATATTCCCAGTAGGTTAAAACAAAGTTTATGGTTGTTGTGAAGGGAGTCACAGATGTTACTGATTCAGGAAACTTTCTTTATCCCACATATATGAATATTACACGTAGGCTCTGTGTTACCAGATTTTGTATTGTTTTCAGTAATAGAAATGTTTTCCATTTTAAATGCTTTATACTTATTTCGGGAATAGATGCAGAGGGACGAACCCTCCCACCTTACACGCTACAGCATCTGTACGTGTTAAGTAGTGGTATTATCTATGTAGTTCTTAAGCAGTGTTGCTCCTCCCAGATATAGCAGTTGTCATTATGGTTGTTAATGTATGCAGCCTAGGAAATTAAAAGACGTGACAGCATTTTTTACAAGACAGAGCAGACATCACATTCATACGGTTACATTAATATCTTAGTAGCTTCTCAGGGAAATAAAAAACTTCTCTGTATTGCTACCTTTTGTGTTCTTTGGCTGTTTCCCTTGCACTGTTTATTATTGTAACCTAGCAAGCTATTGTTACCAGTGCTGCCACAAGGGAGCACTTGCTTTGCTGTTTCTAATCACTTATTTCAACCAGAAGTGGTGTGACACAGTTCTGCTATTGTTTCCTATGTAGTAGTTAATGTTTCTGCCTTTTATTTTTCTTTTTTTTTTTTTTTTTCTTTTTTTTCCCCCAAAGCATTTAACACAGGACTGAAAACTTTGTTTTGTTTATATAGCTTAAACTAATGAAATTCCTGCCTTCAAGAGAGGTGGTGGTAAGGCTAGCAGTTCTGTTACTAGAAGTCATAAATCTGCCTTGCTTTAAAGAATGTGCTTTATATCTTTCAGAGAAGTTCAGCATCTATAAAAGTACTATTGGAAAACTTGTCTTTATGTGTGTAACTTGTACACTGTGAGTAATAAATCTGACTCTGTCTGGTTGAAACTTATCTGCAAATTATTCCAGCTGCAGAAAAAAAATAGCTTATATATTTTTAAAAAGTGTCAAGGGACCTTGGGTTTAAGTTTGGTTGTGGTTACATGTTTTAGGTCTTGTCAAATATTATGTTACTGGGAAATTTAATGGTTTCTTCATCTGAGAGCTTTTTCTCATGGCAAGTATGCCTCAAGACATTTTTAAAGATGCTTAAAACTATGGCTTTAGCTAAGTTCCTAGGGACTAGGACAGAATGAAGAGCTGGTTCTTCAAGTTGGGAGTTGTGTGCTTCGCTGAGTATAATGGCTTTTGTGTCAAGTTTCTTCTATGGGTGGCCTTCCTTGACTGAGTACTCTTCCTCTTTCCTTTCTTATTTTTTGTTCAAATGTTTTTCTGCAGAAGTCCAAATTTAACCTGAGCTATTTAAAGCAACAGACCTTTTTGCTGCTACTCAGTGTTTTGCTAATTGATATCCTTGAAGTACGCAGATTCATAAAGCACAGATTCAGAAGCAATTTGCAGTCTCTGTGTGGGGTTGATGTTTCACAGCACAGCAGCACAGGCCTGTGTTTCAATGTTAAATAAGTTCACTGGAGTGTAGTCTTTGCCTTCTGTTATTGCTGCTTACAACAGATGACTTATGTCCTTGCATTGCCCCTCTAGGTGCCTTTGGGATTTACTGTGATTCTTATCCAAGTCACTGGAGAAACCCCTCGTGAATTTAGTAGTAATTGTGTTGGGTAGTTGGTCACTACTGTTCAATACTATTTTTGCTGATACTGGTTTAATTTCCCAGCACTGATGATGCAGAATTGTGGAGTAGCTTGTGCCTGCCAAGCACAGAGCTGGATCGCTGAAACTAGTCGTCATCAGCTAAAGAGTTATTAATTAATAAAGAATTGCAGTATGCACCTATATGCAAATAGAATATTGCAGCCTTAGGAGGATAAAGAAAATCACAAAATGCATCAGCTACATGTTTGGTAGCACAGAAGTTTAGAAAGCTTTTGAGATGTCAGTTTCCATTGCTTAGTGCAGAGGTTATGCTTCCCATATTCCCTAGGCAATACCTACATGAACTGTTCGTCTTTTTAAGTCTTGTAGATATCCTGCTTGCAATCAACAGCAGCAGAAGCTAATCCTTCTGAAATGTGTTTAGTATACACAGAACAATACAAAGAACAATGGCATTCAGTTATTTTTCATGTAGTTTTGGCTGTCATGATGTAAATTCATTCCTGTCCGAATTTAATACCACATTTCTGAATATATAACAGCTGTGTTTTCTTACCCTGTTCAGTGATGTGATCCTTACAACCTGCAGCTCTTTGCTGTTGTAAAACCACTGTATGATCTTGGCTTCTTATGTAACATAATTTGATGAATCCAGTGGTATCTGATAGAAAGTGTGTTAAGATTCTGTTGAGCACTGAATGTATGTTTGTTACACGTGTTTTGTTTTTTTATTTTCCTGACATGCTAAACCATCCTGCATTCTTTCATTTTTAGAAATTTTTAGCATTTCACTTTATTTCAGAGTATTTTTCCTTTTTTTTTTTTTTTTTTTTTTTTAATATACATATATCTTTTTGGATTAATTTCTGTGTATGTAAATAAAGTAGCAGTTTTGCTCCTGTGACTGTCCTGGAGAAATATGGTTCTATATTTGGCTGTAAGTATGAGAGCAGTGTTTATTTTATTTTGTTTTATTTTATTTTTCTCAAAAGGAACAAGAAAGCATTTTCATGGACTTGACAAAAAAGATTAGTCATATTAGAAAAGAATTGAAAAAGCAAGGGAGAGATCTGATGGAAAATATCTTCCAAGTCACATGTGCCACTGATACATAACCAGCTAGGGTTTCCTTTTCATTCTGTAAGCAGTTCTTGGGGCTATATAGGTTTGCTGTTAAGATGTTGATAGCTAAAGAGCAAAAATATTTCTGCTGGGATGTGAGTTGAAGAAACCAGAAATAGGAGCATGAGGCTTCACCTGATATGATTCATTATGAATCATCTTTGCTGATTTTGTGCAGAATACAGAGACCTGTGCAGAACTGTCACACTCCAATACAAGCGGTACCTGCATGCCTGTAAAGCAGGAGCTGTGCTAAGTGTTTTCATCTTCCACACTGAGCAGAAGCAGAGACCCCTCTGGATTTACTGGGGTCATGGGTTGTTAAACAGTTCAGTGTGAGTGGAAGCAAAACTGTCAGAGAGGAAGAGCAGCTTGTTTTTTAAATGTTTATTTCATACAAAACGAACCTGAAAAGTTTGAAACCCTCCATAGAAGGAAAGCCTTTTACTTTGCAGAGTTGCTTCAGGTTGCCGTATTTCTCTCTCAAGTTACGGTAAGTTGAAGCCAGAGCATACACATGGACTGCTGAGGCAGCTGCCAGTTGCGGAAGCGCTGGGTTCCCCGGCCTTGGAAGTGTAGTATCCTCAGCAACCCAGCTTGGTAGGCTTTGGGGCAGGCAGATGGGAAAGCTGGCAGGAAGCCTAGGTTTAGAAGAACTTCATGGAAATAGTCTTTGTAGGATCGGTTTTCAACCAACTTGGAATTTGCCATTTACCTCCAAAAATGGTAAATTTCTAGAAAAAAATGTCAGAATTTTTTGGTCTTGTGTTTTGGAGAACAGTGTTCCTAAGTTGCGAAGGAAGCTTTTAAGTGTGTATTAATTACTCTATTAAACCATATTGATCAGGAGCTGACTGAATTTTGAAACCAAAATGAAAACCAAACATACCTGAGTATTCATTTGAAGGGCAGAGTCTAATTAGACTGTTGGAGCACACTGTTACTGCATACACTGAAAAGTAAGTGCTTAAGAGAAAGCTGAAATACTTAGCTGCTTTCATGCAGCTTGCTGAGTGGCATACCTGTCAGTTTAGGAGCAAGAAGGCTCCTTTCTTTTTTAATAAAAATAGCATGCATTTCTTAAACAGTAAGTCTGGCAGGACTATGCCTTTACTCACAAATAGACAACAGTATGTGCTAATTGATTTCAAACTATGTCTATGATACGTAGTATAAGGCTTATTTGAATCTTGCTGACAGTGTGCATTGATAGCACATGGAAGTTGATGTAGAATGATTCAGCACACTGGATAATTGAGAAAAAGATCATATTTGGGATGCTATATAAAGTCCTAGGCTTAGGTTGGAGATGCCTGACCCATATTCTTTTTTCAGGTGCTGCAAATTTTAGGTCAAATTATTTAAGGAAAATAGGGCAAAGAGAATGTATAGAGCCACAGCCACCTTTAGCTGTGACTTTTACTTCTTATCTGACCGACCACTTACCTCTGCAATATTAGCTGCATTTAAGGATTCAGAGCATTGCTTTTTTTTTGTTTGTTTTTTAGGATATTTTCTCAGTGGTCTAATCAAATTTTTGTTCCAGGGCATGGATCCATTAATGAATAAAATATAAGGTGGTGGCATTGCTCTGTAAGCAGCAGAAATTCCTACTTAACTGACTCATGGGGATTTTCATCAAGTAGGAGTTTGATTGTAATCAATACAGATTGCAAATTTGCAAAAAGAATTTCACAAAACCGTACTACAGGAAGCAGAATTCCAGGGATCTAATGAGGGAACAGATTTTTATTACAGGAAAAGCTTGGCAAGTATCAGCCCAGTCTATAGTTCAAATAAACAAATCTTATTTGATAGGTTGCATTAGCAGAATGATGAAATACAAAACCAAGCACTGTATTAGTCTAAACTCCTAATGGAGGTATATTTTTCCAGGAAAAGTATAATAAAGCCAGAGGATTTATTCTTAAATAAAGGAGATGCAGACTTGGCAGCTCAGGCTTGATCTGAATTCCTACCATTTGTTTACATTGTACACCATTATGGACTGTTCCACCAACTCAGTGGTTAGCAAAATACGGTTACTTTTCTCAATGAAGGGTGCAGCTCTTTCCTTTTCCTCCTGTTCTGTTTATTTTTTTTGTTTGTTTGTTCATGTGATGCTGTCTTCTCATTAACCACAGTGTAGGAATACTGCTGTTCTTATGCAGAATTAGTCCAGGCATAACCAAAGCAAGCTGTGGCAGGGAAGCAGACTTCTAGAGCGAGGAAAAGAACCATGACCTTCTTGTCTTCTCTGCCTGTGACAGAGCTGGAAGCGGGTCTGTGAGAGAGTGAGAGTTTTGGGGTTAGTTCTCCTGTAGAGGAAACAATTATCTGTATCACTCCTCTGGATATCTTCCTGGCTTTAGCCATGCCAAGACCCCAAGATTCCTGTTTTGTTTGTTTTCCTGGCAGCAGCGTTCAGACTTCAGAATCCCAGTTCGGAGGACCACCAGTGCAGTTTTGTGCATTTCTAGAAGAATTGGTCTGGTACTGCCAAGTGGTATTTTTACTACAGAAATAATTGCATCCATGATTTTTCAGCAATCAATTTAAAAGAAAAAAAATGAAAAAAAAATATATATCTGAAACACCTCATTGTCACTGAATTTCCAAAAAAGCACAGTGTGATATCTATCAGAAAATTGCTTTAATTTAATCAAGTATTTGGATCTGCTCACTGAGGGTTGAACTCATGGGCAGCAATACAGACGGCCTTTATTCAGACATACACATCTAGAAAGCTTATTTGAACGTATATTATTTTAGGTATTGTGTGTTCGGTTATTCAGTCTTCTGGATTTGAGGTTGTTTCTTTGGTGATCATTGGAAGTTGAGGAGGGAGAGCACAGTCCCGTAATGTCATTCTTTTGTCTTCTCCAGTGTACAGAGAAAATCAAGAAATACTCTTTCTGAGAAGCAGGAAGATGAAGCACTGATGAAGCACATCTAGGGGATGTAAATTATAGTGACCAGAAGCACTCTATTATCTAAGGGCATAAAGAAATAGCTGGGAGGGTCTGTTAGACAGCAGGAGCCTTCCATGGCAAGTGACAGAGAGTACACACTGCACCAGGCCACAGGGGGACGTAAATACTGCTCAGCCTGTCTAGTAAATACTCTTGTATCTACGTGATGTCAGAAGATGGAAAGCTTTCTTATGCCAGAAAAGTAATGCTACTTGACAACTGGAGCCTCCAGCCAGAGTCTTGGCCATAGTGCCATTAATGCCATCAGAAAATACTGCCCATAGTTCCCTTTAGGATCCTGGAGTAACCCCCCTCCCACTCCCTCCCCCCTTTTTCTTTTCCTTCTCCAAGAACCCTGGAAACTCCTAATCTGTTAAGAGCTTGGGATCCTTTTCTCCTACCTCCATGGCAGGTGTCAGGCACCAAAGACCCACTTGGTAGGCTCTGTGTGGGGACTGGGCAGCGTGGGATGCCCAGCAGGGCACCGGAGCAGGCAGGGATTGTTGAAAAGAGTTGTAGGAGGAATGAACAGGGTAGGCATCCTGCAGGCTAAGCTGAATGAGACAGCCTGTAAAAGGGGGGTTCCAAAGTATGATTAAAATTACCTTGAAATTGGGTACCTGTCGTCACGGATCACCTTTTAAAATACCGATCTATGTTGTGTCTGTTTCGGCATGGTATTAACCAGCTGTTTGAAATAGAAGTCTAAACACTGCCTGATCGGCTTTATAGGAATAGGAAAGTCACAGAGCACAAATCCACCTGTAATCTCTGTAGTAATGCCTGAAGAAGAAACAGTGCTACTCGATTGCTTTATTAATTATATAAATGGGCAAGACCTTAGCTGCTGGTAATTAAAGGGCTTGTTGTGGCTAGTTGTGGTGCCATCTAGTGGTTGTCGAGTAAAAGTTCACGCACTTGGGAAAGTTCTTTCACAGCTGAAGCAGATTCTACGGCATTGCGGCAAGCCAAACCGAATGAGAGTGCTTAGAACTTAAACAGCACTTTAAGCCTCCTGCCTCTCGGCCACATGCCCGCTGTGTTCAATCCTTTCTGCATCAGGTAAGGCCTCTGGGTAAAAAGAAGTTTCAGAACTCTCACCAAGGAGCCCGAGTAGTGATAACAGTCCTTAAATGCAGCGGTGTTAATTACTTCAGGCCGTTTTGCTTGTCCCTGTGTATCAGAGGCAAGGAGAACTACACTCAGGAAAACATTCCTTCTTTATTCGTTCTCTCTAAACTGTGGAACATTAAGTATAATCATTCCTGCTGGTCACTTAAGAACAGAATTTCTCTCAAAGTAAATAAGCAAGTACAGTCTTCCTGCTGCTTATGTGCCTTGGTTGAAATAAGAAAAAAAGATTTATAGGAAAGTGTATATACTGGTTCCCTCCATCTCATTTCCACCTACACATTGCAGAGGTTGTATGCTGAGGGGTGTTTCTCCTAATTTCCAGCAGTCTTTCTGCTTCCTTTCCTGTTTAAGGAGCCTCACTTGTCTTACTGCTGTCTAAAGCTTGAAAAACAATGTTTACTCTGAGATATATTCCTTTTCCTCCAAAGTCATGTTGACAAGTAGATTATTAATGAAAGTCTGTTTTTATTGGGTTTTAGTTTTCCCTTCAAGCCTCAAAAATAGGAAACTTGAAATAGCATTAAAATTGTTATTTCACAGCCTCCTATTTTGTTGATGTTGTCCATTGTTCCCTAATCTTTTTTGTGATAATATTGTCTCACTTTTTTTTTTTTATTGCATCCTGAAAATTAACAGGCATTTTCAGAAAAATCTTCATTATATTTGTTTTTTCCTGAATTCTAAGTGTCTGTATATAAAAGCAAACAAACAAACAAACACAACAAATAGGACTTAACAAAGAAGATGTTTATCCATCTATAGTAAAATTTCTTGGTGCTTGTAAAAATTATGAATCCCAGAATTGCTGGCCGTGTATGACTGAATAGCTCCAAAGAAAAGTTTTTTGCTTAACATCTCTGTTTCCATATAGGTAGTAGACATAAAATCATCACAAGAGAGCTGAGCAGGCAGAGCACTGAAAGGGAAAATGAATCCTACTGCATAACATTCTTTCTGAAGTAATCTGGAGAGGCTACAATGTGATAGTGCCATAGACGCAGTCCTGGAAGTAGAGATGAGAACTGCTGTCTTCATTCAGCCCCAGGGAATACTGATGGGCAACTTAATAAGCTGTGATTTTCATAGACTTGTAAAATGCTGCATGCAGATCTTTCATTGGTCAAGAACACTGGGATCTACTGAGGTCAGGGAGTGGAGGAAAGGAGAGCCTTGGGTCTCAGTTATCAAGCTGATGGCTTTGAATATTTTAGAAATCAAACAAAAAAGCATACAGAAGACTCAATGTGTATTTCTGAGATCAGTGAAGAAAAGTTTTGTCAAATGTCCACAACCGTTCTCCCATTATGGACAACCTTTATGGACTCAGGTGAGGTCACAGAGTGTACTACCGCACTCTTGTGAGTAGGGCCAAGTTGCAAGTTGCTAATGAAATTGGCTGATTGGTTACCTTCTGCAGACTGTAAGAGAGGAAGCTTTTCAATTAATTTCTTGGCTGGCTAACTGAAGTGATCTTTTAATATACCATGAATCATTAGTCAATATTAGCTAGAACAAAAGAGATCAGAGAAGTGGTGGTTGTCACAATGACAGTGAGGACTAGTCATTACCTGCAGTAATGACTTTAAAGGATTTTAAGTAATATTTAAGCCATTTTGAGTGGAATACATTTGAGTGGCTTTGAAAGGAGATATTTTAAGTTTGCAGAGCTGTTCTGCATATTCTTATGCATATTTTTGCCTTCATATATTTGTTAATGTATTTTGGGGTTGCCACCTAGAGCATCACAAGTAGTAGAGGTGATCCAGTGTTTGAGAGACCTATAAGCTCTGCAAAAAATGCTGGTGTCTTCTGTATTCTTAATTTCTCTTCCTGACTACCAATGTCATCACCTGCTCCTGGATACTGGAGATTATTATAAGACTTGAATGACCTATTTAGCTGTTCTGAATTTTGAATGATGTTTTTTTTTCCTCCCTCATCTGCTGAATTTCTTCCCTCCCACCCCCTCTTAGCATAAAACAGAGGAATTGTGAAAGATTATTATATACTTCTGTGAGGCGCTGATCCCTGTATAATCTGTGATCGCTTTATAAGGAAATTAAAGACAAATTTATCATGGGTACTATAAAACTGAGAAAAGGAGAGGAAAGGAGTCCGTGTTTTTAAGGTATATAAATAATTATGTCTACCAGGTATTCTCAAGTCCTGATTCAGAGTACCCCATGGGGATTAAAACAAGTTTTAGAAAGAATTTATATGTTACCAACAAGCAATAGTTAAAACCTGCAGAATTTCAAAAGCATACATGTACATGCACTTCTGCATGCAAATGAAATAATACATGTATCTTGCAGTCCACCTGTGCAGTGCAGAATTTTAATGTCAGGCCATAACCCCCAGCCCTCAGCGACGTCAGGTCAAATATGCACAGACATTTGCAAATCTGGCCTTTGCACGACGTTCAAAGATCTCTCTGCAGCAGCTTATGTAAAAAAAATTGAACTCTTAGGTACACAAATTGGCATATTTATGACATGCAGATACAATAATTTGAGTCTAGATCAATGGTGTAAAACTGTCCACGATATTTGGTGTTTCCAGGTTTGAAATAGAAGTAATTTTCCAGGAATTAGCGTCAATTCTTTCTTCTAGATTTAATTCCTGAACACACAAAGAGTTCATTTTTGTTAATAGTGACAAAAAAGAACATTCAACTATTTGAGTCTGGATCTCTTCAATTAAACAAAGGATGCAGATTTGCTTAATTAGGGAATAATTGGATTCTGCATCTCAAGAGAATTACTTGATATCTTAAGGAAATGAATGCATTCATTTTTTTCACATATTGTAAGTTTTAAGTGAAGAGATTTTTATATCCTTTGCTCTGCAATGAACTGTAAGCTACAACTAAATGGAGTTATTATCAGTGAAGCAAACCTGTGCTTATTTAAAAATATTCCATTTTAGGTATTTCTCAGTATCTATTTGTGTGAGAAATGAAATCTTTCTGTGCTTCAGAAACTTTTGCCATAAGCTGACCATAAGTTTCTATGCAAGGCGTAATGTCATACTTCAGCAAAGTTAAGAACGATTTCTCAGATAATGAAGCGATACCTCAACGATTACTCAAAAAGATCCCCCAGTTCCATAAATAACAACTTTTACCATTGATATCTATAGGTAGAAAGTTTTATGAAAGAACTCGATAGTCACATACATCTCACTCTGTAGTAGTGGAAAAACTGTCGCATGAAACTACTACTAGCAAGGATCGTATAATTAATCTGTTAAAACCTGACTGATGTACAGAAGTTGGAGAGTACTGTACATAACATCTATATTAAAAATAACAAAAACAGACAACTGTAAACCCGTGAGTCTGAATTAATACTATGCAAGGATTGGGAATTTATCAAGCAAATGAATCAATAAAGACATAAAAGAAAACAATAAGGGAACAACAACAAAAAAAGTTAACTAGGAAAGATTGTGATAGAGCAGCCTGATATCATTGTTTGCTTTGACTCCTTTATAAACAAAAGGACTACAGAAGTTCTCACTTCTAAGGTATCTGGGAATGTATTGTATTTGTATTGCGCAACATAACTTGTTCAGCTTAAAAAGGCGGTGTATAACAGATTAATTGTGATGTAATTAAAAAAAAATCAATGTGATAATAATGAAATCCTTAATGAAATGAGAACTAGTGGACTGAACAAAAGACTCCATAATCAGGGTAAGCATCAATCTTATTCAGCTTTTTTTTTCTTTTTTTTTCTTTTTTTTTCATTTTTACCTTGTTGTAAATAGGCAAATTCATTGATGTCTTAAAGCTGGAAAGCATCATTTGATTCAAAGATGAGGTGAAACTGGCTAAATGAATTGGAAGTGAACTAATAGAAACAGGATGAAATGCAGTATTAAACTGCAAGGTCATGCAGTTAGGGACCAATTGCAAGGATTTCTGCTGTCAACTAGAGCTTCATTGATGTATAATAATTGATTAGAAGCAACACATGAGTGTACTAATTAGCTGCAAAATAATTATTTTTTAGTAAAGATATGACAGTGAAAATAGCAAACATCATGCTCAGATATAGCAGACAGGAGAAATTAGTAGTGCTGTTGTACTGGTAAGATTTCCTCAGGCATATCATATCATCACATATGTGGTTCTGGACAGCTAAACCGGATGAAAGTAAGCTGTAGCATATGCATTAATAAGAAGAGTAAAGGAAGTGAAGAGCTTTGCCTGTAACTGATTAGCAGACTAGCATGGGCAGGATAGTTTGCCCATGGGTTGTAGTTCTAGGACTAGAGCTGATTTGGGTGTTGCGAGTCTGAAACAGAGGCCGCGCTGCATGTGACTGTAGGCACCTGCTGATGTGGAAATAGGCCAGAAAACTGCTTTTGTAAGCCAGCAAAGTAAGGCTAAAAGAGATGTCTTCTCTCTATAAACATGGTGGGTGTGTGTATCAGGCTGGCTAAATGCTTAAGCTAAGGAACAGTGTCAGCTCCAGGATAAAGGGTTCTAAACCTGCTAATGGATACATTTAGCCTGAAAATAGCACTGGGCTTTAGCACACAGCATGATACTTTAATTAGTAGAAATATATTGTAGCAGGGTCTGTCTGCTCATTCTAGTTTTTGGATCATGTTCTTACAGATGGCTCTTGCATTCAGAAAGAATAGTTTCTTTTATGCAGGGAGAAATGCAGTAGCCCTTTCAATTTTATACCAGTTGATTGCAGCTGTGAAGTGGCAGAAGAAGAGGGGAAATTTTCCAAGCAGACTAATTCTATTTTTTAGTGTCTTGTTTTTACCATAATTCTGACAATCAAATAATTTGCTCTGTCTTAAGAAGGAAGGATTTGAGCAGATTTGTTTTTCTAATGGGATATTTGCTCTGAGCTATTCCTTTAACTAAAGAACAAATAACCTGTGAATATCTAGCACTCCTTTATCATGTGGGATGACTAAATTTTAAGGCATGTTATAAATCTGGTGTTTGCATTTCTCATCTTATTATTGTGCAAGTGTCTCCCATTCTGTCCTTAAGGATTTTATGAAATGCAGTATTTAGATCAGAAATGTGTTTCTGGTGTAAAAAACTTCAGTGAATACACTTCCTTCACTGAGGCTGCATGCATTGAGAATATAAAGATCATTCTGGTTTTTGTAGTATCTTACAGTTGTAATGTATTTCTGATCCTCTTCCTGCACAGATGTAGTTTCTGAGTTCCAATACTGTCATCATGTGTGTTGTTTCCTGAATTTCCCTTGTGTTGTTTGCAGATCACTCATCATTTTCATTTATTTTCCATTGTTTTCAACTTCCTCTTCTTGTCCTTTCTTTGTTAATGTCAGCTAACCTTAGTTCGATTTTGAGATTTTTATTGTGGAACCTGCCTTCACCATCACAATCTTTCTCTGAAGAAATTCTGATCAGCTTTTTGGTGAGGAAGCTAGAAAACATGATAGCAGCATTTTTTTTTTTCCTTCTTAAGCATTTGTTTTCCTTCTGAATTATCTTGTTTGTGTTACCTTATTTGTATCACTTGTTGAAAAAAAAAAATCAGAATCCTCTATCAAAGTTTTTTTTTGAGCTTTTAGTGTGCATTGAAATAAAATTCGCTGACAGGTCTTATTAGCTATAACTTGCTACTCATTCAATTATAGAGTTAAATATTGCAGTTACTTCCTATGTTGCTATGTGCTGCTTTGATACCCTGTGAAGCTTGCTTTAGCTTAGAGGAAAAATGAGTAATTAATTTTTTCCAGAAATTCTGTAAGGTAAATTGTGCATATTTGCATCTCATTGCCAGCAGCATTTTTCTTTAACACGAGAGTGGTTTATTTTTGTAGGTAGTGTACTGCTCTTGCACTCTTACTGAATAGCAATACGCTAGTGTTTATTTTCAACTGAGAAATTTTGAATACAAAGGACTGCAAGTGAACAATCTGATTTAGTAAGCTTTGTGGCAATGTTAGTTTATCTGTTTATCTTTTTTATTTTCTTTGTTTTTTTTTTTTTTTTCTTTTTTTCTTTTTTTTCTTTTTATAATGCAGCTGAGTGTTTCTCAGCCTCAATATTGTCTAAGTTGTGGAGTGATACCATCAGCTGGGTTGAGGACTATTGACTGACAGTAGCTGAACATTTGGTGTTGACCTTGATTTCTGTTTGCTTGAAGAGAAAAAGAAGAAAGAAGAACATGCGGTTATATTATGCTTAAAATGACACTTGTCGCTCTTAGGAAGTGACTTTAGTTTCCAGAATTTGTATGTTCCTTCTTGAATTCTACCTGAACTGGACCTTTTCCATCCTTTGCCAAGGGATCTTTTACCATGTTTTATGGAGGAGCAAATGAATAAATAGAACCATAATGCTTTGTTCTATTGTGGTTTCTTCTTTATGGCATTAAGATTACTGTAAAAATAATTTAGGTCTCTCTGCCTGAAAAGACTGGAGAAAGCAGAGTTACTTCAAATATATATTTGCTTTTCTTTATAAATAGATTTTACTTCAGAATAACTGAAAATCTGATGAAAATTTGGATGCATTATGGATCTAGTTTTTAGAATAAAAAAATCATATGTTGTGAGTGAAAGAATTTGACTCCGTTCCTCCTCTAGGATTGGCTTAGTTATTAACTTCTTGGAAAGCCAGACATTTTAATTCAAAAGGAGAATTTAAAGGAATACTCATGCAGTAAAAATTCTCAAAAGCTGAAAGTAAGTTTTCTGTGAATAGAAAAAATTGCTTTCTTTGACAGGTTTTTCCCATTCCTGATGCCATGAGGAACTGTTGGAAATTAGGTGACATAATTAGGTCTCCTTTGTGAATTTTACATTTGTTATTGAGTGTCCAAGAGCCCCAGTGTATTGGTTTTAATTGCAGCATACTCTGAAATGGGAAGGCTGTCTTGATCGACCAAAATTGCTGAATAATGGCAGAGGAGTGTTGGGTGGAGCCCTGCTCCATGAGAAAGCTCCCCTGCTGACAGATATAACCTTGTTGGAAGTTCACTGTCTTCCTCAAGAACTGTCACCTTATGAGTACGCAAGCTGTTACGTGAGGAATCCTATGGCTAATTAAACGTGCAGTTATCCTGATGACACACACAACTAAATCAACCCAGGTAGAAGCTGTCTGCAGTGAATTGTGAAAGCACCAGAATATTGAGAAATATATAGGGACTAGAAAGGGAAAGGATTAATTCCTCAAATAGCTTCACAGTTCCCATTTTTCTTGAAGATTCACGTGTTCTTGGAATCATCAACCCCACGCTTGCTCCTCTGCTGGCTCATGTCTTACTATCTCACAGAGCCTACATATCGAAATGATCCATTGCCCTTCCTTTATCAAGGATAGGAAGTCACTGGTTTCAAAGGAGTTGGGCTGCAGTAACTAAGAAAAAAGTTGAAAGAATGCGGGGTGATAAACCAAGACATGCTGTTCTGCAGTCTCGGTCTGTTCTCATTTGATGCAAAGTAGATTCGTTTTCACTATAGCAGGAAAATGGAAAGGCAGATGCGTGAAAGGGAAACAAACTTTAGCTGTAGAATCTAATTTTAATCTAAAAAGATTTTTCTTTTACTTGTTTATTAATACAGTGTGTTTTCTTTTCCTTCTCATCAAGACAGCCTTAAAACTTTACAATCTGTCCTCAAATGACACAGAAAGACAGGTTGTCCATGATTAATGGTTTTGATATGAAAATAAATTATCAAGCATGGACGTGGGCCACTTCAAACTGCTGCTGCAACCTCTTAATTATTTAATAGTTGCTAAAGAACCAGGCCGTTATCAGAGCTCTGACATTTTAAAAAATTGATTGTTGTACCTGCAGGCTCAAGGAGGCTTTTCTCTCATTAAAAAGAGTAAAAAAAAATATTAATGGTAAAAGAGTTAATAAAAAAAACAAAGAAATTGGACAGGGGAAAGTGAATGCACTGAACTTCTAAGCACATAAAGAGCACAACAACAGCATGGTATCTACTGATGTCAAAGCTTGCATGTGCCTCTGATAAGACACCGCTGATCCAGAAGTGGCAGTATTCACGAGATGTTCTTTGTAATGTAGTGGAAAAAGGAATGTGCCCAGAATGAATACTTTGGAATGAACCCTCTCTGACAACTGATTGGAAACGTTTAAGAAAGCCCTATTCGAAAGGCCATCTGTCTATTATTTTCATACTGTTTCTGTCTTGTTAATTACTACAGCATCATTTGAACCAAGGTTCTCTCTTTATGTTCCAGATTTAAAGATACATGTTCTGTCTTCACAGCTGCTGGCTATAATGTGAGTGGGACTGCCAATACTAGGTAGGGGAATGTGTAATAAGAAAACTGAAAGTAGTTCAACTCCCACCATTTAGTTGTGATCTATCTGTCAATCAAACTGAGTCATATGTTGCTGTCCCTCCCCAATTTTTTTTTAGCGCGCATACTTTAAAAACAATTATAAAATATGAACAGTATTGTGCAAAATTTTTAAAAACTTCAATAGGCAAGAATGTAAAACTTACTGCAGTGTGATTTTTTCCCATTTACAGGCATTGCTAGTTATTCCATTTGCATTTCTAAACACATGTAGATCCTGCATCCATTAACAGACAAACAAGACTTTCAAAACCTAAGGAGTTACCAAGAAAATGAAGACAGGTTCTTAACTGAGGTGGAAGAAAGAGAGATAGTGGTCATAGGTGGAAACAAGAGTGGCTTGAATTAGGTATGTTGAGGAAAAAAATATATCATTGTGGGGTAACTAAGCATTAGAACAGGTTTGCCAGATGTAGTGGAATCTGTGTTCTTGGAGAATTTCAAGACCCATTTGGACAAAGCCCAAGGAAATCTGTCTTAGTCTCAGTCTGCTTTGAGCAGGAGGATGAGCTACATGAACTCCTTAATTTTCTTCTAACCTAATGATTCTGTGATTTCTGAAACTGCCTTTATTAGAGAAAATGCAAATAATGTTACCACCCATAATCAATTATTTTATTAGTATGTTTTTCAAAAACCGTATTAAAGATTGAGAAATCAAAAAGATTGATCAAATTAATTGTAACAAAGGAGTGAAGGTTTGACTGCAATGGCTTATCCTGATTCTCCTAATATTTTCAGAATATAAAATCAGACCAACAGCAAGTACAAAATGTGTCTCTATATGGGTGAAAAAACAAGAGTCATTTAAAAACAATGTTTTTCAGCGTGCATGTCTTATTTAAGCCTCGAAGAATGAAACAATTTCTTACATCAATAAGGTAAAGAATAAAAAGCTGAATTCCTGTAAGTCTACATTTCCAGTGAATAAGAGGACAAGGAGTTTAATGAATATTATTGTGGGTAACAAAAATTTAAAGATTGATTTCTTTAATTTTTAACATGTGCTTTCTTTAGTCATAGTTCCCAGAAAGAGCCTTTCTGGTTGTCTTTGAGACAGTTTGTTCTGGTGACTTGCATCCGCTGTTTTTATGGATGCAAGTTCTATTACACTGTGAAGTAAAGAGGAGGCCTTTTGTACAGTTCAGTCTAAAGTCTCCTCAAGTGATCTAGAAAAGATGGTGAATTGCTTCCTTTGATGGATATTATGCTAATTATACGTCCCTCATAATACGGTCATATTTGCTTGCTGCTGTGCAGGCATGTCTGTCTATGGGTAATACAGCATAATGAGTCTTTCCTTTCCTTACTCCTTGCTACCAGGTGACTTGCCAATTCTAAATTATGCTCGGTAAAATTAGACATTATCTTTTACATAATAGAACCCATATACTAAAAATATTTTGGGATTCTGAGGTTTGCGTTCAGAATTATATCCAGAGAATTCTTTATAGACATGCAAAAATAGCAACAAGTAACAAGAGAACACTGAGATGTGTTTTGCATCAGTGGTCAAAAAGACTACTGCATCGTATCTGAAAACCCGCCTGTTCTTTTATTTTACGTAGCCTACCACAGTTAATGAGGTTGTGTCTGATATGATTGCTGAATCTGGGATCTGTGACAGAAATTTGATTATCCAATTTCACGTTTCGCACTGTATGATAGTCCACTGATTGTATATCTTCCATACTGCTTGTGAAGTTTCACACCATAATTTTACAGTGTCAAACTGTTCTTTAATCATTTCCTCTTGCTATGAATATAAAAGACCTGGACCACAAACCTCTCCAATATTTCATACAGATTCCTACTGAGGAATTCTCCTACTCAGAGGCATGTTTTCTGATGCTTATTTTTAGAAGAAAAGATTAAATTAGATGAGTTCCATTCACTATTGCTTTCTGTACTGCATTGTCTTTTTTTCTGGTCATGGGTTCTAATATTACCAGGTATTAGGAATTTCTATTGAAGCGTCTCCTGTCAGCAGTATCAGAATAGGGCTCCATAATCATATGGTTCCAGAGCACCCTGACTTGGTTTTGTTGGGCTGTATAGCTAAGACAAGTACATAAATTAGCACATAGTCACAAATACCCATATATTTGACACAACTTAATGAAGCACTGAGAAATAGATTTACTTTTCAAGCTTCAAAATTTGTTACACATTGTAATGGAGTTAGAGCTAGATAAGCTCTAATTTTTCCACTATTTCTATTAAATAAAATATCAGTTAAAAGATCTAGAAAAGAACATGTGATGATGGGTCAAGGACAAGGTAAGCATAAAAGTGCCAGTGATCTGTATACATTCTGTCCACATTTTCTGACCAAGCAAAGATACAGGTCAGGTGTAGATCATCCTCACAGTGCTTAGGAAGAGTTCTATTTGGAGCTGATGCTTATGTACAAGTCTGTAACATTTTTTACTGGTGGTCTGTCCGTTTAAACATGAAAGCACATAAACAGGCTGAACATGAGAAAAGGCTCAGACCTTTAATTTGCAAAGTAGATGTACCTGCTGTGGGGCATGTCTGCAAACAAGTGAGTATGGGGGGAAAAAGTAAGCAGCTTGCTTGCTGCAAGAATGACATTGCTTGTTACAAAAAGAGTCCAGTTTAAATTTATGCCTTTGCCAGCCAGTGGAGAAGAGAAAAAGGCTTGTATGTGAGTCACGCGCTATACGTCCCTGAGCACCTCCTAGGGCAGTGCACATCATATAGCAGCATGCTTCACTTGTGTCTGTATGCTGAAAGACACAGCCAGCCCTGTGGTCACAAATGGAATCTTTTGTAAGATTAAAAGCTTATGACTGTTACTAAAAAGGTGGCAGGTTGGAGGCCTGAAGCACCACATGAATATGGTACAGCCAGTTCAATTTTTGCTTCATTTAATATGGTTCAGTTCTGACTATACTGGCAATCTTTTTGACCTTGACTTGCTGCAAAACGTAAACACTCATTTTCAGTTGAAGGTCTAGTTGAAGGCAAATACATTGTTAAAAACGTTTATTTTTGTCAGATTTTTATTTTTCTAACACAAAATGTTAACATTTTGTCCTACTATAATCCAATGGGACTGCTCACATGAATGAATTTATTTGGACATAGCTATTTTCACAGTACTGAGTCTTGTGAAATCAACTGAATATCTGAATTGAAAGTCATCCTGAGATTCTTTGATGTTATGGATTGATTCTATTCTGCTTCTTCTGTGAAGACCGAATGAAAGAGAACTTTCAAACTTATGTGTCTTTTTTGATGGTAGCTGTGGAAATTCAAAATGTAACTGGTTCTTCAGGAATTATCAGGAATTAATGAAAATTTCTGATGGCACAACTATTATTGGGTGTGGAGCAATTTGTAGTGTGAGTGGAGAAAATAACAACAGCTCTTTACATTTCTCCAGTGTTGATAATGTATTTGCACCAATTTCATGTGAACTTTTTTCCTCTTTGTCATGGTTTTATTTTTTTCCACTGTTGTATCACACAACAATTATCTTCTGTACCTTTTTGAAATATACAGTAGATTCAAAGCCAGGCAATAATCTGACATCAGTCAGGAATAACAAAGGATCATCTTACAGTTGCCAAATGTGTTGATGATCTCAGTCCAACAAGAGATAGAAATCAATCCCTTTTCACAGAATACCTCAGTTTTGACAGATTTTGTGTACCATCTCAGAAGAAAGTTTGAAGAGTGAAATGGAATGAAGGTTGTTTCATGTGCTGATTTCTGTTTCTCAGAATTAGGTTTGTGAGAAAAGGTTAGAAAAGGTAGAGGCTGGTGTGGCTCAAAATGTAGCGTATCACATGGTACATACACGGTACATCAAACATGGTACATCATATGGTACCATATCATATAGTACCTACAATGTGCAGAGTATCAGTGCATTTGTACATATAACAGGAATATAATCAATTATCTTTGCAGCTATAATCAGTGTACCTGTACTAAACTGGAATATTTGAATTAGTAAATATATTGTGAAACTTCCAAGTATAGTTAACTTAAATTTTCAGCAAGTGTTAACTCATTTTGGAAATCCCCTATAGATAAATTCAAGCAATTAGGGTATTGTTCAACATTCTCAACAGCTTTTGAGTAACAGAAGAAAACAAGAGAAAAAATGGAGCTTGATTACAAATAGCAGAAAAATATTTATCAGTGGTGATATTATTAATTTTTTTCTAGAGGTTGATGACTTAAATTATAAAAATACAAGTCTGAAGATGAAACCAAATTCCAAGATCACATATGACCAATACATTTATTTCAAAATTATCTTTTCCTAGTAAGGAAGAAGGTTCCATTACTTCTTCTGCACATGGCTATGTGTCTCAGAAGAATACGACTCAGTTTCAGAATTTCTTGCATCAAATCTTGATTTATGAATGAAAAAGTACAAAGTTAGACATATTTACTAAGAATTTTGGGATTGAGTACCACCAAAAAAGTGGGAGGGAGAGTGCAGCAAGCTTTCATTACTGCCTTGAACCCACTAGATGAATTTTTATGCTGTTACTAATTGTTACTATTCAGTTACTTCCGGTTCCACATAAGACAGGGTTGAGTAATGTGAGAATGAGAAAACAGTACTGCAGAATTTAAGTGGGAAAAGGAAAACATACACTTCTCAATAAAAATATAAATCCATTGTGTTTTGTAACTTTAAAGGTTCAGTTAAGTAACTGCGATAGTAAAGCATGAATTTTTCCAATTTAGGCTTCCGAGCCAAAGCAGTTACTGGAGAAGATTAAGAATTCCCTTTCTAAGAGCCACGGGATTTCCTAGTTTTATAAAGCTAAAGTTTTTGTCTGTCATTGCGCATATAACAGAAAAGGAAGTGTTAGCCAAGTAAATGAGTGATGATGGAACTAAGAAAGACCTTTAAGTACTTTGGAGTTCCAAATCCACATCATTGCTATTCAGCATAAATTAAAATCCTCAGAGGTTAGTATTTACAATACATGATCCAGAGCCAAAGCGATCAACAGGAGAGTGTGGTACAAGCTAATAATTCATTACCTGTTACTTCTTTCCTACGCTTAGTTCATGAACAATCTGAGAATAATGAATGTAAATGAATATAAAATGTTTTCTTATGTGGTTGGAGTTCAAAGAGAAAATAGATCATAAATGATGGAATATAAACAGACACCTCAAAATCTTGTTGAGAAACTTTCATAGCTGCAGTTGATGAAACCTGCAGAAGTTCTACGAATGGTGTGCAAAAAGGCTTGGGTGCCATGAACATACATGAAAATTGAACATAAGCAACCTGAAGAATTCAGACCATTTTTGAGGATAGATTGTGTGGTAGTTTTTAGGTATCATCAGTTGTTTATGAATCACTTAGTTCCATGATACAGAGTCATTTTATCTTTAAAATTCTTTTTTTTTTTCAGTCTCATCTTCAATCTTCTTATCTTTATCAAAAAAATAGAGGACAAAAGTGGAGTTATCTTATATAAGAGATGGTCCTCACCCAGGTTTTAGTGGAATTAGAGCTACTTAAGCCTTGTGCTGACATTGATTGATGGGGTAAATTTCATACTTGGTGAGTGATCTTTACTAACTGCGATCATTTTGCATTTACTTGACTAAGTATATGAGAAAACACTTCTGTTGTGACTATGTGAGTAAGTGTACATGTTAATACCAGTAACTATGCACCCATGTGATTTTAAAGTTCTGTCCTCTTGAATATTGCTTCCAGTAAAACTTATAAAAGCATAAATCTTTGTAGAAGAAAAATCCAAGAAGAATTTGTGTGTTTCTCCACAAAACTTGACAGGCAATCAGAGTGGAATTCATGGTCCTTTCTTAGTAGCATTTGTTTATTACTTGCTTTGATTTCTTCCAACATTTAAAACACTTATATGCTGTTACAATTAGATACTTTTGTGGTTCTCAAGTCATATGATGTATACATTCTGACGATCTATATATAAAAAAAAAAAAAAAAAAAAGGAAACAGTAGTTTTCTGTGCTCAGAGAATACATGTGATATCTGGGAGGCAGAGTTCAAAGGATTAAGGTGTGGAGAACCAAAGCTAGCATAAGCGAGACATCATTGTTTTATTCATTTCTTTGTGATGCAACAGTACAAACCAGAAAAGTAAGCAAGCAATTTTTATTTAAGCAATAAGTAAGCAATTTTTATTTTTAAAGAAGATTAAATGTTTTTACTATGGATTTGTCCCTGCTACCTACCTCGTTGCTCATTTTATTTAATCTTTTTTACATTTGCTTTCCTGTGGAATCTAATCAATCTGAAGTTCATCTCAGGAGACAGATTCAAAAGCTTGAGTTTTATGTCCATTTTTGATGGTCTGAGTGGTAATCCAATTAGATTTCTGTTTATTCTTCAGGAATTTAAGCCTTATCAATATTACAACTGCTGAATAAATATCTTGAGGTATCTACCAGCTAGATTGACCATTTTAACTGTTATGTTTTATATACTTGTGTCTATATGATGGAGTTCAAATAGAACATTTCAGTTAATTCTGAACAATTCAGTTAATTTCAGACTGATTGAAACATATTTTCCTGAGCATGCTATGCTGTTATCTTTGCAGGGCCACCTTTTTTGCTTGGCAAAGTAGACATCATTGCTTCCCTGGTTCCAAAGATGAAGGAGTTCCTGCACTTCATAAAGAATTTATCAAGTTTGTGTTGCATATCTTCTGAAAAAGAAGTTCCTCAAGGACAAGAGCTCAACAGTAAGCTGTAATTAGAGATATAAATAAGTAATTTTTGTAGTATTTGACCTAATGGTACCCTTACTAATGTGATGTGTAAGTCAGATTTAATTTGATTGAGTTGATGGAGTTAAATAATGATCTCACCTTGAAAATGACCGAAGTTACTATACCACTCAGGGAGAAAAAGGATATATCTTGACTGGTAATCTAAACCCATGTCTTATACATTTATTTTCCTATGTCTCTTGTAATGAAGCACTGTATCACAAACAATAGTCTAACATCACTGAAAGGGTAATTAATTTATAGCTAGAAAACACAACAGAATTAATTTAAAACCACTATGTAAATTGCATTTCTTTGTTGTGGATATGAAAGTAAATTCAGCATCACTGTAATAAAGACTTTTTTTAAACAAAATAACATATTGCTTAGGCTTCATAATTAAAAATACAAATGGAAATTACTCCATTCAATATGTCGGCTTTAAGGACTATACATATCTGTGTAGATAGCCACTATCTGTTTTTCCAAATGATCTGTGATATAGAACTTCTCTGCAATGGCTACAAACCTAGCCCATTTGTCACAAAAGTGCTTTCCATTGCCTTTTTTTTAACATGCTACAAAGATGAACAGCTACATGGTCTTAAATAGATCAAAGAAAACAGCATTTAATATGCTTTATGAAGATAGAAGGAAAACCATGGAAACGTATGTATGTACACGTGTATATATAGGTGAGAGGGAGAGTTGTTTTATTGGACAAGAGAACATTTTTCCATAGCAGAAAACTTCAGGTAGTATTTATGTATGTATAGAAACACTTCTTTCCAAAAGAACAATCTAGCACATCTTTACATCTTTTAGGACCCAAATCTGGAGCGATAGGAACTTTGTGAGCATGTTTTTCTTTCACTGTGCATAAAATTCTCTTTAAATCCAAAAGGTTTCGGTGTTTCTTTTGCACTGAATGCACTGAAGATTCATGTTGCTGCCAAAGGTACCATATAAGACCAAAGTCTTTTTCACAGTTATTGATGAAAAAACATCATCTTTTGTTGTCCTACTCGAAGTCTGATTCTTCATTGCACTGGCAGGGATTAGGGCTGATGATGCTTTGTCTGCGCACTGTCATGTGCATTTTACTCCTCACAGTAACTGTATTCATGCATTTTTTTTTACCTGTTTGTTGAAATTTTGCTCCTGAATAATAACTAAATTTCTTTTTTTTTTTTTTTTTTTTAAATACAATTCATGGCTAATCCTGGAGATTTAATCTTGGTTAAAAAACAAAACAAAACAAAAACACACCACCAACAAAACACAAAACAACAACAATAAAAACCCTTGATGGAATATCTTAAGAATACTTCTTGCCCTGGGATTACACAGTATTGGTTGCTGATGATGGTAAACGTAGTGGTAGCTTAAGATCAAGACACAAGGAGGTAGGCATCAAATAAATTTGAGAAAAAGTGGTACTTAATTAGCTAGTTATCATTAGCAACACAAGCTACTTCCCTTTCATGTATTCTCTGAATTACTACGTGATTATGTACTTTGAAAGCAAAAAATCAGAAATTGTGGAATGTGAAACTAATTCCCAGCATCTCTTAGAATTCCAATGAAACCCAACCTGTACTGCTACACACTCATCGCTTAGTGTAGTGGAATTACATGTGCCATTTTTGTTTGTTTTACAGAAGCTATAACTGCAAATCTGGTGCTTGGTCCATGCTGGAAAAAAAGTAAGTGTTGCAAAAAAAATTACATACATAGTAAGCACTCTTCAGCCTATTTTTTAGGTCACGTCATTGAAAATAAATATCTGCTTTCTTCTAAAAATTAAAATATACACAAACAGAGAGTTTAAGAGAATAGGTAGGGTGTTGCAAACTCAAGAAACTTGCTCCCCACAGGAATACTCTCTGTTGGATTTCCCTTCACAGACTTCATACTGTCTTAATACAGACACAAAAATGAAGGTACCATTTGGCTAAAGTGAGGTTTGAATTCAATGAAGCATTTGCTACTTGAGTCATAAATGATGAGCTGTATTTACACAATCTGCAATTAGTTCCAAATTATTCATTAGGCAAGGTTAAGAGAGCAATGAAATGTTTAAATCACATACCATCTGCTTGTCTGCCAGATCTGATTCATTTGGTACACATGGGAGAACTGGGATTTAGACCACCAGTCTTCCACCAGTCTTCACTTTCTCTTCCCACACTGGGAGAGAGAAAATAAGGCTCCTTGTATTTGTAAAACAGCGTTAAACAGTTTGTCCATTTCAGCCTGAATGGAAACCAAAGAAAGTCATTTTAAAATGTAGCCAGACAGCTCCTGCTAATATACTTCAGAGGTGAATGGATGTTTGAACAGTGCAATGGTCTGAGAAAACCTTTGTGGCTTGCACTGCAGCCTGCTTACTCTGTGCCCCGGATGGTTTCTTTATGTCATGTGTTGTGTGTTCCTGACCATTATCCTTTGGCTGGTTTATGCTATATTGAATTACCCTGTATAGGGCGCATTGCAAACATATAAAATTGCTTCATCTATGATCCTTGAAAGCCAATACCTAGAGGTTGTGAAGAGGCTGAAGTATTTCCCTGGATTTGTCCTTTCATTTAGGCTTTAAAGACCTTTGTAGCTCTGTTTGCTCTTTATTTCACAGAAACTTTTCAGTGTGTTCAGATGTTAGTAGCTTGCTTTTACTGTGCAGTGTTGATCATGGCATGGATGAACATAGCCATCATTTGAACCTGGTTAACCCATTGAAGTCTTTGTAGGTGTAGAGATATGAAGAAAATTTTTACCAGGTGTCTACAACATTTTTGGGGATCAACGGAATCCTAGAAATCTGGTAGCTGGAGATAGGAAGGTTATAACCTAAGGAGAATATTTAATCTGATTTTGCTATGTCCTCACAGTCGTAAACTAACATTGGGTTAGAGTCCAAATCCTAATCGTGTTCCCATAGTACATTATGCTTCCTGTGTAACCTCAGAAAGCCACTATAAGTTAAGGTTCAGTGGGTTATTTTAACCTCCGAGGAATGCGAAGACAACTACTTACAGATTCTTGAAGTGATAATGGGTTACAGCAGTGGTTGCCATATAAATAATTGAGTTGCCCTACAAACATAGTACCATCAAAGTCTTTCAATGCCTACAGTTCTTGAGTTCAAAGTGACTAGCTTTTCATTCTCAATGGAAAAATTATTAAACTTCATTATCTCAAGTCTCCTATTGTAGGTGCTTGCCTTGCCAGCATACTGTGAGAGGTAATGAGTACTTTTGTATTTTGTGTACAAAAAGTACATGCTCACTTACTAAGTTTGTATGTTTGCCCTAACTGCATTTCAGCTGCAAAAAGTGGCTTCATCAAGCAAATAGTGCAAATTGAGTAGGAAGAAAGTGGGTAAGAGAAATAAAGAGGAGGGTATATCTGTATATCACAAGGACAATGCTGAAAGTCTACCATGAATACAAAGAACTTCAGTTTCAATAACATCCTAAAGCAAACTTCCAGATGAATTAACTACAATAAACAGATACCAGTATGATACATGACTGCATTTTTAAAACTTAGTTCTTAAGGAAGCCTTTATGATGAAAAGCTAATCTGATCCTGAAAAACGCCTCAAGTAACTGTTTCCCTTAAGGACTGTTTTGTTAGTCTGGCTTCCTGTCTAGAACCTGAGGCCACTTAATAAAACCACTTTAATTCCTAGATATTACATTATTCCAAACCTGATGAATTTATATGTTGCTCTGACAAATATCTGGATAGACTTATTTATTTATTTACTTTTATGAAAGCACAGTATTCTAGGTAATCAGAAAAATGGTGAAGCAGGATTTCTATAATAATCACGTTACAAAATACTTTTCCTTTTAAAACGTGGTCTGTTTTGGTCTGAGTTTTGCTTTTATGATTTGCTACAAATCCTTCTTCTAACAATGGAAATTTAGGTGATGTGAGGACTTCAGAACTGGAACTTAATTCTAATAGCAGCTTTGTAAAATGTAAAATCAGAACAAGAGTGCAGATAATAATTTCCTCAATCCTGTCGTTACACGCAGAAGTTAAAATCTCTCTTTCAAACCCATTTCTGTCTGTAATATGTTGCCTCATTTTATAAACGTCTCATCTGTTAAAAAGTAAAACAAGTAAGCAAAATGTGGCCTAAGAATGATGTTTGAAATGAATGTTTGTCTAGTTTTCCTCTGAAGGAGAGCTGCTAATAAGAACAGTACTACACTAGACATACTCCTTTTTTTCTTTTTCTTTTTCTTTTTCTTTTTCTTTTTCTTTTTCTTTTTCTTTTTCTTTTTCTTTTTCTTTTTCTTTTTCTTTTTCTTTTTCTTTTTCTTTTTCTTTTTCTTTTTCTTTTTCTTTTTCTTTTTCTTTTTCTTTTTCTTTTTCTTTTTCTTTTTCTTTTTCTTTTTCTTTTTCTTTTTCTTTTTCTTTTTCTTTTTCTTTTTCTTTTTCTTTTAAAATAGCAAAACTATTTTAAAACTTTTTTTTTTTTCCTACTTTATGACATTTTCCATAGTTTCTACTATGGAAAATCCCCCTCAGGATGGTATAAAATGGACAGACTTTCTCTTCAGAAAAGCTTTTAAATGATCTTTTCTCTTATCCCCAACTCAAATATCCAACACATGAACAACAAGCTGCAACATATAGCTTGCTTATGCCGCAGATTGCAATTTCATGTGAAGTATCCAACATGCAGAATAAGGGTTTGATGCTATGCTAAGCTATTTTATTTAATCTAACTCTTCTCTCTGTACTATGTTGTGTCTAACCTGTGTTCTTTTAAATGAGCATTTTACTTTGCAATTGTGAATGGGGGATATGAAGCAAAGAATTCCAGAGATACCAGTGTTCATATTGCTGCAACAATTATCCTTGGATGAGTTGGTTTCAAGTAACGTGTGATTTTTGTAGCTCTAGCTAAGTTATAATGTTGCCTTGTGATTGTGCTTGTGTTGATTATAATTGGATTGCCAATTGCTGCCAGGTTGTACTAAGTGCATCACTAAAAAACAAATTTCTGCTAATTTATTTTCGTACTTGGCTCAGGCTCAAAATTTCTGATGATTTCTTCTTTTTGCAGTCACATTTGGCCCAAACAGGTTTTCAAATGTAATGCATACAGAGTTGTCCTTAATGAATTCCTTCCTCCCCCTAGAATTTCAGAATACACCACCTTTGGAAAAACTATTCTCTCTCTTTTTTGCATCAGGTTCTTTTCCACACTCAAACTATATTTTCATTTCATATGTTCTTGACCACAGTCAGGATTTATTTCTGGGCTATCTTGATCTATACTTTCTTTTAAAAGATTTACCACATAGATAGCTCTGCTTCTCTCACTGCTTGTTACTCATCAGTAAATGCTGTAGGGTCTTGTCACATTTCCTCCAAGACTTTCTCTAATACTGCATCTTGTTCTTTTAAAACTGAACAAGAAATACTCTCCCAGGGAATGTGTTTTTTTTTGCTCCTTATTTTACTCTCAGGTCGTATCTAGGAGCATATATCATTTTATGATCTCTGTGGTTAGAATGTAGCTGTGAATTAGATAGTCTTATAAATAGAAAGTGAACTAGAAGAGGATAACATAGCCCCAAGCTAGAAGAGGAAAACAAAACACCAAAGCAATGAAGTATCACTGTGGATACAATGTGGTACTGGAACTGAAAAACATCTATGTCAGTGTACAAAACACTGCATATTAAAACTTGTAGGGACAATTAACATTTTTTTATTAGATCACGGAATGGTCAGAAAAGTACACAGAGGCATAAATTCTTACACAGGCATGTGCTTTTGAAAACTTCAATTGTTTTCCAATTTTGTCCAATTATTTCATCCAGTACCTCCTCACCATTACATCTGGACTTAAATCTTGACTGCCATACAAATGCTGTGGCAGGCAGCACTACAACAGAATACTGTTGGTATGTGAGAAATTTCCACTAATATTTGGAATCATAAATGAATTTCAGCGAAGAGATTTGGAGGAAAAATCAAGAGCTATAATGCAGTTTCTCAGGAAAAGGCTTGAAGTTTTGGCATATTTTCACTGTGGCATTTCAGTCTTTTGTTTTAGTTTGTACACCTGAATTTTTCATGCTTGTGATATACTGCTTGGTGCAGTATAAGTAGATGTTTCAAGATATAATAAACCTCATGAGTATCCTTTGGATGAGAATGGACTTTATCAGTTGAAGGTTTCAACTGTCTTCATCTGCTTTTGTTAGCTACAAGTAGATGCTTCCATAATATTTTTTTCATCAAGTTCCATTGAAAAGTCAAAGGAATGTAAAACAATATCTTATGACTTAGCTTATATGAGTTTACCATAAACGCTTGGGAAAAAATTGAAAATTGATTTGGTGGTGGTGTTTGCTGAATGCAATACTTGACTATTGTACTGCTCAGTTAAGCTACTTAAAAAATTAAAAGTAATCAAGTGATAGAGAGTAGTAACAACCCTGATAGTGGAGTAAAACAGTTGTTAAATGCTACCTGCGCTTGACATTACCTGTCAATTCAGTGCAAAAATAAAGCTATTAAAGAGGCCATAGGAATAAAACTTAGGAATTCCAGTGTTACCCATGTATCAAATGAGGCTTAAAAACCGTGGGTATGGGTAATATGAAATGAAGATTTACCATTAAAAAAGTGGCATGAATTATTGCATTATAAAAAGTTTCATCAGGAAGCTGACCTAAAGGGACAAAGAACACTATAGGCAAGGAAGAATTTGAGGACAATTTCAGGGCTCTGAATTACAGGTGAGTGGGAAGAACCAACCCTTGCATGATGTGTATCCTTAGAGAAGTGCATCTTGCCAGAGAGATGAAAGGGGAGTTTAATTATGGGAAATGGGCAGTAGGCAGAATGGATTTAATTGCTGATTATTTTAGAGAAGAACAAACAAATAAAAAAACAAGCTTACTAGAAGAACTGTATAATTATGCAAAAAAGGAACCTGTTTGATTACTGACAAGGAGAAAAAAATGCATGTTTTTCTAAAGTGGGGTTATTGTTTGTTTGATTTTCTCTGAGGATTTTCTGATACTTGCCATTAGCAAAATAGGCCTTTTATATTTGCACTCACCACCTTATTTGGAAGATGTTTCTTAATGCTGCCATTTAGACTATGTTGGTCATTGTTTTTATCGTGAAATTCCCAGATACAATGAATGTATTTTTAAAGATTTTTCATTGAGTAGACTACAGCCTGGTGGTAGAACCTCTCAGTGCTGCAGGAGTGTTCAGGTGTAGTGCCCCTGAGAATTGTTCAGATTTTTTGGTAAAGTAAAAGGTGAGAATTAGTATTTTTTATTATTTTTATGTGTTAATATAGGATACATTATATTTTTTATATTTTTGTTTCTTTGTACTGCCCCAGAAAAACATTTGGAAAGAAGTGGTAAATGTACAATGAATAATACCTGAAAATGAGGTAGTCTGCTGAAAATCAGGCACATTTTAGAAGCAGGAACATGTCTTTTCAAAAGAAGTGAGAAAGATCATGGTTTAATGTCAGTGGCAAAGATTTTAATAAATACTAGTTTCCTAGCAAAAGTTGTAGCAGACAGAAGATTGCAGCTGAATGACAGCATATCATGATGCTAAATATAAAATACTAAGTAGTTATCTTTGTCTTGGCATCTCTGAATTTTCAAAACATTTTTTTTTTCTTAAAGGATTAACATTTTTTTTCCATCAAAACAGCAAGGTGAAGTAAGAGTCAGAATTTTGAATTTAATGCAAAACTAACAAAAAAAAAAAAAAAAAAAAAAAAAAACCCACAACAAAAACACCTGCTGGAACAAAAAGCTATCACATGTCATTTTATAAGTTATGGTTCAGTGGAAACTGAACTGCTTTGCACTTGCGCAAATAATGCTAATACGACAGGAAATGGGAATGCATGATAATAATTTGTTACATAGAGCTAAACAAAAATAACTATAGACAAATTCCTATAGTGTGAGAAAGAAGAAAAGAAAGATACCGAGTTCCATAGGTGTTTTGAGTTAGTTGCAGCACAGTTCAGCAAGGACTATCAGGATCTGCCGACGTAAAAGAGGATCCACAAAATTAATCTCTTCCTTTAATAAAGAAGATACATGTTTATCTTGTAAAATCAGAATCCTAGTGCAATATGTAAAAAGTGCTAAAATACCACAAACACAGTGCGTAAATCTCAGTACAATAAATTAAAGGATGGCATAAATACCTTTTAAAGGTTAACTTTCTTGTTACCTGTAAACAAAAACCAGACTATTTATGTGTATAGTGGGTCTTTAGTTTGTCATCATCTAAATTGCTGTAGTCAGAATATAATTGCTACTCCATGAACTTTGCAATTATCTACTTTGTTCTTTCGGGTAATTTAAGAAGGAAAGCTGATATGAAAACCAATTATGATTTCCCTAGATAATGGACGTTTTTATACCAGATTGTTTTCTACTAGTTTGACATAGTGCATTGTTAATATAAAGAAAGTTCCAGAACTGCTTAAAAAAAACCTGATCTGTCAGGCATTTGCTCAAATATAAAATAACATTCATTTAGAACTCCCACTCTGCTGAACCAAGACTTTATAAATTACCCCATAAAGCTGGTAGTTGCTTATTTATCTGTCTTCATAGCTAAAGATAGGTAATGGACTCTTGCATATAAATGCAATGAGAAAAGCTCTTTTCTTTATTTGTGGTTAAAGCAACGGATTGTTTTGACTGTATTCAGAGAAAGCTATTATCAGGATCTACTCACTTTCCGATCATTAGAATGCTAATTCCGACCTTCAGATATTCGAGGTTTATACTGGACTACCTTAGCCACCTTTAGCTTGATGTTCGGCTAACCCTTGTTTTACCCTTTTGCCATTGCCAGCAAGAGCAGTATGCAAACTAAGAATTTAAGATATTCAAATTATTTCTGTGAAACGTTTATGTTTTGTTTTTAAACCACAGTTGGAATTCATGCCATATGTGGGGAGAGGGCTGGGGGAAAGGCAAAGATCAGGGCATGATGCTGTATCTTTTTGAAGAATGTTTTTCCTCCCACAGGTGATTCACATACCATGTTCTGTCATTTAATAACTCCACAGATGCACAAAGGAAACCATCAGAGAACTGTGGGCTGGGTGGTGCATGCCCCTGCATGTGTGTGTCCATATACCTGCACATACCCAGGCACCAGAAAAGTATCAATTCCACTTGGCAAAAAAGGGGGAGACGTGTTAGACTTCTCTTGAATTGGCTGAATTTTTTTGTATGTTTATACCGAAGAGGTCTGAGTATAGATTTAAGCTCCAGGTATAATGCACACGGATTTAGATTGTTCAGACCCCGTTGTTTGGAGTGCATTTAAGGCTGCTATATATAATCAAACTACATTGTCAGAACAAATGCTGTAGTGCATTTTTATGCTTTTCATTTTAAAATTCTTGATGGTGGTTAAATTAGTAAACTGCATAGTTTTTATAAATATTTGTATTAATAAATAATGTATATCTGTGCATTTGAAACTGAAATATGAAGGTACCTTGAAGTTCAATCCAAACTTGCTGCTAAGATTAATTTCTCTCCTTGATAATCTGTAAAAGAAATTTTGCTTAAAATTGGGCTTAAAATTGAACTGGATGAATCTGAGCTACTTTTGAGGACACATGGTTAGCGTTTGGAATTTTTAATTGCCAATACATACAAAAGTAAAGCAATTTTGGTATTTTAAGAACATCTAAAGCAAGTTAAAATTGGGAGTGAGGTGAACATTGTGTTGGTGCTGTATATTCTGTCCTGAGTATGAGTGCTCAAGACTTTCATCATGACTAATACATTTACCACAGGGATATAGTCTCATCTGATTCATATTTCTTTCTAAATGGGATACTCTGTGAAAGGATCTCATTTCCAAATCCATATCTCTTCAGTTTGCTCGATTTCTGTGTGTGTACCTCAAAAAAAAAACACCTTAATTTTGTGCAGGCTGATGGATGTTAGAATAAAAGACCTTGGCAAAAGGGATGTATGGTGTTCTTTGTTCATCTGATTCATGCATGCCATTCAAAAAAGTAGTTACTATGTCAAGTCTGGCTGTGACAGACACAAGTTAGACACCACACGTTTGACTGCAGGTCATCTCTGTATAGTGTTTTTTTCATAACTGGTATGCATTTTAACTTACAGCTTTGAACAAGACACACCAATGAACTTAATTAGTCTTTCAGTCTGAAGCCTGTGTATGTGGTGATAATCAGCAAGATTAACTGGAGCTGTCATGTTAAATATATCTGTGTTAAAGTAAACACTTTAATGTATGTGCGTTAACTCCTGAAAAAGTGATCTCATTCAGGAATAAAATAGCTCCAGTTGGCGTACTTATTGCAGTATAAGCACTAATCGCAGCATCTCTAAGTTCACTTCTCTTACCGAAGTGCTAGCTGAGTTACAAACATATTAGTTGCTGTAGGACTCATAAAATAATCACAGAACCTTCTCACCTTCCAGGTCAGAAGAGAGGCATAAAAGGACAGCAGTGACCAGAAATGTAGCTTGTTGCTTTTCATGTGGTTTGGCTGTGGTTAAAGAGAGAAAAATTTTGTCTCTAGAGTACTTTCATCAGCACTAAATTCATTCTCAAATATTCATTCTCTGTTTTATGGCAAGTGTCTAAGGAAACTCATCAGTCTTCCCTTTCTTTCAGGAAAGGAAATAATATAAAATGTTATTTTTTACAATTTTTTATAGAACATGTGAAGGCAGCTGCCTGAAGTGTGCATGGCAGAGAGGAGGTCAAGCCTTTTGCAGTAAAAGTGTACTAGATTTTTATACATTATTGCTCTTGGCTTTTACCTTATTGTAACTGCTTATGAATGTTGCTGAACATGAGTTTGCCTTGTAAAGGTCATTTTAATCAGAAGGAAGCCTATTCCTGTAACAGCTATCTACTTATTTTATAACTATAATTATCTGAAATTATTTTACCTAAGAGAGTGCATATTCAACAGATAAGAAAAACAATGGTACAGTAACACAGCCAGCACACGAGATAAATAAATAAATAAATAAATAAATAAATATATATATATATATTTATTGAGGGGGAATAGCTTCAGTCTAGCTTCAAGTTGTTATCTTTACTTGCAGGCAGAAGCTGTTATATTGTTAGCCTGGTGTCTGTGTGCAATATTCACTGATAATTCATTTCATGCTATGTTTAGATATTGGTGCAGACAAATATGATTAATGTTCAGGGCACAGTTAGTGCAGAGTATGTTTTTGCAACTGACACATAAATAATCCCTTGAGTGAGGTACTAATATATTCATATGGAGAATGTTAAACTGAGTCTAGTTAGATAATCTAAGAGTCTGGGTAGATGAGGCCCTTTCAGTTTCTCGTGAGGGATTTATAGCTCATTTTGAGGTCAGACACATTGCTGATTTCTTCAGCAGTAGGCCTTTTTGCCAATAAGGTTGGAGAATTATGTTGACAAAATGAGAATCCATTTACAGCTTGATTCCTAGTGGATTCACGTGAGGGATAGATGTCTAATAGCTTTATGTGCTGGTTATACAGATCCACATGGGGAATATAAACTACTTCTTAAATTATATACTTAGCCATGTATCCCACAGAGCAAGTTATCTGCTGGTTATTAAAGGTTCTAGTCCCAACTAAGTTACTAAACAGAACTAATCCTGAAAATTCAGTGAGGCTTTTGACCTCAGTATAGGAAATAAATTAATCTGTGTTAGGCTGAAAGGCTCTGGACTACCTGGGCCTTAGATCCACTTAACTTTCAGAATTTAGCAACACACTCATTAAGACTTTTGATCCTAGGCTTCCATGCTCAGTTTAACATTTGCGTTAGAATTGGCACATCCTAATTTCTGACACATAACTTTGACACAGGTAACGTGGCAATTTTTAAAAAGAGCTAAGCTTAATTCGGTTTGCAGGATTGCATGAAATATAATTGTGTTCATAAAGTACAACTGGTTTAGTTTTTGGTCTCTGTATAAAAACTCCTTTCTCTATTTGTATTCAACAATAGTTAATCAATGCCCAGAGACACCTAATAATAATATGACAAGTGTTAAAATGTTTATACGCAGGTATGAGGAAATTTGTTATAGTAAACTGTAGATGAATAACAAAAGATTGCTCAAAGTTTAGGGTTTAATAGAGAGTTTTTTACTGTCCTGAGATAAGAATAGGATAGGAATGAGCTGACTACCTAGGATTTCTCAGGAGTTACTCTATTCCATGGGTACAAATTAAGATCAGCTCTGCGCAGATCATATCTGATGTGTATATGCAGCCTATTTATTTGGACTGCAATGATAAGGTGTCACTTCTGGGACATCTGTGCTGGGCTGTACTAATGAGACTGAAACAATTTTATCTCACAGCTTTACCTACCCTGATGCATACAAGGAGAAAAGTTGCTTCTGGCTGCAGTTCCTTCCCTCACTGAATTGTGACAGCTTTGCCTGAACATGAGGAAAAACACTGGTACGATGGCATGTAATTTCCAGAACAATATTTCCTGTTTGGTCTGAAGAAAAGACAAGAAGACAGACGATTCATTCAACAGGTTAGATCTGATGTAGAGAGTATATAAGTTTATTATCTTAATTGTACCTTGGTGCTCCCTAAACGTTATTGTAAATGTAAATTTAATGTCCTGAAATGCAGGTGTCTTTCAAAGGGGTCATTCCCAAAGTATTTATAGTACTTATATACATATACCACAGTATTATAAACAGTTTTAACATTGCCCTCACATACATATTTTACTTTCTTGATTTCTTGCTAGTCCCATATTCCCACCCAGATCAATTTCCTTCTCAGTTGCAGCCCTCTAGAAAGGACATTTCCATTCTAGAAAGGTCTTCCTTAGTAAATATAATACTGACAACAACAAAAAAAATTATACATTTATCTTACACCAAAATAAAACAAAATAAAGTCTGTCATTAGAATCCTTCTGCACTGTTTGCTGGTTCAAAATTAGTCACAAGAATAGTTACCTTGCTTGGAAATCTTGAGATATTATTTTTCTCCAACTTTGTATGGCAATAACCATTGTTGTACCCTGCCAAGGTCAGTTAGTTCTGCCTGTTTGATCAAGCTGGGAACGTTTTTTTCTGTGTTAACTTTGTGCTTAATACATATGTGAGATCAGACAACAATGGATCTGGAATAAACAAGTTTAAAGAATTTATTTGGGAACAGTTTGTTTGATGATCTTTCACTTGTGTATCTGTACAAAGGGCATATGAAACTTCTAGGCTAGGCTACTAGCTCCCACGTGAATCTGATCTTGAAGTTCTTAGAAATAAGGTTGAATAGTTTCTCATTTTTGTCAGTGTAATTCTCCTAGTTAAAATTGCTTATGTTTTTTTCTGATGTGCAAGGCTGGTTAAAAAAAGATTGGTTAAAAAAAAAAAAGTAATGCATTCTTCCAGGATTTGAAATGAGATGGTCATTTAAGTAATTCTGTGAGTTTAATTGATTTCCCTCATGAGATAATTACAGTAACAGTATCCAAACTTGAGATCCATACTGCTCACTACTGCTTGGCATATCTGTAAGAAGGGGAGTTGCCTGCTTCAAAATTCTTGTACTCTAGATAAACACACTTTGTTAGGGGAAAAAAAAAAAAGGCAGGGGAACTACCCTTGTTACACTGGAAGGGGGGATGTTAGCATTGACAGTGATGTGGCTGGTCTCTCCGTTCTCAAGCAGTTCCTTATTTAGATGCTTTTTCTGCATTTTTATTTATTTCTTTCCTTTTTTTTTTTTCCTATTGTTGATTTGAAAAATCTCCTTGATATGAGTCCCTGTCTGCCCAGAATGAACTGAGAAATATTCAAATCCAAAAATAAACCATGCATGGTATTTTTAGTATAGTTTCTAAATAGTTCCGTACTCTGATGCAAGAAATTATTCTTGAAATATAAACATCATCAGTGTTTTTACTGCTATTCATCCTAAACTTGGTGGTAAATAGCAGTGGTTTTGCATACGTTCCTAAGAACATATAAAAGACCTACTGTTATGTGCCGTGTCAACTTCTTCTGATTAGCCTGTTGCAGTACAAGTAACAAACAGATGCGCTATTCATGTATGTTGTGTACAAGAACTAACTACAGATAGGCTGCATTTTCTTCTAGAGTACCTCATTATGTAGTGACAGTCATATTCAAAAGAACAGTATTAGAGCCAGATTCTTTGACAAATATGTCTTACTGGGTATGGTTAGTGAAATATGAATAAAATACAAACTCCCTAAAGCAATACAAACACTGGGAGGAAAAACCTAGCTGCAGGGACAGGAATTCATGGCTACTTTGGTACCTATTAGTCTCCAGTACTGTAATCAACTGCAAACAACAACAACAAAAGTCACAACAGTAACAACAACAAAAAATGTTTCATCACATTTGAAGTGATGCAATAACCATGGTTCTTTCATTTGATTTTCTTTGAGTACCCACTAGTGCAACATTTTACTTGATTTGAAGGGAGTTTCATATCTTACGGGAAGTTGGCCAAGGTGCCTTGAGAGGCTAATAGAAATAAGAATGAAGCAAGCATAGGGAGGAGCAGAAGAGTAAAAAGGGAAAGCTAAAATGGAAATAGAATAATTCATGGTCTAGAAGTGCTGTAAGTACTGAGCTGTAGTGCAGTCTTATTCTCTGCACAGAACTCTTGATTACAGCAGGAAGATTAGTGTTGGACTGAGGCCAGACTCTGCCAGTGTGAATTGCAGCAATTGGGAGATAGCATAAATTAATATTGGGTATAGCAGCTTAAGTTAGGCTTTTTGAATCTCGTCTTTCCTTTGCCTAAAAATGCTATTATTATTTTTTTTTTTTTCTGGTACTGTATACATAGATAAGCAACAATGATGCATATTTCTCCTCCACGTCATTGTAAAACAGAACAAATCTGTACAATACCATACCTTACAGATCCTTTGCTATGCTATGATGTTCTTAGTACAGTACTATTGGAGATAATGACATGTACATATTCCCTCTTTGTTCTACCTATAATAGTATCCCTTATGAATATAAAGGAGCAGAGATAATGTAGTATCTTTAAAAGAAAATTCTTTGAATACTATGAAAATATAAAGCTGAATGAAATGACTCACAGTATTCATTTGTAAATACGCAAAGCTTGTTTTTAGCTGTTAAATAAGTTAAAGAAAAATTGGATCTGATAAGACTTGTGATTTTGATTGAATTGTGTGTAGTTACGTCATCTATAGCACATTAGAATGGACTTTAAAAAAAGGTACAAAAAAGCTCTTCTGCTTCTTACATTATCTGTTATGTGTGTATCCCATCATATATCACTTTTTATTCCTCTTTGCTCAAGAATATACTATAGTTATTAAAAAAAAAAAAAAGGAGAGTAATGATTAAAAAATGGCATACCAAAGAGATTGATCTATTTCAACTTGTCTCTATACTGAGATAGCCAGTGAAATTTTCAGTTTAACAGTGGTGTGAGATAATGACTAGAAAATAGAACGGAATAGAACAATTTAGCTAGAAGGGACCTTCAAAGACCATGTAGTCCAATGGCCTGACCCCTTCAGGGCTAATCAAAAATTCAAGCATATTATTGAGGGCATTGTCCAAATGCCTCTTGAACACTGACCAGTATGGAGCATCAACCACCTCACTAGGAAGTCTATTCCAGGTTTTGATCACTCTAACAGTAAAGAATTTTTTAGTAATGTCCAATCTGAACATCCCCCAGTGCAACTTTGTGCCTTTCCTGTGCATCTTGTCACTGGTTACCAGAGAGCTAACCAGGGCACCTTCCTCTCTGCTTCCCCTCCTCAGGGAGTTGCAGAGAGCATTGAGGTCACCTCTGGCATTTCCTCTTCTCCAGAATGGACAACCCAAGTGTCCTCAGCCACAGGACATGCCTTCCAGCCCTTGTGTCAATTTTGCTGCCTTCCTCTGGATGCTTTCAATTTCCCTTTTTATATTGCGGAGCCCAGAACTGCACACGATATTGAAAGTGAGGCTGCACAAACATTAAGTATAGCAGGAGGATCACCTCTTTTAACCATCTGGCTATGCTGTGCTTAATGCACCCCAAAGTGCAGTTTGCCTTCCTGGCAGCCAGGGCACGCTGCTGGCTCCTGCTGAGCCTGCTGGCACCAGCACCCTTTCTGCAGGGCTGCTCTCCAGCTGCTCAGCTCCCAGTCTGTGCCCAGGGGCAGCACCCGGCATTTCCTTTGGTGAACTTCATGCTGTTGCAGATTGCCCAGTGCTCCAATCTATCTAAATCCCACTGCAAGGCCTCTTGTCCCCCCCGAGTCAACAAGTACCCCCTAGTTCAGTACTGTCAGCAAACTTGCTATGGATGCGTTCAATACCTGCATCCATATCATTAATAAAATTTGAAGAGAACCTGCCTTAGAATTGAGCCCCGAGGAATGTGTCTGAAATGCATCTGAAACTGCAACAAAGGTAAAAGATAGGTGAGGGTTTTCTTTGGTCCAGTCTCTAGAAGTACATCAAAAAGGAATAAAAAAAACATATGTTCAGGTCTTGCTGATAGAAAGCAATACAGTACTTCAGAGAGAATGAAGTTATTGAATTCTGCAAAATTTTTTGCCCCTAGAATTAGATTTTACTGAAGTAGGAAGGATCTCTAGGTGTTTCTAATTGTAAAAACTTATACCTATGGTATCTTTCCTATTTTTATGGCATTGGACGTTTCCTTGCGACTAAATCATGTTAGTTAGATAAATATCTAACTAAGTTAGATAAATAACTATGACTAAGTCATAGTTATTTATCTAACTGTAAATTCCGTACTGTTAGAGTGATCAAAACCATCTCTGTCTTTGGTGTACTCTTGTGCCAGGTTGCTGAATAATCTGTATGTTGGTATCAGAAGTGAATTAGTAGGGTGTTTTCAAACTGCACCGAAGGGAGCACCAAAATTCGAACTGTTCCTGTGATGATGCCAGTTTCTATTGTAATGGAATGTGGGATGAGTTTAGAATACCGAATGTCTTTTGCTGTATATTGATTACAGAATTTGAAGAATTAGGATTTTTGAAAAATTGGTTAGATATAGCTGCCTTTTAAGCATTTAAGTGTTTTTGGCCTGACAATTATGAACTTGATGTTTATTTGGTTGATCCTTAGATCTCCCTTTTATAGTCATAAGTCAGCCTACTGAAAGGAATGGGATGAAGAGTTTGAGCACTAACTGCTGTAGGCAGTAGAGACAGAGGCATTGTGGATAATTTGGGTTGTACCATGCGGGATCTGAAGAGGAATAGTCGCCAGGCTCTCTAGGTTTTTCTGGACTGTGGGAAAGGTGTGGACCTATGCAATGAAAAAATGCCTTACCAGGTGCGAGCACCTTGAGGCAAGTGTCTGGAGTGAGCACCGCTCTTGGTTTGTCCCTGTTATGATCCCATCTTTCTTTTGTTTTTCTACATTAAGCAGGCATGTCTATGCTTACTCTTCATCGAGATGGTAGAATTGTAGCTGTACCATCACATATGGCCAAGCTGCATTTTTGTGGTGCTTGCTCACAGAAGGTGGGATCGGTCACTGTTTGGGTTTTCCAGACGGAGAAGGAACAGCTTGTGGTATGGGCGGAGGGCAGAGGGAGAAAAGATGTGACATCTTGTCAGGGGTGCTAAACCTCTGTGATTTTAGGTCTCCTCTACCAAATACATGATGGGATCCTATTCATGAGCTAGGACCTACTTCTTTGTGCAGATACAGAATTAGGGGTAATAGTTAAATTGGCTTCGTGTGCAAGACCGTACACGCTGCATGCGAGCAGGGGAGCGCTGGGCAGGAGCTGTGGGGGTACCTCTCTCGTGTGCCTGTGCCATCTGAGGGCTTGTGGTGAACGAATCAGCAGGACAGAGGTAGGGCCAGCTGTTTGATCTTTCTGGAAGATGCGATTTGCATTTCGTTTTCCCACTTTGGAGCCACCTTGACAACATCTTTTTCTTCCTTTAAAAAACAACAAGAAAAAAACACACAGAGAAGAAAAAAAAAGCAAAAAACAAAACAAAACAAAACAAAAAACAGAAGCCAGGTCTTGTGGCGTGGCTTTGAGCACCAAACTCCGCTAGCCAGCGTCTGCATTACTGAGCAGCGGCACACGCCTGTGGCTAACGCACAGCTCCCACACAGCCGGGCCGGGCCGGGCCGGGGGCGCGCAGTGCGGGGCGGCGGCCGCCAGGGGGCGGCGCGGAGCCGGCAGCGGCGCCATAAAGCGGCCCCGGCCCCGGCCCCGGCCCCGGCCCCGGCGGCGCGCAGAGCCGGCGGGCGGCGCCTCCGCCGAGCAACAGGGCTCGCTCCGGCAGCGGCGCCGCTGCTGGCTGCAGCTGTACAGCGGGGCAGCGGGCGCCGTGTGGTAGACAGCCGCTTCCTCCTCTGGTTTTGGGGTTTTTAATTATTGTTACCGTTATTTTTTTTTTTTATCTTTTTTTTTTTTTTTTTTGGGGGGGGGGTTTGGTAAGCGCTGCCACAAAGCGGCACGACAAGTGCAAGATGCGGGCTGCTGGCTGAGCAGCTGCTGGCTGGACGTGTCGGGGAGAAACTGCAAGGAGCGGCACTCATCCTCCCATCAGTGGAAACAGGCTCGGTACACGGATTATTTAACGTTGATTTACAAATCTACAGCAAAAGCTGGGCTCGGAAAGCCTAGTGATCACACTCATCCATTCATTCCTTCTCTCTCACACACACAAACACGCTCACGTCTTTCGTTTTTTTCCTTTCGGAAAAGACTCTTGCTTGTTGCCTTTCTGCAAATGCCTCGGTGAGAAGCGGTGTCTGTAGCTGTGCAGAATGCCCCCAGTTTAAGCTGCCTCCCTGGCTCATTCTTGGCACTCTTGTTGCACCCGGAAAGAAGGCAGAAAAATAACTCATCAACCTGTGGTGCTGACTGACCTTACACGCCTGCAGGTGTAGGTCAGTTGGCACAGCCCCCTCCTCAGGACCACTGTCACCAGATCCTTACGCTAGCAAGAGCAGCATTGCTATTTCTCTGCCTACGAACAGTAAGTATAACAGCAATTTAAAGACCTTTTTTTTGCATGACAGATAGGTATGATTTTAAAAATAGCATTGTCTCTTAATAGTCCATAGCCACCTTTTATCATATATTAATAGGTACAGCTATAAATGAGGGTTCTGTTTCAAAGGGGTGTGTGCATGTGTATTTTTGTGTGCGTTTGCATGTAGATGTTGCTTCAGTGCACCTGCAGTTGTGTTTGACACACCATATCACAGTGTTTTCACTTGAGTGAACACTGTACGTGCCTGTATCCAAATCAAATTCAGTGAGATGTTCGTTATGGTTGAAACACAATTCAGTTATAGATTAAAATGTAACATTCTTGCATCTTGTGTTTTTACAAATATATGAAAAGCTCTTTGTATAGACACATTTATTTCAATATTTCATGTAGATACATGTAGGTGTATGTTTTATGTATGTACTCAAAGATCTGAGTGCATCGTGTATTGCAGTAATTTCATTAGTGTTTATATGTATTGGTGTTTCAGAAGCATGCGTTTGTGTATGGATGCAAGTGCTTATATGGGTGGGGATTTTGTAACTCTGTCTATATATATATGACATACCCACCCACATCCCTACCAACAGAGTGGTTCAAAATCTCTGTGCATGTGATGTGGGTGTGTGTGTAATGTAGAAGTGTGAATAGTGTGGGTAGAGGAAGATTAGAATGCCGTGGTAATAGATGACACAGTTTCATTTGATCAGTGTGACCTTTTAGGAAAACAATCCAATCTTTTCCCTTTTTGTTTTGTTTATTTTTGTGTGTTTGTGCATGTGCCTCAGGTTAAGTGCTTCTTCTGCATGACCATAACCAAAGGGTGACCCATCCACTCCCTTTTGTCCTATGGGGACCTCAGAGCCAGTTTCTCAGTCTTCATCTCCTCCTCCTCCTCCTCCTCCTCTTACCACTGCTGCTGACGCCCTGGGTGCTGCTCCCAGGTTTGAGACGTTGACAGGCTGAAGAAAGGATTTGCAAAGACCTTCTCACTGTGTAAATAGAGTGATGGCTGGAATTAATTTCAACTCCCCACGTAATGATAATAAACAATAATAAGATTTCTAGGCCAAAGCATTACCAGGAACAAATTATGAGGAAAGACACTACTCGCGTTTGGTTGCGACGATGAACTAAAAACATCTGTGCAGAGCAGGTACCCTTTGATATGCATGTATTTTTCTTCACGAAGGTGGTCATGAGTCTGATCAGATCTGTGGTAGCCACGGGAGATAAATGAAAGTAAAGGGACTTAGTGGATGAAAGGACAAGGCCTCAGCTGTTCCCTGCTCCAATTTTGAGAGTTTCATCTTTTCGTATTAGCAAAACAGTAGTTTGTGTCAAACGTTCTGGACAATAAGAAAATGCAGATCTGTGGTTTTGCAGAACATAGATTCAGCATTATAACTGTATTGCCCTGCGCTGTGTCCAGTGCACTGTCCTCCAAATGCAAATGGCTTTGAACTTCCTATGCTGAAAGTTAAGTTTGCACTGTAAAGAAAAGCTTTTGTATTAAGTGATTTAAAAAAAAAAAAAAAAAAAAAAGCAGTTGCAAAATGGAGGTTGCAATGGTGAGTGCAGATAGCTCTGGGTGCAACAGCCACATGCCCTATGGATATGCAGTCCAAGCTCGGGCCCGAGAGAGGGAGCGGCTGGCACAGTCAAGAGCTGCAGCAGCTGCAGCCGTAGCAGCAGCAACGGCAGCAGTAGAAGCAGGGGCAACAGGTGGAGGTGGACCGTATCACCACTACCATCAGGAACAGAGTCGAGGTGCGTCCTCTTCTCACGGTGGGAATGCATCACGCAGCAGCCTGCCCAACCGCCAGAGTGGTAAGAGATGGAAGAAAGGGAAAAAGAGGAGTCACCACTTGGGAAGTAGGGAGTGTGGGGCCTCCTTCCCCTGTTCTGAGCTGCTGCCTCTGAGTGGTTCTGAAGAGAGAATACTGAAGGACTTGAGTGAGGAGGAAGAGGAGGATGAAGATGAGGATGAAGACGATGAGGAAGAAGGAAAGCTGTACTACGGTGCTGACTATGGGGAGGATGAGTTCTCATATTCAGACCAGCCACCTGATGATGGTGGAGGCCCTGGGGGTTACAGCTCTGTTCGCTACAGTGAGTACGAGTGTTGTGAGCGTGTGGTAATCAACGTGTCAGGACTGCGGTTTGAAACTCAACTCAAGACGTTAGCTCAATTCCCGGAAACGTTGTTGGGTGATCCAGCGAAGCGAGGCAGATACTTTGACCCTCTCAGAAATGAATACTTCTTTGATAGGAACCGGCCAAGCTTTGATGCCATACTCTACTACTACCAGAGTGGTGGTCGGCTGAAGAGGCCAGTCAATGTACCTTTTGACATCTTCACTGAGGAGGTGAAATTCTACCAGCTTGGGGAGGAGGCCATGCTCAAGTTTAGGGAGGATGAAGGGTTTGTCAAAGAGGAAGAGGACAAAGCTTTGCCGGAGAATGAGTTTAAGAGGCAGGTCTGGCTACTGTTTGAGTACCCGGAGAGCTCCAGTCCAGCCAGAGGCATTGCCATTGTCTCTGTCTTGGTCATCTTGATCTCCATCGTCATCTTTTGTCTGGAGACTTTGCCAGAGTTCAGAGACGATAAGGAATTCGTGATGTCCCTGAGCTTAGGGAAGGGGCTTTCCAATGAGTCACTTCACCTGGATGCTGGGGAGCATACCATCTTCAATGACCCTTTTTTCATTGTAGAGACAGTATGCATCATTTGGTTCTCCTTTGAGTTTACAGTGCGCTGCTTTGCATGTCCAAGCAAAGCACACTTCTTCAAGAACATCATGAACATCATAGACATTGTCTCCATCTTGCCTTACTTCATTACTCTGGGCACTGACTTGGCGCAGGAGCAGGGCAGTAATGGTCAACAGGCCATGTCTTTTGCCATCCTGAGGATCATCCGTCTGGTCAGGGTGTTTCGCATCTTCAAGCTCTCCAGGCACTCCAAGGGTTTGCAGATCCTGGGTCACACACTCAGGGCCAGCATGAGGGAACTTGGCCTCCTCATTTTTTTTCTTTTCATTGGAGTAATTTTGTTTTCCAGTGCTGTTTACTTCGCAGAAGCTGATGAGCCTGCCACCCATTTTCAAAGCATCCCAGATGCCTTTTGGTGGGCTGTAGTGACCATGACTACAGTTGGTTATGGGGACATGAAACCCATAACTGTGGGTGGGAAAATTGTTGGGTCGCTGTGTGCCATCGCGGGAGTGTTAACCATTGCTTTACCAGTGCCAGTGATTGTCTCCAATTTTAACTATTTCTACCACAGAGAGACTGAGAATGAAGAACAAACGCAGCTGATGCAAAATGCAGTCAGTTGCCCTTACCTCCCAACAAATTTACTGAAGAAATTTAGAAGTGCATCATCTTCATCCACAGAGGATAAATCAGAATATTTGGAGATGGAAGAAGGAGTTAAAGAATCTCTCTGTGTAAAGGAGAAAAAAAGTCAGGACACGGGGAATAGCAGTGAGTCAGAGAAGAAAAACTGTGTAAATTCAAATTCTGTGGAAACTGATGTGTAATTTTGAACGTTTCCAAATATATTTATGCATTAAAGAGTGCAGTGAAAATAATGAAATATGCAAACAGAAGTCCACAGCATACAGTAGTATGCCATTTAATGGTTAAATACAAATAAAAAGCGTTGCTAAACTTGTATAACATATCAAGTAAGTGATATAACTTGAGGAAGGGATTGCTAGATCTGATATAACTTGACTATATTTTTATTAGAATGCAAGTGTTTTGCACATGAGGCTGAAAAAATTATTAAAACCAAGTCAGTTTTAAAGTGGGTGCATGAACTGTCGACATCACTAATAACAGCTCTGTGGTAAAAGTTGGCATTCAGAGGTATTTACTATGTAAGAAGCAATGAAGTTTGGTAGTCATTTATCTATTTATCAGTGCTTTAATAGCAGCTACCATAAATCATTGGATACCATAGTCATTGTTTTTCAAATTTATTGTAAAAAGATACTCTACAGAAGATAGTTCTAAATTTTTTTCTTGAAATCTATAATGCTTGTTTTTAACTGGAAATTTACTTTGAAAAGGCTGCTGAACCTCCAGAAATTGTTTATTTTTATAACTCTCTTTGGAGGCATTGCAGCATTTGTTGTCTAATAATGGAAGAAATGAAGTAAGAGAATCATTTAACCTGGTCTGACTGCAAAGGCAAAATGACTGGAATGCTTTTTTGCACTACTTTATATGCTGGAGATATATTGAAAGAGACTTCATACTGTGAATGTTTACTAATGTAATAGTTCAATGACAATCATTGGAAGAGTGAATTCTGCATCATATTTTATTGTTTTTTGTTTGTTTGTTTTTATTTTTTATTTTTTCCTTTATGTGATGCTGATGGCAAAACAGCTAACATTACATTAATTCCATACTCTTTTAATTATGAATATCTGTGATCTGCAAAAGGATTGTGAAGTAAAATTTTATAATCAAAATTATTTGAAATCACTCTTTTCTATAGACGTTCTCAAGAAACACCAACCTGTATCTTATATCTTACATCTTTTTGCCTGGTTAGTTTAACATTGAGAGGCAATGGTTAGTACATGCACTTTGTCAGTATTGAAGTAATTCAGGGTACGCGAGGAGAAGGCAAAAATAATAAGATACTCAGTTGTTACAGTTCTGACAATTCAAAATTGCTGACTTCTAACATGTTATTGGTGCTGCATTTTCTCCCTTAATTACAGCTTTCACCCGTGTGCATTTGAAGCAACAATTAAGATCTTAAATAGACATTCTGGGATTCACAATGAACATGTTGGGTCCCATGTAGTCCTAGGGAAAACATCCCATGATTTCTTTTCCGTAATTCTTAGACCAGCCATATCTTCCTGTGTCAAAAACTTCCACTGCCCTTTATAGGAGATTAAGTTAGTTAAGGATTATCTGACCTACAGCACATCCAGACTCCAGAATGAAATAAGTCAGATATTACTGTATTTAGCATAAATAATAGAACAGATGTTTTTTTTCAGACTCAAAATTGTCTGTGGAAGGCACAATTAAACTGAAGCTGTTTTTGAGGAGGTACTGTGGAACATTCCAAATCATAAAACTTGAACCAAATCGCCATATGCACTTTAAGGGCCGGGACAGCACATTGTGAGAGAAAATAGGGCTTACTAACACTACTGAATTCCAGTAGTTTTGCAATATCCATTTAAATCTGTGAAGGGGGTTTCGTGGGGGAGAACTAGTTAGTGACTTGCAGTTCTGAAGCTGAAAAGCAACAATATAAACAGTCCAAATTGGGTACCTGTGACGGTATGCATAATCTATCAGATAAGCTTTGCTTGCTGTATGCAGCATCCAGTGAGTGATACAGAACAGAACCAGAGGCACAGGATTTTCCTTAAGCTTTGATTTTTGCTTTCATGGATTTTCTGTGAATCACCTCTTGGAAAACTTTCTCCACTCGTCTTCTATCACTTCAGAAGGAGTAATAAAAAACAAGACACAGAAAAGACTGCATTGTGCTGAGCCCTGATTTGAAACTTGTTTGTAAATGTCTGATTCCTATTTTAAAATCATAGAGCAGGCTTCACTATATTTTTAATGTAAACTGTTAAACAAAGCTCCTTTTTAATATGATAATATTATTTCCAACTATGTTTTAAGTCAAACACCTCAGTAATTTTATGCATAGATGTTTGCCAAAATTAAATACTGCATTTTTTATAGCTCACCTGGGTAAATGTACTAAATGCTTTTTTTTTTTTTTTTTTTTGTACAGAGGCAATATCAGCAATGAGTGTGAGCATTCTATAAAATCCAGCAAAAATCTGTAAATGAGTGTTTCTTTAACAGCTTTTACAGTTATAAGGTAAGGGGCATAAAGGTTCCCTTGTAAGCTAGTTTGCCAGTAGTTCTGCATAGTACCAACAACCATATAATACCAGGAGTGGACCATAGCAAGAATGTAAGAATAAAAGAAATAACTAGGCAAATAAAGTACACAGAGAAAATAAGTAGTATGGTTTTGCGGTATTAACTGGTTGAAAGGGAAGGTGGATTATAAGAGAGGGAATTTTTGATGTCTAATGGAAATAAAGAAGAAAGCTCTTTGAATAACTGTTTGAGAATGTTCACACATTGGACACGGAGCTCCGCATGAGGTATCTGCTTACGTAGTTACCCAGCTTATCCAATAAGTCCTGCAGGTGTTCTGCTACCAGTACAAAATCTTTTAATTTAAAGCAAGCACGGTGATGTCTACATTATGCTGTGACCGTAGCAATACCTTACTCCTTGAAAGAAAAGTTCTTCCTGGAGGACCTCATTGCAGAGCAACATTCTGGGTGTGTCAGCACTGCATACTGCAGTACTGTGGAGACATATCCTAAGGTAATAGTGGAGCCTGCTCTGCCTCCTGCAACATATAAGCCTTTGTACTTGTAACTGTCATTATAAATAAGAACTAGTATAGCTTCATGCTAGCTTGTACTACCAGTTTGGTAGACCATTCTGAATCACAGAAATGCACGGAATTGAGCATTTTGGAATGGAAGCAAATACCTTCACTTGGGCTAGCTTTTAATTTGATTATTCATCTACCCATCAGTCCAGGCAGTTGCAAGTCATCTTTTAAATGCCAAAGTCCTACCCCTAACATGCTAAAACCCAAAGATCCCAAGTGCTTAGCAAGAGACTGAAATTTCCCTTAAGTATCACTTAGGTTGAAATTGTGTGCTACAGAAACACTGTATTTGAGCCGTTATGGCTCCAAATTACTACTACTGCTCCTCTCAGAGTTTTTTTTTTATCCAGTGTGACTGGATACAACTATCAGAAAAATAATTTTGTAATCACTTGGGCTTTTACATATTAAATTATAGCGGTGAAATGCATTCCTGGTGTAACTGACGTGAATGGGAGTTACACTAGGGAATGTTTTAGTTCTAGTAATGTAGTTCAAATTATTTCACATTGACATACATTTCAGCTAAAAATAATGCAAAATGAGATATTTTGATATTTCCTGTTCACTTGCAGTAGGAAAAAAAACTTGAGAAGCTCCATCTGAATTCATGAAATCACAGCAGATTCCAATCAGATTTCAAATATAGGTTCATAGTTAAATGTCTACTGGCCCTTATGTAAAGAAATTCATAAATCTTTTTATAACAGTCTTAAGTGCCAAGGCCAGGCACGGAAGGACGGTGTTTGCCAGCTGAAGAATTGGATTTAACGCATGACTTCAGAGATGCATATCTTTTTCTTTATTATAGTCATCAAGGTCTATGATGCTTCTTTGATTACTTGAAAATTTCAGCCTGGATGCTGAAATTTATATTGAAAAAAGTGTTATGTCACCCTGCTAGGCAGTTCCTGGCTAAGTGTCTGGCTAAGCTTTCTTAGAATGATTCTACAAGAGGCCAATTCCATTTGATGGACAGTGTAGGGTTTTTTTTTGTTTGTTTTGTTTGTTTGTTTTTTGTATTTGAAGGAAAATTCTCCTGCATTGTTTTATTGTGCACTGTCCATTTCTGTGACATCCAAATAGTGTGAAATCATTTTGGGATCTCAAGGGAGTGAAAGAACCCACTGCTGCCATGATTACATCTAATTCACGACAACGATGTTCTTGGCGTCTAGGGATACTAATGGCTGTTACGAACTTCTTGTGGTCACGAGACTTGAGTGTGGTTGCAGTCAGCAAAACTATTGAACTAGCTTTGGAACATGAAAATGATTGTTTTGCATAATACTGGTGTTCAAAGAATTTGTGATCAGGTCATAATCTTGAATGAAAAATTATCTTGTTACTGGTGACATGGAAAGTTCCTGTCAAGTATGCTTTCAGGAGTTGGAAGTCACTTGACCTGGGACATGAGAAATCAGCATTAAGCTGCCCAAGACTATGAAATACTTACTTTTCGTATTTGGTTAAATATAGGATAAATGCGCTGTGCAGTTACAGGAAGAAAAATGTCAGAAAGTCTATTCTGCGTGTATCTAGTTTGTGAAAGTATTTCCTACACAGCATTGAAATAGGAAATGTGTCTTTATGGTGATCCCAGACTTGTAAAACTAATTCTGAGTGTAAATGACTTTTTAACATAAGCTTTACAGAGGTAATTGATAGTCCTCAAATTAAATATGAACTATTCATGGTGCTTTAGACTATGTAACTAGCTTCCTCTGTCTATTTCTTACTGGTTCCTTATCACTTCTTTCATTTTGTCCAGTTATAAATACAGGCCTATTTTTTTTTAATTAATTGGCGTAAGACAAAAACAATAATAAAATGAAAGCAAAGATTTTACAAAAAAAATCTATTATACCCAGCATATAAATTACATATTCTAATTGTCATAAAATAAACCTAAATGACAGCCTGTAACATCTGTAGATGTCAGACAGGATATGCATTTTCCTGTTGCTATAACTGAGTGGTCAAATATTTCTGATTTTGCAACAAATAAGATCTAGTTTATTGGTTTATTGACTTACCATGTTTGTGTACCTCTGTTTGAAACAACTGCTTCTAGAAAAGTTGAGATTCTTTTTTTGAAAAGAATTCATTTCCACAGAGATCATCTAATGTGGAAAAAACTGTTGACATATTAATTCTGGGTTAAAGCGCATAAATGTTTTGTGCCTGGTAACCAGGTACAAACATGAAACTTTACATATTGCAACCATGCTTTCTGTGTATTCAGAACTCTGATGATACTAATTCTGAAAGAAAAGTCATTAAAGCATTATGTACTGAGATGGTTGAATTAATTTTTATTTTTAATTATTTTCTGTAAAATTATAATGTACCTTGAGACCTTTTTCTGCAACAGGTTCTTTGGAAAATAAATACATAAGTGTATAAGAAGGAAAGAAGAGAAATCTTAAGTTACATGTCAAAATCTGATAAAACATTCTAATAGAGGGAAAAAAGGTAAGTAAAAACTTTATTTTTTTAATATTTACTCACTTCTGCATGTGCAGTACTTCAGTTGAAAACAAATCAGGGGCAATTTGATTAAATCTGCAGCTGCAAGTGAGGTTCTTCATGCATTATGTCTATTCAAGGTACTCAGATCTCAGGAACTTCATCAGCTGCCAATAGAGGTTCAGCTGATGCTAGTACATCATGCAACTGGGAAGATACTCGTTGTGCCAGGTAGGACCAACTGGGGCAGAGAGGATATTGTGAAGTTTTTAGCCTATCATCTGGTAGATCTGTGCTCCTACCGCAATTATCCTGAGTGCCAAACAGTTTTTTGATTATTTGTTCTGAATGCCTTGTGACCGTTTTAGATAGGGAGGTCCTAAACCTTCCAGTCTAGCCAGCTAGCTCCTAAGCTACAGAGGGATTCAGGTCCACGCTCGTGAAATGTACTTTCAGACACCTGACTTCCATTCATTTCATTAGGAATTAGGTTGAAAAATGAAGCTGGGACCAAGCGATTTGCTTAAGGTCAAAATGAAGACTGTGGTGGAGCAGGTGTTACAAGTGTTTCCCAAGTGTTACAGTGGTTCCCCAAGGAGTGTAGGAAGTGACAGCACATATTGAAGATAGATTTAGGTCTCTCTTTGTTTTCAATCCTGTTTGAAGTTTCATGGGATACTGAGACGAGAAGAATGAATAGATTCAGTAGGATAGGTCAAAGGAGTCTTTTAGATACTTTTTTTCTTCTGTCACAGTAAGCTTACTTTTTATTTAGCCAAAGAACTAACTATTTCAGTGGAAGAACATACATTTACTCTGAATTAACCATTCTGGATGTGAACATTAGCTGAGAATGAAGAAAATCAAATCAGAGAGATTCGCTATCACTCTTGTGTTTCTAACTTGCCTTAAGTATGCTGGATTTGAGTCTAATGCTTTTGCACTGAAGTCATATAAAACTTCTTGTGTCAATAACAGATAATACTCTACCTAATAACGCAGTACATGACAATGGAGAAGACAACTGCTTTTGCTTGTATGTATTTATACTTATGGAATTGTGATGCAGATCTATGCTGTAGAGAAGGGATGCTCCAGAGTGCTTCACTGTGTGTGTATCTTCATTGATAGGTGACCAACACCCCACAATATGCTTTGGAAAGAAATCCAAGCACATGTGTGGAGAGGCATCGTTGCCCTTTCTTCTCTGCCTTGTACAATCAAGGGAAAATGCTTGCTCAATACACTGCTATATCCTTGCCCTACTCTGTAGCCTCAACTGTATGTCTCACTTCTGTTCTAGTTAAGTCTTTGAAGATTTGATTTCAGTCAGAGCCCATGATATCTGCCCTTAGTGTGGTGCATCCACCATATGAATGAACTTTAATTTCTGCCTTTTGTTGTCTCCCTATTGGTACAGCTTTGTAATGAATTCAGGGTGTCATTCAGTGACAGTTTCTTCTTGCACAGTGGAGCCTGAATAGAGAAAACTGCAGAGGACTGTTGATGTGAAATAAAGGTACCTTTTGTTTTTCCAAATACAATAAGATATATTTGCATTACAACAAGTTACACATTCCACAGACTGTACTTGTCAGGGTATATAAATTCTGTTTCCTTAATGGGTGTGCTCTTTCAAAGTGCCTTCGATTTGCCCTGAATTCATTTGGAATTTAAGACACTGAATATTTTTCAGGTCTCAAGCATGAGGAAAGTTGATCTGTTTTGCGTTGAAAAAGGCAAGGATTGTAAGGCAGAAATCTATCATATCTTTCAAATTAAAGGTGGCTAAGGGATAGTAGCTCCTCTGTTAATTATTAAATATGAGCTGCAGATACACTATGAAAAATATGCTTTGATCACAAGTAAGGGGTAGAAAAGATTTTTGATTGCCTGTTTAAAAAGCATCATCGTATTTTATTGTAGCAAACAGATTTTCAGTAAAATAATGTTTATCTCATTGCAGAGAGTATGCTACAGGTATTATATAACAATTTATAGTTCAGGATATAGTTCTACATCCATGTATTTCTGTTATTTATCAGCACTGTTGTGATTTGGGACTTACAGATTGCAAAATTAAAGACAAAAATGCTACAAGGGTTTCAGTAAAAGAGATTTTATTCTTCTGAATAATTTCTAGATGATGATAATTTGTGAACATCTGCTCTAATAAGTGATATGCTGATTCAATAGGTTAGAAGGCAAGTGTGTTTTCTCTGTCTAGGAAAATATTTTCTTATTGCTCCTAGCTTAATGGAGGATCAATGTTTTTCCTAGCTTTGAAATATGGTGAAAATGGGAAAAGACACTAGTAAGTAGAAGTAATACTGAATTGTTGCTCCTTGACCTATCTTACAAGAAAATATTTCTAGTCTTGTTTAGTGATACTGGTGAAGTGAATTCTTAAGTGAAATGGTGTCTCTCTGAACAGATTTGCTTTTAAATAGATGCAAAAAAAAAAAAGCATTTTAAATTGTCTAGTTTGGGGCACACAGAAATTAGGATGTTCAGATCACTAGCTCTTCTTGAAAATTTCTATCCTGATGACTACTGATTTTGTTTCTTGGGAGGAAAGAACAAGACATATTTCAACATTTTTGATTTCTGCAGCTTTTAGTAGTTTTGAACTACGTCTAAGGGAGGTGACCAGAGAATCCACAATGTTATTAAGCATGCTCTTGGTTGTACTGGCACATGAAACAATATAGTGACTTAAAAGGTTTGCCTTATGCATGCTTTAATGTGTGCTAGATTGTAGCATTGTCCAAAGAAATACTTCTAATATTTTTGACCTCCGCTCTATGTATGAAAAGCTTCCCTTTTCATATATAAGATATCAGACTTACACTGAAAATGCACGTAACATGAACAGCAAGTTGAGGTGGCAAAAAGTACTAGGAAGCAGTGAGGAGTGGCTTTTCCCTAGGGGGCAGGGAGCCAGGAGCTGGGCGTGATCACACAGCTGCAGGGCAGGGGCCTCTCCAGCTGCGCCCCAAGTGAGGTAGCAGGGCAGGACTGTCAGGGGCACACAGGGGCAGCCCACGGCTTGGAACATCGCCACGGTTGTGGTGACAAGGCACGACCTTGTCTAAGGTCAAGCCAAGAAGTCAGTCTGCAGGTTGGTTTGATTTTTGTCTCTTAAACATTGAGTCTTACTTCTTCTGCATTTCCTTTCTTCTACTTAGCTACCTTTGCTGATGCTGGTATGTCTATGATTATTCTCCTAGCCCGTGCTGCTGTTTGTTTTGTGGAGAGAAATTACTTGTCCAGAACCTCTTCAAAGGCAAAGCTGGTTTTGAGCTGTGGAATGGTGGGGTCCCAAAGATGCTATTGTTAGTTATTGGGAAGTTGGGAAATAATTAAGGATGCTCTGATTTGGAATGACCTCTAGAAAGGTGTTACAGAGTTTTAGGTAGTATTTTTATAACTTTTGACTAAGATAACCAGTGGTTTTCTGTGCTTCATAAAAAATGCCAGGATTATCTTCATTTTGTTTTCCAAGGGTGGGAGGTGACCTATGCAGGTTGTATGTCATTTCTGCAGGTAGAATATGACTAGCTGTTGAAAAGGAGATTGAACCCAAAAGTTTAGCTTTCTGTGAACTCACAGCGTCTGGCATAGTGCTGTGAGTGTTTTCTGGATCCTTTCTCTGTGAGGAGCACTTAGTTTATGTGGCTTTCTAGGATAAATGAGTCCAAGAGGGTTCAGAAACTAAGTCCAGAATTTGTGCAGAATGACAGAAAAGTTCACAAATTCAGTATGCTGTGAGAGAAGTTGATTTTTTTAATTATTTTTCAGTAACAAGTTAAAAAAAAAATACTTTAATTAGAGAGATTCACAGCTGCCTTCAGAGGTAGATTCATATTATGCTCTCTCCAGTCTTTGAAATACAATACTTTGAGCACTTCCTGATGTACAACATGAAGGATTAGCATCCTTTTCTCATTTGGAACCTTTTTTTGTTTGTTTATATAAATAGGCAGTTTATGTCCTGTAACTTCATGCTGTTAAGGCAGTGCTGTAGCGGTTTGTCAGTGGTACTCAGTCCTTGGAGGAAGGGAGGGCTACAGAAGAAGTCCCACTGGAAGTGAATTGGAGGAGCTGCCTGGTGACTGCATTTGCACCTTGTTCCTTCAGCAGAAGCAACTGCTCAGCTCAAACAGGATAAAAAAAAAAAGTGTCATTGCATTGCTCTGAACCTGTATACCTTCTGCTCACACACTGTGAGAAGAAATGCTGAGGGTAGATCTTTTGAGCTGATACAGCTAGTATTAGATACTAAACCTTTTCACATTGATAATATTTCATACACTTGGGGAAAATACGTTTAAATCCCAGGATTGCGGAGAACTTGTCAGGAATTACTTTGCATCTGCAGTGACCCTTGATGCTTCAGATTGTGGAGATACTTTGCTTTTTCTTTCTGAAAGTTCAGATACCTTTTTTCAGATATATTCACAGGTAGTGGTCTGAGGTAATACTTGCCTGAAATCACTTAAGGTAGATCATGTTTCTGTTTTACTAGATGTTATTACCCAAATAGACTTGTAACAAACACGTTCAGAATTTTGTTTTCCTCACCCACACAAACATGCATGCTCTCTGTGCTAAAAGGAAAACAAAACAAAACAAAAAAACAACACTAAATTATTTATCACTATTTATAGGATAATTTATATGGTTAAATGTAGCTCCATATATAATATATATACATTCTTATGCAGAAATGAGCATCAAGCAGGGCGTTACATTCTGCAGGATTAAGAACCTTATTTACAAAGATAGGAAGATCTGCATCATTTTGCAGAACCTGATCCCCAAAAGTCTGAACCAAACTGGTTCATGGAGGAATATGTTTTGGAGCTTGGCCTCGTTTCTTTTCATACCACTGACTTTAATATTGGGCCATGTAAAAGTAGCATTTATTTTTTGAGAGAGGGAGGAGATCACAAATGCAGAAGTGGAATTCTGAGTATGTTAACGTGACACGGCACGTACAGGACATGGAGCAGTGCTCAGGTATTTGGGCTGGTTCTGAACAGATTTGCTGAGAAGCTGGTACAGCCAGGCCCAGAATGTGTGGGCTATTTGTGTGGGTCACTGTGAAATGTTTCTTCTGTAACGTTTCCTGTCCTGAGATAACACAAATCCCTTTGAAAGTTATTGCTTTGTGCTACAGAGATATTTATTTATTTTTTTTAATGTGTGTGCCTGCTTATCAGCTAGAGTAAATTAACATAACATTTGTGGAGTTCTGGAATGCTTTCTTGAAGTGATATTTTTATTTTCTTTGTGAGATGGAACTAAAATGAAAAGGAACATCCCTGTGAAAGAGTGGGCCTTCTGTTTTTTTCTTTGTTTGTTCTTTAAGAGTTTAGTACAAACTTTCCTCCCCTTCCTTCCCTTTAGATTTGTTTCTGTTTTCATTTGGATTCACTTTTTGTTTTTCTACTGCTAAGAATGTTGCAGACAAGATTTGGTACTCTAATACCAATAGAATGACGCTGAGAAGAGAATAGAGGAGTAGGACTTGTAACTATTTCTTTTTGGTCTACAGACATTATTCAGTCGGATCTTTAAATGATAAATTGATTTGTATAAGAACAAGCATCTGTATACATTTGTCATGAACTGAGTTTTATATTTTCTTTAGACACAAGCAGTTGCAACAAGTTGGATTTTACAGCTCTTGGGAAATTGTATGTTTAATTGCATATCCACTAATTTTATGTTCTGGGAGTCTGATATAGTTGATATTTTAGGCTGACTGGATTTTATTAATCTGAGTCTATTTTTTGCATTTTTATTTTAGGGACACAACAGTCCTGTTCTATGGGCGCTTTTTGTTTTCTGAAAGCGTTTATGTATTTTTCATATGAGATATGGTGTTTTTTATGTTCTTTTTTTTCCTCACCAAACATCCTGCAAATAAGCCATAATCATGCTGGCATGTATTCAGAGCGCTAGAGTACAGGGAACCGACTCTGACTGAATAATATTTACACATGGTTGGTGAATGCTATACTTTTATAAATACAACATTTACTTGTTCCAAACATTTCTGTTTTGAGATTTCTAAACTAAGGAATATTTTATATTTTCAGTCTATACAAAGGAGATTGTATGAAATGAACAATATGCTGATTCTTAATGCTGTAGTTAAATTTATACAAAATTTCTCACACTACTCAGTAGTTCCTTCTGCTATTGTTACATTCATGAAGAATTTTTCCATTTATTTTATAAATGCAGAGTTTGGTGGACTGGCCATCATCAACATAAAACATTAAATGGTACTGCAGACCAAATTAAAAAAAGTGATTTAGATTATCATCTGCCATCATAACATCTAGGAGGTTCCATTCATAGTATCTCTCTCGTTACTGTAGAAAGAAAAGTATATATTACATCCAACTCCCTGAAGAGCTATTTTCAAATTTAATGGATCCAAAATGGTCGTGAGTGATAAAATGAACCACTCAGTAATGATGCATTTCTGCAAAGGCTCTGGTACTCCTTGCAGGTCCAGCATACTACCAATATTGCCTATTTGCAGTGTTTCTCCATGATTACAGCCTGTATTACTGCAAAGGAGGATTCTTTGAGGAGCTGCAGAAATTATAAATCTATTTGGGCATGCTCTACCTGTTGCTCCTGAATCCACTCAGTCTTTATTGCGTTCTTTTATAAGAAAGAGACTTCGGGGGGGGGGTGGGGGGGTGGGTAGAAGAGAGTGCTGTGAGAATAGGTAACCCTTACTTACATGTGATTATAAAGAATGAGGGATATTGTTTGTTTTCTACTCATCATTTACTTTGCAGACAACTCTTCCAGAACTATATGATTTGTCCTACCAGGTTTTAAGTACATAACTGCTTGGCAATTTCCTCAGATAGAAGAAGCGAATTTCAGGCACCAGATATGACAGTTGAGATGAGGAGTCCTTTCTTTTCCATTAGCTAGATTTTTCTCTTCCTAATCCAAAGTGATTACCAGTTATGAAACTTACTTCTTGAGGGTCATCTCTTTTTCAGCCTGTATCAGCATGCATTTTTAACTGAATTACCCTTGGTTGGCTAAGAGGTGATCACTGAAGAGACATTTCTATATGCTATGGTTTTTTTTTTTTTTTTCTATCTGAAGCCTTGGAAGGGGAGAGGTAATGTTCTGTTGTCACAAAAATGAACTGATGGGATATAGAATCATTTCCATTTGAAAAGACCTCTAAGATCATCTAGTCCAACCTGGCACTGCCAAGTCCACCGTTAAAGCATGTCATTAAGCACTACATCTACACGTTTTTTCAGTGTTCTTAACTGTACGTGACCTAGTAAGAAAACTCAGTAACTAACAAGAGAAGTATCATTTTAGCAGAGAACAAATTACATTGGATGTATCTGGTTTCTTTTACAGTAAAGAATATCATTACTAACCTCTTTCAGGTGTCTTTTACTTAGCTGCATAGGAAAGTGAGTAGTCAAAGAATACAAATAAACTCAAAAGCAATTGTAAAATGCTATCTGACTTGGAAAATGATGGCAATATAAAAGTGAATTCAATATCTTGCTAAAGGTTCTCTTTTTACTTTTGTTTCTAGTCCATTCTTTGCTGTGGTTCTCTTGCTATGATGACGTTCTTATAAGGACTATGGAGAAATGCAGATATACAAGAAAGATGACTTTTATGAGAAGTGAGGAAAATTAAGTCCCACAAAGTTTGGGGAATTTGGTTGTTATAATATTTTTGATGTTCCTAAAATGACTAAAAAAATTCTAATTATGAAAAGCAATATCAAGCTTTACTGCACTCTGATTAGTGCTATCAGTCACTAATATGTTCTGTTCAGGAACTGATGACACAAGATGGCTTAAATATGCAGTACGTTATTATTATGGATAGGTTCTAAATTTACTGAAGTATTTTGCCTAGTGCTGCAAAGTGTGAATTTCTGTCCAGAATAGCATAGTGTCTTATATTGATGTTTATGTAGTTATTAGAACTTTAGCCTTGAAATAAGTTGCAAAAGAACAGAATTGCAATTATAACATAGTAACCGAATACACATAGGTTTCAACACAATTAAAAAATTCTTAAAATGTAAAGACAAACCAGTCAATGCTAAAACGTACTGAGCACAGTCCTCTGGTTGAGAGGACTTCTTACTTTTTTTTTTTTTTTTTTTTTTTTTACTTTTTTGTTTAGTTTAAACAAAGATTTATTGTACCACCTTCTCTCTGTCTGTACTGGTTAGAAAATACTGATGTCCTGGTTTCAGTTAGCACAGAATTAATTTTCTTCCTAGTAGCTGGTGGAATGCTGTGTTTTGGCTTAGAATGAGAAGAGTGCTGATAACACCCCGATGCTTTAATTGTTGCAGAGCAGTGCTTATACTAAGCCAAGGACATCTCAGCCTTTGCTCTGTCCTGCCAACGGGCAGGCTGGGGGGTGCAGTAAGAGCTGGGAGGGGACAGACCCAGGACAGGTGACCCAAACTAGCCAAAGGGGTATTCCATACCATCTGACGTCATGCTAAACAATATATAGGGGTGGCTAGCCGGGGGGAGGGGGCCGGACTGCTCGGGGTTAGGCTGGGCATCGGTCAGCGGGTGGTGAGCAATTGCATTGTGCATCACTTGTTTGTACATACTATTATTACTTTCGTATTATCACCATTGTATCATCATTATTATTATTGTTATTATTATTTTTGTTATTTTTTTTCCTGTCTTATTAAACTGTCTTTATCTCAACTCACGGGCTTCACTTTCCATTTCTCTCCCCCGTCCCAGAGAGGGAGGGGGGAGGGTGAGCGAACGGCTGCGTGGTGTTTAGCTGCCGGTCGGGTTAAACCACGACAACTGATTAATTTATTGTGGTGATCAAGGATTCAATACTGATTAGAAATACTTTTAGTCATTACCACAGTTTATAGTAGCCTGTCAGTTGTCTTCTGTGTTCGCATGTACCACAAACATCCACTCTCATACAGGCATCCTAACTTCTTTCTGACTTGGCTGCAATTGTTATCCTGAGTTAGCATTTGCAATTGTATTATATAAAATGAAGTGATCCCATTTCATAACTTAGCTATTGATTTCTGTGTAAATATAGATTCACAGACAAATTATACAATTTTGTGTAAGACTTAGTTACAGAAAATGTAAATAGTGTAAATGCAACTTTTGAGGAATGATCATTAATTAAGGATAGGTATTGGAAAATAAAGCTCATCTTTGTGGTCCATTGTTTGCACTGGAAAAAGTCTTCTAGTAACCAGCCTCTAGGTTATGAATACAGTTTTTGTTCTGACTTAGTAGCTGAAATATTTAGTTATTTTCACATCATAATTGCTGGAGGAATAACAGTTTGACAGTTAAACAAATAGTTTATAGTTAGTCAGGAACTTCTTTGTCAGAAATGTGGCTTTTTCTTCCTTGCCTCTCTGGAAGATTTACTTATTTAATGGAGGTAACACTGCAACATTTAATGCTGGATGTTGGTTTAGTTTGTGTATGCAAATTATATAACTTTTAAAAAATAGTTTTTGTGTGATATTTGTATATTTGGTGCATTACAGGGATTAATTGTTATAGTGTCTTTCTGCCATAAGCTAATCTTCAGAATACTTTTGAATTAACAAAAAAAAAATTAAAAAAGATCCACATATGGACATTAATTCACAGATGTTAGGAAGCATGCACTGTAGTTTGTCTTACATCACTTTTTATGACCTCTGTATCCAGTTACTTAATGTTATAGAAATCATTTTTTCCCACTTGCAGTGCTATAGATTTTTTTTTTCTCACTTGTAGACTAGTAAATATTGACCCCTGTCTTTTCAGTAAAGTGCATCACCTGATGACAACAGCCCTTTGCTACGTGGTTTGTTAGGCTAGAAAAAAAGTGTCTTTCTCTACACTTCTGTAAAGCTGCAGAAAACCCATTCACTGTCTCCCAAGGCAGAATGCTGAGCTCTCCTGTTGTTCAGGAAATGCATGGCGAAGTAGGCGGTAGGAGCTGAAAGTGTAAAGAAGAGTGACCCCAGAAGCAAGACATTCAGAAACTGTTGTGAACTTCCTGCAGAGTGTTGTTTATGTAGTATCGTGAAAGCAATGCACGTGTGTGATAGATGAGTAAGTCACTACGGTCAGCCAGTTAAGTAATCTTTACTCTGAAATGCATATGAATTAAAAAGAGTTGGAGAGGGTAATGTAGAAGGCGGTTCAAGATAGTATTAGAGTGTAATTGCTTGTGATCTTGTTTGGCTTAAGACACTGGTTTTAGAAGTTTGTAATCAGGAGGAAGGTGATGCACCAACCTTATATTATTCATACATCTGGTTTAGGCAAAAAAAGTTAAATTGAAAGAAATTCGATTTATTCAATTAAACTGTGTTATCTTTTGATAGTAGATTTAAATATGATACCCTCTGCATTTACAGTAAGAAATATTATTTCATAAACTGCAGCTGAGGGACTGTGTTAATTATACATACTTTATGTGAATATTTCAAAAACTGTTGAGCTCTATCAGTCATTTCCCAGAGTAACAACTTAATGCTGAGATCTAGTCCTTGTGGAAAAGGATGTTGTCAGGAAATCGTGGGGGATTCATCTTACTCTTCCCTCTTTCTGTGCCTTTTCATGCCATTTGGTATGTCATTCTTCCCCAACAAAGCTAGACCAGCACTTTCTCCTGCTAGTTGGAGTTCAACTGCAGTCGTTCTGCTTTAGGTCTTTGTGTTTGTATGGCTTCCAAAGGAAAGTTTGTTGCTTCCTTCATTTTCCTCAGTAATCAGGCTTTTAGGGATGCTGGCAGGTAGTGTCTCGGCAGTTTCCAATGCTGTCAATAACATTGAAGGTTATTTAACAAGAAAATTTGCTCTGTCTGTATTTGACAGGGCTTTTTTTTTAATTTATTTTTTTTTTTTTTTCTTTTTAAATGCTGTTCTGAGGGCTGCTTTGCACTGCTGGAGTTTGTGAGGAGGCATTCCTATGGCTTCACCACATCTACTTCAACATTACACCAAGATAGATTATAAGCATTTAAAGTAGCTGTTGCAGATGCTGTCAGCAAGTGAAAGCAACCATCACAGTACCATAAAAGGACAGATTACAATTTAAAAATCTCTATGTTTGGTGATCAGAGGTGCTTTGAAAGACACTACAAATGGGCACGAACTTGCAGATAACAATAATTCAGCAAAACAATTCTCTCAGATCCATAGGAATGTTTTGAGGCTCACACTGGTGGAAGGTAATACCACAGAGAGTTGTTATTGTGGCACTGTCATTCTTAAAATATTCCTTTAAAATGAATGACAATTTTACTTGCCAATCCAGTAAAAGTTTAGGCAAGTTCAGACCCGTGTGATTTCAGCTCCCATGCAAGGCAGTAAAAACAACAGTATGCTGAAGAGTTTCAAAGACAAGCTTTTAATTTAGACAAAGTGGAGAATACTCAGGAAAAGCTTGGTTAGAAGACCAGTGAAGTGGTAGAATGAGCAAAAGAATGAATGTTTGTAATATAATTTACAAAAGAAAGATAAATTTTTAAAATCATTCTTGAGCTCCCTGAGCTCCTTTAAAATTGATGAATGAATACTCCAGTAACTGAAAAGGGCTGAGAGCAGTGCTGAAAGAGGGACTCGAGAATAAAGAAAAAGGACTGCAGTATTTAAGAGCTGAAGAATAGAAAAATGTAGAAGCAACTTCTGGAGAACTGGCAAAAACAAAGCAAATTACAAGATTGTAGTCAGACACAGGAGCCATGTAACATAGATGGAGGTAGAAAACATTGTTTTGCTTTGGCGTTCCAGATTTACAGGATATGCTTTACAATTATTTGTCAACTTAAACTCCCTACCACAGTTTATTCCTCTCTCTTGCCTCCCAAGCTTCCTCTTGTACTACCTTTTTTTTTTTTTTTTTTTTTTTTTTTAAATGTGCCCCAGCGTTTTTTGTGAGATTGATTGAAGTTTTCTGTACAGTTTAGCATAAATCTGGTTTTCTTGTCTGTACCCTACAAACATCTTGAAGTTTTATGTTTATTCTAGAATGTCTGCTGTGTGACTAAAGTTGGGGAAATATGCCACCAAAAATGCTGCCAGTATTTATTTACCTGCATTATTAAGCTGTCATTGATGGTAGGTGGCCCCTTGGTTTTCCTCAAAGATCTGACAGTGGCTTTTCAAATACCTTCTTTCTTTGACTTGGTTGTTTTTAAGAAGTCTGTGCCATGTTTCTTTATGCTATGAAAACACAGTTAACAGGGTATAGCTGAGAATGGAACTGCGCCCACTACATTACTTCTGGCTCTGAGGTACAGTACGTGTCCCTGGGGACAAATTCTGCTCTTCACATTAGCTGTATGTGTGTAACTCAAAGCAGTTTTTCCATCTGTGTCAAGTTTGTTCAGATCTTATATAAACACTGGCTTCAGCAGTTATTCTAGATGCTTTGAAATAAACTGTTACGCATTTGATTTTGGGAAAGCCTACGCTCTGTCCAGAAACAACCAATTTTTCGTTCTCTGGCTATTTGGTTGTTTCCAATGTTTGTAGCCAGTTATCTATAAATATTTGTGGTTTTGAAACCAACTTGACCCCAGTGTTAAATCACATAACTGATGCTACCCACTAAATGTTATTTGTGACTGTCTGCCAGTTCCAATAACTACTTTTCTTGGTCTGTTTGTGGTACTGGCACAGCATATAATGGGGAGCTGTAAAAAGGCTAAAAAATTGGTTGGCTTTTTTTTTTTTGTGTGTGTGTAGTAGTTATTAATTTCCATTCATAGTGGGTCTCTGCCAGTTTGTTAGAATGAGTGAGAACATGCTGTTCTCATATTTCTGTATGTTTTACAGCAATCTCTAAATGACAGATGCTTTTTGGCTCTGTGCCTGTGTGCTGTGTAGTTTACCATGTTGAAATTTTGCAGTTTGCTTCTGTCAGTGTTGTGGAGCTGAGTTTTCATACCTGCTGTGGATCTCAGTGTTCTCAGCCCATCTCTGTGGGGAGAATTACAACCCTCATGCGCTGAAGTGTTATTCTGACAAGCTAGAATGCTGTATTAGATAGCTCAGCATTAGTTTTGCTTAAGATAAAAAAAAAAAAAAAAAAAAGATATTTAGAAATGTTCATTTAATATAGAGTCACACTCCTGAACTAGCAGTAATTGGCAGTACTCCATTTATTTAAATGGAGTTAAATAAACTCATACCACACTACCTGGGGTAAGAGTCAAGCAAATATTGAGTCTTTCATGAGCCAAACATAAATGAATCTGAAATTCCTGTTTTCTAATGTTTGTGTATTTAGAAGGGACTAATGTAATGGCTTGTTAAATAACGGCACTGCTTCTGGTTACTCAGAATTAAACTTATAAAAATGCTGATTCCAATATTCTTGCAGATAAGATGAATTGATCCCACAATGAACCTCTTCATTATACCCCATACACTAACCAAATGATTTGGAATCTGTTTCAATATACTAAGACCCGCATTTTAAAGGAGTCACAAAATTTCTCCTACCTCTGAGGCACATGTTTTACAACTGGAAGTTTCAAACTGCTGAAGAAAGAACTGAGTTAAAGCCCTAGCTCAGCAGCACCACCCTGACAAACTTTTCAGCTGCAGCCATTCGGCAATGATGCCTTCTGGAGCAACGTCACTTAGGCATGTATGCTGCCTCCACCTGAAGAATGGGGGTGCAATATGTGCAGTTCTCCCTGGCCAGGCAGCTCTCTCTGATGTCTGTAGACTTTACAGTCAGAAGACTGGGGGTCTGCAAGTGTGTTTTGCCTCTGAGTGTGTGTGGGACGGGGGAGTGAGGGGCAGGAGAGGGAGCAAGGGAGAAGTGGTATGTTGTAAAGGGAAGTTCTTTATACCAACAAAGCATGAAGCCACTGGAAGACTTCTGATCTATTTTATTTTATTTTTTCAAAAATGTGTCCTGCTCTCAAATATTTTCACTTTGATTTTGGACCGATTTTCCTAATACCATTGCTTGTTTCCTGACATGACACTAGTGGTTTAGAAGTTGCAGCAGTGCTGGATTCTGATGCCTACAGTATCAGCAATTTCAACACTGTTGAAGCCTGTTTGCTTTACTTGAGCTACTCCAGCTTGAGCTACTGTACTCTTCTATCCTACCTCAACTGCTGTGATTATGCCAAGCTTGCAGATGCCTGATTCTCATCAAAGTGATGTACTTGGGTACAAGCTTGCGTGGACTATTTAAATCTAATAAATCTGTGTAAATGATTCAAGTGGCTAAGAGGTAGATGTGATTTGACAGATGAGAGTTGACATAGAAGTTTTATTTTCACAATATATATTCTAGTGGTAAGAACAGGAAAAACAAAAAAAAAATTGAGCAGCAGATTTTTTTTTCTCTGTTCTAACACAGGAGCATTATAATTAATGCTTATTTTCCTTTTTTTTTTTTTTTTCCCATTGTTTTTCCCCCATCATGAGTTGCAGTAATTGTTCCCTGAGAATTTGGTGGTGGAGGGTGATTTCTCACTGTTCACGTCAATAATGTTCCTCTGTAACACTATTAGGTGATGACTAGTAGCTTCAGTGCAAGTTAATAAGTTTTCAGCTATGTTTTATCTTCTCATTCTTCAATTCAGGTTTAAGTAAGCCTGCTTTACTTCATAATGGGGATAAGCTAAGTCTGTACATACAATCAGTTATAATAGCTCATCTGACAAGCAAGAGCAGGTAAGCTACTCTATCCTGGTTTTGCTAGGTCGTGTGCTTATTTCCTTGTCATGAACTACATTAATGCATATCAGGAGTAGTGCTGTAAATCTAATTAAATATGAAGCTAAATGTGATGCAAAGTGTGAGGTGAGAATTAGGTCCATTTGAACTGTGAATAAGGCATTTTGTAAGATGGGAAAATACTTCTCAAGGAAGTCTGTCTAAATTGGGTTATGCATGAAAGAAATATAAATTGACATGTAATGTGCTGTTGATTCTTTCACAGCTGTCAAATGTAGATGGGCAGATCTTGAAGCTAACTGGAAATCTCAGGAATTAGGGCAGCATTCAGTGTCTGAGCAGCCATCTTTGGGAACTGTGTCTATTTCTAAGTGCCTTTAGGCCAGCATCCTTAGTGTCTGGGAACGTTTGGGAGCATACACTTAATGCCTGCATTGAGTGCTGTACATATTTCACTACTCCTGCTGTATCAACATCATTGCTATAATCCCACATTTCCCTGTAGAACACTCTGTATATATAGTCAAGGTTTTGCTTCTCGCTGTGCTATCAAAATTGCTGTGTAGATAGTAGCCCGATTGTCATTAGGGAAGTCTCATGGAAATGTTTCTTTACAAGTTCATGTTAGCACAGAGCAACCCTTTCACCCTTACATTAGCCCAACAGATTGCTTTAATGAACAAACATTCTCACAGCTTAGCAGGGTGCAAGAGTGTACTGTGGTGTGCTTAATCTGCACAGTGCATGAAATTTTTATTTTTTTTTTCTTCATGGAGAAAGGTTCCCTAGGTAGGTATCTTTGAAATACCTACCTGTCATGAAATCAGTGACAGCACTGCATGAAACCTATGTGGGAGTAAAAATCTTCTTCTTCCAGGGCTGGGGAAGATCTCAGAAAAATATTGTTGGCCTGCCACGTCCAAAAGCAGTAGTGTGTGAGCCATGAGATCATTCTTTCCTTGAAGGAGGTGATAAGCATCATAGCATTGGTTAGTAAAACAGACCTTTTTCATATTTCAAGCCATAAGAGGATAGGTCCTTTAGGATTGTGGCGCAGCCTGAGCAGAGCTATGCAGCAGGTTCAGGCATGGCTGGTCATACCACGTTCAGCAAAATCTGGAAGGCAGGAAACTAGTTCCAGGGTGTGAAAGTAAACTAACATTCAAAAATAAATGTGACTGTGTTTTCAAGGTCGGCTTTTTTAAACTTCACAGCCTGGAATGCCAAGCTTTCAATACAAGGTAAAAGGAAAAAAAACAGAACAAAAACAACACGTTTAAAGTCATACATATAGGAACCTCTTACATGGAAAATAATACATTTTAATAGGCACCTATGCTTCCTATTCCCACTAATTTGCAAGTGTGGCATGTGAGGTTACTTCTAGAGTGTACTAGCATACTGCTCCAGTCCTAGCAATTTCTTCTATAGTTTCTTTCTTGGGGACTGTATTTTTTACCATATTAGCTATCCGGCTGCAATTGTTATGGTAAAATACGCAAACTGTGCACTACAATATATAATACAGTATGGCTACTGCAGTGTAAAGCAAAATTACTGTAGCCAGCAAGTAAAATATTCCTGTATAAAATAGATACCAGCTGTGAAGTAAAAAGTACTGAAAAGCTGTGCTTTGGACTGTGACTCGGTAGTTAGAAAGAAACAAAACATCTATGGTTGGTAGAAAAAAGAAGGAGCTCTGTATCTACGTACAATGAAGGGGAGGGTATCCCATTTCATGTGTATTTGTCTTAGAGAAATAGGAGACTTAAGTTACAACCGATTCTTTGGCAACTTGCCAATTAATTTTTTATTTTGGCTAAAACAAGGCATACCTCTCTTCAGGCAGCTTTGACTGTGAGAGTTCAGCGTGGTGCTTGTTATCTACTGGTGCTTGCTAAAGAACAGCTTGAAACAGTAGCACTGGAAAGTGAGATTTGTCCTCAGTTGTCTTAACGTGATGTAACCATCAAAGACAAATTAGGTCAGCATATTTAACTGCTTTAACAGTGAATGCTATGCCAATAACTTTCAACAGTTCATTTGTCCATGAGAAATGCCTATATATTCTAGCAATATAGATAGCATTTATGCAATTAAGACTAGGTTTTGCTTTTATTTATACAGATTATAGCTCAGTAGAATTCGATTGAGTACCTCAGAACTTACTCATATCTAAATGTGTACTAGATTGTATTTAGCTTTATGCAAATAGGTAGTGGAGGCGGAAAACAGAGAGCTTTTGCTTTGCTGTCCCTGAGCCAGGTTCACGTACAGGCTCTGTCCTTGTAATCAGGAGAGCAGTGACTGCTCCAGGCTGGTGACTGCACAAGGTTAACCTCCTACTTAACACCCAGTGTCAGTAGGCAGAGTTTTGTGTGTTTCTTTCTGCAGCCCTGACCATGACAACATTTAAATCACTGAGTTTTAAACTGTGGCCTGTGTTTTTGAAAATTTTATCTATAAAGCTAAATCAATAATACATTTCAGTTTATCTTGCTTTTTAACTTAGGTTGAACAATATTTATACTAAACATTTTTGTTTGTTTGTTTTATTTTTTAGTGTCAGGTTTGTATGCAGCCTGCATGGAACTTCCTGATACTGCTTCTATACTTAAGGCTAATCATTAATTTAAGCTGTCCTGACCAATTAAAAGAAAATGGAACAAAATTTTAATCAAATCAGTTCAGTTGGAGGCATAAATCAAGGAAGTCCATGGATTTCATTGAGCGAAAAATGTTCTCTTCTGCCTATAACTGCCACTTTCAGAAGCTTTGTATTTCTCAGCAGTTCATTGGTCTGGAATGAGTTGGTGAAAGAAGCCAGCTCTAAAGATCAGGATTAACTTAATCAAATAGTGGACTGAACATAATCCTGTACTCAAATTTAAACTTGATTGTGCCTCAGGATTCTGTTTGCATGATGGATCTTATCAACTTTCAGCCTGTTGGCAGGAGGGAAATAAATTGTATAACTATACTATTTCAGTGCACCAAAGTTAATTGAGTTTCCTGACCGGTTTGTCTGTTTTCATTAATAAATTCTCTAAATAAAATCATTCAGAGAATTTTCTTTTTAAGATCCTGGTACTCATTAGTGTTAATACATTGTTAACACTAAAAGTCCACATCAGCTCTACTGCTGTGCCTGGCTGTACTCATGAATATAATTCCTATTCATTTAGCTCACTGTATGCTAGTGGAATAGAGGTAAATTTTTAAAGCATCAGTAACTTGTTATCCTTGTTTGAATTTAGGATGACAGTTTTTATTGAATCCTGCTTGTATACGTTATATCTTGTGTGGAAAAAAAGGAGTTGTGTATCCTTAGTTTTTAGCCTTCCGCTGAAGCTGAAGTTTCATTTCAAGACAAGCTGCCTGGGATCTTTTCAGAGCACCTTGGCAGTAGATTCTTATTTGTTTCTTTTGCCATCTTGGGAGGCAATATCTTTCTGACATACCCCAAACATTAAGGACATTTAGTTCTTTGCTTATGTAAACTGCAGGTTAATTCATTAAGAGAGAAAACATATCTCCTAGTAAAAGTTGAAGACAAGGGAGATCCGGGCTCTGCTTCCTAGAATCTATGCATCTATCAGTCCACAGGCCTCGAAGATAGCTATAAGGAGAGGAATGTTTTTTATCCCCAGATTTGATATAATGACAAGGATGTAAGTATATATTGGAAAGTTACCCATAGAGCCAAGAACCTAGAGTGAAGAATGCCACTTAAATCTGCAAATAGTTTTCTTTTGTACGGCTTAAAAGTTTACTTTTTTTTTTCTTTATCTATTTTATCTCAATAGTTTTAGTTTTAATAGTTATTATTTCTTATGAAACTATATTGATAAATCATAAACATCAAAATTTAACACAGCTTTGGAAATAAAATAAATGTAAGGGAAAGCAAACAATGTCTAAGCTTTAGGTACTTCAGACTTAAGTTTTTCTTTTGAAGTTTCTTGAGCAGAATAGAGCATTATTCATGATGTGTTTTACTTCTTGACAGTTTTAACTGCAATAATGACCAAAACTCTTTATATGAAGTTGATATCATTTTTGATAGTTGTTCCTGAAGTTATTTTTTATACATGTTGTCCGGGTTGTTCCTGGAGTTATTCTGTATGAGAACAGAGAAAAGGAAAGCTTATTATACCATAAGCCTGACAGTTGCTTCATATAAGCAGAGTATTGTAGCTATCAGAGGGAGAGTGATCTAGTAGCTGTGTGTGACATTGCAGTTTGTAAGCCTAAGCCTTGGGCAGACTGTTTAACCACTGTGTGTGCCAGTTAACTCGCCATGAAGTGGGATGGCTGCACTACAAATGATGAGACAGTGACAAGGATGGGACCATCCTTGTATCCTAGATACAGAGCCCAGAAGTCTATAGAGACGCAGCTGTCTGTTTTGAAAAGATACTCAAAGTTTGTTTGTTTTATAGTAATATTGATGTTTGCAAGGCTGTATGTTTTAATTAATATAGTCAAAGATAATTTAGAGCTGCTTGTGATGCAAGTCAGTATCCTCTCTTCACAGATTAATGACTAGAAAGTATCTTAGATCCTCAGGTTAAGATCCTTTTATTTTTATCAGTGCAGTTCTATTACCTGAGTCAGGACTTAGATAAAGTAGGAGCAGTTGTGTTATGCAGAACAGTGCTGATAACCCATGCAGAGATATTTGTTAAAAATTGTGCTTACTTTGCTGCTGAGGGTCTTGAAACAGAATGAAGACAGAAAGCAAGACTAACCAAAATGTGCTTTGGTTATGTGCACAGACATTCACATGTACAAACATTAATGAGATGTGGCAGAGAGGAAAGTAATTGAAGAATTCAGCTGTTCAGCACAATTACACATGTACACATGCACACACAAAACATTGTGTTAGCAGCATGTGGATCCTTAATAGCACTATTTCATATTCTCTAGCTCACTGAAGTCCTCTGGCTCCCTGTTAAAGTGCTGGTTTCTTTTCTGTTGTCTTCCAGCTGTTGCATTGCTCTGACTTCTGTTGCCTGTACAAGCCTAATAGCTTGCTTTTCCTGTTACTGCCATATGAGGATAGAGGAATGGTAGCCACATTTTCAGTTTGCAGACCATTGCTGAGGGGTAGCATCATAAAGATTCACAGCTTCTGTCAAGCCAGTGGGGGAAAGGGAAATCAAATTTAGAGGTGACATTACTGCTGAACTTGTATTTCTGTTCATCATATTAGTCCTCTGACTTTAATTTTATTCACACTATAATTTAGTGAACAACCTTTACTGTTGCTGAAGACAATAAGAACTGTGTGGGAGCCCTCAGTTCAGGCCCTTGAATTCCGTTGATTTCTCAGTCTGTTTGTGCAGCCTGCTTTGAAGGAAGCCTTTGCTCAAGTCCTGACTTAAAACTCTGTAACAGGCCTCTGCAAATAGTACTTGTTATAAAATATCCCTTAAAGCATATGAAATACATACCAGTTCCTTCCAACTTTTAGTTCTTGTGGTTCTCCTCAGTATATACAGTACTAAGTTTCCTTTCCATTCCGTTTCCTATTTCATGTATATATTTTCTTTTACCTCTGTACAGAGTTTTTTCTTTAATTATTTGTCTGCTACTGATTATTAGAGTTATTGAGGAAAACTGTATTTAAGCTGAGTAAGTTAGATTTACAGTGGGTATGTGTTTCATAAGATGAAGAATGTGAAATATTATTAATTGACTAATGAGTTCTAATGATTTCTAACTCTAGTGAAGTCAACATTTGCCATTGAGTGATTTGACATATACTTGAGGTAATACTAATCAACGTACTGCCCTAACTATAATTTACTGCTTTTGTTGTTATTCTGTAATACTGTTGGGTCCACTATGTAATTGTGTAACTTGACAGGATGTACATTATATTTTACAATTTAAACATTCTTTTTCTGCTCAAGTAAAGGATAATTCTTTATATGGCAGTGTTGCATTCAAGGTAATTTCTGGTGTTTTCTTACACGTGGATTAACGTGCCTTCGTTTTCATTCTCTGTGTCCTGTCATCACTTAGCCATGTCTGTTTAGGTCATGATTATGCACTGGAATTTTCTAATGCTTATATTGGAATAATACTTCTAATGTTAAAATATTAAGTTATTAGTAAGTGCTTAACCCAAAAATTCTGTACAAGTGGGGAGCTCCACCCCATCAAATTCTACTCAAACACTGTCCAAATGCACTCACTGAGTTACAGTATATGAGGCTTAGTTTGTAATCTTTTTGTACCATAGACTGTTTATTTTTTTTTTGTCTATAAAACTGACTCAGCACATTTTTAGTTAATAGAAAATGAGTGAATAGAATCAAGGTACTAAAAACTTCTTTGCTTTGTGAAGCTTCCTGATAGGGATAATATTAAAGAAGGAAAATCCCTATTGTCCAAGAAAAAAGTATTCTCAGGTCCATGCATGCAGGCAAAAGTTCAGAATATAGGGACTATATTCCTATATTTTTTTCTTTTACAAAGCTGGCAGACTATAACATGCATTGACAATTTTATCAAACGTATTGTGTCTGTACAGTAATTCTGTTAAAAGCTCAATGTGTGACACTATTCTTAAGTCCAGTTTATGCTGCATGGATGTACCCATCATTGCAACAGGCTTGACTTTCGCCGTATATCAACTGTTTTTCATAACATAGGATTCTCAGGTTTCTTGTTCTCAGGTTTGTGTTCTGCCTTTTCTTTGTGCTTAGCTACATTTGTTCCAGATACTTAACTGATATATGTAAATTTACTACTGTTCTCTTAGCATCCTAGTATTTTTAAATGGACTTTTAGGAGATTGTCTTTTAGCAGTAGTCAATGGAACTTTTCTGGATTATTGTCTATGTTACAAAAACCAGGATTCAACCTATAGCAATCCGTGTGACGTGATTACATTTTTAGAAGAAGAGTTGTCAGTATTCTGCAGTGTCAGAGACAGCAGAAGCACAGTCCTTTTATCCACAGGGTTTGAGGTACATATTTCATGGATCCTCGGGGATCCTGGTTTAGTAAGAAGCATTTTTTCCCTGTTAATTCCTAGTAAAATATATAGGTTTCTATTTTAATCACACTAGTTCTGCTTTGATGCTGCACAAGGGGATTATACAATACATTCTTCTGTGCTGATTGTTATCCTTTGGTAGTAATTTATGTTTACATATTATCCAAAGTCTGTGGTCCTGAATGTTATTCTTGGCTATGCTTGTGTAACATTATTGGAGACAGCGGCATTTTGAAGGTGTGACTGAATTAAGAATCTGATCAGTCAAGCAAAAAAAGCAGGTACTTTTCCCTTTGCTTTCCTGAGCAGAAAGAATTATCTATCACCAGCTACCAAATGGCATTTCTATGCCTGCAAATGGAGGTTTTAAGCCTCGGAATCTCACTATTGTTGACAGAATTGTTTTTCTGTGACTGTGAGCCTTGTTCTGTGCTTCTGGAAGGATGCATGAAGACTTGAACCTGCAGTTTAATTCTTGATACCCAAAGAAAGCACTGTGGCTTCACAGCATGCATAGATGTTCTGTTGAATCAATGTTTGGGGAGATTTTGGATGTAAAATTATAGTCAGGTTTACTCTGTAAGTTTTAGCTACTGTGGCTGAAAATGGATATACTACTCTTCATTGGAAAAGTTGAAGCTAAACAGTTCAGCAGGGTCTGTCTATTTTGTTCATTCAACATAGCTGATATCTAGCTTCTGGTAGTTTCAGGCAGGCTTTATACAGAACTTGAAGTTCTTACATCCAAGGCAGTGGCCAAATTCTGTCTTCATTCCTTTGAATCCAGAATTAACTGTGGGATTAAATTTGAGTAGCTGCAGAAGAAATTAAGTTCTTGTTATTTTATTTTATTTTATTTTATTTTATTTTATTTTATTTTATTTTATTTTATTTTATTTTATTTTATTTTATTTTATTTTATTTTATTTTATTTTATTTTATTTTATTTTATTTTATTTTAATGTATGCTCTCTGAACTTTGCATATATTTGTCCTTTTTTTTTTCCAATCTTCTAGCTGGAGAAAATTTTTATCACCCTTGATCTGTATGCTCTAATAGCTGAATGTTTTCAGAAGATACAGAGCTTTTGGTAAATCTGGGTTAGTCTATGTCTGGAGGAGTGCAATATTGTAAGAAGTACTATATAGAATCATGGATGGAGAACTTTACAGAAGATGTACTATAGAGAAGTCTTTAGGCCCTTCTGATATTTTGCTGCAGCTATGCTGAAACTTTGTTGTGCTTTACAAGGCATTCTTTGTAAAGTCAGAATTTGCACCGGTTTTGTCTACCTATTGATTGTATGGGTAGTTGTTATTGAACTTTACAAAGTACCCCTGCCTTAAAGCAAGAGGTCTCAGCAATGAAGACATATAATATGTTGAGCAAGTCGATACAAAAAAAATTATAGTCGATGGCAGTCTTAATATTTCTTGTTACTGGAATGTTATCAGAATTTCTTCTTTGAATCAAGCAGTGAAATGACAAAGTTTAAGAAGTTATTTCTTAAATTGATATATCATAGCAGATTTCAGTATTCCAAAATCATGAGAGAAGAGGGAGGCAGATCACAATTTGCATACAGTAAATATCTTGAGTTTTGACTGTACTTTTTAAAATGCTCATCGTTCTGATGGTAAGAAAGAAGTTTTTTTTTTTAAAAATTGAGATATATCAAACTAAGATCTTTTCCCTCTCTTTGGACTAAAAGGAACAAACTTTTTCCTTTGACCGTGATTATTTTTCTTTTTTAAATTTCAAAAGGATGGAATACATTAAAATAATTTTCTTACTGAGAACAGTTAACCAGTATTTAAAGTGCAGTCTGAATTATGTCAGAGGTGGTTTGCATGATAGATGTGGCACTAGGCTCTCAGTGTAATAATTAAATGTATGCAAGAGCCTATAGAGAGACAGATGACTTGTTTAGTTTTCAGAAAGTGACAAAACTACTACACATTTCTAATACTAGTTCTGTTTTGGAGTAAAGTCTCTGTGCACTTCTGAGCAAAACTGTACATTTATTTATTTATTTCCTTGAAATCCAACCTTTGCAAAAGGTTCCTCTTCCAAAAAATAATTGAGAAGCAGATGCATTGTAAAAAATGTCAGCACAAAAAGGCATGTCATATCCTACACCTTTTTTTTTCTTTCCATTTTTCTCTTCTGTTTTTGTTTTTCTCCTGCCAATCTTTGTACCTAAAATCAGATGATTTAACATTTCTTATTCCACTGCCATTTTCTGGCACTTGATCCAGTTCTTAAACTTTCTTATAATTATCTGTCAGCCTAGCACAACATTTTAGAAAATTAATTGTGTTCTTAAGAATAACAGACACTTTGATTCACATAGCAACACGCTGTCACCACTTCATGTTAATAATCTGCTGGTTATGTTCCTGTTCCAGGAATACATATATTTTAGCCAGCAAATATATACTGTAGACTCTTTTTCCTCATTTTTGTCTACTGTAGGATATTTTCCCCAATATCCCAGACATTCTTTTAAAAATGTAATTTCATATATACTTTGGAAAATTGCTGAAATGTTAATAATTTGGGGATTTTTATATTATTGGTGGTTGCTATAGGCACCCAAAAGCATGTTATTGAGCTGCTGCTTTACTGGTGTCTGCAAAATCCTACAGCTATTGAAAGTACAACCTGGCTTAATGTGCTTAATTAGTGTTGTGTTTTTTTGGGGGTTAGTTTTTTTTGTTTGGTTGTTTTTTTCCTTAATGGATCAATAATTTATATGATTATGTTTTTTTTTTTTTCTTTTTCCTGAGGAGAGCAGCTGAATGTTTACAGTTTTATTTTGAATGTTATGATAATTTTCTGTTTTTGAAAATGTACCAAAACAAACAAAAAGAACACCTCCTAAATACGAATCCTTTTATCTATCAGAAAGGAAAGACTTGGCATGTGATAGTGCAGCATTACAATGTAGGTTTCTTAATTGGAAGCTAGAAAAAGTTATTGTGCAAGGGTAATAATGAGTGAGGAACAATACAGGATGGAAAGAAGCAGACAATCTGTATATTCTGATTTATGTGTTAATGTCTTTCTTTTACTACATGCTAGTAAAGGTAGAAGAGAAGGCTCATGGTGATGTGGTATGTGTTAGGCAAACACAGCTCCGTGAAGGCAGAGAAGATTAAACAACCTGAGCTGGTCAGGTTTTGCAGATTCTGGAGGATGTCAGTGCTATCTATGAAATCTTATGAAACCTGAAATGTGTCACTAAGAGAAATGGGGACATGTTCTCTTTGTTGCATTCTATAGACTGCTTCAGCTGCATTAAGGATGAGCTACTATGGTATGCTCTGCAGGAAACATTGTGAGAAGGTAAATTCTTATTCTCTTCTCAGTCTTTTTTGGATGGTGGAGCATTACCTCTGTAAAGATACAGTACACAGAGTCAAGCCTGAAATAACAAAACTCCCCATTACTTCACCAGAAGATGCAACAAGAATACAACAAAATCAGCTTGTCACATAATTTGTGACAATGCAAACCAGTAAATTGTTCAGTTACTAGCTTACAATATAACTATTTTACTAGAAAGTGATATTACCACATTTATGAAATATTTCAAAACTTTTTCTGAAGTGGAAAGTCAAATCAGACAACATATCTAGTGCCATGGAAATGCGATAAATCAAACACAACAGAGATACAGATACTTGGAAAAGTTATGATGCATGCAGCAAATATGGTCTTCTTTACCTTTGTTCCTGAATCCCAGAAGTAGCAGATGCATAGTTGGCTTCAGGGATGGCAGCCTGTTATAGTGAGCTTGGAGCCAAATATAAGTTCTTATGTAGTGTACACTTTATGCTTCTTTCAGATCTGTGTCCTTCTCAGGAGACAATGTTGTATCAAAGTGACGTGTTCTGCTTCCATTATAAAGTGTCTTAGGGGATCAGATAGTAACCAGTTTTGGTTTTGCTCTTCATGAAGAAACATTCAGGTTTCATTTTTTGCTCTTCAGCAAATGCAAAATTGCTTTTAATTTTGTCTCTAATGAGGTAGGTGAGTTGAGCAAATGTCTAGAGCATTGACTGTGGTACCAGTTCTTTCCCTTAGACAAGTCTGAAATTGTTGCATGCATGCAAATAATAATAAGATATAAAGTATAATGGGGGGGATCTTTAGAATCACTAAAACGTTAAGTCTGTAACTCATCTGCAAAAGAATTTCCTACAGGTAAAACACAGTTGTTACACTTAATATGTGCTTAACTAACATCTATTGATAGCGGTTTTGTTCATACAAAACTTGAACTTCAACTAAAAATGAAAAAACTCCTTTTGGATCTTGAGATTACTCTTCAAACCATCCTACCGCTAAATGCTAATGCTGCATACAGAAACAACTATTGCCTTACAGCGTACTTCTATGCACACCTACAATTGCCTTGAGATGACAATGAAATGGTAATGTGTTATTATACTTGTACAGATCATGTGTGATTTCTTGAAGCAGATAATGACACATACTCCTACTGTTTCAAATTATGAGGAGGAGTCAATCTGGAGAGGTATGTGAAAGTAAACTTTGTGTTTGCTCTCCTTGCAAAATGAGTCTATAGACAATCTTCTGCTGCAGTAATGATTTTGAAATACTGGCTTTCATAAACAGCAATCTTTACAGATTTTATATCAACAGTGAAATACAGCACTAGCTTCTTAGTCACTTCAGTGTGCAAGTCAGAGTACTGTTGACTAATGGCTACCAATATTCAAAGCCTTGCATGCTTTAGGCCCAGGAGGATTTTGCATTTTTTTTACCTCATCCTATAGTGACAGCTGAGATGGCATTACAGGTTTTGGGGAAGAAAACTGAGGAGGAAGATGACAGCTCTTTCCCATCTGAAGGTATCACCTTTTGGAGTTTGTTCCCCTTGGAAGTCTGCCATATTCTAAATTTTTGTGCAACAACTGCCAGATTGTCAGGTGACATATCACTGCCACTCTGAATCTTGCTTATATACTTTGTTTATCATTTAGATGCCTATTCTCTTTTGGTTTGTGCTTTTTTTAGGGTTTCTTAATTTCATCTCTTTGGGATTGCTGAGAGTCTGTTAAACCAAAAGAGACTTGTGCAGTACAAATCAGTAAGTGCCAATGAATGCAATTCATTAATTTGTCTTAAGAGCCTTTTAAATAAGCAGCATTATATCTCAAGTTAATTGTTTATACATACATATACATATATATATTAAAATTTGGCAGAAAGCAGAATAATAGAGGCCACAGACTTCACTACAAACCTAGTGCCTTTATACATTATACAAATCAGATGATAATAGACATAGTACCAACTGTAAGGAAAACTATGTGCAGTATCGAGAGGTTGACCCATGAGCTAAGTGGAATAATGTTTATAGGTTTGACGGCTGAAATTCCTTTTCAGGAGAGAATTGCATACTGATGATAAATTCCAAACAGACTTTCAGGAGAGATGGCATCTACCCATGCAGCAAATCTTGTACAATAAGCAGCTGGTGAAGTAGCTTTGCTTCGCTGTTTCGTTCCTTATCTCAAAAAGAATCATTAGTTATGTACTGAAATATGTTAACTTGTGTTTGAGCTAGAACCATATTTTACTGAAAAAGCACATGATGTTTAAGTTTAAAAATGGCAAAGGCTGAGAATCTGTCAGAGCTCTTGAGAAACTGTATTTGGATAGCTACGGTTTCTGTTATAAACAGACAACTTAATGAATTTGCCTAGGGTTGATATTGATATTGAACTTTTCCACTTGGTTGGACATCCATTATATAACATGCATGATATAAATTATAATATTGATTTAAAAAAAAAAGACATTATTGGTATGAGGCTCACAGCTTTATAGGCATGTTCTGAACTCTACCCTATTCTCATTATTTTTAAAGCAAAGTGATATGCTGTCAATCTCGCAACCTTAGATTTTGTTTGAAAAACATTTGAGATAATTATCATCAGTCTATAAATTCTTTCCTCTGGCTCCTTGATTGTTTTGGAGTAACTGCTACTGAAGCCTGTTCTTATAACTGTAAAGTTCCTCACAGTTATGAGAACTTACTTAAAATACTTAAAGTGCATCACAAGTAGCTCTCACCAATATGTGAAACACATGGAATAATATAATTCTAAAATTTAAGTTTTTACAATTCCTTACTTAATTTTGCATTTCAATATTAAGAATATTAAGATAAATTGTAGTATTTACTGTTTTTTCAATAGTGCCCATAAAATTTAAAACAACCTGAAAGTGTTTAATTGTGCCAAATATCAATAAACAAGTACATAGTTGTATTTGCATAAATGGAAAAATAGTATTTTGTGTTATTTTTATTGAAGTTACTGTCCCAAAACTCAAGTCATTGGTGTCCTGTATTTTTTGATTCAACTTGCTCTTTATTTTTCTTTGGAAGATCGTGTTTTAGTGATGGTGTTAGCAGAGTTGTAGTAATAACTGTGCTTGTTAAACACTTCTTCAGCTTCCAGCATTTAGTCTGCTGTCATGTTTTGTAATGAATAAAGAGTGGGTTACAAGCTGTTCTAAGACACTGTACTTAAAACATATTCCAGCTGTTGTTTCCAGGTAATTTGTTGAACTCATGATTAAATAGAAGTGATTTTTGGCAAGATCCCCAGCTCATAGTTTACTTAATTCTTCATCCCTGTGCTCATTAAACAATTTGTTTTTAAGTTGCCCCAGTTCCAAAGAAGTTAGAATACAACCTTGTTGACTTCAATGATCTTTGTCAACTTCAGTTACATCATCTGTAATGCTTATCTTTTCTTCTGCGTTTGCAAGATACCATTATCATCATTATTCCTTTCTTAATGCAGTCTCCGATTATGTTAATTCACAGCATTGCTCTGCAGTTCATGATTGCAGTTCTTGAATAGCTGAAATGTACTTATTGTATGTTAAAAAGCTTTAGCAATAGTGAAAATATTAAAAAAATATATATATTTCCATGGCCTTGTCATTCAAAGAGTTTAAAATAATACATAAAGGTTTGACAGTGGTTCTGTGTATAATTATAACACAGAAGCTTCTGAAACTCGATCGTGTTGATTCAGGCTGGAATTTTCAGACTGCTCAATCAATGGATGGAGAGTTAGGTGGAACTGAGGAGCAGCTGAGGGAACTGGGGCTGTTTAGTCTGGAGAAGAGGAGGCTGAGGGGAGACCTCATTGCTCTCTGCAATGACCTGCGACGTTGCAGCAAGGTTGGTTTCTCGTTGGTCTCTTTTCTCAGGTGACAAGTGACAGGACATGAGGAAACAACCTCAGGTTGTGGCAGGGGAGATTTAGATTGGATACTAGGAAGAATTTCTTCACAGAAGGGGTGGTTAGGTATAGGAATGGGTTGCTGAGGGAGGTGGTAGAGTCACCATCCCTTGAGATATTTAAGAGATGTGTGGATATGGCACTTAAGGACGTGGCTTAGTGGTGGACTTGGTAGTGTTAAGTGACGGTTGGACTTCATGATCTTGTGGATCTTTTCCAATCTAAATGATTTGATGATTCCATTCTATGATACATACAAGAAATGTATGAACTACTGCTGTAGATTGGCATCTTACACTTGTGACTTGTAGATACAGTTAAATTGTTGCAAATTTGTTTTTTCTACTGTTAGTTTAGATTCTTGTAGAAATTGCCCTTTAGGTAGAATGAAGAAATTTATGACAAGAATGATGTTAGAATTCAGAGAGGAAGGTTCTTTGTAGGATAAATGGAAAAATAGATTTCTTTGCCTCTATTTGAAGCATGAATTCTGAAGTATATTGGAAATATACTTCATTTATTTATACTTCAGGGTTGCATGAATTCTGAAGTACATAGGAAAAAAAAATGCTTGAAAAAGATGCCTGATATTTGCCACTCTTAATCTTGTAAAACCCTTAGAGATCTTGCATGAGCTTAGTGTGCAGAAAGCTAGACAGGATTTTGTAGAAAAGGTTGAAGTGTGAATGGATTTGTTACAGTTCTTGTGATAGTTTGTCTCAAGCTTGGTATGGAAAAAGAGCATATATAAAAAGTTCTTGAGATCATTTTGTTGTGGCTGATGGACTTTGTGTGCAATGAAAAACCATACATTCTCTTCTATAAGGTCTTGAAAATCGAAGTAAAACTAGATGAAACATGGCTGTAAAAGTTAGGTAAAGTTTTGTAAGTTATAGAAAAGAGATGCGGATTGTTTCAAGTGCAAGAAAAGTTGAAAAAGGAGAGAGCAGACTTGTGTGACTGGGAAGGCTGGATAAAGGGGACTAGAAACCTTTCAAAGCTGAAAGTGAGAAAGGAAACGGGACAAAAGAGCAGTAGCAGGTAAGCTGGATTTGCTCTGTTGTGGAACACAAAGCTGTAAGAGAGACTTAAAGTGCAAGTTGTAATTTGTGTAGAAATGGCATTCTGGATGACTACAGTTAGTGAGAGATGCTAGTTCTGGATGAAATGAAGTACTAAAGTAGTGTGGCTAATCAAGGAGTTTCCTTCAAATGCTTGAACCTGTTGTGTATGCTTCTTTTAAGCAAAAATTATCGTTCTATCCTACAATCGCATTATAAACATCCATGTGATAGTTAATAGTGCTGTTTCTTTTCATTTAATTTTAGTATAGCTAATTCTTCAACTGGTAACTAAATAAAACCGTTGCACTCAAAACCTGTCAAATGTGGGTTTGGTTTCTGTTTGGAAAAGTAAAATTAAGCAGCAGTTTTCAGCTCTGAAGAATTTGTGTGTGGGTGGAAGGTAGGCTTCACTTCAGGTCAGGATTATGAATGCCTTTTCTATACTTACGGGTATTATGTAGACTTATAATTCATTCATTTGGGTTTAAGTAGAGCAAAGGCTTATATCTTTTGGGTTGTATGTGTGTTTAATATAAACTGAAAAACAGAAGATTTATAGCTATGCACCAAAGTAACGTACTTTTTCCCGCCAACCACCTCATACTTGTTCTATATCACAGCTGAGAGTTATTTATTTATTTATTCTAATAATAAAACACCTTTTAAAGTCTAATAAAATTCCTTCTTATTCTTTCTCTTCTGGATTCTCTATTTTGGACACAAAATAATTATCTGGATTACTTTTAGTTCTCGGAAATCCTACAGATTTCTAGTCATTTAGTAGGAAAGCTGGAGTATCACTTTTTGGCTTACTATTTCCTTTTCATGGAGACAAGGTAGCCAGTTTGTATCATAAGAGGCACACTTGTAATAGCAACATTGGTTTTCATGGTGAGAAGTGAGAGGCTGAGAAAATGAATTTCAGTTACAGTACAATTCAGCGAAGGTGACCTTGTATGATGCTGGACAAAACCGTAAGGCTGAGTAGCTCCGTGTCCTGTCTCCTGAATTGTGCTGTGGACACCACATCATGGTGGGGGGACGTTGATGATCAGTGGTGGTGCTAGAATGGCTTCCTTCCTTACCTGACCAATTTTGTCAGCCTGTCAAATATCTGGGAGCTAGGTTCCTATTAATTAAAAACAAACAAGGAGATTATGTGAAATCTTGCACAGTGACTTAGTTTTACCGGAGTGGTCTTAGTTTAGTGATGTCATCTTTTATCTTACTGATATTCTTTGTTGGCTTGTGAGATTCTGAAGCACTGGTTTTGCTATTGGAAAATGTTTGCCTTAGACCTTAAACTCTACACGGCACAAAAATAATTAAATAATGGTTTAGACACATATTGGAGTTTTTGTAAAGGAAATAAAACACAAAAAAGGGTCACATAATTGAAATAAAAGAAGACTAGAATGAAATCCTTCGTAAGAAAGTATGTTTTTAATTTCATATATAATTTTGATTTTGTGGCATGCATACAATAGATTTAGAGGCTGTTTGTCCTTCATAATCTGTCCTTCATGTAATTGTAACATGCAAAGGCCTCTAAATGAGATGGAGTCTTCCTTGTGGAAAGCATTCATTCCAAAAATAATAGAAGAAAAATATGTAATTGTCTCCAAAGTATCTTGTAATCATCTAGAGGTTTGATATATATCATGATATAAAGGTTTTTGATACCTCTCCCTGCTTTCTTGGACTCTAATTTTATTTTTTCCACACTGCCAAGAGGGGAATGTCACTATTTTCTTATTGTTAGGCCAAGACCTAACATACATGTCACATACATGTCTACGTACATGTCAGACTTACCTAAAACTACTAACTGAATTTAGCATCTGCAGTTAGAGATGCTGTGTACAGACAAAAGAATTGCATCCCATCTCCACTTCATTTTTTTCCCAATTTTTGCCCACATATTATGAGTTTCAAGTGTGCTGCTATGTATTTACCACATAGAACCATGAAAGTTGCTTAGGAAAATACCAAACAGTACTGGGCACAAGAGAGATTCTAAGATTAGTCCAAATGCTTTCTTCCTGGCAGGGAGCCAGAGATAACCAATCTGTGTGGGCTTTTACACCTGTACTGAGTTGCATTTATTCAGTTGTTTTTTTTTTTTTTTCCCTTTTAGTTGTGTTCAAGTAAATTTGATAACTCGTAGTAGTATTTTTATAGCAATGACATTTCAGTGGCTGGCTGATAACCCCTAAATTTCTTCTGTACTCACACCTGCCTCCTACTGTATTTTAAAATATACAGTCTATTTTTCCAGACTTTTTCCTTTTTTTCCTTACCCTTTCCCTTTCTCTTTCTCTTTCCCTTTCCCTTTCCCTTGATGCTTGGAGGATGTTCTCAGGCAACCTACCTGAACTCATCAAAAGCCAAATTTTCATCTGGAGAATTCTTTATCCAAAGAAGTACATTAATTTATTATCTCTTGACTAGACTGTTAGAGCACTTTAAATGGCACTGCGCAGGCTTAGGTACCTTGATAGAATGTGTGGCAAGAGGCTTTCTCCATCAAAGTACTCTTTCTTTCACCACTAGAGAAAGCCTTGAGTGAGAAAAAGAACTTGGAAAAAATCTTTCTCCTAGCGGGCCTACAAACCTACCTTACCATAAATCTTACCAAGGATAGATAACATGTTTGCAGGTGAAGTTTTTTTAACAGTTTCATTGGGATTCTATACTTGAATCTAATTCCCAGAAAGAACTACTGCTTCTCTTTCTTGAGAAGTATTCAGTTTTAAATGTGTGTGTCAAGACTTTGGGCTCTTCTGTTTGCAGGCTCTTGCATTACTCAAACCCAATTTTATAGATTGATGACAGATGAGAGTTCTGATTTTGTTCCTTAACAATGCTGTGTATGGAGATGCCTGTTTTGAAGTAGTCATTTACTTCCTGTTGCTTCTACAGACAGAATTTCACTGGATTTATTGAGACATTCATCTTTCTAGTAGTGGGTCAACATGAAGTATTAATACATTATTACAAGGCAGCTTCAAATCCATCACAACAAGAGAGGGGATGTGTAGGCATATAAAGACAAGAATGGAAAAACTTCATGACATTCTCAAGGACATAATGTAGGCTTGCAGCAGAGCAGGAGATGGAAACTGGGTGCTCTGGATTGCAGATGGTATGTTCTGGTCATTTTTCTTACCAAATATACTTGCAGAAACTTAGATAATCAAAACAAAACCCAACCAAGCTAAGATGTAATCCTGAATCAAATTTTTTTTTTTTTTTTTTTTTTTTTTTTTTTTTTTAAATCTTGTATTATGGCTGGTGTGCAATATGTTAAACAATTGGATTCGTAGCTTCTATTTTCCTTAAGAGTTTTCAATTAAAAAAAAATACAGTTATTTACATTTCATAACAACTGTTTTGAATGATACTGGACATGAAGAAAAAAGTTTAGCTGAAGAACTAAACTAATATACCACAACAAAAAAATTAAGAGTAATGAAACACCAGAAATAAGATGAAAGCAATAGATGAGCTATGTTGTAATGTCAGCTTTAGAGTAAACGCATATAATTTCAGTAAACCTTTAGTGATGAAATTAGAAATCTGTTCATCATAAAACTGAAAGTAACTGTGTGACCAGATCTTCAAGACGGATAATGAGTTTCCATCATCATTAACAGAGTGCAAAATCCTGCTGGACAAATGACACATGGCTTTGCTACTGACTCCATTAGGACAAGACACACTTTTTATCTAGTGAATTTAGTAAAGATTTGGACTGAAACTGCAAATAGGATGATTGAAACATCCTGAGCTGGAATATGCCAAATAAAGAATGTTATATCTCAGATAATAACGTGGGCCATCCCTGTTGTCGGTATTGTGTATCATTTTGCTTTCTATTCTGTCAGTACAACATTTGTCACAAGTTCCAGTGCTCAGATGTTATGGTATGTGCACATACAAATATACAAATGTATGTGCACATTTTCTTCACAGTATGTGTAGAAAATGTGTATTATTTAGCAGAAGAAAGAGGAAAGACAACTTAATTGTGTCTTTTTGGCCTAGGAATCTGAATAACCAACTGGTTTAGGTGTGAAAGAGAAGTACAATCATGCCTTTATTCTGGTAGTTTTATTCCACTTGAAATTATACATACATCATCTTATTTTATGGAAAACCACCAGCAGAGCTCTTCAAAAATGATTGTAGAGTTTACTGTATTTTCCCACTTAGTTTTTCTTCTCTTGGACATGTCCCCTATAGCTCTAAAAAAGGAGCATCATTCTTAAACTCTGGAAGATGATACAAAGAAGCTTCTGCAAAGGTTTTCATTTGCTTCTACAAATCAACAGTATAAAATACAAGACTTCAGTAGTTTGAACTGAAACTACTTCAGTAGTTTGAACTGAACTGAAGAATTATTATGAACTATCATAATAATTCTTTTGCAGAAAACCGAAAAACTTGATTTTCTCTGTTGCGTGCAGTTGTAGTAAAATGACCAGAAAATCTGTAGTAGTTGTAATTCCCCTTGTGTCTCCCTGGCACAGTGGCATATGGCTTATTCACTTTTCTTTGTGCAAAGAGAAGATAAGGGGCACAACTTCTAGGTAGCAGAAAAAAAGTGTACCATATTTAGGAGAAATTCTCAAAACTATCATTTTACATCTGTTTATCAAAAGCCAGCAGAAAAACAATGAAGTAATTTAAATGAAAATTAAATTTGTAGGGAAGTCAGTCAGAGCTGATCTTTGAGGAACAGTTTGTTGCAAATCTTCAGGTGAGCAGGCAGAGGCAGAGTCTTGTCATAAACCTTGAATGTAAGAAGCTTATAACGGCAAGCCAACTTTAGGAGAATGTAAGGCTTCCACTGGAAAGCGTAGGAGATTTTGAAATACAGAACTATAACCTTAACCTTCACTGGTACATTTTGTTATTTACACTGTAGTGTGGTTTATGGATTAGCACTCCCACTGGGATGCTACAAGTGGATTTTATAGGCAATTATCAGTTAAATCAGCTTATTTTTCCAAAGTAGTCACATTCCATCTGTATGGTGATTCTCCCAAGTTATCTGCCCATGTTTAAGCTGTACAAGTACTCTTTTTTTCTATGTTTTTACTTTTCATAAATAAATAATTCTCTCCATGCTATAGTTTTCATATTGTTTCCTTGCAGCATTCTGTATTCAGTATTGCAGCTGTCCTCAGCTCTGACTTTTCCTACTATTGTGTGATTTAAAGACTTAGAATATCTGAGTAATCAGTTTTTTCTCTTCTAATTCATGCGGACTTGGGGTTGGAAATACAGCCACCACTCACACACTCACAGAAGGTAAGAGATGTTATATGTATGAGAAACCGTGGAGGCCCAAATTGTATACAGAGTCTGTGAGCAATTATGCTGCTTAGGTGACAGATACTGGTTTCAGAGGTGTACAGGGGAGTGACAAATGAAGAGAAATGTTTTTGTAAGCAACACTCTTGCATTTTGAATGACAGAGTGAAAAGCATTTTGCTTTTCAGGCTGTATATATGCAATTCCTCCATATGGGAGGAATTAAGGATGGTCTAGTGATGTCTTTCGTTAACAGCAGGTGATCTTAAAGCACATTTGGCTATATATTCTCATCAGCATTTGATGAAATAGGAAAAAGAATGAATGAATGTTCAATGCGCTTCAAAAACTAACTGTTGCCATTTAAATAATATTTCTCTAAATAGTTATTCTGTATTTATGAGATCCTTCTAAGAATCAAAGAAACACAAGTAGCCAGTTAAAGCTATATTACTCAGAATCTATGTTAGATGAAGATGATCTTCAATTGGATGCAGAACTTCATTTCTCTACCATGACTGCATACATGACGAAGGAAAATTCAACTGAAGAATTATCGCAATGTATTTTGATTGTCAGCAATTATAGGAAGAAGTTCTGCAAGTCAGAAGAACTGCTGTTTTCTTATTGTTTCTTATGTATGGCAAATCAATCTCAATACTATACTACATGTCTGCCCAATATAAACACATATCTGTGGGTACAGGTATGAAAATCATGAAACATGAAGGCTCCTAGGGTTACTTAGACTACCTACATAAGAAACTTATTCAAGTGTTGTCAGGTATACTGGCTATTACTGTATGTGCTTTCATTAGTATTTTCCCTCTTCCTATTGCTGTTCAATTTTTCTTTACATCTAGTTTTACACTGCCCAGTGTTTTATACCTCATTCCATCTTTGTTCTTTTTACAACATAGTTCAAACTCAGGAAAGATGAGGCAAGCCACATTTTGAGGACAAGCCTTTTTAAACCTACAAGTCCATCTCTACTTAATTTGGCTTCCTGCGGTAGGCAAAGTGACCTTTTTTGTGAAGTGCTAACTAAAATCCATTCAGTGTTGCAATGAAATTAAAGTGCAAGAAATCCAATATTGCTGTCCTGACTCAAAGCCTATTGAAATAAATGGAAATCTCCTGCTAATTTGATCCAAAGCAGACTGAAATCTTTGAAGACTATGTGTGTGTGTGTGTGTGTGTGTGTGTATGCTTCTTTGGATATGTTAAAAGCACTCCATTGTCCCAACTGAAACAGAGCAACCGAAAATAATTGCTAGATTTTCAGAAGATGGAATGGCTAGTATGTTCTTGATATTTGCTATAAGAACGAGCAGATCCTATGACTGTCTGACCTCTCAAGGTACTTTTATCTTCAAAATGTTTTCAAAAATAGTTCTGGTTTGCAAAGCTTCCTCCACCATTTAATCTATTTTCCTCCCAGAAGTGATTAGACATGAAAACAATACGTAAAAAAAAGATTTTGCTTTTTAAAGGGACATATGACCTACACAATTGATTAGATGTGCATAGAAAATGTATAGGCTAGGGACCTACATGTACTCTTCAGTACTTTTTTCTTTTTTCTTTTTTTTTTTTTTAACTAGATGGCATTTTTCCCCTTCCCCTTTTTTCTTTTTTTTTTTCTCTTTTTTTCTTTTTGTTTTCTTTCTTCTTTTTCTTTCTTTCTTTCTTTCTTTCTTTCTTTGAATAACCTTCTTGCTTTTTCCACTGTAATGTCTGCCTTTTCACTCTGTTCATTCTGTATTTTTTGTTTATACTTTTTAATCTGAATTGCAGACAGAGATTTCAAATGATCAAAAAGAATTGGGAGGTATCTTTGCATAATGGTATGAGAAAATAATAAGGGATAATAACATTTGGTGTTAGAAAAGACGTTACAAAACCCTGTTTTTCATTTATTTGACATTTTTTCCATTAAAGGAACAACCAAACTATTTGGCTGTTCATCATCTCATGTCACTGCTGATGCTATATCAACATGTTAACACTTATTGCAGTGTTTCTCTTTTGTGTTCATGTGAATCTCTGTCTTTATTAGAATTATTCAACCATATTATCTATGATTTATATTCCAGTCACTCCTGCAGACTCCAAAAGGTCAGGAAATAATCTCAAACCTTTCTAAATAGGTAAGATCAGCACAAGTACTGATTTCAGAACATCTTACTAATGAGAAAAAGTAATGCAGAGAATGAGTGAAATTTAGGGACAAGGGAATGACTTCTGGTCTCTTAGGTCATAGATTTAAAGCTGTAAAATGAAGCTGACTCTCAGATACAAAGTACAATACTGTAATCCTATAATCACATTAAGAAAATAATAGATTCTTATGCCAGAGGAAACCATTAGTTGGATCTCCTGTGCAGCAGAGGACTACACTTTTCTTTGAACTGGGCTGTGTCTGCTGGCTTCCATGCTTCAGAAATAATACTTTAATTTTTAACTTAGATGAGGCAAGTTCATCTTTAATAGCCCAGATATTTCACATGAGTTAAATAAAAGTAAAGTTTTCATTTCCTATACGAGTCAATAAAATTATCATGAATGTAGGTAATAAGATGACTTCCCTAATCTCCTCAGGGCAGCAAAAAGCAATTAGCCACTGTGCTATATATAAACAAGAGAACAGTGAATCTTCTAACTTATAATAACATAAATAATGAGGCACTTGCTAATAAAATGAAGTAAAATGGAATACCAAATTTTTTGTAGAAATAGCTAAGAAGCCATTGGAATTAGACTCACATTTCACCATTGAAACTACTCCACTCATATATGATCCCTAATTTAGAGAGTAGATAGATGAATAAACTACTTTGTCTAGTCTCTCAGAGGAGATAAATTTCAATGGTTTATGATGGTTACAGCATTCATATGTAAATACATATATAAGTTGTCCTTCTAAAGAAGATTTACTAAAATACTAAATGAGATTTAAAATAAAAAAAAAAATAGAAAAAAAATTAAGAGAATTAAAAACAGAATAGCATCTCTGCTATCTGTACTTGTAATAGAAAGGAAAGTTGTACCACTTACATGGGAGTTTCCTGTTTCCATACTGTCCTGCTTTTGAAATAACCACTTAAACTTAGCTGTCACTTAGAGTGACAATTTAGTGGAGCTTAAAGCATTACAGCATACCATCTCACCTTTAGAGTAATCATCCAAGTTCAGAACATTTTTAAATTAGAGTTTTGATGTATCCTTTGATTAGTAAAGAATAAGGCTTTCTGTTGCTTATTCCTTTTATGGCTGTGTAGAAATACACCGTAGGGAAACAATGGTTTGATGTTTTTTTTTTTCTTTGTTCTCTGGAGTTAATCTGAGATGTGGGTTAAATTATTCACTTTTTCCCTGAATGTGTAATTAAGTATGACTTCTACAGAGATTTTATTACAAAGTAACATAATGCCAGTTATTTTTATGTAAAACATATGTTTTTCGTAGAGTTTTAGATCGTTGTGGGTTGCAGTTGGAGATTTTTACCATCCAGTTGTCTCTTAGACTTATGTAATACCCTGTTCAGATTTTTTTTTTTCCTATATATTTTTTTTAAAATTTAAGCTGTGTCAGAAGAGACATTCTGAATTTCAAATATGATTCTTTAGGGAGATCTAGTCACTAGAGGTTTTCATGTTTATTTATTTATTATGTTTTATTGTAACTTTATATTATAGGAAAAATACATTTTATACATTCATTACTAGAATTCTTTGCTGAGATATTTTTAAGCAATAAATACTTAGCTATAAAACTTGAGCAGAAGCATAGTGGTTTCATTTTTCCATTTTAAAACTTTTATAAAAGATGGAACTTCAACTTTTATCACAGGGGAAGGTGACCTCTTAAAAAACAAAGTAGGTAAATAGATCCTATGATAGCTGGAACAAAGGAAGTTCTTTAAAATAATGGAACAATATTCAGTGACACAGTGGAATCTAGCCAATGCCTATGTGGTCTGCAAGCCATTTGTATGTCAGTGTGCTTTTTGATCCTTTCTTTGATTGAGGTGGAGTGAGCATCCTGACTACTCAGCATATCTGTACTTTCTTATCAGTCAGAAATGCACAGCACTGCCTCTTGAAATGGGGTACTAGAAGTCAGGCAACGTGTGAGAAACTGGGGACAATGCAGAGAAGGTAATAAATAAATAAGTAAATAAATAAGTCACAGAAAACCCTAGGTGACAGAATGGGGAGACACAGCTGCTGTGCTGAAACCTCAGAGATGTTAATCTCTTATCTCTTGCACACATATCAAATTCATCTGTACATCTACTGCCCAGCATATCAATTTATAATCTTCAGTTAACTTGCTTAATTAGCTGAATATTCTGGGCCTCTTGTTACTCTGTTGATTTATGCAGTCAAAAAAGATTCTGTGAGGCTATTAATGAAATCCCAATGATTTTCATTTGGTTGCCACTGAGCTGCATTTGGATCAAACTCTTGTTAAAAATTGTTCTTGGCTTCTTTTAATTAAGGCATAATAGTTCTCATAGCCTTTAATTTAGGGCAAAAGCTTTAGTCAGTTAAGTATTTTTATTGTTATTTGATAGATAGAGAAGCTGCATCCAAGGAATTTTAAGTGATTTGCCTGAAGCAAGACAATGATTGTCAGAGCTAGGACAAGAATGGAGAGGAACATAGCTCCCATTCTCATGCTTCATCTACTGTGTGCACTGACCCGTGGGTATTTTCTTATGCATTTTTCTTATATGTAGCACGGGAACAGTCATAATAGAGTTCTCAATAATTGTACTAAAATGTACTTTTGTTTTTAAGTATTAACAATAATACTTCAGTGTAACAGAGCATGTTATTATTTCAGCCTCATGAAAATACATGATGTCTGCCTGCAGAATTGAAAAATACATTTTTCTTAAGGGAAAAAGAGTGCTTTTTTGGGGAAGGACTCCCTACTCGGAAGTTCAGCTTTTTTTTTCCCCATCAAGTGGTGAGGTTATTAGAGATAGAAATACTTTGCTGATCAGAACCCTAAGTGAGGTTCTCTAAGTAGAACATCACACAAATGTCTGAAGTTTATAATCATACACTGACTTGAAATGGTGATATTGTCACACAATTGCAGGATCATCTATTATGCAATGAAATACCATGGATCTTTTCCCAGGTAAAGTGATTTCAAAACACAGACTGACTGTATTGGCCAGGATCAGCCAGTAATAGAATTTTTCTAGGAATTTTCTGTGGAATAATCTGGGCTTTATTCCAATATTCAATTCTGAACTCAGCTGAATACTACATGCACCCCCATCATGAATAAACAAACAAAAAATAAAGATAAATGAAAGACTGGTAGCATAGGACAATAGCTCGAACATCTGTGAGATATTAGTGCAGAAGAAATGACAAAGGTGTAATGAAAATACAGCAGGGTACGTTTTATGTCAGAATAGAAGATGGATGTACATGAAACTGCAGTTTAAATATTTAGCAATAACACAGAGCTCTTTGTATGTAGATTTTAAAGTCTCTTGCAAGGGATGGCTAGGAATGATTATATATATGTTGAAAGTCAGGGCAGAAAACAAAACAAAAACAACAGGACATGCTGTGACTTAGCAAAAATAATTGGAAAGATCTGTTTTTTCAGTCCTACCCTCTAATCATGAGATGTCACCAGCTCCTTGAGAGCACCCCATTGAGACGGAAGGATTTTTTTGCCTGGATACTTGCTAAATTGTAAGAAATAAACCAACAAGGCATAGTACAGAGGAATTTCGAAGTACAAAAATTGGAATGGAATTGCTGAATCACCAAGCACTCATATTTTTGCTCTGAGGTGGAATCTGGAACACAGACATAACATGAAAGAAGCGCATGCTTAGTAGGTTATTTGGAACTTGAGGTGGATTTCCAGGCCTGAGGTAGATAATGTCTGAAACCATTAATCATTCATTTCAGGTATAGAGAACAGAGAGCAGCAGCTGGCACTGCTAGTTCTTCTGGCAGACATTTGCTGGCTACCACTGAGAGAAGGAAAAGACCCCAAAGCAATATAAAGGCAGCATCAGGCAGGATGAAGAGACTAAAGTACACGATGACCAGGTTCAAGAAGCAGTGAAAGGAGCTGCCAGTTCCCATATGGGTGATGATTTATTTCTGCAGTCTTGCTCTCTGAGCTCCATGCTTGTCACTCAGAAATGCTCAGCCTCCTCCACATCACCTCCATTGGCTCTCAGGTGTATGCATGGAGTGAGGGGTGTGAAGCTTGCCAGGGCAGGGTTGAGTAGCAGCTCCAAGCTCAGTTTCTATATGCCAGTAGCACTCTGTGGGCATGAGCCTGGCTCACTTGCATAGCTCTACCTGGGCTTCATGCTCATTCAGTGGGAGGGTCATGATATAGAACTAAATGGTCATCGACATTCTTGCTTAAAAGAGTAGGAAGTGGTTTCTGCATTTTTTTTTAAATGCTGTTTCTGTGATGGTGCCCAAAGGGGCAGATTATTGTTGTTGATTGTTGTTGGTTTCTGTTTACCATTATGATGAATCAGTGTTTGCAGTTTTGCAGTTTGTGGTAGCTGTAGCTATTGTGTATTTTTTTTATTTTTATTTTTATTTTTTTTTAATTTTTTTTTTGTAGCCCACAGTGTCAGTCTACTTTCCACCATTTCCTATTGTCTGCTTGCAGTTCACTGTTTGCATTTCTAATGCATATGGTTTTTAAGACTTGTTCCAGGGCCCTTAACCAAGATGCATCCAATATCCAAACTACTATCTGTAATGCCCTAATGTGGAATAGATGTATAAACTAGTCTTGGATAAATTTAGGCTGAAAATTCATCCCGATAGATGGATGTGCTTCTATCCAGATAGATAGGAAGAGATATTTTGAAGCAATTAAAATAAAGGGCGGGGGGAGGAGGGGAGCTTTAGGAAGGGGCTTGACCATTTTAATATCATTATTGTATGACATGTATGTAGTATCCATGGACAAAAGACCTCTTGTATCTCAGTGGTACTCAGCAAGCAGAAAGTGTCTTTAGCTCACAAAGAAGTCCTATCTGGAGTTCCTGTCTTGGGCAGCGAAAAAAATGAAGATAGATACAGTGTTCTTTCATAATTTCAACATCTAGAAACAGAGTACAAAGTACTCCCTCATGAGAGCTGTTAAGGAATATAATATATTCTCTGAAAATATATCCTTGCTACTCTTGAGAGGATTTTCCATCATATGATACTAAAAATATCTCTAAATCCACGGTTGATGAGTTTAATTACTCATCAGCTCTTTACATTACAATTCATTACCCTGAGGTAATAAAGATAAAATAAAGCATTTAGATGCAATTGTTACAGTATGTTCAACAGAATGTCCCTAATCAATGCTGCTTTTGTTTATGGAGCACAGCTAATAGAAATACGAGCACTGTACTGAACAAAACAATTTTATGAGGTGCATGAACTGCTTCTCGTCTTTCATTTTGTTTTATTTTTCTGTAAGGATGGCTAGCTTAATTACAGGAGTTTAATGAATGATATTTGCTGATCTTACTTTGTACAGTGTCATTGTAATTATTAACTGTGATTATTTTATATAAAAAAATATGTCCTATAACAGGATAGTTCTTGGTATAGTCTGTTCTGTGCAACTCTTGATAGTAAAATCTTGACAGAAATTATTACTTTACATAATGAAGCTTTGAAGGAATCAACATATTTCAGATTAATAGTGAGTTCTATTTCATTATATTATGCGTAACTTAGAGTTGGTAAAAAGCAAAGTTATTTCCTTTGAGGGTAAATGACACTTGCATGGTATCTTGTAACTTAAGTAAAAGTGGTTGTATAAATAGTAAGCCTAAACCTTTTCTGCTTTTCTGCTAGTAAATTTTGACTCTTTCATCCACATCAGAGATTACTGTAATCTGTAACTGGGTTACTTTTGGTCCCATTGCTCTAATTCAATATACTGAAGTTTGAATACCAGGTGCCGGGTACACCTATTACAGAACAGTTTTTTTGACGTGGGACACTGAGCATGTGAAGTCCTTTCCTCAAGTACCTTTGCTCATCCTATTTGGCTCAAACCACCATTTTAGAACTTCAGTCCTCATTTTCAGAGCAATCAATGTATGAATTCTAAGATGCATCTCAAAAAGACATCAGTTTGTGAGGTACTATAGCACCCATGGGCCTCTGGGAGAAAGACCAGGACAAAATATGAGATATCACAAAAGGACAGTTTCACTGTTGGTAAGACAAGTCAAGTACCTCTTTTATAACGGAGTAGTTATATATAGCCTTTTAAAGACAAAAATTAAAAAATCAAATACATAAGTTTCTACTCCAGCAGTATTCTGGATTTGATTCAGTTTACTAACTTCTACCCCAGTAGTATTCTGAAAAGAGCTGAGATGCCATGTGGTCTTCTACAGCATCAGTTTGGCTTTTGCCATCAGTTCTGAATGAAAGTGTATGCACAAGGACTTAATATCCCTATTTAAATAATCCATTTTAGGAATTAATATAGATTAACTTTCTTGAGTTTGATTATGCGTACAAGAGACATCGTATACTTATTAACTGATTTTCTTTTTCAGTCAAGAGACCGCTTTTTAAATGTAAATTTTTCTTTGTCACAAGCAAAATTTTCTTAGTCATTTTTTAGGGCGGTGTTCTTCCTCTTACTCTGGGCAATCATGTGCTTACCAATTAAAGATTGACCTGATCTATCCTTCTTGATGTTTCATGCATTGCTGTTACTGCATGCCATTTGGTCTGCCACTGTCAGCACTGAAGTCAATAGCTGTGATCATATTTATGGATGTTACATGACTGTATGACCCCAAAATACAGTTGACAGCTGGCAGTTTGGAGCACTCCATATCTCAATTTATTTTGCACTCATGAAGTGTTTGCTGGAATAGGTTGAAGAATTTGTAACTTCCCACTAAAGTCATGGGATGGTTGGTCTTATCTGAGTTTCTATTTTCCAGCACGGTGAGCATGTATGAGGGGGCTTTTTTAAGACAAAGGCATAGAGTACTTGTGGCAGTCTATACAAAGTCATAACACCCCTAAGAGATTTATTTTTCAAAATTTTTTTTTCTTTTTTTTTTTCAATATTGTTCAATGCACGACACAGGGCTGATGTCTACTATGAAAAATATTTGGACCAGAAGTGAACTGACTCCTATGCTTCCTAGTGATTCTTAAAGACAGAAAGGGATGTGCAAACAGCTTAGATGTGCTAAATGCTGGAGATACATTTATTATAAAATAGAATTGTTTACCAAAATACTGATTACAGTTTATTATATAATATTAATTAATCTCTTACTGATCCTACCCTGTTTCATCTGTACATTGTGTATTGTGCTCTTGTGCACATTCAACATTTTAATTGTAAATGAGATAAAGTCCTATTTGGGTTACATGAAAGGATTACATTGGTGGTGACAGAAGTCTGCCTATTCCTTTCTCTGTGAGGTACTTGTACTGAAAGGGCATCCTGCTGCAATCTACAATATTGTAGGACTTGAGTGAATAAGTAGTATCTGGAAGATACTTGATGTAGTTACAAAAAGAATGTGATTTTGGAACAGTGTTTCCATTTAATTTGTAAATAGCATGTCATTCTATGCCGTAATGAAGCCAGTGTGCTGAATTATCTAAGCTAGATCTTAAAGAGCAAGGCTGTGAGTACTAAAGTGGCATAGCTACATTAGTAAGGTCATACAAACTGAAGGGATACTTCGTCTCCAACTGTTCAGCTTCTGGTTGTCAAGTAGGTTCATTCTGAGCTAATCTGGGTATTTCTGTATGACACCGAACTTTTGCTAGTAAGCATTTGCTGCCTTCTGTGTCAGTGATTATTTCTTATACCCAGGACAATTATTCCATGGTTCAAATAACTTAGAAATTAGGGGTATACACCCATCAACCTGCTTCTCCTTGAACGAGCTGCAAAGCCATGGACTAAAAACTGGGAATCCTTTAATTTTTAGCTTAATGCTCTCCAGCTTGGCTATTTCAGCTGTATAGAAAGCAATATATGTATTGTATATATGTTATCTAGTCACTGTAAGAAAAAGTGTCAAGTTCCGGAGATCGACTGAATGTCAATCTTTGTTGGCCTCTGTTAAATTCTATGGCAGGGAACAGGATTAAGGGTTAGTGAAGCTATTGAGTTTATTCCATGAGGTTTCAAAAACATAGAACCGGACTCAAAATGAAATAGTCTTTTTTCCAAGGGAACTATCTCATGGGAATTATGTCATTTTGGAAATGAACTATTGCACAAAGATTGTCCCCAGAAAGGACATGAGGTTGTTAGCACACAGGTCTGAACCAATGCAGAGCATTCAAATCATCAGTGAGCTCAGTAATTCATAACCTTTCATTTCAGCAAGGGTTACATTGCTCGTTACCACTGGTGGCTAGCAAACAGTGAACACTGAATTATGCTATCTTTGTCAACTGGAGCAACGGTACATGTCTAGTCCCTTTGATCCCACAGAAAACCCACAGACCTTCTACACAAGTGAGATGGCTGCCTTGTTTTGAGAAAGCAATAGAAACTTCACTGAATTGAAACGATGATGTTTGGTAGTGTATTTGTCTCTGTTCCCGTGAGGTTGAGTTTCATGGGATTTTTATTTTTATTATTATTTTTGTGTGTGTAAAATATCTTTTGTTCCTAGTTTAAAAAAATACCAGACTTCTATTTTGGCTTTATGGCCTGACAACGGCCTTCAGCAATCCAAATGGGCACCATGCCTTTCTGGCATGCATTCCAGGCACTCAGGATGTTGAGACCTGCAGTGCACTTGAAAAAGAATCATTTTAATTTTTATTATCTTCTATAATTAAAGGATATGTCCTATCCACTTATGTAGAGAGAATATCATTGACAGAGGCATGCAGTCAAATTCATTTCAATATCAGTAAAGTTTTTCATTTCTAGACGCATCATAAGCTTCAGTCATTACTATAGGATAGTAGATCACTACTATTGTTAGCTATTAAATGTTATCATCCTCCTGGATTTTAAAGCTGCCATTCATAATATTAATTCAGGGTAACTGGATCTGTATGCTGAGAACTTATCCTTAGTGGCGTACAGTAATTTTACAATCACTGTCTGAAAAGATTTTCCATTCTTTTTTTTTTTTTTTTTTTGAAAATATCCTCAAAGGCATAACCTGCAGTAAATACAAAGAACCCAGTATGGTAACATCAAGGAGGATTCACTTCATGGAGAATCTTCTGGTCAGTGTGGATAGGAGAATTTAATTTTTGGTCATGCTGGGACTGGGGTTGCCATAAGGCCTCTCAAACATACAGTAGATCTTCTAAAACATGTAGGCAGATGCTTTCCCTCATTTTCCCTGTTTAGTGCAGGTGTAACCTTGTTGCCTTTCACTTTAGGTAGGAGCAAACCCACCCACAGCTAATGTAGTTGCATTCCCTCGTGTCTGGGTGAATTTTGGATATGCAGAAGGGTACCCACAGGTTTCAAGCCAGGAAAAGAGAGAATTCTGGTAGAGAGAGAGGGATGCACTTGCAAATAAAGTCTGCTGTATGTCTTTATGTGTATGATGTATGAAGATGATTTTTTCTTCTTTTAATTCAGCTTTCTTAGGTCCTTCTATAGGGAAAAAAATAGAACAACTAATAAGCTCCATATTTCTGTGTCTGAACACTGTTTTTATTGTAGAAATACTTGATTTGTTGACATCTTGAAATTAGTATTCTTGTGACTGCAAAAGAGCGTGGTGTTTTGGTATAGACACTACTTTAAGCAAGAACTGACATATTGTTTAAGAAAAAAAATGGAAGGGGAGCTCCTTAGCAACAGAGCATGTTAATGCTAAATGCTAGAATTTGTATGAAATGGGTATAAATTAGCCAATATTAGACTGTACAATCACACTTTCCTTTTATTTTGGTTGCTGTGATGTTACAGTATGAGTGCTTCAGGCCATGTGTATAATGCAAAGCCTCTTCTGGAAATTCGTTTTAGCTGACAGTGTTCTTAACAAGTGACAGTTCTAAATATAGCTCGATGAGTAAAAAGACATTGCCCTTAGGCTGAGCTGATCACAGTGCCATAGATTTTTTTCCTCTTCTCTATTACAAGCTCAAATGCCAAAAATAAAGAATAAACAAAAGAAAAGCTATTTCTCTCAGAGGCCTCTCTCACTGTTACAAAGAATGGTGAAGACTTAAGTGAGGGTGACATAGTTTGGTTTCAGGTCATTTTTACTCAAGTTAGTGTGCAACTTTAAAAGCATGATTGATAATGAAGTGTGTAGATGATCAAATTTAGATTTACTGTGTTCAAATGTTTCCTGTGTACATGATTGAGGGATGAGAAAAATGCACAGTGGGATTACATATATACCTATGGGCCTGTAAAGGACAGAATTCCAGGTAGTAATCTACAGATGGGATTTTTCTAACTACGCATTCATTGCTGCTTGACAAAATGAACAGCAGTTAATGTTTTGGGTGTTGAAGATCATTCAGGACAAAGCATGTTTGTATTGATTTGAAAAAAAAAGTTTCATAAAAGCAAACAAGAAAACTAATGTGACTAGTAAGTAAAAGTACTGTTCCTTATTTATGTAGCAAATTGTAATTCCAAAAATTACTATGCCGTAGTCTAAGTGGAAACAACACAGAAGAGATGTCATTTGTAAACACACATAAGAATATCTTTTGGCATGAAGAACACATTATTTTGATTTAAGAAGTGCTACCAGATTTATAAAGTTCCAAGCAAGGAGGGAGGAGCTGGGACACGCAAACTGAGCCATAAATGGATCTGTGACGAGTGCTGCCAATGAAAATCTTAATCTTATTTATCTCAGTGACTGCCACTACTTTCCATGTTAAAAGCTACATCTGCTATACAAAGTAATCTCCAATGGTTTAAATCTTTCCTCCCTTCCAAATGTTTGCCTCTACTGGAAGGATGTCCCAAGCTAGTTATGGCTTCTGCATGTCCACTTGGAAATTGGAATACCAGTTTCCAGTGTGAATTGTGGGTTGAAAACAGTACTTCTGTTTGGCCCAGAGCAGTATAAAGACCACAGGTGCAAAGCTTGGTCCCATTGGCAGAACTGTCTCAGCCAATAAAATATCTGATGTTGAAAATTTCTCTGAAAAAAATGACATATATAAAATATAAGGGTAAGTGCTGCTTTTGTCAACTGGTGTGTGAAGTGTATCTGACACTGACATACTCTGTCGGACTGAGTATGTCTGAGGTAACGGTCTGACTGAGGGAGCTGTTGACCCATATGGTTATCATTGGTCAGTTGTGGTACTAGTTGCCCAGATCTCATGCATGGTCTAGTAAAAGCCTCTGTGTGGACAGATGGACTGTAGTCAGGTCTCTACATTCTGAAATGGTTGTGCCGTAATTTCTCACCAGAAACAGCAGTGTCCTCAGCAGCCTTTCAGCCTTAGTTCAGATTCTCTCCAAACTTCGCCTGTACTGGGATTTTGGTTAAGTGTATATCACTGTAAGAGAAATGAAGAGAATACCTTGAAGGTTCAGGGTGGTGTGCTGCTTTTCTGCACTAACCCATCACCACTCCTGACGTTTCTGCAGAGCCCTGTGACTGAGCAGTGGAGATGTGCATGGGTGGGATGGGTCATGTCCTGCCCCCCAGTTGCTATGGAAGGTGCACCTTCAGAAGGGGCTTGGTGTCTGAATGCTTAGCCTTGTGTTTTTTCCATCACTGGAAAATGTAACCAGATTTGTGTTTAATCTCTAGAGGTACCCATGTGCTCTAGTTTGCAATTTGAACACTGAGATTTACACACAATTTCCTCTTTAATCCCATTTCAGCATTTAACTATAATCCTCTGAAGTGGCTAGACAAGAAACCAGTTTTGTAACGCAACAAAAAACAAACGCTTGTGTGTTCATGAGCGTGAATGTGTGACACAAACCTGGCCGCCGCCACCCTACTTTCTAATTATGTGCATTTATCTGTGTTTGTGGAACTCAGGTGCTGCCTGACATAGCAGTGGTGATGTACTGTTTCAAGCTAACCACATTACGAGCAGGAATGCTGAAGCTGTCAAAGTACATTTTTGATTAAATCCCCTTATTAACCTACTGAGCTGTGAGGGGATCTGAGGAGAGCCTGAGGTAGCTGAAATGTAGCCATTCCCTGGCTACATTTACTTAGCTGTGGGACTCGCTTCCCCTCAGCGCTGTCCCCGGCTGCGCCTCAACAGCGCGCGGCCTGGCTCAAACGCGCCGCCCCCCGCCATTTTGTCACGCGGCGGTTGGGGTGGGGGGGCTCGGACCGTTGGGCCGTTAGGCGGGGCGGGCGGCAGGTGGCGCGGTGTGCGAGGCTGAGGGGGGAGCCGGGGCAGCTCCCCGCTGCTGAGGAAAAAGGTGAATCCGCTTGGGAGTTCAGGTGAATTCAGTCCACTGGGATCAGAGGGTCTACACAAAGAAGGCAAATCCTGCAGAAAACGGCAATCAGAACGTGCCATTGTAAAAATGTACCTCACAACTGAGCGCTCCCCCCCCCCCCCCCCCCTCCCGCCCCCCAAGTGGTGTTTATAAAACCCACAATACTTTCTTCCCTACGTTTTCCTTAAAAAGCATAGCTTTATACATATCACTGCTGACAGGCTACGTTGTGGTGCGTCAGTTTATGTTGTGTCAATTGCCTCTGGTTATATAATGTGCCATGACATGACTAATGCAGCCCAACATGAGTCACCTGTCGTGACAGCTTTGTGCTCTCAAAAGAAACCATTTGCCCTCCCTTCAGAACATTTTTTCATCTTTCTTGAAGATTTTGTCCAACTTAATGTTTGTTGTTTTGAAGTTTTACAACAAAATGTTAAGTGGGCACATATATTCAGTAACACATACAAGTAAAAGATTATTGAAGTGCCTAAAAGCACAGGGTGTTCCCACTACATACTACGAAGGACGATGATTATAGATCTGCTGCTACAATGTAGCGTTGTATCTGAAGAAAATGTTACTAACAGAACAGAATTCCCAAGTGATGAGTGGGAATCTAGAGGTGAATGGCTTTAATCAGGGCTCACTTGTATCAGAAAATTGTATATACCATTACACGGATTTATTAACGCTGGGCTATGATTGTGGTGTTAACGACATATTTAAGAGTTATATTAATGATGTAAATAAAACAGATAGAAATGCAAACTTTTGCCCATTTTTCTTAAAGGAGAGACATTCAGATGCCATCAGCCATTGTTTTCTTGTTATAAGTCACCATTTGAAGTGCTTTAGACAAAACTGGTGGAGATCTTCTCAAAGGTAGGAAATTTCTATTTACAAAAGTCTTGTGCATTCTCTAATTACCCTGATTAATTTTATTTTATTTTGTTTGACTCATTTAAGCTTCTAATTATTTCTTATGAAATCAGAAAGTGGTAATGATTTTTTGTCATAACCATTATATCTTTCCCTCTCATATGTATGCATTAAAATCAGATCTCTTACACGTCAGTATAATCTCTTTTTTTTCCTTAAAACACAATATATCTCTATTTGACAAATTATATGGTTGTTTTCCTAATGGGTTTGAATGACTGGTGTAGTCAAGAAAAGAGCTCACATCATTGTGTAGTTCTCAGGTTATACAGGAAAAAAAGCGTAGCTCAAATCCACTAGGCTTATTCAGATGCAAATGGATAATTGCAAAAACTCATGCCATTTCTATAAATAGTCTAAGAAAACACAAGTAGAGTCCAATAAAAGACATATTGCAATCAGTTCAGTTGGCTTCAGCAGGTGCTGAAGGTCTTTGGAAGAACACATTACGTAGAAGTAAATATATCCCACCCTGCTTTTTTCCACACTTTGTGTTGCTCTGCCATTCTGTTCTGTAGATACAAAAATAAATGTATCTTACGTAGTCTTTTTCTTTTTCTTGTGTGCACAGCACAGAAGCTTCTTGTTTTACCATTTTTATGCAGTTAATAATAATATCATAATTTATTACAATAGAAGCATACCGGTTTCTAATTTCTCTCTGTAACTATTGGGAACCAAATTCCCTACAGTAGGAGTGGGACTTCTCTCTGCAAATATGTAATTGCTCTACTCATGAATATTTATTTATCCTTCTTGTAACCCTCCTCCTACCCCCAACACGCACATACCTCCGAAGAATGTAGTGATACCGTTAACTTACCGCAGTAACATAACAGGCTGTGAAGAGTAGCAACCTTAGGCAATGTGATGTATTTTAACAAATATGCTCACAAACCTCTACTAATAAACCAGTAAAATCTCCACAGGAATTATTCGTAATGACTTTGCATTTGTTCCGTTCAGTTCTGGTCACTGTTAGGTAACTTAATCTCAGTCCATTTTACAGGTTAGTAGTGCTGGATTTTTACTAAGGAACTTCAGACTGTGTTCCTCAACTACTTGAGATATTAATGTATCATGCCTGACACAATGTCTTCTATTCATTAAAGGTGTACAAAAGGGTAAAACTTATGACATAAGCTTCACTACAAGCCATTTTACTGATTTAAGATGAGATTTCCATAATGATTTATGCATGAAGATACATGCTTGGAATGGCAGTCAGATACCTAGTAAGGTGTGCTTCACACAGCACATTGTACTGGTGCTCTGTATTTTGGTTCACGGGTTGCTTTTGATCTGTACAGTCTGAAATGCTTATCAAAGAATCTACTTCTATTTCCTGTGGAAGAACTGAAAGAGTAACAGGAGGAAGAGTTGGAGCTCTGACTATTCAAAAGCAGCAGCTGCATTACCCATACTAAATGTGTAAGGTATGGTAATACCTGATGGGGATGAAATATGTTGAGAAAATTCTGATAGAACTGGGGAATTTTCCCCCATTTTTCATTCTGCACCATTTAGGTACTGATAGCTGCATATTCAGTATCCTTAAGTCTTGGGGAGGACTTGAGTCTGAGAATTGTAGATCTTAGTGCATGAACCTTTGCCATATGGAGCAGCACTGTCACTGGCAACGAGACTCATCCTTCTACAAGGAAATAACTGCAGTAGGATAACAAACATTCAGACCCACTGAATCCCATTTCAGCACAGGCTTTGGGTTTGCAGTCAGCACGTGTTGTGTGTGCAGAAAAGAGAGAACAAGTTTTTAGCTTTCATACTTCTGCAACACAAAATTAAAAGAACAATTGTATGTGACATTTTACACATAGAAATAGTGTTTTTACTCATCTGATAGCTTGTAAATACTTTTGACTTCTAAATGTATATTTCTTTTATGCTGTACTCATGCTGAGATATACAAATTGGCGTACGATATTTGAAGTCTGTTCAACAGGTGACACATATTAGCCTATTGAGTAACCCATACAGAATAGTCAATTTATATGAAGAGAAATTAAACTATGATTTTTTAGCTTGGAAAGAACATAAATGAGGAAGAATATGAAGAAAGTATATAAATTTCACATACAGAACATAAAGTGAGCAAAGTAAAGCTCAATGCCCTTTTTCTCCTTATGCAGTCCATCCCTAATAAATTCTCAGATCCCTGCATGACCAGGGCTAGGGAGGTTAACAGAATAAACAGGGGGGAAACCTATTTCAGGGGTGGAGGTGGGGGAGCAGCAAAAAAAGATGGAAAAAAAAAAAAAAGAAAAAGGGAAGGGAACAGTATTGAAGGGTTACTTCTTGATGCCAAAACAGGGAACCAGAAAGGGAGTTGGACCATAATGTATGCAGAACTCTCACTTTCCCTTGAGGGGACCATAGAGCTTAAGTTTGGTATACAGTGGTGATTTTCCCAGAGAACTGACAGTAAGGGGACTAGAAATGTGCTCCACAGTTGTTGAAATCACCCTGAATACTGGCCACTCCCCGGAACAGGACACTGGACTAGATGGATCTTTTGTCTTTGTCAAAATAATTTTACTTTTTATATAGTAAAATAGAACACAAAAGAATGTATCCCAGAATACTATTAGCATGTCTGAGTGTTTATTTCCTGGAAAGAGTGAACCATTAAAATGTATTATTCATGCAAAAAAAAATTGTCAACTTAGTGTGAAGCCATTCTGTTCAAAGGACCTTTAAGTCAGGGCAGCAGACACTCCACTTCTGGAGAAGGAAACTGAATAGAAATCATGTCTTCAGTAGATGCTTTTAAAATTATAAATGAGTTTCCTTTCCATATAAGCTGGCTGTGAAAGGAGAATACCTGCGGGCAGACATCCATAGCTGGAAGTGAGGGAGCATCCCGTGAGTTTCACAAAATAGCCAGAGGTGGGCTCTGATCCTGTGATAAAGGAGCTCTTGGTGAAGGAGAAGCCTTTTAAGAAGATTATTGTCTAGAGTCATTCAGTAAATATTAATGGCTCAACAACATACAGTATCTTCTACAGGAAAAAGAGAAAAAGTCTTTTCCTTCTATCTGCACTCTTGTGCTTGTGATACCATAACCCCCCAAACCCATTCAGGCTAGATGTATCTTCGGTCTGAAGTGGCTGCACACTGATGTTTTTGCATGATCTTCACTTTCAGTGTTATCATTCAAACTGTGTTGGGGGGGAGGGGGTCTAGGAGGGAAGGAGTAAAAATGCTTTTAAAATTGAAAAATGCTTGCCAAAAATCAGTAGGAAGGAGTGAGAAAAGTTGCCATGACAACCTCCAGCATTGTGCTTCTGAAGAATTGCTTTACACGTTTGACACACTTGCAGTTTTCCCTTTCTGCAGTGATTATGATGTTTCATGCTTCTCCTTACTTTATCTTACATTGTGTAAATACAACAATGCAGGGTGATACACTTTCAGTATAAGAGCCCTTTTGCCTCTGTAGCTGCAACAAATACAGGATTTTAATAATTCTGGACTAAATACTTACTGATCTTGCAGGCTAGTTTATCTGACATTAATAGAGCTACTTTTTGCCATTTTCTTGTTATAAAAGTTGTAGAAGGAATATGTCAATGTTTTTTGATCTCAAAGAAGAAAATATTTAGAACAGAACGTTTGGGTTTGGCATAGTAAGTTTAGAAGTTATTCCCTTCAGCATGGAGTGCGTAAGTGGGAGAAAAAGGCACGGTCTTCTTAGACTGAATAATCACGAGGGAAAGAGGATAATGAAAATGGCGAGTACGAAGGTCTGAGAACGCAGGTCAAACAAGTGTACAGAACAGAGATGGTACTTAATGTTTTGTCCTTGCAAACATGCAGGGGTGCAGTTGAAGATATTCAGGTAGGTCCGAGCAAAAAAATTTTGATGTAACTTCTTTTTCCAGAAAAATATTACATGTTTTGATCATGAGTAATTTGTGCATTGAATCTATTGAATTCCTTCACTGTTGAAACTATAAACATCTTTGAAAGTCAACCACCCCTGTTTGTACATTGTGCTCTTTACCCCTGCCCCAAAAAAACCCTTTGTTGCTGAGTTCAATTAAAATTAATCCCTTATCGTTCCAAAATTTCCTACATACAACTTTATGCTTTCTGTGAAATGGAAGTGCTAGGATTAAAAACAACAACAAATTTTCCTTTTTTTTTTTTTTTCCCCTGAGTAAATTAGATTTCTTCTTAGTATCTTATTTTGGGCATTAAGCATAGGATTCGTTATTCATGCATCTCTAGTAAGAACCTTGCTCATTTTTTATGACTATAATAAGCATAAGAGATCCCTCTAGGTTTTTTGCAGGCAGAGGCATGCCTGCAGGACAGGTGGCAACAATTTGCTAATGAGGACAAACCAGAGCCTGTCCTCCAACGGTTGAAACATTGAATGCCTTGTAGTTTATTCTGCTGCTGTGTCCCATTAGCCTAATGGGTGATTGTCATTATGAAGTCGTTAGCAGTTCATTTTGGGTAGCTTCATGGTAAGAATCATTTGAAGGTAGGTGCCCTTGGTCTCAGTTATAATTTACGTATTCTGTTTTTTATGTAAGATCTATGTTAACCAAAGAGTAATAGAACAGGATGCTCATGTCAGAAATTGACAAAAGCTGAAACAGTTTTTTTTTTTTTTTTTTAATTTATTTGGATTATTTGGTTTATTCATAGCTCCTGTGTAGATAACTGGCTTAATACTGAAATATCAGTTTGATTTCCTTTTTCTTAGAGAATTGTATCTCATCTGCAATACAATAGAGTTATTTACTAGCCCCAAATATATAAAAGTGAATGTATAATAGCTATCTCTACTGTCATATTATTCCTACTAGCTGTCATTAACTTGATTTCTTAGTGAGCTTTACACCGAGATGTTCAACACCATATGGTATTTACTTTAATGAAGGATCGATATGTGAAATAGAGTAGTGAATGTGTTGCATTAATGTGTAAGTAACTCTTCTATCATCTTTCTCTGGTTATCTGTAGAGACCACAATGTTTTTCTTTTAGTTCAAATAGCCAAAGTTTGATGATTAACTTTCTGGTGGTTTATACAAATCAAAAGATTCAACTATATTCTTAATTAATCCTCAGAAAAAGGCACAAAATTCTGCTTCCCTTGACAAGATAAAGGCAAACAAATTGACATTTTCCTTGCCATGCATATCAGTCCAGTGAGATCTGTGATCTCCGAGTCTGCCTCTGGTTGCTCACTTTTCTCCTGAATATTTGACTTTGCTGGGAGGCACAGGCCAAACCTCCTGTGACTAGTACATCACACTCTGCAATTCTGATCCGATCTCAGACTGCAGGTTATTCTGCAGTGCTGCCTGGTGCTTCTAGAAGCACAGCCGGTGTTATCAGAGCTGTTATTACTGGAAGGAAGTTAGCCTGGTGTAAGGCTTGGCCCTATCATCTCTCCTTGGAAATTACCAAATGGTACAAGTGTAACCTTCATATGTAGTTTATGTTTTCTGTCTGGTGGTCTTTGTTTTTGAACTAGTGATTATTATAATAAAAGGAGAATAATCTAGTAGGAGAAAGTGACATTTGATTTTGAGTTGCTATATGACACTTCTAGCATTGAGGGACCCAGATTTGAACTATGCTTTTTAGTCTGACAAGCAATTGTCATGGAAAGGATATATCTGCAAACTTGCTGAATGGTTATGTGCCTTGAGCATTCAGAATAAACACAGGCAGTTGGAGAAAGAGATTCTGCACTTGTCAGAATAGGCTAGAAACATCCCATAACTAATTGTAGTATGCCTTTTTCTGTGCTGGTGGGGGTTCTTGGTTTTGGTCAGATGTTTAAAAAATACTAAGCCTTTTTTAATTTAGGTGCTGCGAAGTATAGTTCTGAGAAATACTTTATATGCTCCTAAAAGGCAAACTTAATTTCATATGATTTTTATATGCATTGGAAATGTGTTGCTCACAGAATTACTATTAGGTTTGTTTTTTTGAAGATGTTTTTTCCCTACTTTATTTTGAAAATCGTAATGTCATGTGTAGAATTTTTTTTTTTTTTGGAAGTTGTTGCCCTTGAAAACATTCCTTTGTTGAGAAGTATTATTACTGAGTTAGAAGAAAAAGATGTTTTTAAGCAGTTGGTCCTTATATTAGAGTTTTCTTTATATTAGGCTTGTAATTGAAAATGGGATTACTTCTTTATGGAAGTAAGTTGGAACCGTGGAATTATCTGAGAAGAAGGAATGCTTTCAGTGGATTTTATATTGTACTAAGTTGGAAATGTCGTAAGAAATGTGGAGCTATCTGAGTAAGTGTTGTTCAATGGAAGCACGGTTTGCAGAACCCTGCTTGTAGTCTGTGGTTTTGAAGGTAACATATTAATGTAATGTGAATATATGCTGGAAATGTACTGCCTTTGCTACTTGGAGACATAAAAATGAAGAACAGAATTTTATGGAACCAGCTGCCTTATGTTTTTCTTTCAGGTAGCCCTTCATATATGCAGGGTGATACACTTTCAGTATAAGAGCCCTTTTGCCTCTGTAGCTGCAACAAATACAGGATTTTAATAATTCTGGACTAAATACTTACTGATCTTGCAGGCTAGTTTATCTGACATTAATAGAGCTACTTTTTGCCATTTTCTTTTATTGCTGCCAGATTTGTATCATTTGATGTGCTTCTCCACCACAAAGACTAAAGTTCAGCTGTTTTTATCACTTTGGCGAACTGTTTTGCACATCTTTTTAAGAGATATGGTAACTGTTTCTCAGCATGTGGAAGAACTGTCAGTTGAACAAATCATGTTTGTTAATTAAGCTCTTTAGAAAAGATATAGGAGATAAATTTAATGTGAGAGACAACAGCGTATTTGTAAAATAATACAGCTTCTTTTACAATCTGTGTAATCCTGTGCAAGATTTAGTAGTACACAAATGGTTATTATTCATGTTAATGGCATGTAATTATCCTCCCATAGTAATAGTAATGTGATACAAATAAAGACTATTAGGACATTAACCATAAGTGACCACAAAAATAAAAATTGAATATTGTGTTCTTGAACCTTAAATAGCAATATCCATGAAAGATATTAAGGCAGCTTTCATTTAATAAAATGAAATAGTCTGCATAATTTAGGAAGCTGTACACATTGCTTTGGCAAGCAATGAAGATGATAATTTAATTGCTGAATTAGAGCAATACTGGGAAGACTAATACTATTAAAATGCATAATGGCACAATATCTGTGCAGCAGACTCCCGTGGAAGCTAAGGATGGTAACAGCCTGCCTTACCTTTTGCTTCAAAACTGAAAAAATGTTTCTTCTCTAACAGAAACAAACACCACTACCTATGCTTAGACTCCCCCTTTTTCTTCCCACTCTCTTTAGCTACAGTGTACATGTATATGTGACAGTCTTCCCTGAGAGAAGGGAATAGAAAGAGGGTAAAGCAGCTATGGTTAGCCATGTCTTTAATGGAGATGTGAGATACTTAAGATGCGCAATGTAAGAAGTCATTCAGAAGCAAATGAAATAATGAAAGCTGTGCTATGGACTTCTAACAATAAGCACATCGACTTAAGCAATCATTTCAAAGCTTTTGTGCCATTTTAAGTGCAAATAGATGTGACCTAACGATGTTCTTAAATAGCTGTTTCTCTTCAGAGCTACCATTAATCAGTTTTAGTGTTTTACATTATTCTCATTATAGTTCAAGATGCCTACATTTCCAACATGAAACGTGAGGTGAATCCGTCAGTGCTGCGTAACAGGTGTTAATGCTTACCAGTGTGTAGCTTGAACTATATCACAAGGATAAGAAAATTGAGTTAGCTGTTAAAAACAAAATTTAAACAGCTTCTGAGTTGCAGAAATGCAGAACAGTTTTCTCAGCCTCTTTCAATGACTCAGGGCCAACGGGTACGCTAATGTCACTCAAGGATTTGTCCTTGTGATAATTGACAAAATATCAATTAATGTTCAATAACAGAGATGTTGCATTTTCCTTCTTCCATTTATTCATTTTCTTCAGTATTCAAAAATTTATATTTTTCCTTGAAAAATATTATTGGAGCAGAAAACATGATGAATACACTTACAAAATCATTTTTTCACTATCCGTGTGCATGTATGTGCTTACGTACTCATATATTCCCACTGGAGATGTTTACATTCTTTCTGTTGACTTCAGTGTCAAGCAGTCAGGAAATAAAATTCCATATAATGAGCCGTATTTTAGGATTCATAGTTTCTGTCCATGGAGATTTTCAGAGCCTGTAGTGGATCAGCCCCTGAATAACCTGGTCTGATCTCCTAAGGTACCATGTCTGGTCAGGAGGTTGGACTCTGGAGGTCCCCTCCAGCTTGAATTATGCTCTGATAGTGTGTGGAGAAACTGTCTAAATCACCAGTAGCTGAAATGAATAATGAATGTACATGAACAAATTGGGCCTTTATTAAACAAAAACATACTTCTGAGTGACAGAACATGAAAAATAGTTCTGGTAAGAATTCACACGTTCAGTTTCTTATTTGCAGCCTGAACAATGCAGTCTGTATAAGCTGTTTTCTACATCTCTTTCCACCTTTGTGATAGTGTTCAGCTTAATTTTAGCCTAATCCACTTATTGAAAGCAGCACAGGGTAATTTGGGAGCTGAAAAAAGAGTTCATGTCACATACCTACCTTTTGTTGCCAGGAATCTGTTTGATATCTGTAGTAGGGAAAAACTCAGTTTTGTGAAGGGCAATGATACAAAAAGTATCCCTTCGTTCCACTGAGTTTTTGACTGTTTCAAATACTCAGTGACTTAGTCTATACCTTTGTGTTCTTAGGTATTGCGCAAAGCCTTATTAGTAAGAAAGGCATTAATGGAACGCGTCTTTGAAAGAGAAAACATGTTCAGAAGCGATGCTTTAGATTTGTGACCTAAGTTGGGCTGTAAATGCTGAAATAAGACTCGTGTTTTCTGTTGATGAACCGAGTAAGACAGTTATAATATCCTATCTTAATTTATATACTTTTGTTTACTTTCTGGTGCTTCTTGAAGTCTTGCTGTCTGATGCTTCTGAATTGGTAGATTATGTGATGCTTTTAGCATTAAATAAGCAGACTGTAAAGTAGATTGGCCTTCTTGCATTGAATTTCTCAGGCTAAAAAGTACAGTCTTTGTAAGCCACGTCTCCTTCTCTTTCCACCCCCATGATAATGTTCAGAGTTTCAATTTACTCCAACTCACTGCTTGAGACACAGAACACTTGCTGTTATATAAGACACTTCAATTTGATGTGATTTTCTGTTACATTTTATTATATTAACCTTCACTGCTTTGGGATGATCTTTTGTTGTAAGTAACAAAAGAAAAAATGGAGGGACAGGGTCACCATGTGTTCGTACAGCAGTGTTTGCAACAAATGATACAAAGCTTTGCAGCATAGCGTGCCCCAGAAGAATTTGATTTAACACTGTTAGCATTATACAATTACCAGAAAAACAATTTTGTGCATGTGCAGCTAGGTGCCTAAGTAGATGTAAAATTTTAAGAAGGAGGCTGTGAAAAAACGGGCATGAAGGTTATATTAGGAATTATGTAAATGTCTATGTTAAAGGCTTTATTTGAGAAGAAAATGAATAATGGCTGTTGAAATAAATGTGGCTAAATGTGCTTTACAGATGTGTATCCTGTTAGTCTTGAAAGACTGTTTTTGTTACAAAGCAAGGATTAGAGAACCAGTTACACTGTAAGATATATACAGACTTTCCACTAGAATTACAAATTTTAACTTAACAGTTATAGAGAACATTTTTAAAAATTTCTTTCTGCAGCTAAACCATATTAAAATGTTGTGTGAAACTGTTCTTATACCCTGTTGGATTGAGGCTGAAGTCTTTTGCCAATACAAGTACAGATACACATACCACTGCCAGTGTATAGGTATACATGCTACTGCCATGCTGTGTACGTTCCTCCAGTATGTAACGGGGGCCTACAGGAAAGCAGGAGATGGACTGTGTCAGGGAGTGTAGGATTGGGCAAGAGGGAAAGGTTTTAACCTAAAAAAGGTAGGTTTTGATTAGATACTAGGAAGAAATTCTTTCCTATGAGAATGGTGAGGCCCTGGCACAGGCTGCCCAGAGAAGCTGTGGATGCCCCATCACTGGAGGTGTTCACAGCCAGGCTGGATGGGGCTGGGAGCAACCAGGTCTGGTGGGAGGTGTCCCTGCCCGTGGCAGGGGTTGGAATCGGATGATTTTTAAGGTCCCTTCCAACCCAAACCATTCTGTGATTCTGAAAATGATCCTTTTGCAGCTACAAGTACAGGTGGTGAATTAAATGAAATCTACATCTCAGAGATCCTCTTTCTCCAGGGTGTTCATGAACTACAAAACAGAAATAATGAGTGAAGCCGAATCCTGAAGTTGTTGCAGAGGGGGGCTAAAAGCAGTGGCATCCTTGAAAAGGACCTCTTCTTCGGTTCTCCCCTGTGGTTCTCCCACCAGTCATGAGAGCACAGCTGGGGTAGCAGCTACACTATAATTAACTGCATAGTCTTTAGTTGTGCTTTCTGTCCATGCTGAGGAAGAGGAAAATCACAGAGCATGCAAGAAGAATATATGATGCTTCACGTAGGACTAACCTTATGTGTTTAAAAATTGTGCATATCTTTGATGTTTTTTTTTTAAAAAAAAAAAAAAAAAAAAAGATAAAAAAAGGCAATCTAGGAAAACAGTCTTTTCCCTTCTTTTTTCTTGAGATCAAATATGCTCATCCCTTTTATTAGAATTCTTCTGGAGATGTGATTGCTTGAAAAATGTGAATTAATTATGGCAGCAATACTTTTATTACTCCTTTCCTATTCATCTACCTACCTACAGCTTTCATATTTTTCATTCTGTTGGTGGGCAGGCAGCCTTAATCGGAGACAGGCTGCAGCTCTTCGGGCAGCTGTGGCTTCCGTCACACCTCAGGTTGTGTGATGCCAGCAGGTCTGTTGGGTAAGCCGAAAGCACAGTTGTGTGAGGAAAAGGGAAGTGAAAGCTGTAGTAGACCTTGTTAGATTGTTTAGGAGGCTGCTGCATGCCTATTTGCACCTGATCTGAAAATTCAGTGTGCTCCCTTGTAGAAACTATTCTCATGCCCAGATGGCAGAATCTCTGTAAGGATAAGCTTCATCAACAGTGTCATAAACACAGGCGTGCGAGAGAGGCTTAAATCTTGTGGTAAACAAAATATTCTCTGGAACTCGTGTCTTCTAGTTTTGGTACATTCTTGATATGATGCAGGATTTTGGTATAGTTCTTGGTGTGATAGAGGGCTGGTTGTGAAGTGTGAAGGCCAGATGTCAGCGGGGTGCTTAACAGAGGCATTTGATATTGTTGGAGGCTTTCACGGTAAAGGACCCTACTGAACCAGGTGCCTGACCATCTCCAGCTAATCCTAGATATTTACAAGTGAGCATAAAATCTTTTAAGTAGACATTTGTTTATTGGCATAGCTGAAGAAAACAGAATATGCATACACAAGCTTAAAGAAAAAGGAAGGATGAATGGCTGAACTGTGTTCACATCAAAATCATTCAAATGTCATTAGAATAAATAACTTGATAAATATTTAAGTGGATATATCACCTTGCTTTCTTTTCCATGACATAACAATTTTTAGGACTGGTTTCACTGCTAAATTGAGAACTGCTGCTGCCATGACATGAAAATGTCAGGATATGATCTGAGGTGGAAGGAAAGCTAATCTGCAGCTTTTGTGCACTTGGATGTCCCATTGATGCTGTGGCCACGTGAGAAGAAACAAAATTCCTGTCTTCTAGGTGATTGTCTCAACATTTGTTTCTAGGCCTTGAATACCTTTTTACAACTTTGATGGTCTGAAAGATTGAAGACAAAACAGATGAGTCCACAGGTTAATGTCTCTGAGATGGGCTTTGGCACAGGTGACTGGCGCATGAGGATGCATGAATGTGTGCTCCACTTGTTGCTCTTCATACAACCCTTCTTGACCTCTTTGGCATCACTCTAGTCTACGTTGGCCTATGACAAGCCTGCTTATTTTTTTTTAAAGACACTAATATCATAAGGGAGATGAAAACTAGTAGCCTTTGTATTTTGTTTGTTCTTGCCATAACTCCATCCTTGCCTGTCTTGTCTCATGTGGCGTTTAACTTAAGGTCTGTGCTAGCACTTTCACTACCCTTTTCTAGTAACTTCCCTGAAAACAAAAAAGCAAAAATGCAACTGTTTCAAATCAGTCAACTTTGCCTGAAGAAAACATAAGCTTGCCCTACATGTTTTTGGTAGGAAAAATAGGCAGGCTTGATTCCGTGCCCACATACCATTGAATCCTGGTGGAGAGCTCCCATGGATTCAAACACTGATACTAATTAAGTCTTCACAGCTAGGACCCATTCCTGTCCTTTGTAAGGACTGATTCTCTAATACAGGCCATCACCTGCTGTAATAACGTGTTGCTTGCTTGCTTTCCAGGTCTTGCATGACTCTTCCATCAGCCCTCACATTCAAACTGCAGTTTACTTGCTGTTGTGGAGTATGTGGTTCTATCTCATCTTTCCCAGCCGTGTGATGGTCTTTTCCTAACCTCTGTTGCCATGACTTTGTTGTGCAGAACTGAGCTACCTTTCCCAGAGCATAAATCATTGTCTACATTTTGGGTTGGCTTTTGGGGAGAAAGAGGATGCCATCTGCTAAGGATAAATTGGTTAAAAATTCTGCCTCTCTGGAATACACTGAAAAAATTTTAGCCATCTGCCACACAGGTCCCTGACCAGATATGAACAAAGAAGTAAAGTAATATTTTTTGTTTGTTTGTTTTGTTTTGTTTTCCCTGAAGCAGTTGAAGATATCAGCCCTTAGAACCCCTGTGTTCTCTTGGAGTGATTTCTATCAGGCACATTTACACAGAATTCCACGCTCACCTATCCTCATGCTCCACCGTATATTGGAGCTTTGTATTTACAATGTATGTGGATCATAGATATGTACAAAAGTCATGTAGGTGTACTAACTAAATGCAATAAATGGAACATTGTGTACACTAAAATAGCAATTAGAAAAATAACTATGTCTTTTTATCAGTAACTTTCAACAGCGTGAAAGTAATTACTTTTCCAAATCTGATCTACTTAACAGTGCCTTACCATTTTTCTGGTTTTGCTAGCAAGCAACAGTATAATTACAGCTTGGAGGTTGCTACTGATACTTTAAATCTGGAAATTTAACTACAGATTCTTGATTCATTTAGTTCTTTATTTAGAAGCCTACAGTGACAAAAGGTACCAATTTCTTTCTAGATACCTTTCTCAATTATTTAAACATATAATGAAGCAAAGAACAGTGTCTAGAAATGATAAATGCCATGTTTTTCAACCTGTATCATGAGACTATCAACATGTCTCTTGGTCTTTACAGACCTATGGCTGCTGAGTGGCTAACATTCATTTAACTCCATTCCAACATGCACATTGCTTTATTTTCTCTCTGTTTCTGTTCTGAGTCTTTGGCTGCTTTTTGGTTTTTGTCTGCCAGCTTCACTTTATATGCACTGCTTTTATACCTCTGGCTTTTTTTTTTTTTTTTTTTCAGTTTATTGCCTATCTGACTCAGAGTTGTTTTGCCTGTCGAGTAGTAGCTCATAACACAAATGTGTAACTTTATGTTCAGCAATTTCTGTGGCCTTTTTACTAAGTGAGCTTTTATTTTGGTATCTTCAAGTACTGCCATTTTGTAGTGTGTGAATGACATGTTTAACTTCTTTGAGCTCCTACCACTACTTGTATCCCCCGACATATTTCTATACTGAGCAATAGTTTATTTCTAACTGCATTTCTTATAATTCTAACTCTTTCTGGCATGTGACAAATAAACTGATTCATGTGGAATATTCCGTACTAGCACCATCACTTCTCGTGCAGGAATTTTAGGCAGAATCATTCCAAGGACTTCAAAATCACACATCCTATAAAGTTGGATTTTTTTTTTTTTTTTTTTTTTGTGGATATTTTAATTTCTCCTTAAGAGGGCTGATATGTTTTTTTTGTTTGGTTGGTTTTGTAAACTTGTCAGAAAGTGTGGTTTACATCTAAAGCTCACGTAGATCAAGTCAAGAACTAGAACCACAGAGATGAACTATTAGTTGAACACAGTAGGTTCATTTGTTTTGCATGATCAAGGGCTTCAGAAACCACTAGTGACTTTGGTACTTATTAATGGGTGCTCTCTGTTGTATTGGTAACGTGAGGAGGCCTTAGTCAAGCCAAGGGGCCTGTGTGCTGAACAAACACAGCATTCTGCCTTGTATTGTACATAGTGTAAGTTCACAGGCAAGTAAACACTGTGAAAGGTGTGGAAAGCCTTGTTCAAGATTGCTTATTGATAGCAGAGTTAGGAAGAGAAACTCCTGATTTCACGTTGTAGTCTTACTGTGACTCTTGTACTAGTAACTAGCATCCTTTCCAAATAAAGAGTTTTTTGAATTTGAGCAGATGCATGTCCAACAGTTTAAATGCTCCTTTTATTATTAATATTGTTACCCCAGATTCACTGCTGTACAGACGGAGTAGATGATTCTTTCATGATCAATGAGATGGAGTACAAATCCTTACTAACACAGAGTGCATGTGAAATCCTAACTTGGTATTTTCATATGCTTCTTCCCATAATTCCTATCAAACTTCTGCAGTTTCTGGTTCATCTAAAACAAGTTTTGAATTGTTAAAGCAATTAATTTATCCCTTTTGGGTCATATCATGCCTGGAACCCACAGTTCAGTTTGCACTGTAGTACGAGACATGGTTACAGCTGTGTTCATTGTGACTGCTTTAAAAGTACATGGTCTACATGCCTGCTGATCAGAAAAAACTTTGCGATGGTATTACTTGTATATTTGGTGATTTATTACAGACTTAGCTCCAAGCCGATGTCAATTCCTTAGGAAAATAAAGTCTCTTAATACTTAGGAAATCTGAGCATATATAGAGTGGTAAGATAGTGACATCTAAAAAGCAGACGTTTTAAATGCTTGACATTGAGAGCAGCTTTCTTTCTGTCCCCCAAAATAATCCTTGAGTCAAGGAAAAAAGCTGGTTTGAAAGTATTCCCCTGCTTTTCTGTTGTGGCCACTTTATGGCCTTAACAAGATGAAAATACTGTATTAGGGAGTGCCACTTCTCCATGCTGTATTTTCCGAACAAGTGCTTCCCATGGTGACGTAAAGATAGAAAGGCAAAGAACCACAATGAAAATAAAAGCTATGTAGGACTTGGCTCTGAATCTGAAGATGGTACAAAATGCTAATGTGGAGCATGTAACTGAGTAAAAGGCTAAGTGATCATCCCTGCCTTTTTAATGTAGGTTAAAACCTAACACGTGAGAAACCTGTGCATGCATCAGTGCCAGAACACCCCCAAATCTGAACTCCCCAGAACCAGTGTTAGGCTTTCAGTTTTGTCTCTGTCTTTTTTTCAGTCTCCGTATTCATCTTACTTTTATTAAGAGGAATAAATCTGATATGATGCACATGTTCTTAATGTTAATATAGTTTTAAAGCATTATTGTTTCTAGCAAGTTTCCCGTCTATTGTTTAATCTGTTGTTTGCTTCGTGTGAGCAATTCCACATGCAGTATGAAGAAATACCTGTCTCTCACAAAAGTTTGAGCAATTAGTGAGAGCTCTAGTAGTCTCTATTATTTTATCACCCAAAGACATCATTCAGGATTTTTCTCACTTTTCAAGCAGGGAAGGTTGGATTCCAGTTCATAACTATTTTTGTATTTAAAAAGACAGGGTGGCTGGATTTAAAAGTTCAGGAATATGAGCATGTGTTGCCCTATTAAAGGCAAGTACTGTTGCTTTGGTACTGCTTGAACTGAACCTGACATTAGTGGAGGAAGAAGGCAGGGTGCGAATAGGGCAAGAGCCAACAATGCAATTCCTCCTTTGCCAATGCATCTAAGAAATGCTCTAAAATGCTACTTATTAATAAATGAATATAACATGCCTGTCAGATTAATAACACTGTGTTTTGGTAGTGAGAGCATATTTTTTCTATTTGTAGAGATTTTGTAAGACCTTCACCGCCTCTGAAATTTGTATGTGTTCTGCTCTGTTGCCCTGTTCTAGCGAGTCATTCTGGGTCTGCCTTACCTGGGTCTGCCTTACATGTATTTCCTCATGATGCGGCTGATGTGGGTGGTCAGAAAGTGCCTGGCCTAGTGGCCTTTCGTGACAGACCTTGCTTTGTTCTTTGAAGTGACTGGTGTTGGCACCATAGTAAGAAAAGTGAGCAATTTTTGGAATCATATTAAAATAAGTGAATCTTGCTTTAGGCCCCAAGGCAATCTGTTGTGTGATCTTTTATTTTTTGTAGATCAAGTCCTTAAGATGTTACTTGTGAAGCTGCGACACTGGCCTGAGTTGAAGTGGTGTTTGCTTTTTTTCCAAATCACTTCAGTAAATCTGATAGAAAGCTGATACAGCCCTTTCAGATCCATTGCCATTTTTGGTTCATTAATTACAGAGGTGAGCAAATACAATGGGCTGGCAGGAGAGAATAAGCTCTTACAAAGATAGATTCTTCCTGTAAGTAAAAGCAGGGCAGTCTGCCGTGTTACAAAGAAAGAGGAAAAAGAAGCAGACAGTTCTGTTTTTAAAACAAAACCAAACCCAAAACAACAACAACAAAACAATGAAATTCACTGGGTGCTAGTGAAAACTTCATTTCAGTGGACAAACGTGGCAGTTTCTAGGAATAGCCGCTTGTGTCAGCCAACACTTTTGAACTGGAGGGTTTTGAAATCATGGTCCAAATGAAAGCATTGTGGCTTGAAAGCTCCTCATGCAGTTTTTTCTCCCATAAATTTTCCTTGATATTAGAATTTTTATACAGTGACGTTCTATGCATTAGCAAATTAAAAAGGAAGTTATTCCTTAACAGGAATAATCTGATTTTCTAATCACATCACCAGTTCTGCATTTTGAGCCTGAAATTGCCAGAGTTGGTATGTGGGACTGCTTCCTACTGAACAACAGCCTTCAGATACCTCAAAGGCACAGGGAACACGTTATAGAAGTAGGTTTTAAAATACAAATAACCCAACATACAAAAGTCAAGAAAAAATCTCAGCAAAAACCCTCTGCTTCCTTCTCTTGGAAATCATACTAAAAAGCATAAGGGGTTTTAGCATTGAATTTTGAGTTTTTTATTTTTATTTTTGTATTTTTAGCTCAGGCCCTAATGTTGACTTTTATGGACTAAGCTGTTCATAATAACTTCAAACTCATTTGTATCACAAAAAGCTCTCTGGGACTGTTCAGTGTATAACAATTCATGACATCCACCATGACAACTAATAAAATAACAAAACTAATGTTAAAAACGGTGTATTTTCCTTTATGCATTACATGGTCTCCTTAGCTTGGGGCTTTGGCTTTATTATTATAACAATTCTCTTATTATTATCATTATATTAAATTGTATTAAAGATAATTATATCTTTGTATTATCATGGGCAATGCTTTTGTGGACTCCCTCTCTGTAATATGGCATGAGTGTGAAAAGCCAATGGAAAAAAGCATTAATTATTGATACCTGCTTCATAGAACTTCCTGCATTTCGTTTTCTCCTTTAATGTATTAATTCCCTGGTGTGTACTGGTCCCTCAACAGCCTGGGTAAAATCATGCAAATCCCATTGCTTTAATGGGATTGTGGATTCATTTTGCCCAGAGGAGCTATCATACAGTGAATTAGGAAATGCAACACTGTACAAGCCTGTAGTGACTTCAGGATTTTTGGTCCTCCTCTCCTCCCTTTATTCACTTTTTTTTTTTTCCTGTACTTTTAGAAGAGAAAATCTGGCAAGTGACTCTTTATGGTCTATAGTATGGACTATAGCTTCCCTCCAAGTCTCATTCCACTTAAGCATTCATCTTTCTGGATGACAAGTGTTTATGCACTCACATATGATACCAGTATTTAATTTCCTTTCCCCCCACCCTATCATCTTGCACTGAAGTAATAAATTGTGTTAGACTTTGTTTTTATAACTTCAGCTTAGGGTAATGAATAATAACAAATTAAGTCAATTTTTGAAGGTCTCTGAGGAACTCTTTTTGAATTTTCACTGTAAGTAGTTTGTTGTATGTGCAAGTTCCTTGGGGAGGGGACCAACTCTTTTTGTTAATAAAAATACGAGCACATCAAGCACAGTGGTTAAGGCTCCAAGTTGCTATGGGCATGTTAAAAAAAAAAAAAAAAAAAAAAAAAAAAAAAAAAGAAGTGTTAATAACCATGTTCCACTGTTTGTAAATTGGATATGTTCTCAGATTATGAACACAACCTTGAAATGTATATTTATCCCATAATTTATCTAATTTTTCCACATGTACAAATGTCTTTTCTACACTTGAAATACATGTTGTTGGTCATAAACCCTATAGGTTTCTATATACAGATTAATTGTTGCAAATTAGACTTCACAGTGTTTGTCTGAGAATTTACAAGAGTTACAGTGTCCTAGGAAAGAGGTAAAGATATGTGTATGAGAGATGCTGATGATTTTTTTTTTTTCCCTTTCCCTGTTGTTCTTCTGTCTGGCAAGTAACAGGAAGTGGAAAGTGAATTTACAAATTCTTTATGCAGTAAGAAAGAATTCAAGAGGAGAAACTGTTGAAGAGGAGTGAGCTGTAAGGTCTATCAAGGAACTATCTCTGTGTGGTTACAAAATATCCCTCTTTTATTTGAAAGGCAAAACTGTGGTTGTTTATTCCACTTTTTCATTTTAGGAAGAAATATTTCCCTTTGGTTTTGGTACCAATATTGCTGAAGAACTCTGAAAAGTTTGCAAAGACAGGGTAGGAGGTTGTTCTGTACTCAGTTTGATGAGAAGTGGTAAGTATTTTGCAGTGTCTACTTTAAATAAATAGTCCTTTTTGAAATAGTTCAGTGTAATCTCTCAGGAGTTTTGGTGCTGGCAGCTAACATATATCTTTATGGAGAGATTAATTTATTTCTCTAGACTACAGATTTATTTGTCAGACAGAAGATGCATGGGTATTACTCTTCAAGCTGTGAATGCTTTTTTAGGGACTATGTTAGGAAAAGATGTTCCTTAGTTTCCATGGCCCATGTGTGCTTGATTAAACGCTACTTACATTTGTTTTTAGAGCCCTTAAAATCTGTGAGGATGTCCACTTCAATTTTGATTTGTGTAGAAACTGGGAAACTGACCTAGGTGTATCCAAAGTTGAAGATTTTGTGAAGAATACATAATTTCCATTACACTTGCTTTGTTTTGGCATCAGAAGTAAAGCCTGCTTGAAAGGTATGTGCAACTTGTAATTCAAATCATGAATAGCAAGTCTAAAAATAGATATTTTGTCAGTTTAATTTTAGACATGATTTTAGTTCACTTGAATCATGATTCATTAGGAAAAAGCTGTTTACTTTGGAAAATAGAGATGGTAATTAACTCTATTAGGGGTTAGTAAATCATAAATGCACTTACAGTGTTTACAAAGCCTATCTTTTATCTGCTGTGTAACTGTAGAATGCACTTATTTGTATCACCCTACTTGCCTTACCTCTGATGTTGTCTCTATGAATAGTTTTTATTTCTTATGATTGTAACTTAAGACTACCCTCAAACAATGTCCCAGCTCTCGTTTCACCTCAACCATCCTTAGCTCCTTTTGTTGCCAGTGAGGCTGTATTTCCCACAGCAGAATCCCATGAGGGTTCTGGGTACCTTGTTAGTTTGCCAACCAAGGCAACAAGTTGACAGGTGTAAAATGTCTGCATGGAAACCACGAACCCAAGGACTTAACTTAAGATGTACGTTTTAGTCCCTATTGTACAAATATTTTTAACTGCAGCCACTGCTGTTATAAAAATATTTGGGAAATTATTGGGAACTTTTATGTAGGATTTTGTTGTTTGTGCTGTGGTGCTGCATTTTGATATTTTGATTGTTTTTGTCCCCACTAGATCATTTTTCAAACATCATTATTTCTATTACTTTATGTCTGTACAGAGAAATAAATATTTTATAACACGGATAATTTTCCAGAGTAAGGTATGCAGCTGACAAGTTCCTATTATACTTTTCACGCATGTCATGGGCACCTAGTGAGTCTAAATGTTTAGTCTCCTTATGGATATGCTAAATAATTAAGGGATTAAAAAGCGGGTGTATGGTAGTACAGGTCACTATTATCTCTCCCAGGTATGCATTTCTCCTTTATAAATACCCATATTGTGCAGGAGTCTGCAGTTACAACAGAGGCAGGAAAGAGACGCCTTCTTCTGAATAAGACTCTTAAACTTTAACGACTGTGAGGTCACCAACCTGCAAGCAAACAGGTGGTTGTTGTGAATGGCCATATTGTATCACTGCTCTGATAGTCAAAAAGACCTTTCATAGCGTGTTTTGTTTTTAGCTTCCTTTTAAAAATTCTTTTAATTTTATTTCCCTGTCTATATGAAAGAGCAATAAGCACAGTCTGGAAATTCTTAGTTAAGGAGGGTGTTAATGCTCACAACATCCCATTCTAAGGGCCAGCAGCAGGACACACAAGTCTCAGCTTGAACGTCTAGTTTGCCTGGAGTGATACAAGTATGGCAAGTGGGCTCAGCCTCACCTGAGCGTCTTTGTTCAGAAGTCTGTGGGTTACAAACTCTGGCCAATATTAATGAAGTTGTTATTATGAAGAGGTATATTTTAAATTTGGAGGGATCCACTCATGTTTCAAGGTGGAAGATGATTTACCTTCCCAGTGGAGCTTACTAGCTATTCCTGTTGCCAGAGGCATCAAGCTGTCCTAGTAGGATTTTTATAAGGAGATGACAGAAAAGAACATAAATTACAGCAATTTGTTGAAAGTTTGTCCTAGCACTGAAGCTGTACAACTGAGTGGAGCTCACTTCAGTGACCTGGCAATGACCAGATGCTGTTTCATGGGGCTGGAGACTACACTGAAACCTGCAGATCTTTTCTGAGTACGCTTCTACTAGTTTATTTTCGTAGTGCTAGAAATGATTCTTTTTGAGTGAAAAGAAGCAGTCATCCACTAAGACCTATCCTTTATCATTCCAGAAAGAGCTATTACCTCCACCTAGTTGGGTTTATGTGACAAGAAAATATCCATAGCATTATATTAGCAAAATGTAGTACATTTAGTTATGAAAACTATTTGTTAATCAGATGTTGACCTGTCCCTGGTTACTTGGAACTCAGTGAAAGCTCTAGCATGAACTTCAGTGAGAGAATCAGCAAGACTTTACAAAGTCTTGCTTGTGTAAAAACAAACAACAATAAACCGTCTCTCACACACACAAAAGACAGGAATGTATCTGAGTGACATTAAACAGCCAATGGAGGCAGCAGCATTTGCAGGTATACTGCATGCTGAGGGGAGAAGGTTAATAGAGAGGTATTGATTCAAGTATCAGAATAAAAAATAAAAAATCTCTCTTTATAAGACTGCTGTTGGGAAGGATGGCACTATCTCCTGCTTGACTATTTTTTTTCTAATTTGTTTGAGATATTTGTTGGGAGTTTGCCTTCATCCTTCATAGCTGCCACAAGTATGAAGATTATTCTACCCAGCAGAATTTATTTAGCACATTCTAAACAAAAATGACTTTGAATAAGATGCCAGCAACACATTAAATCCATATCCCATTAATTCATACATATGTGTTGCTGTATGCTTGTGTTCTAAAGTTTGAAGTGTTTTGCACCTGAACCTTACTTTTAAAATATTTATGAAACAGATGTCCTCAGTTTTATCAGCCAGATGCTGTTTAAAAACAAATGAGGTAATATCAAGAGAATAAGTTATGTTTTTTAATGAAAAGAACCAGTCTTGACATTTGTCTATGCTAAGTTGTATAGGAAACCTGAGAAAAAGATTGCTTGAGGAATATATAAGGTATAGCTTTTTCTAGTTATTGTGAAAACAGCAATATTAATGCACTTGTTAAGAAAATGCAGCATAACTGGGAATATCTTCAAGGTGACAGAGGAGGGGTATCCCTGTGCTTTGTGATAGACCTGTGTCGTGATAAAAACATTAATAATAACAAGAATGCAAATTAAACTTTGGTGTTTATCTCACTTTATATTGTTACACCCTTATCTTCCAAATATGGAACTAATTTTCTTTCCAAATTCACAACATTTTTCTGTTGGAATAAAGTATCTGTAGCACATCATTCAGCTGAGTCAAATAAGATTGATTTTTGAGTAGCCTTCCTTCTTTTCCTTAGCATTTATTTAACAAAATGCTTACACCTTATTTGACACATGAATGAAAAGTGAAACCCACACTTTGATATTCAACTGAGAATGAGAAGGATCATCTAATAAAAATGTTTCATATCAAGAGAATAGGGAACATGTTAATTTTGTGGCAGTAAAACATTTGTTACTGCCACAATGAACAGAGGATACACTCAAAGGAAGGTTGGAGAAACAATTGCAGAAGAATAAACTTCTGAGAAAGGAAGTCCTTTCAGAGTAAAGGTGTTCTGGAAAGTGGATTTCCTGCCAGTTTCCCAGTCTAATTGTCTACCTAGTGTTTTTACATATGTGGCTGTAGGCAGTACAATGTGGACCCTACATACCTTTTAATTCCTCTGTTTGTATGGCTCCATGTCTGTTCTCTATGTCAAGAGAAATATTTTGGGTAAGGACATGAGAGCAGGAAGGAACTAAAGGGGCTACAGAAAAGGAAAGTGCCTTACCACTGGGAAACTTTAGTGGTCTGACAAAATGGTAAAGGATAGACTCTTTTCAGGTTGCAATATATGCAGGAGAAAAATGTTGCCCACATGCACATTTGATCTACAGCAGAAAAGAAGTCAAAAATAAACTAAAGAATGGAAGCCTTCAATACCAGTACTATGTATAGGTTATTTTTAAATATGATTCTATTGTGTTTTTTTTTGTTGTTGTTGTTTGTTTGTTTGTTTGTTTGTTTTTTTCCCTAGCTCTGAGACGATGCTTTTTACCCCTATGACTCCAACTGTTAGTTCAAATTCCTGAGGGAGAATTTCCCTAAAATATACTGTAACCAGAAGCAATTGTGGTGCTGCAGGCAGCCTCTCCAAAAACAAGACAGCATTTGTTAGTCAACTGGAATACAGCATGTAAAGCCTTTAGGGCTGTGTGGCTTAGTCAGTGATGAGGAGATGTAGATTTCAGTGGCATTGGCATACCTGCTAAGTGCAGAACAGAGCATCCCTGGTAGAAAGATCCAGTAATATACGTAAATTGACTGTTCCTTTTTCTTATTTTATGTCCTGAGAACAAGGTTTACATTCCGGGAACAAAATATTGTTGCATTTTTAGAGAAGCCATAATTTTTAACCTGGTACTCTATGATATGAAAATAGTGCCCACAAAGAAACAGCTGTGAAATGCAGTCTGACTAAACAGCAATTTTAAGCCAGACAACTATCGCCTCCGGTCTCTGTAAGATATAAACATGCTACTTGCATAGAGAAAAGACGCACTAAAGAAAAATCTTCTCTTGGAGTAGCACAATGTCATTAACATGCCCCAGCAGACTGTCATTAGGAGGCAGCAGGCAGTTTGCGACTGAAGCATCCTGAAAGTTTGTGTCTTAGTATACGAGGGTGATCTTGTGTCAATATTGTACTCTCTTTTTCTGTTTGAATATGGTTAATGTCAGCCAACTGAATATACCTATATACCTACATCAGAAGAAATATTGGACTTATTGTCAAACAATTTTTGTTTGAAGGTGTTATCAGGCTGCACTGTTTACATCCGCAAGTAGCGGTTGTTTTGATGTGCAATTACATGGTGCAAACACCTTTTAATCTGAGCTTTACATACTATTAGCTACAAGGTTTGGTTTGAGTAGCGTTCTCTACAGAATTAATGGACAGGATTCACATCTTTTACTGCTTTGAACAGGGTTGCAAGGAGAAAAGGGTAGAAATATTTTCAACTAATTACCCTGTGTCGTCCAAGACTTATACTAAGTCTGGAAGGTGAGAAAGGCTGATAAAGTTTGCTATGCTGATGGGTCACATCACTTTGCTTCTCAGCTGTATGATTCAGAGTGGTACCGTTAGTACCATTTTTTGTATATTTTAGGTTACATCACGTCATCCAGCAGAGTCATGGAGAAACTGCTTATGTCTTGTCTATATTAATGAATCTGTCTTGTAAACTGTTGAACCCAAACTTGCCATCCCCTTTTCATGTATGATGTTCTAAAATTGCTCTTTCTCAGCTATCTGTGCAGAATCTTGGTGACATCTCAGTTGCTGCTGTATTCAAATCAAGCGTACTTAGGGTTTTGTATCTGAATTCCTCTCAAAGGTGTACTTGAAAGCAGGAAGGCCATTTCTGTCATCGGCATTATGCTTAACCACGTGGTCAGCACTATACTTGCTACCCTGCCAGCTCAGGTGGAAGAGAACAAATTCCTACATAAGCACATCGACTGCAATGTGATTTCCTCAAGAAGTTGCTTACTAACAATATAAAAATGAGCACAGCGTGGAAGTGTGCTATTAAAACTGCCAACTGGAAGTATACTCCTGACGTTCAAGCATTACATGCATTTTGCCCTCAAGGCATGCTTCTCATAATTCAAGAGACCAACATTAAGTGCTGTCAACAAGACTTCTTGTAACCAGTAATTATTTTTGACTTTACTTTAAGCAGCTTTGTACTAGCTTGTTAACTCTGCTAGGTCTATCATTATATATTTCAGGATATTTTAGCATTTGTATATTTGCTTTTCAATGACTGTATTAGATGCAAAGCTGTCACCATAACTCTCTTATGAAGTAGGAAGTACTGAGTACGAAGTTTAGCTGGTTTTTATTCAGCTGATTGTAGTTCTGTTTTTAATAACACAAGAAATTACAGCCTTGGTCACAAAACTTCAATTCAGAATTTTGAACCTGTTTTCTAAAGCCTTGAGAATGATTGGAGATCTGGACAGCATCACCTGCCTGGGTTTAATGAAGGAATTGCTTGGTTTGAAAAGCAAAGCCTATGAACAGAAATGGTCTGCTAATATGTAAAGCTCTCAAAAAACATAAAATTGTTCTTTATGCCTGTCTTTGTTAGGACAAGAAATAATGATCTTAAATTTCAGCAAGGAACATTCAGATTGGAAGTGAGAAAAGCCTCTGTGATATATAGACAGTGAAAGAACTAGAAAGATTGGGGGTCTTCATTTTCAGAGTTTTAGGAACTGACTGAGTAAATATAGCTGCTAAAACAGTTGGAATAAATGGTTATGTTAAAGGACAGAAGAAGGAATTATAAGTCCCCTTTGACTGGAGTCAAAAGACTGATCTCATTCTTGATCTCATTAAAACTTGTATTCTGAATTGTGTCTTTCTGCAAAGCTATGGAAATGTTACCCTCTTTCACCAGCCCAGTGCAACTGAACTGCTAGAAATAGCTATTACCAGATATATCAAGGCACTTTGGGAAAAGATCAAACGTTTCTAACTTTAGAAATGTATGTGATATAGTTAGAATATCCCTTTTTCCTTAAGTATTCCTAAAACATTGTCCTCAAACATATTCCCCGTGTAAAAGGGGTTATGAAAGCCCTTTCCAGCATAGTCTTGTCTCTGGTTGGAGTGACAGTTTTTCAAATAACCATTAGAGTTCAGTAAACCAGATACCACTGATGTGGTAGCCATGCATAAAAATTCTCATCAAGGGTCTCTCCAGTTCATCATATGCTCACACTGTAGCTGCTGATGGCACACAGCTTGGTATGGCAAGGGAGTGTCCTTACAATGGTCAGTTGCTCTGTGAGGATTTTGCGTAGAGTGGAGGAAAGACAGATGGGAACAGAGCTATGGAATAACGCTGTGTTGTGGACATGTATGATATATTCTGGTTGTATACTGAGGTACATAGGGCGCTAGATATCACTGGAACTTCTCTAAATAAAGGGAAGTCTCTCATAGAACTCTGTCATTAGAAGTGGTCCCAGGCAACATCTGCTTAAAACTGAAGCACATAATACAATGGAAACTTCACACATGCAGATACGGATTTTTAGATAGCTAATGAAACTTTTCCTTTCCTGACATCATCTCTTTCTCCTAGAACATGGTTCTGTTTAACCTCAGTGGGATTAGGAGTCAAGGTCTGAGTTACATCCATTTGCAGGCTACAGAACTGTGAACAAAGTTGGCAAAACCATGAGAATTCAAGTCTTTGTTCATATACACCACATAATAAGGATGGATTATTAAAGTAGAAAATCAGTTTCTAGCCATACTGTCCTGCCTTGTTCAAGCCCATTCACTGTTTTTCTTATCAAACTGTTTTACAGCAATCACATTCTTATCTTTGATATTAATCTCCTTTCAGGCTTAGGGGATACCATAATGGTATCATGCATCTGACCCAGTTTTTGAGGATAGTAACAACAGTTATATACAGCAAGACATGTTTTGTCTTTCTTGGGCTCCTTTGTCTCCTCATGTCTAAAACACTATTTTTTATGAAGCCTATGGGCAAGTTTAACAGCCATAATATAAGCAAAACATTAAAAAAAAAAATCAGACAATGCTGTTAAGAGCCAAATTGTGATCTGGTGTTAATCAGCACTGCTCCTTTGAAGTTGGTCCACTTATATTAATATGTAACAGCTGAGCTTCTGGGTCTCTTATAAAGTCAACTATAGCTGCCTGGTTGAGAGATCGCTCTTAAATTGCTGCCTAAAATTAATGAGTTTATGCTCCTCTTCCAAAGAAAATCCATACTGACAGACACTGTAAAGGGACTCCCAGGTAATACTGTGCAGTGGGTAATAGGAGTTAAAATCTTGTTCCATAATGCTTAGCTGTGTCTTTCAGATATACCTTAATGAAGATCCTCTGTACCAGCTTTTTGGTTGTTGTTTTAGTTGGCTGGCTGTCATTTAATGACTGTAGTGCTTGGACTAGTGATTTTTAAACCCCTGGCACGTAACCATCTTATATCAGGGAAACACGGTAAATTGCATAGCATCATAACTTCAAGTACAGGCATGATACACTTAACTTGCTCTCTGCATTTTTATGCTTGTCTTAGCATGATTTAGCAGCCTAGTTGATATTTAAAGGGAAAAAAAAAAAAAAAAAAGCCTGCACAAGCCCACTCAAAAAGAAAGAAAACACAACAGGTATAGCTAGATGTAGTTTTGAAATTTATGTATTTATGTGAATAGAGGATAGGTGACAAGACTGGGGAAACATATGACAGCTTAAAAAAAAACAATGTTTTTGGACAGGTATATATGTAGATTTTGGGCTCCCAGTAATTTGGTACAAGAGTGATTTAAAAAGAAATGGGAAGATTCGCTCTTGAACAAGTGACTGGCTGGAGCACAGAAATGTGCTGTGGATATGGTGGATTTCTGAGTTGTATACATACAAAAGATCTCAAAGTACAATATACTGTAATTTTATCAAGTCCTTTTTTTTCATTTATACTACTGCAGCAGACTCTGGCAATAAACTGATATTTTGCATGCTTGGCACTTAACCTAGGGGTTATAAAATATGAAATATTGATAGAACATGTATCAGCTCCAATCTGTCCCTCCTAAGCAGTGACTGAACCTTCATTTTATACTGAGGCTTTATCTCCTTCACAGGATTTCCCGCTAGCTTACTTGGACTGTTACAATTTGTTTGCCCTGGAAATGTAGAGTATTGGTACTTAGGCTAGATACACACATTAATACTAAAAAGAAATACTTTTTTGTTCATGAGAAAGTTTCTGCACTGGCAATTTTTTTCCATCCTACATTTTTCTATGCCTCCTAACTCTGACCGTATTAGATTCAAAGGTATGAAAGTAAAAGCTGTTATGGTCAAGAAGTATAAAAATTCCTTTATCTCCTGAGGGCGTGAGGTATCAGTTGGTGGAAGGAGCTGTGCATTCCTGTTTGGATCAGGTGCTAAGAGAATGTAAGAACGTATAGAGCTAAAAATCCCCAAGAGAAACAGATTTTAAATTCTGAAAGCACAAAATAAGGTTCAGTCTTGTTTTTTAAATGCAACTTATTAACATATGTCATCCATCAGGACTACTTTCCCCTGAAACTTCCCTTCCTGGGTGACTTGGTTTGGTCTCTGTCTGATTACAGTGCCTTTGTAATTTGATGAATACACCCCAAGACACAGCACGGTCACACAATGTAGTACTGCAGAGCCACAGCCATTTTATACATTTAGGGAAATAAATGTAGAAGCTGGCTGAGTAAGCAAATACGTATTTTTAGATGCAATTAAAAGCGGGCAATATTGGACTAGTCCCTGCAGGCCCTTGAAAGAATAGTCATACTGCTTCATTTGTAGAGAATACATAGATGCAGCTATTGTGCACCCCAGTTCAGGCAAAATACCATATCATTAGGGTGACAATAGATGTGATTTTTCCTGCTGGACTTCACTGGATGCTGAAGAGGTTGCTTTTACTATGTTTCACAACAGTGTTTTCACTGAGAGCTCAGAGTTCTAGGAAAGCTGCAAACTACTTTCCAGTATCTCTGACTTTTATTCAGATGGTTGCCTAAACTTTTACATCAGTTTTCAAGATTTAGGCTGGGGCAGGGGAATGAAGATTCTAAAAAAAAAAAAAAAAATGTGGGAGAAAAGAGGTTTAGGGGGTAAGAGCACAACATGGAGTGTGGGTGTTCAGGTTAGGAAAAATTAAGAATGTGAATAAAGGGGATTGATCTGTGTTGCTAAATGTTTCTTTGGATTTAAAATGATTAGTGGATACTTTGCTGTATATGGCTTGTTTTGGTCTACAGAGACTGCGTAACTTTATTCAGTCTTTAGTCAAGTGACACGATTGTTGGCCACCATGCACAAGTGCTGAAAGGTGTTGTAATGTTTGAACAGCAGCAGTGTTCAAACAGTGTAATGTTCCTCAAGAAAGAGATGAGGACACCAGAGCACAGAGGAAGAGATCAGATAAAAAATACACTGTAGAGAGTTGAATACACTTAAGACCAGAAGGACAAACAAGGGTAAGGAATTTATCAGGAAAATTTGTGCCTTTTTCTAATTTGAGATTAATAATGAAGCATATATAAAAATAAGGCTTTTGATTTAGAGCTGAAAACACCTAACATTTTACCTATTGAGACTAGTACACCAACAAGGACAACACTTAAAAGAGACTGTAAGCATCCTTTCAGTATGCATCATAATGACATAAACGCAAAGCTTTCATATGCAGAATTGTGGAAAATGTCATGCATGTTGCACAGTGAAGCAGGGAGAAGACAGTAAATTGATGGCATTAGCAATGGAATTGAGAGCTTTTGCTGGACAGTCCAAGTCACTAATGGCTATCTGACTGCTGTACAACTACTGTGAAATTGGTGGATTTTATCCCGTTCTTAGTACAACTCTGTATCACAAGGACTGCCATCAGAAGGTGCACTGGTGAATAACAGCAGTGATATATATATATCATATATATATTTCATATGTATATATATGAAATATTAGCACTCAAAAGATGCTGGTAAGTAGAGCTATTCCACATCAGAGAAAGAATAAACTGCATCAAGAACTTCATTTTCAGATTACCTAAGTGCATGTAGTAGATTTGTTTATTTACTTGCAACAACATGTGTGCCTGCATGCATATGAACACATATACATAAGTTATAAGCAAAACTGTTGTTATCAAAAGGAAATGAATCAAAAACTGTTACGTGTGATAGAAAGTATCTTAGAAAGTAATTCTGAAATGAAATCTTTATTTCCAAGGATTTAGCAGTTATATTAACTTTTACTAAAAGCTCAAACTCTTGCAAGAAACTTAATGCATTCTGTGGGTGTTGTAATTAACCCTCACTGAGTCTTTGTAGTTAAGGTAATGCCATTACTCCCAGGAACAAATACTGTTCTCTGTGGGTCAAGGAATGTGGCCCTCAATAGAAATTGAGGAAGAAGGGTTGGGAAGAATATAGAAAGGCTTACAGAGTCTCATAGTTTTGCAGGCAAGCAGATTTGGAGTCAATTAATAGAACAAAACCCTGAATGGGAAGACACCTTTCAGCAGTCTTTCTGCTTCTTCAGAGGTATCTGTTGCAAATACTGACCTACACCGTCTCCTTAGGTTTGTGTGGCATGATCACATTGCAGGATAATACTAGTATTGGTACTTAGGGTAAATGAAATTAGAAACAGAGCTGTCCTGCCACGATCACTTGTACTTGCTACATTTAGACTTTATGGTCAGGCTGCAGCAAAGCTAAAAATTATTCCTTACTCTTGCGTAGAACTTTTCAGTTTACAGGGAACCTAAGCTATCCTCAAAAGCTGCAATTAGCCTTTTTTGGAAGCAGAATAATGGACTGAATGGTTTATTGTCTTGTTCTGATATGGCAGTTCTTCTGGTTTTATATTCAACAGGATTTCATTTGTTCCAAGGAAGTATTAAAATGTCATTCGTCTTGCCTAGAGTTTGCTTTTTCCTTTACAGCTTTTGTGATAATCTTTTGTGGTTGGAAAATAGCAAGCAGCTTGTGAAGAGTTTTCCATGAGAAAAGATGAATGCTATGTTTATCTTGTCTTTGCCAGTGTATTAGTGAACAGCTTTTTGTCCTTTCCAGAAACCTTTCAGTAAGTGGAGTGTCAATGATTTCAGTGCTGGCAATGTCCTATTAATGTCTTCCAATGTATCTTAGGCACAGCAGACACTGCAGTTGTTACTTGCACAGGGTGAGTTTACCACATTGTACTTTGAGAGCCAGGACAATTTGAAAAAATATCAGATGGTGTTTCCAAGGACATGATCTAACTGACCTTCTCTATCTTTCCTCTCCAAAAAGTTCTCCTGCAAAGCTTGGCTTCACCTATGCAACTTTCAAATGAGTTTACTTCCATTTATGTACAATTCCTGACCACTTATAAATAGTTGTTTCTCTATAAAGATGAGCATTTGAGTGAAAAACAAAATACAGAAGCAAGAGAGAGCTGATCTAGAAATAGATAGTACTGTGTTCAGTGGGGATGATCTCTAGTTGTGAGTTATTGGAATTCTCTTCAGACAGATTTGTAGGCAAGTGTTAGTCACTCCAACCTTTCCCTCACGAGTCGTTTAATTACTTTTCACCAGTTGCTGGTTTTATATTTCTTATCCTTTTGATCCTATGGGAGAGGCAGATTGCATGCTGACATCCGCACAGTACATACCAGTTGTTGTTTCTGTTTGTTTTGACATTAATGTTTATGCTTTTTCCTTATTCAGTTGTGTATGCCTAATGTTTAAACACTAAATCTGTACTGATTTATAGGAAACTTTAGATTTTCACTAAAAAAAGGAATTACATCTTCAGAAGTAGCTGCATGACTGGTGGCAAGAACTACGTTTCAGAATTACATTACCCTTTTGAAAATCCGCTTCCAATAAAAACCCAGTGAGGTTTTATTATTTATTGGTTTAAGTTATTAAGTGCCTTCCGTTAAAGTCCTGGGGTTTAAGTTTGTAAGTGCTCGGCATCAACAGATAAACTGTTGTAAAAGGGAAATATAAGTTCTTTGCATCTTTGAAACCGAATCATTCTATTCTTATTGAATTCTCAAGTGTAAGCAGCATTGAAAATTCACTCTGTTGGTAACGAAGAGCATGAGAAGATAACTTTCCGTCTAGGATGGAATTCTGTGGTGTTGTGTTGTATGCAACCATGCAGACTGCATTAGAATGAGATGGAGCAACCATCAGTTGCAGAGGATATTAGATCAGACGAACAGCTTGAAATACAAATTTCAACTCCAATATGGGACAAAGAAAAGTAAGCTCATGTATTTAGCCATTCTGTAAGAACTTCCCTGATGATTACTAGGAAGATCTTGATTGCATTGTGCAAATGATTATTGTTACACCCATTACGGCATACTTTTCAGTCTAAGTTATTCGTTTTTGTCTTTATTTTATAAATGGTCTGTCAGCCACACAAACTGCAAACGAAGTTCAAGATAAGAGAGTATCTGTTGTGTGGAGCTGCAGTGTTATCTAGCATCTATTTAATGTCCATGTACGGAATGATACAGGATAGCTTTTTATAAGTAGAGATCAGAACAGTGCCAGTCAGCGGTCTCGGGGTTTTAGATAACAATGTTCTTATCTTCAGTGGAAAATAACCTGCAGTCTATTCCTTACATGAAATAATTATAACTAACAGTTTTTGAGCTCTTGCTGTCCTCCAAATAAATCAATGTCATGCCTGTGTATAAACATCAAAATCAAGTTATAGATCAACATTACTTCAAGAAATGTTGCTTGAAAACTGTCTGTTTGCTTTGAATACTGTGATAAATGAAAATTGTTCTAAAGGTCTATGAAAGCAGGCATAAGTAATATGAGATTGCACTTGTCCTAGCACTGCATGGTTTTGGCTGTTAAGCAATAACTTACCATTCCTCAACATGCTGATTGTACAGAAAGGCTTGCTGGATGCCTACCTGGGCAGCCTGCTTCAGGGAACCTGCTTTGGCAGGGGGATTGGACCCGATGATCTCTTGAGGTCCCTTCCAGACCCTACAGTTCTGTGATTCTGTGAAATAAAAGATAATAATAATAATAATAAAATATATAAAAGTTTAGGTTTTCAGATCAATGTTTGTGATAAAGAATTCCAGAAATGGTTTCATTGTTCTTCATGTGTTTTGGTTGCAGTCAAGGAAAGCACAGAGTGTGAACCTAGTACTGCTAGCATGCTTCTAGTCCTTTTCCTTTTGGTATTGATTTATGTAATTTCAGGCATTGTGGTGGAAAATCTTTAAGTGTTCTTTCAAAAGTTTTTTTTTTTTTTTTTTTTTTTTTTTTTTTTGTGATCCCATGGTATTCCAGGTCTGGGCTTTGGGAATTGTGCTTTTGGTTAAGGCTTATTGTATTTTTGGTGTTACCCTTGGTTAACAAGAGCCACTGATACCCTCAATTCTGTTTTGTCCTTCATGAAATAAGGTAACCAGTTCAGTAGAAAACATCTTCCCTATGGGCTTTGTTGAATGTTAGCAAGTGACGGATCACTGGATACATGTTCAGATGTAAACATATAAGGATGCTTACACAATTAGCATCTTCATCAGCATTGTATCCCTGTGTCCTTTTCTCAAGAACTTTGTCTTTCCATTTGGAAGGTTTTGCTGAGTGATGCAGGCAGAATTGCAATTACTCGTCAGTGTTGTGGAAACTGCAGTCATCTCAGCACATGGAAAAAGTAGTCAGCTTTCAGAACTACAGTGATTTTTTTTTTTCACTCTCTTATGAATGACTCAATAAAAGTGGAGGCTGGTTGTAACAAAAATACATATGGTACCCATGGCTCATCCAGGCAGAAGCTTGAATTAACTGTACTAAAAATGGGGTTGTAACTATACTGTACTTCTGAGAAATAGTCTCGTAAACTCCATTGCATTGCATTTTGTAGCACCAAACAGACAAGAACAACTTCTGGGTAGGCTAGATCACAGAACAATATTTCCCCCAGACTAGCTCCAGAAAGTGGACATTAACATTACTGCCCAGCATACTGCTTAGTCTCTCTTCTTTAAGCTATAAACCCTTTAAAATCTTCATCTCTATTCAGTAGCTAAATATAGCATTCATAAAAACTAAGAAAGCTCGTGTTCCCCAGAACGTGGCTTCTGTAACTCGGTAAATTCTATACAACTACCTAAATCTTCATTTCTGTGTCTGCAGCACTTAGTGTGTTGCTAAAATGAGCACTCTTTTACATGCCATTGTAATTTTCAAGGAAAATAAATGTTTATCGATTATGTAATGCTGAAGTCTCTCTTTATCATCAATGTTTGTTGCCTTCTAACTGTCTTTTGTAATTAATATAACTATGTTTATGGAAAAAAGGTAGTAAAGAGTATTAATAATGTTCTGCAGTTGTACAACCTCTTCCATGTAGTGATTTAAAGGCATTTTACAAATGTAGATATGGTGTACCCTTCAGTTATAAAAAGATATAATTTTACAGAATAGGAAAATGAAATAACTGACAAAACTGTGCTCCGTATTTAGGACGTCAGATCATTCAGAAAAGCCACATTTATCACTGAAAACTGAGATAAATAATCTCAGTTGTTTATTTATATAATCTCTGGAGATTTCATGGGATAATAAAGCTGCTAAATCTTTTAGAAGCACTTCAGTTAGTCTCAGAGTACTTTAAATGTGCACTCGTAGGGTACACAATGGGAAATGCATGTATTTTTCACAAACCATTCAGCAGTCTCCATTTCTTAGACTTTACTAACAGTATGCTTTATTTGAGTAGCGAAAAGTGATACTGATAGAAAAGAATATCAATCAGTTTTCTGATGCATGACTTTTGTATGGGACCACAGCTACCGGCACATGATTGCCAATATTCCTCCTCAGGCTGTAAAGATGAAAACAGGAGGACCATCAGTGTCATTTTTGTGATGGTATCCCACTAAAGCATTTCCAGATAAATATCTTGGAGAGCAGAATGAAATACTCATCACATGAAATACTGTTGAGAACTTCCTAAAGTTTGCTTTGCAGGCATAGCTAAAATTGAAAGGGAGTAATAAGGTCCATTGGTTATCTCAGTCAGGTGGTGTTTTTAAACTGACCTTCAACTGTAGGAATGTGTTGGTCAGCAAGATCAGTGTCTGTTAAATATTGCTGAAGTTAATGCTATTGAAGTTATTGGTACAAAATGGTTAGTTTTCTATGGAAATATGTATCTGAGGTCATGGTAGATCGGAGTTTCAGGCTTAATAGATCTCAGTCATCTGTTGGAAAAAATGATGGTTATGAAGTGGGTATATACATAAGCAGTAAAAAAGAGAATTGGATTCCTTGTAGTCCATCCACGGAGTGTACCGAAGCAACTGGAAATAGTTTATGCACATCATTTAGACAGTCAGTTTTTGTGGCAGTCACCTTCACTTAAAATCCTGGTTGCTACTAACCTTTCTTTACGCATATATATTTGAGGTGTGAATTTTTTAAGGTGACCTTTACACACTGATGGATAACAGGCATCATAAAAGGAATGTGTTGGTTGGTGGTGTTTTTGTTCTGTTCTTCTTCTTCTGTGCAATAGCAAGCACAAAGTACTCCTCTGAGAAGAATGCCAGGGGAATTTAATACATTCTGCCTTGGTGCAAACAGACCTGGTACTCAGTAATGCAGTTGTTGAAATCAGATGAGTGTGCAACTTCATGACTTATACTAGCAATGGGACACTAGTCCACACTGGAATTAGCTTCCAGCTCCAGTGATCCCGAGCTTTTACTAACTTAGTAATAAGTAAAAGGAAAAAACCCTCTTGTGTTACTGTAGACACAAACCGTAAGACTGCATCTTACTCATAGCACACTCCTATAAGTGGAAAGAGAGATGAAAGGAGGAAAACTACAGGGTTTTCTTTTTCCTGAACGCTGACCTAAACAGTCCTAAAGATAACTGATGACCAGCTACCATTGTAATAGATCAGAGGAACTTGTCAGATGAGTGGAAAGTGTGTGACCAAAACACATTTCAAAATAATGACTCCCTAGAAGCAGTAAGAGAACCAGTCCACCAATTCATCATGGATTCATGACTCAGTGTTAGAAGCAGCAGGAGTCTATGCTACACCCTGTGAAATAGCCAGTTCCTTTCTGAAGCAGATTTTCCTCTCTGCAAGTATGGGAAGGGAGGAGAAATAGAGGATGGAAAGGTGTAAAAGTATCTTCTCCCTTGTTACTCCACACAGGCTGCATGTATACAATAGAAAAAAAAATTAATGGTAAGTAGAATGTCATGGCATTAGTTGAACTTATTGTAAGATTAGCTCATTCCCCTCTTTAATACCAAGGCAAGGCTGATGGGTATTAGAACTTCTGCTTGAACAGTTGTGCATATTTTCCTTTAGATTGTGAGAACTGGAAATTGCGTTGAGATGATAAAGCAAGCCTGTGACATGCCAAATAAAATAGAATGTGAAGATGTACTCCGATGGTAGTTTGCAGTTCACAGGAACCTAATATGAAATGACAACAAAGAGTAATTTTTGACTTCTTGGATTCTCTGAACAGATATAATTACAGTAACCTAGGGAAGCTTTAAAGGGACTGAAGCATTTCATTTTAATTTGGGGGCTAGTTTTTTTTTTTTTTTTTTTAATTAATATCAAAAGGTTCATCCATTCATTGGTTTTGTTATTTTTCCTTTGTAGAAATGGATTAAAATGTTCTTTTAAAATATAGAGAAGGGAGCTGACATACTTTCTAATTACCCCTGAAAGCAATTTAAAGTTAATGGGGCTCTATGTGATCTTTCTTAGCTTTCCTGCTAATTAAATGTGATGCACAGACTGCCAATGTATATGGTATGGCATAATGTCAAGTTTTGGAAGACTTCTAGTAGCACACTTAGTTTGGTCCATTGACAAATATATATATGTTATTACATGCTAGAAATGCATTTTTTTTTTGAAGAATGGGGACAGAAAGGAACATGGGAATGGCTTGATATTTTTAAAGAGCTCTGCAACACAGCTTCACAAAAAGTAGGTTGGATGTCTGCTCTTTGAGTTCTGTCTCTCTCTATAGGTGGCAAGTGCTTTGGATTCAACATTTGTTCATCTGTTTGTGGTGAATCTGACAAGCTGTTGTATGACTGCATGAAGACAGGCTGACAAAGAGTGTGAAGAAGACAAATTACCATTCATAAAATTGGTTGAGAGAGCATAATGTTTTAGGAGCTTGGAAAGCTTTTCCGAAGCCCTCCTTGAATTTTTTTTTTTTGTCTGTAGAATATTATAGGAGTAAAAGGTGCTGTGCATTCAGCTGAGGGCATGGTAGGACTGACACCTGCAGGATGGAGCTCTGCAAAGTGTTCACTTGAAATAACTCATTGTTTCTGAATTAACAAGGTAGAGGTTCATTTGTATGCCTCTTTTTTCTTTTCTTCCCTTTTCCCTTCACTATAGATGATATTCTTTACTTGTCATCAAATTCTTTATTTATTTTTTTTTTAATTAGGTGAATTTGCCAAGATCTTGTGAGAAAAGTAATTAATACCTATGTTCCACTATAATGAAAAAAGTATAAAACTTTTTGTTTTTAAAGATGCAGTGTAACCTTTGAACAAAGTCATACATACACAGTGGGACTAAGACATGGTGTTTTATCTTTGGCATTAAGTCTGGAAATGGTAGGAGAATCATCTTTAATAGAAATGTATATAGCGCCCTGCCTCAGCTAGCTTACAAACACTTGAGATCCCCATGGAATACCATAACTTTTTAATGAAGAAAGGAAACTGCTTTCAAGGTGATATCCTGACCTGAGTAGAAGGAGAAGCATGCAAGAACAGAGATACATGCGGTGATGTGTTGCTAGTTGTTTGGTGAGATTCAGGACCAAACTTCTATTGGCCTGTAAAGTGCTAGATCTAGCACCATTTTTAAAAGAAACACCGTGAACATCATGACGGGTTCCTTGTAAACACACGTGTGTAGTACATATAATCGCTGTTATTCCCCAACACAGCTGCTCCTACTTTCTGAACTGATTTCTGATGATCTTCAAATGTGAACTTTTGAATCACTTTTCTGTAGTTCTGCTAGCACTGAAGACCTTAAGGTGGGAATCACTTAGAATAGTAAAGATTGTAGTTGGCCCTATTTTAATCCACAATTCAAATCTGTCTTATATGTTTTTCTTAGAAGCCATAGGAGAATATCAAAGTGTTCAGGACCAAACAGCATGATAACCCCAGGCAAATATTGACCTCTCTCCTCGTGAGTAATGAGCAGAAGTAATCTTTGCAGTCTTGTTCAACAATTGTCATGACTGTGGTATCATCTGAAACATGAAAACTATTTTTTCAATGTAGATCTGATACAAGTCCACAGTTTCGTAGCTTATAGCAGATCACAGAATCACAGAATCACAGAATTTCTAGGTTGGAAGAGACCTCAAGATGTTTTGATTCTGGAGAATCCATAGCAGTGAAATGATGATACTAATTTTTTGTAGGAGAATTTTTGTGTGTTGCTCCAGTCTTTTAGTCTTAAAAAGGAAAACAGAAATTATCTTGCCAAGGAACTGCAACCAAATTATAAAGATATGTTGGGGAAATCACCGCCTTAAATTTGTGGGTTCCTGAATTGTCTTTGTCTTTGCTTCTCTATAAGATTGTCACTTTAAGATCCGAGTCTTCCGTGCTTTAACGTCGGCACATCTTTTCAGTAAGCCAAAAAAAAAATGCACCAGTTGTTCCACTGTGCATGAATCTCTGATGTTGTGCAATATGCATGGTCTTGGGTAGGAAGTATTTTCTGGATTGTACCTGTACATATGTTTGCAGAACAGAAAGCAGCATTCCCTGTTATTTTATTTAGGTTTTTATAAACAAGACTGACAGTTTTGAACTAAGGTTGCTGAAGGTAACTGCTTAACACAGTTATGATATTCACTATGGGTTGTATATGAAAAGGGAATATCGTATCTAGCTACACATTTCATGCTTAGAATTAAGGCAACTTACTATTTATACTGCAAGGCAAATAGAATATACCTGATGCGTTACAGTCCACTCCCATCTCAGCAGCCTAATGTTTAGGAAACATCCTCTGTGTGTTATATGCTGTTGAGAGAGCATATCTATTGCATTTAACCCTTTACGTTTTTAGAATACTATATCCTCATTCTGGTTTGAACAGGATAACGATCCACATATTCTTGCTGCTCATGCTGTGCTGAATTCTTATTTGTACTCAAACAGTTGATTGCAAGTAATGAATGCCAAAAGCATTTTGTATGATTTCAAGTTTCTGCCAACGAAGGCTGACCTTGTTTATTTCTCTGAAAATAGCTGCAGGGTATAATTGAATGTTTGCAGACAGTTGAGTCAGAGTGCTGGAAAAACAGTCTAAGCAAAGTACGCTATACTGGAAAGTAAAGTCTTTCCTAGAGGATTACACTTTCAATTATATTCACCTTTCCAGTAGCACATGGTTGACAACCTAAATCTTTCACCTATGTGCTTATTTTTTACAGGGTTTGGAAAGACCCTACGCTCATTTGTGGGTAGAGTGAGTTATTTATTAATAAAGGGAAGGCCTATCGCTTCTGCACACTGATCAGTCATTCTTTTCTTGAAGAAAAGATGCTCCTGAGCTATGTGGGAGCTTTCGTTGGCTTTTAATAATCACGATACTCTCACTGCAACAGTCAGGTTTACAAGACCAAAAAAGAATCTGAGTGATGCTTTCTGCTTTATATAGAACAGAAATCTAATAGCAGTCCAGCAGTTATAATTTTCCCAGTCTTGTCTCAAATTCTTTTCCTTTATTTCATCTCACAGTTATCTATTTTCCCTTTTTTTTCTGTCCTGTGTTTTCCTTCATTACGCTCCTTTAAATGTCCCTCAGCCTTTCTTTTCTTTAATTTCCCCAACGTTAACACTCTCCACCCTCCAAGGTGAAAAAGTAAGATGGTATTAAGAAGGTATTACCGCCTTTACAGTATAAACTCTGATTGATCTTGTATTTTTTTTTCCATGCTTTCCTGTGTGGCTCATTTTTTGGCATCATTACTTCTTTGAATTAAGGGCTAACTTCTTACTATTCTTTATTACACAGGGCTATAACCATTGTTCAGATGCATTTTTCAAGAACAACATGAAAAATAAACTATCAGTAATTAGCATGTTAGGGAAGAAATAATGTTAATTATAAATTAATCACCTGTCAAGCAGTAAATTGGAAGCATTTAATACAATCATAATACTATGAGGAACATTGAATACTTTTTCTAGATAGTCCCTTGGTCTTTCGTAGTGCGTTTCACAGTTGTCTGCTTGTTCACTGTTAAAAAGGTGGTTTCTTTTTCCTGAAATAAGCACCACCAGCCTATTTTATAATCAGTTATCCTTCCCATTATGTTCTGAATTTTCTGAATCATTCTAGAAGTGGGAATTGATTTCTCTACTGTTGAGGAAATATTGAGCCTCAGATACATCTCTTTTGAAGCCATTGCAGCAATTGAGAAGTATCTGTGCCCCTCTGGAAAATGGAACAATACATGTATCAGAGTGAACTGTTACCAAAATTAACTGGTTTTAATATAAAAATGAAATCCTTGAGAGAATGCTTTAAGGAGGTTTCCAAGTCATATGACAAATGAAGGAAAAAGATTTTACAGGTGCTGTCGCTTCTGTTAAAATTAGTGAGTGCTATATTTTCTGTTCCTGAAAAAAATCAGCCCTTTCTTCACTGGGATTTGTCATTGTACACTTTAAAGAGAAGACAGGAATTTAGGCACTTAACCTCAATGAAAAGGAGTTGGTTGTCCAATGGAAGCCATTGGTTCCACTCAAATATTGGCCTGAGAAGCTGTTCTTCAATGAGCCGAACCAAGACCTTAAGCCAAATTTAGCTCATCCTACACGTACATTGTCATGAACAGCTTGCAAGAGATAGCCATATGACTCATGATGCTTTATGTGCCTCGCTGGATTAGTGGTGGCGCTATATAATTGCGGTTAGGAGAAAGCTTACTGGCTAACGAAACTGGCGCACGTTTTTTTCTTTAATAGAAAAATCGTGATAGCCACCACTTTGGATTTTTTTTTTATATTTTATTATTATCTTTTTTTAAGATTTATGGTTATATTGACTTTTTTTATCCTTTCACTATTTAATGAAATGAAACTACTGCAATATGCTTTTCTACTTTATGTTTGCCAATACAAATCATATTTAGAAATCAAATAAACAGAAGGATTCTTTCAACTTTAAGCCATGTTGAGAGGTAGATAAATTAATTCCAGCTCAGAGCCATGATAATGTGGCTCTGTTGTTTTCATGCTGGAGCTGGCTCATGTTCTGGCACATCTCGGCCTGGGCAGAATGCACATACAGCTGTCTGCACCCATCCAGCTCGGCGAATCCCAATTTAGTCCTGTTTAGCACATTCATGAGACCTCTGTGAGATAACAAATAGGATTCTATTTTTGTAGTAGGAGAATATACTTAAACTGAGTCTTGAATGTCAAGCCAAGCATAAAAGTGACTTTAACAGTGACGTGCTGAGCATTGGAGTCTGCAGTGCTGAAATAGTTTATTATTATTTCACATAGAGCAAGACCATCCCTTTCTTATTTATCACTTGTTTATTTGTGAATGTAAGTAACTTAGGAAAGACGTGTATTTTTGAGCAAATGAATGCTGAAATGCTTCCCAGCTTTGGAAATATATTCAGGATATTTTTATTTTTTAAAAAACATGAATTTTGCTGATGTTTACCATCTGGAACTTTCAATTTTTATGCCTATTGAGATGTTCTGTTTTGAACTAGTTTTCATGGGTAACTGATTAGAGAAGAACTGGGCTTCATAAAGGATCTTGCTCTTGCCAGACTTGCTGGTTGTTCATCATTATTGTTTTCCTGTAGATCTAGGAGTTCCAGAAGTATGTCTTGCTGATGAATTTACATGTCTTGGAAATACCTGTATTGAACTAAAATTCACAAGTTTTAACATTCATCAATAATTTCTAGAAACAGTGAAGATGCTTGTTTCATTGCACAACATCCCATCGTTAATCCTGTTTAATGTGTACATCTATCTGTAAAAGTCCATAATTCCGTGAAATTCAATTAATGATACTCATTCAAATACATGAAAGCACATGTGGCCTGCTACTTCCCATAGAATCATGGAATGCTTTGGGTTAAAAGGGACGTGAAAGATCATCTAATTCCAACTCCCTGCCATGGGGGCACATGTCTACTGTCTAGTGGACACCTTCCCCCCAGACCAGGTTGCCAAAAGCAACGTTCAGGCTGGCCTTGAACACTTCCAGGGATGAGGCAGCCACAGCTTTTCTGGGCAACCTGGTCCAGTGCCTCACTGCACTTTTTTAAGTTTAAAACCATTACCCCCTATCCAACAATGATAGGACATGACGATGTCATATGTCCTTCCATGATTCTATATAAAAATTCCTTCATGAAGAGTAAATAAAAATGAGATCAAGACTGAAAAGAGGTTGTTACCTGTTCTCTCTCTGTTCTGAGGAGGTCTCTGGACAGCAGGTGATATCAGATATGCTTTTGCAAACAGCCTCCTTAGAGAATGAAGCACAGGCAGTTTTGAAGGAGTTTTTTCTCTCTCCATATGACTTTATTTTTTGCTGTATCCTTGACATGACTATTATATTCTGCAGCATTTCACACTGTCATGAAAACTCATTCAAGGAGAAAATTTACCATTACAGTCACTGAGTAATGCTTCTTTATTTTTTTATTTTTAGGAAAAAGTAAAAATAATTTTAGGTCTACATGCTAAGTTTTTTTTTTTTTTTTTTTTTTTTTTTTTTCTAGAGGCCATTTCTATACTTAGTTTATAATAAAAGCTTTAAAATAGTTCAGAATAGATGATCTCATCTTGCTTTTACTCTCTGATCTAGGTTCTGTTGGCAGTGTCATACCAACTTAATATTTCTTTTAAAGTGTATTAATGAATTCAGGCTTTCTTTAGACAGCAGCAGCAGAATTGTTTTCTTTTACTGTCAAGATATATGGACTACACATTTGTTTCCTTCTCTTTCCTTTTTTTTTTTTTTAATCTTTTGTTTCTTTTCTTTTGCTTGTCTTTAGTGAAAAAATGTAAGATACCTCAGCATGACATAATGCCTCAAAAGGAGAAGGTGCGCACTTTTATTTTATAATTTGCTTGTTTTACACATCTGCCTTGTCCTCCAGACAAGTGAAAACAAATGAGATAATATGGTCCAATTCTGTCCCCCAAAAGATGCAGAATGAAAAGGAAAGAAGTTGTGTGTCTTCTTTAAAACCAGGCTTTTTCCTCTGAGGATTTGTAGGAATAATCTGAAAACAAGCAAAACAAAACCAAACCAAACAAACCCAAACAAAAAAGAAACAAACAAAAAATCCTGAAGAATCAAGAATAAGTAGTAGGTGGATCTTAAGATCATGCTTTAACTGCTTGTGATAACAGATGCACAACAGGATTGGGAGACATATGAAGATTGCTAGGGAGGATGTAATTGCCTTCAGATTTCTCTCTTATTATTTCTTCTTGAGTTTTTTTCTAAAATCTGCCAAAAGGTGTTTTTAAGCTTGATGTTTTTGGGTAGGTTTCTTTTGCCTGTGAATACAGATGCCTGTTTACATCTGTATTTCTAATGTTTGCTGTAGTGGTGGTGTATTTGTCCTTGACTCAGAATACTCCAAGGTGTTTCATCAATTTTGTCCTCTCAGAAGTGAAACGATGAATCTTGAGTCTTATCCTCCATTTCATTAACTTTTTGACGTGACCTACAAGACATCATATTATCTTTTGCTCAGTTTTTGCATTCCTGATGACATAGCAACATGTAGTGATTTTTTTCCTTGTTTTGTCATGTTCTAATTCTAGTGCCAATATGTAGCCTTCAGTATCAGAATAATTTTTTAGTATCCTTGAGTAGCATTATCTCTGTGGAGTCACTAAAGAACTTTAATAGAAGATACTGTCTTTTTGAGGCCAGTGTTTATTCAGACAGTGTGCTCTGCTATTAGAGCCAACAAGGAGACTAACAGTCTTTGTTCAGTTTTAGTAAAAAGTTGTTTAAATTCACTGAAAGTTTCTGTGGAGTAGAATGGAGTCAAGAGGATTTGATGCCATTTCATGTGTGCTGTCTTCAAACAACTCATCGTGGCTATAATATTTAATGTAAATAGACCTTCTCTTGAGCTTGTTTCTATGCATGATGTTATCCACTGTCTCTTACTTCAGTTGAAACCCTTACAAGTTTAATTTAGTCTTTATCTTGGGATAAGTATTCATTTAATATTCATTTAGGGTAGATGACAATACCTCTTAAATACCTCTTTAAATACCTCTTAAAGTTGCATATCTAATCTTAGTTCATTGCCTTATTCTTTCTTTAGTTAATGGAGAGAACTGGGCAATTTGAAAAAGCAAATGAGCCCACCTAGTCTGAATACCTTCTGGAGATGTCTTTTACTACAGGGAACCTGATACAATAGCCTGGCAGAGTGGATACCCAGCTCACTAAATGTCACGGGGCATTTTTGCAGTAGTGCAGTAGTGGCAGTGATGATATTGATACAGTACACTGCCTCTTTTATCCCCAAGAAATGATGCCTCATCTGCTGTCAGAATGAAACCATTATGCTGAATGTGAACAATCCTTATTTAGTAATTCCCCTTGATTCTTGCCTAGATGATGCTGAAATTAATTTCTCTTGGTGATAATTGTGTCACTAAGTCCTTTTCTTTAGCTTACCTCTTACTGTAGAAACTCAAGAAGATGCATTTATTTTTTTCCATCAGAAAAGGGAGTCCTTCTCGCCCCTGCTTGTTTTGTAGGACAATTTGTTGCAGCCACAGCCGTTGTTCTTTATGCATCTTAAGGGGGGAGGTCAGTGGTTGCTTGCCAATGTTAGGTAGACATCACTGAGGTCTGTTACAGCATAATGGTAGCTCCTGAAACGAAGCAGGAGGTGTTCTATTTTTAGGCATGCAAGCTTACTGCTCTTGGTCATTTGCAGTACTTCATAAAGGATCCAGATGCAATACTCCCTGAAGGCAGCTGAATCTGGCTGTATGAACACAGGGTCATATGCTCACGCTGCTACATTTAGCATTACAGCTAACAGAGAACAAATGCATAAATAACATCCAGCGTACAATTTGCAAGTGTTTATTTTGCAGAAGCTTAATACGTTATATCTTACACACTGACAGTCAAGTGAGCATGATTGGTCACAGGCTGCCTCACCGGCAGAAAGCTTTTATAAAGCTCTAACTGTTTAAAATCAAACTGTCATTTATAAAGAAAGGTGAAAGTAATTACTGTTAAACTGTTTTTTAAGATGTGGTTATCCTATGTTTTTTATTTTTTTTAATTTATTTTTTAAAAAAAAAGATCAGCGATGAGTGATCTGTACATGCTTCCCAGATTTGCTGGGAGGAAGGTGACAAACTAACTCTGAGCTACTACCCTTCAATACTGATATAAGAATTATTTCTCCCAGTAAAGTTCTTTGTTCCTCCTCTTATCAAAATTAAAGCAACATTTTCCAGCCTTAAAGCCACAGAAATTAGTAAGAAATACCCTAAATCTTCTCTGTTCCTGGAGTGCACACTAAATGTGACATTTTTAGCATGCAGGTGTTGGAGGATGAATTAACTATGCATGCTAGACACTATAGAAGGCTGAAGAAATGAGTCATCTACTGCATCTGATCTTATCAGCACATCACCATTTCAGCTGCTACCTTCACGCCAGCTCTCCAATTTCCAGCCTGTCTTACAGTATATTTAAGAAGGGATACATCTCTCTTCTTCTAAACCCATCTTTGTGATAATTTCTGGAGGAGACACTGGGAATCGTGGTCTCAGGTTTATTTCTATCCATGTCCTTTTTATCTTTAGATTTACTGTGGATAGTTTTTTTGGTTTTCTGAGAACATGGCTGACAGGAGTGTTAGCCTTGGTAAACTAAGAGATTTTTCAGCCAACCCTTCCAGCATCCTTACAGGAATCCCAGCCAGCCTCATGGACTGGAATGCAGGGAAGTCCTTATGGAGTCTCTAACCTGTTGTCTCTTCACTGTTAGTTGTCCCCCTTTCCAAAATGTGCTGATTCATCTGGAGGTGTAGGTGGGGTCTTCGCTTTCCTTCAGAGCAGAAAAACTATTGACTATTTAAGTCTTTGCTGTCTCATCTGTCACCAGATCGTTTCCTGCATCCAGAAACAGACCTTCATTTTCCCCAGCTTCCGTTTGTAACTGGCTTACCTGTAGACCCGCTTCATGTTATTTTAGTGTCTGTTGATAGTTTTAACTCCAGCTGGGCTTTGGCCTCCTTGATTTCTTTTTTTTCCCCCCTAAGTATCCAAACAATGCTTTTTAACTCTGCCTCTGTTGCCTGCCCATGTTTTTAGCTGTTTCTTTTTGTGTTTTATTGTATAGCCAAGGAGGCCTTCTTCTGAATTTCCCAGTCTTTCTGAGTTTTTGATAAGTTTTCTTTAACAAAAATTTCTCCTGGTACCATTCCCCTCATGACAGCTTCCTAGGAATTTACCTCAGCAGGTCTTCAAACAAACTGAAGTCTCTCAGCAGTACATCTCAGTTTTCATGTTGGAGATCTGTCCTTTTTTCCTTTTTTTTTTTTTTTTTTTAAAGCTGGTGCCAATTAACACTCAGTTCAGAAACAATGAGGTAGACTTGTTTCTGTCAGTTAAGCTTGTGAAGTTCCTTTTTCTCTCAGTGGTATCTGCCAGTTGAGAACTACTTTTTTTTTATATGTGAATAGTATCAAATTAAAATCACTATTGAGTGCAAAAGACAACCATGAAATTGAGCAGTAAAGAAATGTAAGTGATCTTGTATGTAGCTTCTTTTAATCTCTTGGTTAATGTTCTTTCTCACCCTTCTGCTTCTATCCTAACGCTTGTCAGCACTTTCTAATGAGTCTTTCCATTCACTTTAAGTATTAAAAATAAATAAATCAGGCTTTCTGATATGTCTGCTCTTCTGCTTTTCATATGAAAATTTGGGGGCGCTAGTTAGGGAAGGGTCTGTGTAAAGAGGAGTAGCTGGCTGAAATGATATTTTGTTCACTGATTTATCTAAAGACATAAACATTTTGAGGTTTTATCTTTGCTTGGTATTGTATGATGATGCTGGTTTTAATTTGAGAATGTCTCGCTCTGAGATGGCTTGAATTTTCTGCTAATGTACTTGTATTTATATTTGTACCTTAGCATACATACCACCCTTCCTCTCCTTACGTTACCTTGCCTCTACCCTTTGCACACAACACTATCATTGTCAGTAATTCTGAACGCCTGTAATGGTGGATGGTCTAGTTTTCAATCAAAATGGAACATTTTTTCTCAGAGGCATTTATAACATATTTTTTTTTCCTAAGAGTTTTCCTGTATAATTACTGTTGTATTCATCACCCTTCCTACTGTTTCAAGCATTTTCCATGGAGCAATCTCATTTTCACCACCTATGGTTTTCTTCTGGTGTTCCCACAAAATCCACTGAGAGAAACACATCTTTATTATTAATTGCATTATTTGGTTCTAAGACTGTACATAGGCATGGCTAATCTGAAGTGCACAGTATTTGTTCCTAATATCTCTGGCATTGTCACTTGAGTAAACCAATCTCACATCTGAACTTATGCATCATTAATATACAGTAGAAGAAGACTGCCAAGTCTGTTGAGAGTGAACCTTCATTCAGTAGTCTGTTTGGAGAAGAAGCTAAGCTCAAAAAACTTTCTCTTCATAAGAAGTTTCTGAGTTTTGCTTTTCACAGATGAAGTTTTCACTGTGAACTTTAATGTTCATATTTGCTTGTTTGGAAAATGTTTTGGGAAATTCTTTGGCCCACAGGATGTTGAAGTTTTCTTTTTTCTCTGAGAATGCAGATTTGACTAACCATTTTTTTTTTTCCTGATGCATAGCATTAAAAAGAAAAAAAAAAACTTTTTCAAAATCCCTATTTTTATAATGCAAATTGTCATTATCTTTCATAAAAAGTTAGGAAAAAAATAAGACCATTTGAAAAAGGAATTAATCTTTCAAGAATTAATTATTCTATGGTTTTTTTTTTTTTCAAGATGATGTGCACAAACTAGAGAACATATTGTCAAAATAAACAAGCATTAAATGTGAAAAGGAACAAACTAATTTTGTTTCTTATTTCTCAGAATAATTTTTTTTTGGGGGAAGAGAGAACTAGAACATTACTTATGATTATATAAAAAAACCACAAAACAAAACAAAACATTTTTGTGTGTGTGTTTATCCAGGCAAAAGTAGATGCTTGTATAATGGCTAATTCAGGCAGCCTATTAGTAAAGACATTCATTGATATATATATTTATTTATTTATATATATATTTTTTTTTCCCTGAGAATATAGCTCAATGTTTGTTGATAAAGCAGCTTCTCCACAGATGGTAGAGCTGAAGCAACTCAAGAGCAGATGAGAAATTACACAAATGTAGATCTGCATTTTAGGGAAAAAATAACGCACAAAATATGCTGAATATTTGTTGCCCTAAGACATGCTTCATTCTCACTGAGAATTAATGACGCTGGTGTGAAAGTATAAATAATGAATTCAGTTTGCTTGTAAGAAGAAGGATTTCTTCATTATGGGTTAGTGGATTCCAAATAACTGGTCTGAGATTATGAGTGTATAAATACTAGTTTTGCAAAATCTACAACCAGAAACTGAGTGCTTAGCTCTAAGAAATATATTTCTGTATGTATATATACATATATATTTGTATGTACATATGCATATGTATATAGAAGATAATGGACAAAACAGTGGAAAAATGACATTTAAAATCTTGATAGCCAAGGCATCTGATTTGGTTCCCATTAATGTCTTTATAGTTTTGCCACTCTTAGAGGGAAAGCGCACCCTATTTATATTGGCTCAGGGTCTTATCCTTCTGTTGTCTCTCTGCTTGAGGAGTTTGTTGGTTTTGGTAGATGTGAACCAAGGCCAATGAAATAGAAGGCAACATGGGAGACTTGTTATCTAAAGGTTAGTTCTCATATTGAATAATCTTAAATTTAATAACATGAAGATGAATATTTCCACAACCATACAAAACTTTTAAAATATATAGAGGAAGCTGTCAGAAAGTTGGACAGAAAGCAGTGAATTTAATAGATAAATGCAGCAGCATTCCAAACAAATGGTAACTTTCCAAGAGAATCATGTCATTGGCAGATGCAAGGGAAGGAAGAACGTCAGTAATAGAAACTGCTGTCTCCTGAAAATTATAGACTTCTGTCACACCTCTGAGCTACTTAAACTAAATTCACTGCTGTTCCAAATTAATATGTGCATAATCTGTGTGTAAGCTATAAATCTTATGATGGGTGTAATTGTGTACACAGTTTTTTATTTTTTTTTTTCCTGTCAGTAAATATATGTTTTCATTCACTGTTTATCTCATCGCTGGATATAATGATCCATTTAAGGGCTCTACTTCCATGTGCTCTAGAGAAACAGAAGTTATTTTATAAACATCTGGCAAAATTATAATGCAATCAAAATAGTAATGTATCAGGGCATAGAAAGATTGTAAACTCAGGCTAGCTCAAGTTCCTACAGTACTTGAACTCTATTCAATATATAGTTGATTATTTTTGTGTAAGTAGCATTGGTAGAAAACCAACAGTTTTCTCTTGTTTCTAGTTCTTTGTTATTATTTCTTAACTGTTCATATAAATAAGGGCTGTTTCTACAAATGCAAACCAGTCTTCATTTCAAAGAGTCCTTTAACTTGGGGGTAATTTCAGGTTGATCTAAGACTCTTAATGGTCCTAATGGGGCTAAATGGTCCTACCAAGGACCATTTATATGAGATGACTTGGTGGAAAGAGGATGTAAGGTGGTGAGAATATCTGAGATGGCACACAGCAAGGTGATTGAGAGAAGTCTTAAAATAATTCATGTGGTACAGCTGTTAAGATCCCAGTTTAATTTAATACTTGTCTGTGGAAGGAACTAGTGCAGAATGGTTAGCACACTGCAAACTATCAACTTCCCAAGGTAAACCCTGAGTGGCTCTTTGCTTCTTGTCAACCTAGTAGGAAGGGGCTGACGAATGGAATACAGCACTATCCATACTCTGTATAGTATTGGGGCCCATCTTTCTTTTAACATTGCACTGACATGCTGCCTGCTGCTAGAATTTCTAAGCCTGCTTTTCAAAAATTGGTTTTGTTTGTCTCCCAGAATAATGGCACCTGGAAGATCTTGGCCAGAAGCAACGCTTGTGAGGAACCTGTAAATAAATATTCCAGACCTTTTAGATGGCAAAAAGACACCTTCTGAGAGAGAAGATTCTTGTCCTTTAGTGTTAGGTGTAGGTGAAATTTAGATTTCATTAGCTCAAATGTTTAGTTAAGTTTATTGGCAAGTTAAAAAAAAAAAAAAAAAAAAAAAAAAAAGGAAGAAAAAAAAATCATTTTGCTGTTCTGTTCACTTGTTCAGGTTACTGCAACACTAAATTAGAGTTCCAGAAAAAATGCCATCATTACTGTAAATATTTTTTTTAATGCTTATTCTTAGCAATTTTAATGCTTTCTTGGTAAAATAAGACATTGTTCCTACTCTTATGATACTACAGGAAGAGTTCTATTAGATCTCTGTAATAGAAGAAATGAGAAAAACAATTTTGTTACAAAATACTCATCATATGTTCTTAATAAATCCATTTTCATCTGAAAACACAGCTAATAAAGTTTATTTTTTACCATATTCAGTGAAAGAATGGGAAATGTATGGAAGGGTGAAGAAGCCATAAGGTTAAGTTAATCTATTGTTTAGATGTTCAGAGTAATAACATGCTGAAATTCACTTTCAGCACTGGGAAAGAGCCGTGAAGACTCAATTTCAGTTCTTTGAAATAAAAACACTTGTGATAGTGTTTTACTGTTCCTCCCATTCTTTTTATGACAGTTTCCGCAAGAGCAGTTTTCAGGGACTGACATCGCTGTTCTTTTTTTACAGGATAATTTAAGACCATTAACAATATTTTTCTTAGTCTCTGGCTCCAGCTGCTGCAATTTGTCTTTGAAATTCATGAGTGCTAAAATTCACTAAATTTAATTTAAAATGATGGAATATATTGCCATTCATTTACAAATGAGAAACAACTGCAATAAATAGAGGAAAAATAACTGGAAGAAATGGATGGTGTACTCGTGCGTATGCCACTCCCAGCCTGTTCTCCTCAGGCTGTCTGTGTGCTTTTCTGCTATACCAGTCAATCAAATGATACTGTATTGGAAAAACTTCTTGGGATATTAAGCAATACATTTTTAATGATATTTTTTATGACTTTTACACATACAGAGTGGGCTAGTGCAACTTTCCTGAGTTTCATCAATTTTTATAAGTGCACATTCTTGCCACAGACTGTACCAGTCAGAGCGTGAAGGTCTAATAGTTCAAACTCCCCAGCATAAAACTGCAGGCTCCCCTGATATCTCATTTCCCCCTTTCACTACTATGTATAATATTGGAAGTCTTATTTTGTAGCCAGTGAATATCACAGAGTTTTAGAAGAGGTCCTGATTTCATTTCTGTCAACATAAAAGAGAGGTTAACTCCTTTGAAGTACTATAGGGCTACTCTGTAGTCATACTGGAGGATGCAAATAGAGTGTTTTCTTTTAATTTCAAACAATGGAGAATATTACAAGCTACTTGTTAGCATCATGTGACTGCTCCAAAGTTGTATGTTGTGTTTTGTACTTGGAGGTCAGGTTTTAAGGTTCTATCTTCTCTTGTGATACACTTTTCAGTATGGTAGGCTCAGGTATGCCTACCTGACTATTTTAAAGGCTTTGTGTAAGTCTGTGTGAATACTGTAGCAAGGTCTACAGTCTGGATTCTACATTCAATTCTGATAGATATATCTCTGCCCAATTTCTCAACTATTTAACTCGTTCAAAATTTAAAAATTATGCCCTTTAACTTCAGACAAGAGAGGTCCTGGTTCCCACTCGCATCCTTCAGAGAGGCAACTGCAGTCAGCTTTGTCAGGAAGCAGAAAACCAATTTGTGAAAGCCACTGCCTGTAATAAATGGTCAGGGAGTTGCTCTGGCTCCCTGAGAACCAGGATACATTTCTGGACAGATGGACTGCATGGCTACTGGAGCACTAGGGCTAGTACAAAGTGTGCAAATACTCTGGAGACAGATTGATTCCTCCAATTTTCATCATGCGGTTTTGCTTACCCATCTCAAGCTAAAACCTTGCCTGCTTGCCACCTAGAAAACCAGCAGCAGAAACTGTAGATGCATAGGTTGCTTTCTTCACTGAACTGCTGCTGGAAGAAATGGCAGAACATGCAAATGGAAAATGGTCAGGGGAAGCAGTTCCTTGCCATTTGTGTGGTCTTTGTGTGCATGAACGGAAGCTTTTATTTATTTCCTTTGGCTCAGGTAGAAAAGAAACAGTCAACGTTGTGGAATTTCCCACTGTTATCTTCCAAAATTTTTATCAAATTGAAAATTAAAGTTTTTCTATTCTTTGCCCATTGTGCACATGTCAGAATTAGTATATAGATGTAATAGAGACTGTATTTTCTTAAATATCTTCAGAAACAAAAGAAGAAAAAAAAAATGCTTCTCAGACCCTTTTTTCCAAACTCTCCCTTTTCTCACTGTATTTATGTGCTGGAGTTCAATTTGTATTAGAACAGGGCTGAATCCCTAATGGCTTCTGCTATTTTTTCCCTGAGATATAAAAAGAAGTGCGTATGGTGCTGTAAAGGTCAGACTGAGGATCCTGAATTCTCTTTTCACTTGCATCAGTTTTACTCTAATATTGTTCCTTTGCCTTCTGTACATTCACTTTTGATTTAAATTTTTGTGTGAGGAAATTGAAGCCTTAAGACGGAACGAAAAAAGTGAGGTGGCACACTTTGCAATGCTGAGGTCTTCTCTGCAAATAATTTCTGTTCCCAGGCATTTACATTTTTATTGTGTGCCATAAGCTTCCAGAATTTACTACTGTAGTCACATCAGCAATCTTATTAGTCTGACTTTTCAGATATGATATTAAATTTCATGTAGTAGTACAGCAGAATGTAGAATTATCAGTAATCCCAGTGTTAATTCAGCTCTTGAAAACAGTAGTTAACTGAGTGCAACACTCTACCTTAGCTAATTTACCCACCTGAGGAATCGAGCTGAGATTTTAAAGGTTCTGCTCTTGCCTGCCTTCCTTCTATAGCAGCAAGTGTCAGTAGCATTTTCAGTACCATGAACACAGTGAAAAACACTGTCAACTTCACATGGCAAAAGGAGTTTGCTTAGATCTCCCTTCCCCTATCCCAGTCATAGATATTTTCTATAATGGTATTTAACATTTTCCTCTGTGTTCTTTGACAGTATTTAGTGATTCACTATGGAAAACAGAATCTCATTTATAAATATCAGGCAATTCATTTTCCAAGTCCTCTGGTAGGACACAGAAGAATCCCCCTCCATCTCACAAACAAACACAAAATACCCAAAAGCTAAACAAAAAGCAGGTGTTAAAGAAGAGAGATCAAATCATCATTTTAGAAGTCAATTACAAATGGACCTCCAGCTTTAATGGGATGTGGACCTTGTCATAATCTAAGATGCACTGTCACTGAATAGTGAGGTGGTTTAGGAAAAAAGTCTCCTGTAGAGTAAGTAATCCTGGTTCTCTGATTTTACTAACCATTATCTTTGTAACTACATTTAGTACTCTCAAAGATTTTTAGTGATAGGGGGCATACTACTGATAAAATCAGTGTTTGGAAAATTACTAACTTATATCTTGACTATATTTCTAAATATATTCTATTTTGCCATGGTTTCACAAGTAAAGCTGTGAGAAATACCAGGAGCATTACCTTAAACTATATTTAACTGCTACACACAGTTGTGCCAGAGCAGGCATTTTGAGTGTTTATTTTTAATTTAACATTTATTAATTTTGTTTCTCATTTTCAAGGCTGATGGGATTAAATGGCTATCATGCCATTATGCATCTATATAGGAAAGTCATCCTTAAACATGCTTTGTCTGTATTGCTGTATGTGGCAAGACTCATTCTTTACTCCTGACAACGAACTGTGATTTTCTGCCTGTATAATCACTTTTTAAACAACTTTTCTCTACAATCAAGTTCTCTAGTTAGCAAATGCTATCTGAAATTCCTTTGGGTTGGTTGAAGGAGTGGTGATGTGATGCTTGTGTGTGCCAAAATTGGGTAAGATAGAACATCTGCAGCAGCTTAGTTGGAAAACACGATTTAGAAATTTAATTAGGAGAAGGAGCTAAGAAAATATGAAGGCATCTGTGTGGCTGAAAGAATACACAGCATTTTTCAGGCTGCCCAGCAACTGGTCAGATAAATCTTGAGTTAAGGAAGGCATTTCTGAGACTCTGGATGTCAATGATATGAGTGCATATTCGGGATGTCATGGTTTAACTATTCGGTAAGCGAAGTAATAACAACTGGAATTGCCTGTTTGCAGGTGACATGCTAAGCTCTCCTGGCAGTATTCTGATATCTGGGAACATTGCAGTGTTAGTATAGTATTAAAAAATATCAAACTCATTTTTTAATCATTTCATTGTATTTTGTAGAAGAGATTCATGTTTCTCCTGGAAGTTTGTGTTATCAGTTCAAATTTGCTTCCGGGCAATAAATATCAAATCAATCTGACGTTTGAAGTAAAAATAAACTAGCCGTTTAATCTGACAATAAGTAGTGATCAAAGGTTTAAACTACTCTGGACCTCTAAATAACGCTTTCTCTTAACAAAGGTTCTCCTGTAACTAGGTTAAAAGATAAAATAATCTGCTATGGTTGCCTGTTTTGGTCCCGATTAATCTCATCATTAGTCTGTTTACAGAAAAATGCTCATACATCAAGGGAGATACATGAGCATAAAAACTGGAACAACATATATATGATTTGGGCCCTTTATTCCGTACTTGGGGCAAATAGAGTTTGTCTTCTGATGTTGTTATGGAAACATAGGTATATATTTTCTTCTGAGAAGACAGTGTTATTCAGAAAATATATGTATTTTTTATCAGGAACACATTTTCCCTTGTTTTCCCCACTGTTATACTTCAAAATAGATGAGACTACAGAGAAAATTTTTAGGTAGTGATTTTTTATTTTACTTATTTTTTTTTTTTCTGTGCTTGCTTTCAGTCTCAGAGCTGTTGATACCCAGATGTGTCAGATTTTTCCATTACAGCCGCTAGGACTGGGATCTAAAAACCCAGCTAAGGAATGCATTAGGAGCAAGTTTGTCCTTGTGGATGATTGAGTGCCATCAATTAACTGAACTGTGTGTTGAATGTAAGAAGTGGCATTTCTCTTACTGCTGATTGCTTGAGTAAATGTGGCAGCGGCAACATTCTTGTGTTATATTAAAAGTTTATTAAAATAACACCTTACCCAAGCTAAGGTATATATCCTTACTGATAGATAACTCTTCTAAACTAGCTGAATTATATGTGATTTCCAATTGCAGCTTATTTTGGTTTAACAGAAGAGGAGAAAAGAGTAAAAAATGTAGACCCTGCTTTATCAGAGAACAAACTATTCTAAAAGAGCAACAAAGAGATGCAGTAAACTTGGATTTTGAGAAAGGGAACAATGGGGCTGAACAACAAGACAGGTAATTGGGGAGTAGCAGATCAGACCTAGGATGAGATTTCAGAGGAGAAGCTGTCAAAATGTACTACCCTGTAGGGAAATCTGTCTTACCTGCCTATCATGCTGAACCTGGAGTCTTTCTTCTGCTGGCTTGCTGACCTTAGGATTCTCTAAGATTTTTTTTTACTGTTTGCAGTAAGAAATCACTTCATGGTCATTTAATTGTAGGAAAAAAAAAAAAAAAAAAAAAAAAAAAAAAAAAAAGCTGCCAGTGAAATCCTCTCAAAGCTAAGGAAAAAGAAATACCCCATTGCTGGCAGTCCTGCAATATCTTGCCTGCTCCAATGTGAACTGAAGATAGTTTTGTTACAGGTTGCAAATTTCTTTGTGTCCTTGAAAATCTCCACAAGAGAGCGTACATTGCTCTTCATTTACGAATTGTTGAAGAGGTTACCTTTCTGGTATTACCTTAGCTTATCCTAATTTCTTCCGCTTGTAATAGCTGTGGCCTATTTACTTTGGAGGTCTAAATCATCTTAGTTTAACGAAAGCATGGTTACCTGGGGCAGTTTCTATTCCCTCTAGAAGCATGGCTTTATGATTATGATGCTTATAAGCCTCAAGCAAATGGATGGGAGGACAATGCAGTACTCAACTCCAGATGGCCCAGTTTTGATGCTACTAACGTGATCCATTTTTTTTTGGAAGAACTATTTCTTCTTTAATTCCACAAAACACATTTCTTGCTAAAAAAGATTTTCCGTTGATTTTAATTTTATGCAGAGGTATTCTGAAGACTGCTTTATTCATTATGTTTCTTTCTTAAATTGTCTGACTTTTAAAGACATGGATATCAATCTAATTTGCTATCTGAAACATATACAAGCTGAGTAGCCTGCGAAAACCTTTAATGCATCACACTTATATGAAGCCATGAGAACCCTGTCGGACCATTAGAAAATCCAGGTAATGAAGTTTTACACTTTGGATGCTAAATCAACATAATTAGTTAAACCTTGTTTCTCTTACGGAGTTCTGCCATTCTTACGTGCGGCACAGGTAAAAACAAGAGTCTTCAACTTATGCTGAAGATGGGCTAAAAAGAAGAAATATTTTCAATTCAGTTTATCCCCCTCAATGTTAGTGTTTTGTTCCCATTCTCTGCTTAGTTCCAGTCCATTTGCACTAAGAAGATAGAGAAAAAAGTTAAAATCCTCCCTGTCATGGGAGCGCTATTGTAACATCCATGGCAATGAAGAAAGAGGCTGCGAAGAAGAGAACTGGAAATCTTCAAGGAAGTTACCCACTGCCACCCTGATCTATTGAGAGCTCTGTGTCAGCACAAGTGGAAGCAGAGTGCCAGATGTTCTGAATATTTCTTCAGGTCCTTCTCTCTGAATATTCAGGAGTAAGAGGAGCTGATTTGGTTCAAAGATGAGTTTTTATCTCCCGAGTTTTAGTCTCAGCTTCTAATCTTCTTTGCTCTTTTGAGTTTTGGTAATACTGTTAATATTGCATTGTTATTTTATGAAACATATTAAAGAATTTAAAATTCTTCAGCTGAAGGTCTGTGGGCACTTTTGATGTCTTGGCAGGATTCTTCTGCAGCTATTTAACATGTTAGTTGTAACTGAGAAACTCATCTGACGGAGATATTTTCTGTGTAGTTTTAGTTGTATTTATTCTACTACACATATACAAATCTCAGTTATAAACACAATGCATGTAAGTCATTTGATGCACACTAGATTTGCCAACTGCTTGTTGTCATCTGATAAAATCCATTCTTAATTAATCAAATGATAAAACTACATTGCACTCCTGCAAAACACATAGCGATAGATTGTAAAATTTAGCCCGTTTCCTGTGTTGTAAAACTTCTGTTGGCATAATGTATTGGTCTTTCCATTCAAATCTGTGTGTTATGCTGTGTGGCTCCATTTTGACTTTACATTAGTCATTATCTCTTTTTCACTCTTTTTTTTTTTTTTTTTCCTCAATATTATCTTCAAGTTCCTACAATGAAACCATAAAACCCAATGTTTTTTCCTAGGTGCTTTGAAAGTTTGCCTTATTGAGCAGGTGCAAACTGTAAGTCTTGTGTGGGGACTCACTAACGAAGTAGTTTACAACCCTAAAGGTGTTAGTACTAGAACAACTTTGTCAGGTGCAGGAATCTTAATTCTAAATTTTTGGTCCTTTGAACCAGTAAAATCATATTTCTAAAGAGTCCAGTAACCTCTGGATGTCATTCCTTTTAAAATTTCCAATCTACCCAGTGTTTGAGTTGTATATTGCTTCAGTCTTGTTTAACCTACACATGAATGGCAGGATGCTCGATAACTGTTGTATTGCAGCTTTACTCATCATTGGATCTTGATTCAGTTCGTCTCCTTTCCTATCCTTTCCTTTGCCTTTCTCACATAATTTTTCTTCTTGATGACTGTGGCAGAAATCCCTTGGAATTTTATGACTTATCAATCCAAAGGTTGAAAAACATCTCATTGTTTCAGAGTTTGCTTTAGTTTATAACGAGTAACATTCCAAATATTTCTGGCAGCCAGAGTGTGTTGATGGTTTTAGCTGAGCTTCTGATGTTTGGCACTATTTCTCTATCTGTCTGTGCTATACACCTCCATTGATTTTAACTTTGCATATAAAATATTTAAGTTGAAGAATGGATTTGTCCTTTATTGATAGATAAGAAGTTTACAAATTTTTTAAGACAGTCATAGTGTATAGCTCAGAGAAGTCAACAGCTAAATAAATTGAGGTTTGCAAAAGTAAAACTGTTAATTACCATCAATTTATTGTGAGTTCACTCCCCTTCTTACCGCCTGCTTGAAATAGATGGCATGTATAAGTATTCAGTCAGTAATTTTCAATGAAAACATGTGCAATATTGTTTGCAAGGAATATTTCTGTTAGACCAGACTGTTAGTCATTTGATATTCAGTGATTTCTCACATGACTGCAGTGTTTGCATCAGTTACCCAGGTTCAGTAACAATATGGTAGATGAGGGAGATGCCTAGCAAATGATAAATAGGTTAAAGCCAGGAACATACTTCTAATTCTGTTTCAGAGAGGTGATAAATCACAGACAACTTTTTTTTTTTATATTCATAATTCTTTATTTTGTGTGTGTGTGTGTGTGTGTGAGCACAGGAATGAGAAAAAAAAAAAACAACACAAACCAACAAACAACAATGAAATACATTGGAAATGTAACTAAATCAGGTAGTCAAAGTTCTTATGTTTATGTAGAATGAACCCAATAGCTGCCTTGGTTTGGAAACCTGTGCCTAGTGGTCTAGTAATTTGGGATTATCAGAAGATTCAGTGTGTGCCTCTGAGTCATCTGGTGCTAGCCACTGTCACTAAAAGCTATTGGGCCAGATGGGTATATTCTTATTTTGAAATATTTATATCTCTATTCAGAGGCCTGCATTACAAATTAATTGAACAGGAGTATTTATATGTTAGCACTAGACTCACTACAGAGTGCTGAGATGAGGGAGGGACAGATGTACTCATGTAAGCATATATAAGTTCAAGGTGCTGACGGATGTGTTCTTTATGTTGGCATTTTCAAACAACATCACTTTCTCTACAATGAAGGCAAAAATGATGGGACTGTTTACTGAGAGAACAATTTTAGTCTTCAAAATGTATGTGAATAAAAATGCAAAATGTCAGCAATGTTTACTTGCAGATATACAGGAAAAGCAAAGCAAAAATGACAATATATTCATATTTTTCCCACGATGTATAAAGGCAGACTACTGTTAAGCACATTCTCTGCACGTATAGCAAAGAGCATGGGCAATAGGATTTTCAGTGAAAACATTTTTATGTTTGGATCACCTGTTTGCCTAATTAATTCAATGTATTCCAGGTATTATTTTCCAAAATAGTTTGGGTTACTAAACAAGACTTTATTCTAGACATTTTCCCTAGTGAGCACTCCAGCAACTTACCCTTCAGTATAAGAAGTACTAGTGCAATTCCCTTTTATTTTTTCTTTTCCTTCCATACTTTGGAGCCTGATTTTATTGATAAACTCTGAGAAATTCTGCTGTGGTGAACCCTGCTGATGAACAGGTCAATGAATACTTTAAGTCTCAAAGTACCTTTCCATGGGGGAAAAAGTCAGTGTCATTTGGTCCTCCAAGCTGGGGTACATGCATACTATAATCAAACGTATAGATGCTTATAGATGCTTCGGGAATTTTAATGGTCCAAACTTTAAAATGTAATTTATAAATCGCTCCAGCTTGTTTTTTCTCTCTGCCTCAAAATGAATGGTTTTTACTATATATACAATAGCTCCAGCATAGAGATCTGATTGTACATGATGCACCAACACTTCACTACCTTTATAAGAAACCTTCCATGAAGTTGGAAAGATTAAGTACTCCTGTAAAGTAAAAGATTCAAGGAGAATTAACATTTTAATAAGCTTTTTATCTGCTATGGATGTTCCTGGGTTGTTGTTGTTGTTTCCTGTAGGATTTTTTAAGGAGCATTTTAGATGCAATCACTGCTTGACTGTTCAACAGCAGTGTGATTCCTAGAGGTCAGCACGAGTTGTCAGTTCTGCTTGCAATTGTCTTGTGTCCACTGGTCTCCTCTAACTGCACACAGGACATACACAAGTGTAAAAAATTACATGCATTATTCTGACTGATAGGAGGAAAGAATCTATCACTGAAAGGTTATTTCTATATATATTTATAAATATTTTTAATGTTTAAATGCACACAAACCAAAACTTTGCACTTAAAAAGATGCTTGTGTTTAATACCATGACACGTGCACTATCACTTTCTTTTGCAGTACTTCCAGCTAAATTTAGGAAGAAATTTCTGGGTCATGAAGTCTGGAGACAAGTTTCAAATACAGAAAAAGAGGAATATGTACAATTAATATGTCATGTATGAATTTATGTGGATAAAATTAGAAATGGAAGCTGTTCACTGAGCTCCATCTTGGCAAATTTAATTGTACTGAATTCTTCATTCCTCTGGTTGGAATGTTACACATGGACACACACACACACACAGCATTTACTTAGTGCATTCTGAAAACCTGGGCATTTTGTAGTGCTTAGGATGGATTTCATTAATCAAGTACTGCTTTAAAGAACTTGTTATGCTATTGCAATGATCTGCCATGTAAGCCAAAGAGAAAAATAGTAATGAAGTAACTACCTAAAGTGTTTTTATCTACAACGCTTCTAATGATATAGTTAACATCAGTGTTGTACAAGAAACAGTTACTGTGTTCTCAGTCATTATGACTTAAGTGCAGAGAGACAGGACAGAATAGATGGTAACAGAATTAACTGAATAAAGAATGGTGTCAGTATTGAAATCAACACTGAATTGACAGTGCTGTGTGAAATGCAGAGACCAAGGACTGCTGGGTGAAACCCAGCTGATAAGATCTTCAGTGCAGGTAGCAAAATTGCTGGAGGAAAGGTTATGAACTATAAAATCTCCATTGAAAGTACAGCTTCATTTAATTTATGAGATACAGCAGTTTCATACACTGAGCAGTAGCAATTACTGTATTTACACTTAGTGCACAATACTTTACTGTAAATAATGATTTTTCTTTTTCTTTCACATCTGTGTATTGTTACCACTTTTGTCAGCATCCTCTCTTTATTATAAAGTACATACCCCATCTTCTACACATGTGCATAGAAACACAAATGTGCACATACGTGTATATACACCTAGGCATATGCACTTCAGACTTGCATATTTTTACATGAGGGAATATGTCATTACCTTGTTATAGTGTACCTAAGACCTGAAAAATCGTTTATGTCAGTTGTTTAAAAACAAAACAAAAACCACAACAACTCAAATTCTACAAATAAAACTTTGACATGAGTATAACTTGGAAAATACATTTTGTTTTAGAAAACAACAACAAAATGCCGATCATCCTTTATTGTACATAGGACTGAAGGAAGGGCAAGTAATTTCCTAAAAATATTTAGTGAGAAAGAAATTACAGTAAGCATAACCTCCCTGTATTTTATTAAATGTTCTAGTTTAAAATCAGTAGAAAATTGTAGCAGAAAAATTATCTTGGAGGTTTTGAGTTCCAAATTGCTGTTCTTCCTAGAGCAAGCTCTACTACAGAGGGCCTCTTGCCATGTTGTATATGCTCGATTCTCTTATACATGACCATGAGAAGAGAACTTTGTTTAGATGGATAGTACTCTCTTGGGATAGATGGTTAGGGAGAAACTGAAGTCACAGTGAATGAAAGGTAACTAGCTCTGGCAAACCTTTAGGAAGTGTTTGCTGTATTTTGTCTGCTTTGAGAGCTGAAGTGAATCATGGCTTTGAAATTTATAATAAAAAAAAAAAATAAATCATTTATGAGCTCCAGAAAATTAAAGGGTTTTAGAAGGAAACACTTCCAGTATCTCCACTGACAGTAACTGATCGTGCAAGGAAATGTCACACACTCCTTTTCCTAGAACACTGAAGTTGAGTCGTGAAGAATCAATGCAAAGACATGCTGTAAGCTAAAGGTTTCTTTATTCTAGTAAATTATAGTTCTCATTTGCATACCTTCCTTTCTGCTTGTCAGTCTATGCACTCAAGCTTTCAGTTATTCATAGTTTAAATGCGATGAGTTTAAACTTATCAGTTCACTTAACTCACAGAACCTCTGTCACCACCAATTATTAGTATTTAATACTATTCTTAGAACTGTCTCTCTGTTTCCCTCTGCTGTTCTGCTGAGACATTGCTTGTTTTTCCAAGCTAAACCCCATGCTTGGGAAACCCCTCTTAGCTTACTTTAAAGCCAAATTATATTATTTTTGCGTCTGCAAGCATCTGCTAGAAGATCTCCAAAGCTGGTAAATCACAGAATTTATGGTGTGTTCACAATACATGAACACACTGGGAGGCAGAAATGCAGGAAGGGATGTGCAATAACACAAAAGATGACCTTTTTGAATTATAGAGTCATCCGTGATAGAGATGTCATGTACCAGTTGCTGGTCAAATCTTTCTTGAAGGTACATTATTTGAAGGTACACTGTGGACCATCTTTTTTTTTTTTTTTCAAATCCTAGTGTAATTTAATATTTTAACTGCATATCAGCATGCAGTCAGTTCTCTCCAATTTATTTGTTGAATCTTCTTTTAAGGTTGCAAGGTCCTATGTTTCTGCATATAGGCATTTCTATAAGCAGTTTCACTCATGCTGTTGCATTATTCTACTGCAAGTACAGTCTTTTATTTTTAGCTTGATCAGTTTAATTCATTAACCTCTTTTGCCTCAAAAATATTAAGTTTACTATAATGACTCTATTTCAAAACTTCTCTGGTCCTACTTTGTTTATATAAAATAACATTTACCTTCTTTTATGGCAATCTGAAAGGCCCAGTTTTCCCATGGATTTACAAGAATTACTTGGAAGTTCTCATGTTCTGTTTGTTCCTCAAAATATCTAGAAATATCCTGTGTACAAAAATCAGTAATTTTAATATTATTTAATCATTTTATAACAACATATGCCCAATAATGAACTTCAGTAATAACTTTTAGATTAAATCAAAACATGAAAAGAGATGTAATCCTCATCTTAACCAATGTAGATTGCATTTAGATATCATACCTTTAGTAAGTCAGAAACAAACGGTTCTCTAAACCATAGACAGCTGCTTTTCCCATCTGTGACTAGCCTTAGCTAACTGAATTTTAAATTGAAAAATAGCAACTCTGTAGTAAAAATGCAGTTTCATTAAGTGTATGGATGTGTTTACAGCATACAGTATGTAACACAATTGGCATACCTCCGTGTCTGAAGAATTTGAAGTCACAGCTTAGAAACCAAAAAGCCTCTGGAGAAACAAATATTTGAATATGTTCTTGGAAAGACAGAGAGGGATTTTAACAGTTCTAAGAGCGATCCGCTTAGGAAAGGCAAATTACCAGTCAGGTTTTGCCGACTCTGTGCAATTAGTCCAGTTTAAACTGGTTGAAGGTGTGATCTTTGATATGAAACTAACTTAGCACTTGCAGATAAATAGCAATGAACATTAGATACTTTAAGCAGAAGGAGCTTTTAATTAAAAAGGAGGAAGCCTTAAAAGGCTTATTAGAATAATCTGAAGTCCCCTAGGAATATATGAATTTAAAAATGAGTGTATATCATTCTAGAGCTATAAAGGAAAAAAGTAAGCGTATGTATGTGTAAACATACACGTGTTTATATTTGTATATTCATATTCTGTGAGATAAGTACAGTAATTTTAAAAGCACTTTGTTTTTATAGAAATTTAGTGGAAACGGCTGTTCTGGGGATCACAAGATGTATGAGGCATTTCAAAGCTATATAGAAAGAAACAAAACAAAGCAGAAAGATAATCTTGATTTGCCCCATGTATTTTGCAGAAACACAGGCACACAGAGGGGTTTACTTCAGTGCAGACTCACTGGAGTTCTCCTCTGCAGCCAGGTCCACTCACTAGCTTAAAGCCATCAACTAAATTTGAGTATGAGACATAACCCAAGCTGGTCAGCCTTATTGATACTAAGGTAGTTCTGAGCAAACCAAGAAACAAAACTTTAGATGCTTTGAGGATGCAAATGTCAGAAATTTGTGGGCTTACAGACTTTTTATCCTTGTTAGAAGCAAGGTATAAATCAATATTTTAGTTCATAAACTCTGTCTGTAGCCAGCTCACAGGACTCACTGAGAAATTTGACTTTGGCGCTCCTCTTTCTAACTATGTTTGTATCTTCCTTCTTGTGCAAGAGACCAAGCTTTAAAAAGCATGCAGATACAGTCTGTGATGCCTTTTTGTCTTTGGTGCTTAAATAGAAGGCATTCCACCTCATGAATGTTTGCGAAGTATAAATAGGTAGAACCGTTTGTATCTCACACATTTGATAAATTAATGAGACATTGCAAAAGGAAGCAGTAAAGAATAAAAACTGGTAAGAATGAAAATTAGTGTATGTCCTGAAATATTTTTGGTAGGAAAAGTATTTGAGATGCTGTCCTGGTTCCAGCTATGATAGAGTTAATTTTCCTCCCACTAGCTGGTAGGGTGCTATTTGGGATTTAGGATGAGAATAATGTTGATACCATGCTGATGTTTTAATTTTTGCAGAGTGTACTTACTCTTACACTTACTCTCTCCCATCCCACTGAGGGGGTGAGCAAATGGCTGTGTGGTGTTTAGCCGCTAGCTGGATTAAACCACAACAGATGTGGTTTAAACCACAACTAGTGTTGTCCAGTGAAGAGCAAAGAATGAATGACATGGCCAACATGAAACTCTTCTCCATCATTTTGTGCCAACTGTTATTACAAGGTATGTGGGAAAACTATGCTACTTTGTTTTCTCTGTTAGCTTTGACTTTAAATTAAATCTGATTGACCTTGTTAAGTCAGACTGTATAAGATAACATTCCTTAGCTGTCCCAAATGCATTTCAGCTAATAATAATAATAGCAGCTAGGAAGCAAATTACATATTTGAGAAGGTAAGACAAAAACGATTATTACAATTATTTTTTTTTAAGGCATTATCTACATAAATAGCTACAATCTGTCAAAAGGGATTGAAGAGGCCTTCTGGTAAAGCTTGAAGTCCATAATTCCAGAAAACCTTTGAGGTGAACAGTCATTAAATGTAGCAGACACATCTGTATATATGGACTGTATGTGTACACAGAGTCAGTAAACACCTACGCTTATGTCTGCAATTGTATTCAGAGTGCTTTCATATATTCATTTTACTTCATGCTCTGTTTATTCTTAAAGCTTCTTGACCAGGCCTCTGAGGATACATCACAGAGGACAGAAGCCTAACACTCTGGGTGAAATCAAAGTGCTACTCAGAAGTTGTTTGCATTACAAATTCAGTAAATTATTTTATTTTGTGTTTATTTTATGTGAACAGTCCCATTCTTTTTCATTATTTATTCCTCCTTCCTCACACCCCAGAAAATACCACAAGCAGACAACAGCATGAAAATTTTATCAATAGGTGTAGCCTCTATTTTTTTTTCTTTTATGGAACTGTAACATTGTTTGAGTTGATCTTAACTTATGTCTGTCTACGTTGAATCAAGTGTTCTTAATGGAAGGGGAATTTTCAGCCCATTGATCTACCCCATCTGTATCTCCACTATTATTATTATTTGTTCTGATTGTGCCTTTCGGGGAGAAATTCAGAAACTGATCACTTTAAGGAAGCTTTTTTGTCTGTAGTAAGATAGATAAACATACATGCATCCACTCTGGCTATTTTTATACATCTTAGCTCTGAAGGAATGCAATGAAAATGAGGAATAAGCAGTGCAAAAAGTCTTTAGTCTCAGAGAACACTAATAGGCAGTAAATTTTATTTGACTCCTGTTCATTGTAGTTTCTTTCTTGCTCATCTTCCCTCCTGTCTGAAAAACAGTGCACCCCAGTAACAGTATCGGATTTTTTCATCTATGCACTATGCAGTTAAACTTTGAGAGGTCTGGGCCTTCTGTTTATAAGGTGCTAAGATATGGTCCTACTGCAGCTCAAACAGAAGTCACCTGCGTGGGTCACAGTAATGCCAGTATTATTGCCATGAATTAAATAAATAGCAAGCAAGTGCAAACACCCTGTTCATGGACTTGTTTGAGAACATTAGAGAAGAAAAAAGTTAGGAGCAAGCATCCTACAGTGATCTTTATCTACAGCTCTTCTCGTGTGATATACAGCTTTCTAGTTTGTTATTAGTTATTAGTTTCTAATAACAAGGTATGACATCTAGGGAATGATTAATATACTTTAGCAGGGAACACTACAGTCAGAAGAAATTGACAGTTAAGCAAGGGAGGTTTCTTGTGAGTACAGAGCTAAGAATGAGTAAGACTAAAGAGTAATATTTAATTAACTTATTCTTTGTCTTACAATATGAGCAAGTTTGGATATTTTCTTTTTTGTCTTCTTTGAAGTTAAATATATGTATTTCAGCAAATATACTGCTTACAGACTGTGATACATCTGTGTAATTTCTGGTGAGAGTTAGGCTGCTATAGAGCACCTACAGCACATGGCATTATTAGTACAAAATCCTAGCATTAGCATTGCAGCAGTACAACCAGTGCTAGATGCTGTACAAAACTTAAGTGACTCAGATTTCCACTTCCAACAATTGTCTTAAAACAAGGTAAAATGAGCAAGTGGGACAAGCAGTAGCTGGGAGCTAGTAGGAATTTAAAAACAAGCTAACAAGGTTACGTCTAATATTTTACCTGAAGAAAACACAGATTAAAAGCAAAGACTGATCAGAGTTCCTTCAGGGGTGTTTTCCTGCCTCTGACTTTCACTCTAGAGGTATTCAGCCTCTGTATATAAGTATGTTCTTGCCAGCCCTGTGTTTCTAGCCAATACCACTGGCCTACCCTCAGGGAGTTTAATGTTGGCATTTTTACCCTGTAGCTAATTCAGGACAAACAAACAAACAATAAATAAATCTGTTTTGCTCTGCTTTTCTAAACAGAATTTAGGACTGACAAAGACCTTGCTTTAGTATGTTGCCTCTGTAGGAGGTCCCATAGTACACAATACACCTAGTTGAGAAAAGTCTTTTTCTAAAGGTAGGATTCTGTTGTGTTCTGTGCTCTTTCCGAAAGATATGACAAAACGGAAGAGTGATAAACATGAGTATTCCGAAATTGTGTTATAAACATCTCCAACAGGAGCAGATTTTGTTGAGTGTTGTGGTTTAACGTGGCAGGCAGCTCAGCATCACTCAGCTGTTTGCTCACTCCCTTTCCTCCCAGTGGGATGGAGGAGAGAACCAAAAAAAAACAAAAACAAAACAACAACAACAAAACCCACCAAAACATACCCAACAAAAAGTGTGGTTAAAGAAAAAAAAAAAAAAAAAAAAAAAAAAAAGGAAGTTTAATAGGACAGAAAAGCGAGGGAACATAATAATTATGTATTTTGTGTATATATATATATATATATATATATATATATGTATATAAAACAAGTGATGCACATCACAATTGCTCACCAACTGCTAAGTGATGCCCAGATTCTCCCCAAGCAGTGCCCCCCCCAGCCACCTCTCCCAGCTTTTATTGCTGAGCATGATGCCAGATGGTACGGGACATCCCTTGGTCAGCGTGGATCAGCTGTCCTGGCTGTGTCCCCTCCCAGCTCCTTGTGCACCCACAGCCTCTGCACTGAAGTCTTTGACTCTGATGTTTTAGTTGTTGCAGAGCAGTGCTTACGCAGTTTGTTATCAGTATTATTTTTCTCCTGAATTCAAAACACATCACATACCACCCTATGAAGATTACTAACTCTATTCCAGAAACAAACAAACAAACAAACAAACAAACAAAAAAAAAAAACAGAACATTGAGCTTGGGCTTTTTTGAGGAATACTCAGTAAAAGGAGAGTGTCTGTTTATTTGTACTACGTGTAATACCTAGTCTTCATTAAGCCTTAAGTGGTGATATTCAAAAGGGCATTCTCAAACACAAATAAGAGGCCAATTATGGCAATTTCTGTAAACTTTTGAGGGCCTACAGTCGTATTGCTTCAGTACGTCTGTAATTCAGGAAAATGTATGCCCTAGGGTGCTGCAGCAACCAGCAGGAGTGTATCAATGCTTTTTATCCTGTGATATGCAGAGACGCTGGATGTCTCTGCCCAAGAATGTCTGGAAATGGTAGTAAAAAGAAATGCCTTCACTGAAAGCTCTTGTTTTAAAGACCAGAAATATCCAGCAATACATGTTAAATACAACAAATACAAATAAATGAAGGCTATTAGGGCTGTCTGACTGTTGTGCAACCAGCCACCATGACTTTTTGCTGTGAAAGATATAGAGAAATATGTCCCAGAGGGAGAAAAGAGTCATTAAGTGCAATAGAGTAAGCATAAAACAAGGGAGATCTCAACTGAATTGCATATGCTGTTTTACAGTAACTGGGACACCATCAGGACATGAAAACTCCACTGGAATGAATGGCAATTTCATGGTAATTCATGCAAACATTACTCTCATCTTCTGGCAAGGTTATCCAAGGATAAAAGTTATAAAAAGCAGGTACTCAAATTAGCTGCTTACTTTAATTGACTGAAGGTCTGTACAGTGTCTCCCTTGCTTATCTCTTTGCATTCACATATTTAAAAAGTATAAAAATGCAGTCTTTTTTTTTGCATTTAATAGATAAATTAAGAAATGAAATATTACATTACACAGTAAAAAGTTAAAGGATTACTGACACGTGAGACTGAATGATTCATTATGCAATAATATACGTTAAGCAACGAGCAGATGTTAATGAATTCAATTAAAATGAAAGAGCATTTATATTATTACATTGTGATTCTGAAATCCATAGGTATTTTGGAAAGAGATGGATAGCTATTAGATCGCTCAGTCTGCCTGGTGCCACTAAAACTTGTTTGTATAACTAATTTGTTTTACGAATCTGCACAGTAGGATGTGAACATTGTCAAAATCACTTCACAGATTGCACACCGCCATAGATTTGCAATGAAACTGGCACTGAAAGACTGTTTACGATAGAAGATATAGGGAAAACACCCAATAATTCAAACTCTTGGTATGTCCCTTGGTACATTTCTCAAACACAAATTTCAAGGAAAGTTTTTTTTTTTTAAAAAAAAAAAAGTTCAGGTTTGTCTGCATGTTGGTCTTTGGTGTATCCCACAGTAGCTGTAATCAACAGTTTATACCTCCTCTTTTGCTTCGGAAAATATTTCAAAAGTCTCTTGATTTTACAAGGTGATAGAGTGTGGGGGTCTAGATATCTATATAGAGAAAGATAAAAAAACACTACTGTTGCAAACATGGCTCTTACCAAGTTTTACAATAATCTTACAAATGAGTAACAATTGGTTAGGAAAAATTCATGGCCAACAAAGACTGCTGCTAGGATGGACTAAATAAATATTGTTATCATGTTTAGATGGTTCTTAACAGTTTCTCCTTTTCTTTCTTGCTGTCACCATCTTCTTAATACAGACTTTTCAGTCTATATTAACTGCCTATCTTAGAATTATTTTATAACCATGAAAATGCTTCTGAAGAATACTAGATTTCATTAGATTAAAACTCTGTATTATTACTCACAAGTTATTTCAAGAGATGTAATGAACTTGTGGTAGGTGTATATGGTGTTATTTTACTTTCGTGCTATGATTTCTATGACACTCTCTTGAAGCTGAAGCATTAAAGCACCTTTCTTTTGACAGGGAGGTTCAAATGTTTTACTGTGAAAATGGAGAAAATGAAGGTGCTTTACCTCTTCCTTCTCTTCCTGCTGCTCCTCTTTGTTTTTCTCCTCTTGTAACTCATTCCTGTAGGTTTTGTCTTTCTGTTGGTAAATAATAACAGATCACCAGCATTTTTACTTCTATCATATAAACCTGAAGGTCATTGCTAGAGAGCTGTTGCTCTAAACTGCACAAAATAGCAGTAACAGAGCCAATATCCCTAATATTTGTGGTGGTCCTTTAGGATTCTGGTGTCAGCTGAGAAGTATGTTCCCTCAGGATGGAAAATGCATCTCTGTCAAATTTGGCGTCTTCTTTTTTGATCTAGGAAGAAAACAAGAACCATCCTAAAGTGAGTATCTGTGTTTCCTGATTCATGTTCCGAAGTAATTACTTGGTGCCACAAGTATTCTGACTTAAATTGCAGCATAACTTTCAGGAGAAAAAAACAATTTGCTTTAGAACAGACAGGGAGTACATACAGGAACTGGCCCATCTTTCAACTCACATGGTATTAATTATTTGACCACAACTACTATGCTCTAGACAATCAATGCTAAGGTCTGGCAGTCCATGTATTCAGTGAGACTCTTGGATATCTGTTCAGATAGGACTTTATCCTCCCTTCACTTCATGCAAAACTATTGATCTCCTATTCTAATCCTGAAAAGGGCCTGAGGACAAATTAAAGGACACTGTGGGACATCCCTGGCTGTCAGGATTTCCTTCTAAACACCCGTCCTCATTCTACACGGATATGATGAAAGGCTAGAGAGTGTTAGCTGTCATTTCCTTAAGGATTACCCAACCTGAGGAGAATGAATCCTCAGAAACCTTCCCATAGCAGTATAAAGATCCCTTTGAACTTTTCTATTCGGCATAATGAAAGGCATAAGGTAGGGCATAAATACGTGGCAGTTTGTACACAGCACTGAAGATTTCTGATAGGACCGGTAGAACTTTATACTCCCTCCCTACATCTGGCATAGGATGCCAGGAATGACTGATGTTGCCATTTAGCTCAGATCTCACCCTGTTTAATTTTCACTCAGACAGTCTGGGCTAATCTAATGTCTTGAGAATAGCTAAGATGAGTAGTTAATTAGAGCATGTCTTTCTTCAGGGAAAAAAAGAAAAACAGGAGTGGTTAATGAGACCTGTTCCTTGATCCTGTAACACTAGCAAAGTTACATTACAGTGATTAAGACTGAAAAACAAGGAGTGTGAAAAGATGCTTAGGAGCTGTGAAACAAGGATTTTCAAATATCAAGCAGGCTATGTCTGGTGCTATATTAAAAGAGGCCACCTGTAGGAATGGCAAGGTTTACTGTGCATTATGGACCATTCGTAGTAATTTTGCAAGAGTATGGAAAGGATGAAAACTTTAGGTGATGAGAGTGAACAGAGATGCCCACTTACATCAAGCACTGTATCATACAGAAGAATTAAAGTGATAAATATCTAGACGTCAGTTGTGCAACAGGAAGGAGAAAATAAGACAGTAAAAACACCTTTTTTCTTAATGCTTTTTAAAAATTATTTCTTACCTTTTTTCTTTCTTTCTCTGCAGGTATATTGGGCAGTTTTTAATAGCTCAGACAGTTTGTACGTTGCTCTGACATTCATCTTTATTTATGTGGCAAGGATTTTAGCAGAATTCTTCTGTATATATAGCTATACACGTAGATGCAAAATAGGCATGTGCAGGAAACAATCATCTCCATTACAGTAGCAATTTTAACAGCTCTGGGCTGGAGGAGAGTACTTTCAGAAGGATTACACTACTCTGAATGCATGTAAACACATATATACATAGAAAATCAGGAAATGTTTTAAAAATCAGTCATTGCTTCATGATATATCTTAATTCCTTCTTTTTTAACATACTTGTTTCTTCAACCAAATGTCTTGATAAAGCTGAGGTACAGAGATGCACTGCTAATAAAAACAGTATCCTTCATTCATCCAAACTTGCATTTTGCCTCATGAATGTAAAGAAAAAAAAATTGCTGGATCTTTGCTTTTTAGAGTTACAGTGCTTTACTTCTCAAGTTCTCTTTCTCTAGGAAAGTTTTTTCTATCTGTCTGTCTCTCTCTCTAAAACCTGATGGAGTATATTAACTACCCAAGCTCCCTACTGTAGTTACGTAAAATATATATTGTTCTTTACTTTCTCTGAGCAGGGAAGTTACCTCATCTCTCTTTCTGAATCCTTTATTTTCAGTCAACACATAGCACTGGACAACCAGATGGTCTTCATTTCTCTGTGGCATAGCTCAGCTTCTGAGTTGCTTGGAAAAACCTCTTCCTTCTTTCTTCTTGCATATATTATATTAGTCTGATATGTTAATCTCCGTTTCCTACTATTTTCCATCCTGAGCTTCATGGCAAACTAGCCTGACAGCACCATTTTCTTCAATACTGTGTGTGCATGTTGCTGATCTTACTCCCTATCCTTTAAAGTGTTTTGCAAGGCATACTCTTGGATCTTTGATTCTTTGATAAAATCAGTACTGCCACTACTTTTATCTAAATTTGAGACAGTCCTGCCATAACATTTGTGATCCTTTTGAAGACATCAAATTAAAATGAAAGAGTCCAAGTTAGCTGAAATGAGCCAGTAGCTGACTACTTAGAGTACTTTTGTTGGTAATGAGGCACCTTGGTTCTGGTTTCTGTTCTGCCAGCTTTACAGGTGGCGTAATTACAGGCTACAGTGTGAACATCTGTCTGTCATAGTAAATGTCATGAAAACAGAACATTTACAACAGAAGAGCCTAAAAAGAGATACATTTTTTTATTTTTATTATTTTTTCCCCCTAAATAGTTAAGAAGCTGCAGTGTGATGTGTTAATTACCTTAAATCCTCACTCTGATTCAGAGCAGTAATGCTCCATTTATTTTTACTCAATCAGGAAAAATGCCACAAGAATCAGCATTGGTATACATTTTTTTTTTTTTTCATTTTCTGTCTACAAAGTGTTGTGAAAAAGTATATAGTTAATCTGTTAAATCCCCTCTAGGTACATGCTTTCTGTGAGGCATAACTGGTACTCAAGCAGGCAGATTCTGAATCTGACCTAACACTTATTTTGGTCAATGGAAAGACTGACAAAATCTTTTTCATCAGAGGGTAATGAGGGCAAAATAATGTACTTTTGGATCACAGTCAAGGATCCTGTGGTGGCTGTTCTCTTCCATTTTCAGCTTCATTAACAGTATGTATGACACCATTTTATTATTTCTCAGTTGTTCCTTATAACGGCATGATTTTCAGAAGTTCCACAAGGAATCAAAACTAGATTTTAAAATCTGACACGGAGGGTTGTGGATATTGAATGAATAGTTGTGAGCTACTCTGGAATGAATGGTGATTTTCTTTGGCAAAGTTTAGAGATAGAAGTAACTTTTTACAAACGTTGTCCTGCTTGCATACTTTGACCATGACAACCATGACAATTACAGCAGTAGAGCATTGCGAATGAAATCGGATTTTTCACTTTACTTTTACACTGCATATTTGACATAATGCAGAAGTACCCATCTCTCTGATACCATCTTCAGACGGACAGAGGTACTTCCACAAAACCATATACTGATGTCAGAAGAATGGAGAAGTCCATTGGTTGGTAAATTTGGCTGCAGAAGAGGGTTTGGAGGGGTTCTTGTATCCAGCAGAGTGCACATACTCCCACACATGGTGAGAATGTCACTGCGGTTTGTAATATAACAGTCTAAAACGCCTTTCATGCGGTTTGCAATTGTTAGCAAACCAGGTTGCTCAAAGTCCCATCCAACCTGGCCATAAGCACTTAGATATTTGTGTTGTACTAATTGTGCTATGGGGATAGCTACTGTCAGCAGAGGAGAATGTCAGAGAACAAGCACAATAGTCCAGTGTATTCCTTGAGCACATGAGCAGGTGTTACAGAAGGTGTTAACATCAGTAACTGGCAGTGACTCCAAAGGACCCTTAACCTCTAAAGGTCATCTGGATGGAGAAGAAACTGCGTGTTTCAACTGCCTCACAAGGTGATCCTCCCAGTTAGGAATAGTTTTCTCTGATACCAGTGTCAGCACGTGGGTATAGAGCAAGATTATCTTGTCAGCCAGTAAAGGTCTATTGTGTTTTGTTGTCATGGCTCAGATGGATGGAATTCAGAACTAGGCTTACTTTCTCTAGGTTGGAATTGAGACACATTGCATTGTGTTCTTTTTCCCAAGCTGGTGCTGGAATAGTTTTCATCACTGTATTGATTTTACATGTAAATAGGTAACATTAATTCCTACATCTGCCATTTAATGTTTGTCCCTGAGAGTAGAGCTGATAAAAATTATATAAATTAATATTTTAAATTATATGGGTGTATAAACTGTTTCTGAAATACATTTATTGCTATTGCAGTGGTTTTAAATAATATGCCTCTTTTTGTCAGCTCCTCAGCAGTTCCTGAGGTGAGTGAATAAGTGCAGGCAGGGTCAGAAATCTGTAAAGTGCAAGTCGAAGTCAGTTACTCAGCAGGAATCTGGTCAACTAATTCGTTTAAAGCTCCGACAAAAGAGCACTCAGTTTAGAGAGCTATTTCAAACTTTAGTTTCCTTAGTTATGTTTTTCAAAAGGAAATTGTTTTGTATTTTACTGAATCCGATAACTTTTCAAATGTTTCAAGCTGCAGGTTGGTATGTATTATTTCCTGCTCTATCTTTAAGAGTTCTGCTCTAATAAGTGGCTTCTAGAAAAGTAGCAAAGAGTTTGTTGAAATTGTTCATACTTCACATGTTTTCAGAGAAGTTTCAGAAGCCAGTGCAGGTTTTTTGCTTTGTTTTCTGTTTTAAAGAAAGTGTTACTGAACAGGCTCTGAAAATTTTCTAGAAGGATTCTAGAAAACTAGAAAACTAGAAGGATTCCACAGTAGGGAATGGTGTAGAGGACCACTGGCAGTGGATGTTACTTGCTCTTTTTCATAAAACCTTCTGAATTGTATAATTGCAGTGGTGCAAAACTATTTCTTATACTAGATCTGATGTGATTTCAAATTAAAAGAAAGGGAAAATGTGACATCTCTTAACAGTTATACATGTGTGACGGTTTTTATATTACATGTATTTACGGGCTGAAAGGGAGTCAGAATCACGAGTCAAAATCGATCGAAAATATCTGATCTGATTTTAGAGATGAAATACATTTTCACAGTCCATCTTTCACAGTTCAGGAATCATGTGTCAATTTACGTGATGTAGAATTAATTAGACAATAGAAGAGTACATGATTCAGCTCCTGTGCCAGTGACGTATCAAAACATTGAGCATCCATGGAAAAGCTAGGAAGTATAAATCATTTTGTATTCCTTTGAGAAGAGAGAGGGATCTGGATATTTGCCAGCCACACCTGGAAGGCATGCTTTACATACTTGCCAAAGGATTTAGCAGTATTATTAGTTAATTTCCAAATAATTGAGGGTTTCTTTAGACATGACACATAATATTCAGCCCAAAATGTACTCACAAATGTTGCTATCGGAGATAAATGGTACTTTTAAGAGAATAACAACTTTCTCAGTTCTATAATGATACAGGATCATTTCTTATAAGATCGTGCCTCAATTACAGGACAGATATACAATGAAGTCTCCTGTAGAAAAGAAAGTAGTTATTTTTTATTTAATTTTTTAGTTTTCAGTTGAACATCCCAAAATTGACCTTGTGATCATGTGAGACTAAAGACAGTGTTAATTTGTCAGTTGATCGATTATGTTAAGCCATGGAGTTTTTAAAATATTTCAAACAGACCTCTTTTCTTATACATACTGTATGCTTGTATAATGTAGGAATGGTATTTCTGTTTCTGTAGCAGTTGCAGTCTGAAGGATAAAAATGACAACATTTTTCAAAACTTAGTAGTTTTTATTGTTGTTTGGTAGAAATGATTATGTGCAAGAGAAGTGTTACAGACCTACAGTCATTCCAAATGGAAAGGATTATGAAAGTGCTAACTCCCAAGCTGCTATTTACATATTGGCCAATATAACTTCACTACCGTATGCAGATTCTAACCAAAATCCCCAATGACGAGGCCCAGAGGGAGAGTAACTGTCTCTACTAAATGGGAACCAGTAGCAGAGTTTGCAATTAACCTTAGCTTCTTCACAGATAATGAAGTTTCATGCATTTTTTATTGGGAATTATTAATCCAAATATTAATGTCTATTGGGAATATAAGGAATCATTTCTGCTATTAATTTTCATTTTCTTCTAATTTAAATTGTTGTCATCCCATGGAACAGCACAATTTCATGCAATTTTGATGATGAATGACAAACCAGCAGTAACACTCAGAAAGAGCTGCTTGAAATCAATTCTGACCTGAACACTCCTTGGGATATTTAATAATATATATATGGAGAAATTGTGATCCTGTAGCAAATCATTTATAAATGGAAAAAGAAGGCCGATTTGATCATAAATATTAGCAGCAACAACCTTTTCAACACATTGCATTTTGTTCTGCAGACATATTGTATTGAGCTTGGATAGAAGAAAATAAGAACTCTGTTTTCCATTAGGAAGTGGTCCCTTTTCACTGCTTTAATGTCAAAATGAAAAGTTACTTGCGGAGGACTAAGTACCTGAGAATTCTTGATAGGAAAAAAAGATCAAATAAGACTGAGACAGAGACAGTGGATTGTGTCCAACTTCCTGTTGAAGTCATCGTTTCATACAAGATGTCCTAGGAAAAGGAGATTAGCCTGAGATTCATGTAAAAGCCAGTGATGATAACTCCATGTTAATACATTTGTGTTTTCCTTAGGACATGTTGCTGGGATGGTCTTTTTAGCTTTCTGGAACATATCCATTCTTATTTAAAAATAAAATAAGCAGTAACAAGTGTATATAAAAGTGCAAAATAGAAGTAAGAAGTCAGAGAATGAAAACTTAAAAAAAAAAAAAAAAAAAAAAAAAAAACACTTTTGTTTTGGGCTTGGAAATTTTGGCATGTGTCTTTCCAAAATGCTTATAATCTGGCTACAGGGAAAATACATATACAGTAGACAATAATATCAGAAAATTGATTAACATTCCAGTATTTGATCTGTTTCTTAGTAACCCGATCTGTTAGAAACAAGGCCAGTTCTGGGATATAAGGACATGCATACAGTTAACTAATTGTGAAAGCCATTATACAGGTTAACTAGTATATTTAATTGTTGTATGGATACTGTGTTAATAATATATTTTATGATGATAAAAAGTTCAGTTTATGACAAGAAATATGTTTGACGGCATTACCAGCAATTGTTTAGAAAGTGTTTATGACAATATTTGTGTTGAATCAGTTTGATTGATAATGAAAAGCTTCTCCGAAATGTGTAGGAAGTGCAAATCTTGTGCAGCACAGCAGGTGTTCTCAGCCACAGGCATTTCAAAGTAAATAGGTTGGCTTGGTGAGTATGTTTGCTGATAGGATAGTGGGAGCAAGTAATGCAATTCTATTTAATTTTCTTTGTATATTTTAGATAAGCAGACTGCAAAGAAATAACCTTATTAACTGCAAAATTTATTTTCTTGGTATGTTTATGGAACATACCATGCTACCTAAATCATTCCATTCTCAAGGTATTTCCTTCAACTTCTTTTTTATTCTCCAATTATATATGCAAAAGTGTAGTTACAAAAGTGAATATCATCAGCTTTGTGATCATGAAACTTAGTTGAGTGAATGATGTCCATTTGTGACCTGGACCTAGACCTGTCGAATTATACATCACCTTTATAAATTAATTTTATAATCAACAAGGCCAGGCTTACTTGTTGCAGTGCTAGTTGAAATCAGTGAGGCCATGTATATTCATAAATATATCACAGTACTTACATGTCTTGATGTTCTGTAGTGGTGGGAGGATTTTGTTTCTGAGAAAAGCAAGGCTTTTTACTGAATTTGGAGCTCAGTAGAAGCAGTGAGCAGGGGCTGCTGGGAGATGCTTTTGATCAGCTGCTTTATCTCTGTGATAGGCAGTGATTCCCCACCAAGAGCTTTGTTTGACTCTGGACTTGAATCATGGCTATACGTAGCATGCTAAAATTAGGCAAAAGTTTTGTCTGAACCCTGACCAGGTCCTCAAGTATGCTATGGCTCCTGTTCTTGAATTCCCAGTTAGGTATTAACTGGTTGGTTTCTCTGTTTAAATACATGGCATGTTAAAGAATATGTGGTTTTTAGCTGTTCATGTCAGATTTTACTGCAGGAGGTTCAGTCAGACTTTATTACTGAGTGCATAAGCATCTATATTGCAAGTCAGTACCATGACACTACAGGCTTGCACAAGTCAATGGATAGCCTTCAGATAGCAATTATTTCATTTGACCTAGATACTGCAGATCTGGGTCAAGTTTTAATTAGTGTGAATTAGTCACTGATTCTACAAACCACTTGCATTATGCTTGTATTCAGCCTTATGTGTGCTAGTAATCCCTCTGAAACCAATTGGTGTTATTCAAAGGTCTCAAGAGTGTAACTATTTGTGCAATGAAAGTCTTAATGGTGCAAGCAGTTTGTACTTATTAATCCTACCTGTGTCCTTTTTTCCCTCCAAAAAGCAGACGTTAGAGAAAGAAATTCTGAATGAGGCCACTGGATCAAAGTGGAGGTAATAGCAGATTTTATCGTATATTTTGATACATGATTCAAGTAATTGAAGATGGTCTATCATAGAAGTGATATGCTATCAGGCTGCACCTCTTCCCTAGGGAGCTAGCAAGGTATTAGGGTACCTATCTCTTACTGAAAGCAACTATGAAGGCATGGGCCCAGATCTTCAAACAACTGCCAGAAAAAAACCTTTCTTTTGACTTGCTTTCCTTCATCTACTTTATGTCGTGCAGGTAGAAGTCTGATGTATTGTACAATGCTTTAAAGAAAGGAATAGAACACAATTAAATTATATAAAAATGGGGTAAGTGATACCAGTAGGAAAAGAAAAATATTAAATGATCAAATATGTCAAGAACTAAAATTTGTTGACTAAAATAGGTGGAATATTTAGTTCAAAAAAGTAAAAAATAAAAATTATGAAAGACAGGACATAGGAACTCTAGAATTATGGACACTGTATTTTATTGAAATAAGATTTAATAAATCATACAAGATACCAAAGAAGCAGCTGATGGTGGCTGTAAGTAAAACTAGATAAGTTTATTTTTTGAAAGAGTAAAATTATGTAAGAGAACTAAAAATTTAAAAGACTGATGATGATGATGCATGCCATTCATTAGCCTTTTTACTTCTCTTGCATATTTATTCTAATAATTTAGATCAACAGTTCATTTTTTTTCGGGGGTGAAGGGGTAGGGATTGTGATGGAAGAGGTGTGCAAGAAATTAGAGCTCTGTCTTCCTTGCAGAATCATTTCATAGTCCTGATTAACAACTTTTAACCAGTCATTTTAGATGCAAGGACCATCAGAAAGAGTTGAAAATGTTGTCCCTAACACAGTCTTGATACAGTACACTTTCTGAAAATTTAGGTATCATGAGTGATACCCTGGAGATGGTTGTTGGCACCTTATTGCCTTCTATGACCTTGCAACTCAGCCTTTCTGTTCCAAGAGAGCAAGAGGAGCAAGGCCGCAAGTGCCCTGTGTTCCCCTCTCCATGTCAGTACGGGATCACACACATGCCTACTACAGAGCAAAGAAAATGAAGGAGAAAAATGGGGAAATGTTGCAAAGTGTAGATAATATTCAGATAATATAAATTGACTGCACGCTGTCAATCTGTTTTTACTGCAAATCACCAATAATACTTTGATGAAATCTGCTCCAAAGTAGCACAGCAGTTTTTCCTTTCTTCACCCAACTGAAGCTATTTACTCTGTGCTTGGAATGTCTTTTTTTTTTTTTTTTTTTTTTTTTTTTACTACTTGTCTAGTGAAATATATGACAGAGATAAATACAGTTCTGCCTGTGGCATGTTTCAACTCATGAATAATAAGGGTGATCATAAAGAAAACTTCCAAAATTGCCAATGTGATTATGTAAAGCAGTAGTGGGATGGAGTCATATTTTTTGTATTTATTTCTGCTGTTACTACAATTCACTGTCAGCAGTGAACAAACACCTCAAACACTGAAAATGTGCACTTCACTTTATGAGGTTTAATGCCAATTGTTTCAGCTGGCATAAAGCCCAGAACCGCCTCCTTATGTTTTGAAATGATTGTAAAGTGCAGGGAATGCTAGGATATATGGATAGAAATATACGTCTTTGCTCTTTTTCATTCAAATTACTAAATGCCAATTTACAGAGCAGTAAGCATCTAGCCTGCACATCAAACTTTATTTATTTGATTAATATTGTCAGTAAGACATTATGTAATTATGTATTGTAGTTTAAAAATTAAAAAAATGTACTCAGTAGTACAACACAACCATCAGATTCAGCATTTTGGTACTTGTAACATGACAAACAGGAGAGTTCAGGTTTGGAAAGCACAAGGTGTTTCCAGCTCCAGAATGCACAGGTTGAAAATATATGATGATGATGATAGTGATGACAGGTGGATGGAAGAAAGAAAGGGAACAGAGCAGGGAAGAAGTTAACAATGAAATAATACTCTTTTGTACAGTAAACAGCTGTAGTAATAAAGCAGCTGCTGAGAACTTCTTTAAAAAAGCCAAGGGACTGGAGTGTTGTTTCTGTGCATGCACAGTGGATGCACACGGAATGTGCACACTGCATCTATTGCATGTGTACACACGGGCTAATGCTTGCCCGCACGAGTCATATATGCATGCATGAAGATGCCATTTAATGCATCTTGAGTGTGTCTCTTGCATATGCCCGCAGATGTTCAGCACTGGATATGGCACACTCCTGGCTCCCAGGCCTTCTGGAGAAGGGAATTCTCAGGCTTATTGGCATCAACAGAAAGGTGGCATCAAAACATTAATTTGAAGAGGGATGCTCATTTTGCTCTTTTTTCTAGTGAATTCACCTCTTACTTAGAGGAAGAGAGAAACTGTGAGAGTTTGAAGGGAAATTTGACTAATAGATGATGACAGCTGGCTTGAATAGAGATGGAAATCACTGAAGAACACATATTCATACCACAGGCTATGCTGTACTATAACCTACAAAGCACATTCAGTACAAAACTTCTCTTTGGATCAGGAATTGATGATAGACTGGAAAAGAGAGCAGTCTCTTGCTGGCATGGTAGCACTGCCAAGCAGATTAATTTAGTTGTTAAAAAGTGAACGCATTGAAAATGGTCAAAGGGCTTGTACCAAAATGAGAGAGTAAGATGGAGCAAAGGTCAGGATGAAAAATGGTGATCTGGATTTCATCTTTAGTGATATGAATGGATTAGGGGTGTTATTTAGAAAGAAATAATTAGGTTTGACGTGTACATTTAATACTGTAGACAACTGAGGTGAAGTTGACACTCTTGTGACAATCTCAGACACTGGAGTGGTGCCAACACCAGCAGTTTTTACCTAGTCATTGTTGCAGATTCAAACTATAGAAACACTTTCCTGAGCTTATATTTAAACAAACTGGAACAAATTTTTATCAATGCAATAAGCCTCAGTTTTAGAAAATGTTTTAATGGTGGAATCTGAAAATCTAAGGCCACCTTAGTAAGTTACCACAATTCATTCTAAATACTCAAATGGGAGAAGGAAAATATGATTCAAATCTGTGCCACTTTCCTGTGAGTTATTCTCTTTTCTGCCTGTGTTACCGTAAGTATTCATAGTGCTTATTAGTCTATGTCTCATAAAGAACTAAAACGTGCTTCATAAGTAGATTAAAATATGCAGGAATTGAAATTTGAAGGGTCTGGATTTTTCAAAGACACTATTGATAGATTGGACAGCCTCTCGTAGTAATGCTGTGAATTAATGATCATTACCTGTTAGCATTAGGTGTGACTTTTTTGCTGTTTTATAGTTTTCATGAAACAAACCAGACAGGCAGAATGACAATTAGTATGTGCGTTTGCTCTGACAGGACATGTGTTTTACCACGCTGTTACAAAAATATAATTTCAGAGAGAGCATGACTTACACTAAAAGTATATTTGTTTTTGTTGGAAAATAAACATGCTTTATTCATGTCCCAGCCTTTTATGTGCGACCATTTCCTACCCTTCCTCCCTATGCTTGATCTTTTACATTCGTTCATGATTTGCACTTGCTCTTTTATTTGATATCGTCTTAGGACCTGGAACTGCTTTGTATGTTCATGAAGAAGAGCTGTTAAAGAGGAATTATGGCTTCGAATGACTCATCTGGAGTCCAGCTGTAAACTGTTACCCCCTTAACTGTGTGGCAGTCAAGATACTTCTCCATTTGAATAGATGAATTTACTCCTCAACAGCTAAGCTCCTTAAAGCAGTTTGTGGGTTACAGTATTTGGAAACGAGGAGCTATGGGGGATCTGAAATCTGGCAAGCAAAGTGCGAGTGAGGCCTTCTTCTTGTGCTTGACTGACTAAGAAAGAGCCACGCTTCAGACCCTAAGGTGTTTTCTGGTAACATGATTAAAGTGACATAAATGGGGAGAGCTGAAATTATGCACAGTTTAGGAAAGTATTGCTGTTGTACCCTGCTTCCCATTTCATATACGTAGCAAAATTACTTTTCTGGATATTGCAGATAAATTGTTGAAATTCATCCTAGGGATCTTCTTCAAATGAATTAAACTTTGCAGATGAATGTATGACTGTTTTCCTCCTCCTAGGGTTGTTTGTTTAACCACTATGACATCTGACTTTACTCAGTCATTTCTGACGAAGGATCTTCCTGTAAGGTTTTCAGATGGCTAAGTACTGTGGACAATGCTAAATGCATTTCACTTGTTTTCTGTAATGATTTGGAAGAACTCTAGCATGTCAGTCAGGAAGAGTTTTTATCATAAATCCACTGTAGTTGTTACTAAGCAAATCCCGTATTTTCAGCATATTTGGTTGCTGGATCCCAGAGAACTGATTGGCATTGTTTCCTCTTTTTTTGATATATATATATGTGTGTGTGTGTGTGTGTGTGTGTGTATATATATATATATATAATATAAAATAATGGCCTGATGCTGTATTCTCAGCAAGTATTAATTGGAATAACTAACAGAGCTATGCTAGTTAGCTCTGACTGAATTATGGCCCTTGTGTTTTACTATTTTTTGGACCTTAGGTATCTGAAATAGAGATCTAGAATGTAATCAGTAATGCATTTTCTTGATATTTTATGTTATGTTATGTTATGTTATTATTCTGAGAAACTACTTCTGATCCCTTAACAGAGGACAGTGGAGGGGAAAAAAGAGCAGTAACATCAAAAGCAAAACCCAAACCCATTATGTATTTTCATGACCATTACCCATATTTAGCTTAGAACCTGAGAAGTGATGGGTAAACTGGTCAGGTGTCGATGGAACAGCACAGAACTGTGCCACTCTCCAGCTGAGACTGTTGCTTGTTTTGTAAGTTGGAAGTGACCTTATCAGATTACACAACCTTGTGTAATCAAGGGAAAACTTTGGCTCCTAGAGGGATATGAAGTGTTATTCTAGGAATCAAAGAGAATTACTCATTGGAAGTGCAAAGACGTTAGTTTTGTTAGACATTAAGGCCCAATATTGTAGTGAATATTTAGAAAGACATTGGGTCAAAAGGCACGTCTGCAACTTGAAGGAAATAGTATTTATTATGGTAGCTCTATATTGTCTTGTTGGCACTGAGTTTGAACTATTCCTTGTGCCCAGTTTCTGATTGCTTACTTGTTGGCTGACACTCTGACTTCAGGCTGAAGTGTTCCAACTGTCTCTCCGGGCAGTAACATGTTGGCACAGTGCAGGAGAGGACTGAAGGGGAAAAAGACTGCTTTATGCTCCAACTCTTTTCCTGTAGACAATGTGGATACAGCCACATTTAAGTTTCTGAAGAGGAGAAAAGCTAAAGCACAGTGCCCAGTGAGGTGTCGTTGTAGCCTCTAACGATGTGTTTAGGGACTGGTTGGAAGTTTCTAAAGCCTGCTTGTAACAGGCCTGAGCTTTAAGGCAGAATTGAAGACTCTTAAATATGTGTAATGTGAAGGATTATCACATTTCAGTAAGTTCAGTATATGCTTATTAAAAATACTCCTCCTATGTGTGTATCTTTTAAGTCTTTCCTTTTACTAATATGATAATTTGCAGAGATTGCTCACCTTCCTGTGCCTTAAAAATCGGCAAAATTTTCACAGAGTCGATCAACAAAGTAACTATTTATTCAGCTCACAAGACATTAATCACAGAGAGCAAACCTTTCAGCAGGTGTGTAACAGGAGGATAAACCAACACAGATTCAGTTATGATATTGATATTTGTCAGATGATAAGATTTAAAAAAAAAGAGATGAAAAAAATTAAATACATTTTTCATTGAAACAGCTCTTTGTCCTACTTCACATATGGTCTTGCATCTCTTTTTAAATTACACAATTCTATTAAGTAAACAAAATTATTCTATCAACATGGGTCTTATATCACATTTATTGAGAGAAAAGACCTGGCAGTTTCCTCTAATGTGTATTTCTAGGCACACAAAAAATTGAATTTAGCAGAAGACCTGCCCAGAACTAAATAAAACCAAGTAACTTTGTCTCTAATGGAACAGTTGTTAAGCATTGTGGATAGATCTTTGTATATTCAGGAACCTTTCTCTGAGCAGGAGCAGGCAGTCTTCAAATCCTTGTGATACGTGTGCTGTTCCTCTAGGCCAGATTTAGAGAGACATATATATTTTTTTAAGTTACCTGGCAGAGTTGGTAAGATGTGCAAGTTTTTGGTCACACACTTTGCTTCAGGTCTGCAGAGACTGTGCCAAAGCTATTTTTTGCCTGTTCAGGTGGTGATATTTTTGTTTTGTTTTTGAACTCTAGCAAATGAACTAACTGCCTTTTCCTATATATGCTTTTCTTGTATTTTTAGACCTTGCCTTTCTTGTATTTTTAGACTATAGTTCTCCACTTCACTGTTACAATACACTGGGATAAAGGGAACACATCTAGAAATGTTGACAATACAGATGCACAGCTGGGCGAGCTTGAATTATGGTAGGCAGACAAAGAAACAACTGAAGAGTCAGGAAGGAGATAGATTCTGATAATGATTTTGGTCACTTTATATTTTTTTCAGCAATATAAATCATAAAATGTACATTATATAAGAATATAAATAGGGCCAATTAAAGTTGGAGATAGAATTAAGAAGAGCATAGATGCACTCTGTTCTTTATATCAGGAACTGAATATCAGGAGCTCTAAGACACTGGGAAAAAGCAATAAACGTTATTAATAATTGTAATTTCATCCCTGAGGTCCACAAATCCATGTGGCTCTCATATTTGCTAGTGAATTTGTACTGATGGGCTGTAAGTTGTTGGACTGCTGCACCAAGCATTTTACACTTGTTGATTTTCTTTCTGCAAGCATGTCATCTGTCAGTGCTAAGGACAGCTGTTGCCAAAAAAAAAATAAAAAATAAAGTTGCCAAGCCAAAACAGGGTTGTGTTACAGAATGGGTACAGACACCAGTACTCTAGTTGTTCTTGGGAGTTTAGCCTATTGTGTTTGACTGGGCATCTGGAAGGGAAGGGAAGAAGAAGAACCAGTGAAGGAAGATAGAGCTCCATCTGTTGAAGATAGAGCCAGTCCTTCAGTCAAGAGCTAGAGCACTGTGATATAGCAGGCATTGTGCAGGTGCACAGAGTGATGTGGTTCATGCACCGGCATAGAAAGGTTAATGAACATCCAGTTCTATAGACAAGGTCAATACTGAGCTGCACAGATTTGGCCAATGAAGAGTAAAGAAATAATTGAACATACTTGAACTGAGAATTAGTTCATAATTAGTACGGAGCTTTAAAATGCCATTTTAAAAACTAGTTTTCAGAATAGACTAGTATATTACTCCTAATAAATTTAGGCTGTGGGATTTTGACTTTTTTTTTTTTTTTTTAATGATGACTTTTGGGTAGGTGATCTTGATTATGATTTGCGAATTGAAGACCTCTTTCCAGCTTCTGTTACTATCAGGTTCCATAGTCTTCATAGAGTTGCTTTAACTCTCAGTCTTTCTCTCTTTTTTCATTTTTTCTTTTTCTTTTATTCTTGTCTTCTCAAATTGTATTTTTTTTTTATTTTGACAGATGGTCTTTTTTTTTTTTTTCTTCTTTTTCTGTATTTATACTATGAAGAAGTATAGAAATGTATTGCCAAGAAATCTAGCAAATTGCAGACACCTAAGAAAAGCCTTACCAGGTCAAAGTTCATCTTCCATGGTTAGTAGACAAACATACTTCCCCTGCAGACTCACACAGGCTTCTGAGATTTGTGACTTCCAGAGCCAGAGACTGTGTATGTAGTTTATTTAATAGTCCTTCTTTCTGTTAAGAGATATAAGATCCTAATGTGTCTGACACCCCAGATCATAAAGGACACAATGAAAGCAGACACAGAGCTTAAAGACTCTTAATTCTTGACTCTGGTGTTGCTTGGAAGATGGGTTCAATGTTTAGAGTATCCTTATTTGTGTGGATGTTCCAGAATATTCTGAGACCATGCCAGCAGAAGACCTGTATGCACAACTGAACAGTTGCACGGAGCATCTGCAACAGTGGGAAAAGATATGTGTGCCAATGCTAAAGAAAAAAAAGACAAAACCCAAACCACCTGGACTGCTTTTAAAATACATGACCAGAATCTCAGCAGAAACACAACTCTTCAGCTCCCATCTGTGTACAATATATTTTTTCCAAATACACTCTGACTGACAGTTATATCTGTTGGCAATAATCACCTGTCTTTCAGGGAGAAGGCTTCGTGCAGCTACGTTGTTTGTGTACATTCTTGGATTTCATGGAATACGCTATCTAATTCTGTCTGCCAGGGTGATAAAATAGGGGTAAAGCTGCATCTGGAACTGCAGAGCCAATACTGCTTCTCTGTCACTACATTTCTAAATGTATGGACTCTAAGTAGTGGAATGAAGGTCCTTAATATTTCAGAAATTAAAATATCTGGGGCACTGAGTAACAATATTGAGAAGACCAGAAAAAAGTTGTATGTATTGAGGTAGATGTCTCAATATGTATCTTGGTAATTTTTTATCAAAAGTATACATGTGAATTCACTACATTTTGGCAGGACTAATTAGATCTCTGACTGTAATGTGCAGCCATCATTACTGCTTTTCTTTAACTAGGAGGGTTAAGTCTGTCTAAAGCAAATAAATTGGCTAAGATATAATGGAAGGTTATAAACACACAAAATATACCCATTTGGGAATGCAGATTTTAGTGTGGTTAACTGGTAGGATAAGGATTACTTTTCTTATAATTTTTTGCGCATAAAAGCCTTGTGTTGAGAAAAGCCCTGCAGACATTTTGATAGCACACATCACTAGGTCTGACCTTGATCTAACACCTGAAAATCTGAAAATGCTACTCATCTTGTAGTAACATAATTTTTAGGTATAGCTATGTTGTACAAGTCAAAGGTGTGCCTAGACCTTCTGTAGATGTTGGTATTGAAGTAAATGCTCGTACAACTCTATATAGTATTTGTTGTAATTGTGTGAGCCTAGTTATTTTGCCCACTGGGTATTGCAGCCCACAATAAGCAGAAAGTTCAACAGTTATTAGTACTCACCAGCCAGTTAGTGATACCTGGATGCCACATAGCCAAAGTGTGATGCAGCGTAGACAGGCTTTTAGGAAGGAAGCACCAGTTTACCCAGTTAGCAAACTATAAGAATTTAGATCTGTAAGTGACAACCAGCTGAAGCTAATTTAATGTGATTATCTTAATCAAGTGTTCTCTGATCTTGAAATTGTGGAATGTATTCCTGCCTATAAGACACAACTTGAACTTAAGATTTTTGAATGTATAGTGAAAACTCTATCTTCCCCTGGCATGGAACAGTACCTCATTCCCTGCAATATAGCCACACAGATTCCCATGGACAAATCCTTCTTTTTTTTACTTCCCTCTGTCTTACAGCCACAGACCCTATAAAGTGTTGGACTGATTGTTTCAAAAGTAACCAAGATAAGTATATCTTAAAGAAAATGATTAAGTACCTGAAAGTCAGAAATTCCAAACCTATGGAATCCTTCAATGCACAATAACAAAACAAAACAGCCCTCCCCATCTTCTACAAAACAAACAAACAAACAAAAAACAGCAAAACAAATAAACAAAAAACAGATATTATTTGCACTGGAAGGAAAGAACTTCTGAAGACTGTGAATAAATTGTTGGCTTCCAATACGAATTCTGTCCAGACAAGGTGGTCCTTCAATAATGCTTCCTCTCCACTCCTGAAGGCCACTGTTCTATGGTGTCCCATTGCCTGGAGATGTTGATAGTTTAAACAGTTGGTGGAAAACCTTGAATTTAACATGGACTTGCCACCTTTAGGTATTATTGTGTTCCTTCCCTCATCTCTTTCCTTGAACGACTATACATTATGGTCCTCTTGAAACTACATCTTGATGTTTCCAGAGTCTGATCTTTTTGGTGTCAGAACACGTTATCTGACTTCTACAGTGTTTCATGGGAAGAATGTAAGGTTTAAAATAATCTCTTCCATTGCACTTGAAAAAAAAAAAATCTGCATTGCATGTGATTATTATGGACTGTTTGTTTTGAGAATTCTGTGGATGAAACTTAGTGCATAAGCCCACGAATAGGATAAATCAGCCCGGCGTAAATAGCATGAAATAAAGAGATGGTTTGCTATTTTTGAACCAGGCTGTCCAGCAGGGATTACAGTTTTTATAGTGACAAATGCTGTCTTTTTGGACCACAAGGAAGAAACTGTGTTAACATAGACTGTCAGAAACTGAACCTTAGTACATTTCATTTCTGTATAGCTTTCAATTAAGCCATCATTTGTGGAGGGAGAATCACTTGTTTTCATTTATAGAGAATTTTCAGTGTCCATGTTTCTTTACAGCATATGAACAGAGTAAGCAGTGTGTCCCCAAGTTCTTAAAATAAAGGGGGAAGAGCATTTGCTCCATTTGTGTCATTCAAGTAGTGGAAAGGAAGCAGAGCTTAGCTATACGCATTTATCAGGCACCTCTTTTGTCGCACCACACAGTGGCTTTAAAAACCTGCAATGCATAAAAAATGTAATTAAATGGAAAAATAGCATTGACCCTTTTGATTTCTGTTTTCTACAGAAATGCCCTATGGGCATCACAGGATTAACTTATTATTTTTTTTCCTCTTGAATCAGCGTTCCTTAAGAAAGTACTGCTTTACAATAGTTAGGCTGATTTTACATATATATACATATATCATTATATTTATATACATATATAAATATATATATATATACATATAAGACATTTTCCAGAAGGTGAATGAGTGAAAGGTTCTTAAATGGGGCAGTATTCCCTTTCGTTATGTTAGCAGTTACTAAAATAAACAACATTATGGCTTCCTGGGGATGTCTTTCTCCTAGGATCCAATTAGGGTCACTGAGCTGGTCTAACCACTTGGTTTCAGGTGATTTAAAAATTACTTACAGTCTGATCAGTCTGATTCAATGGCTCAGTATGCTCAACAACTGGGTCATAAATCCTTTTTGTATGTATGTTTCATTTTCTCATCCTAAGTTTGAGGGCACTATCTTACTGCTTCACAGTTACATTAAGATGTATTCATTATGGTTGGTAAGGTGCATCAAAGGCCTGAGATGTAAAGCATGAGAGTTGCTGTTAAAATGACAAAGATGACCAATAGGAACATAAATGCCAGTACTTTTATAGAAAAAGAGATCTTCTCTTTACTTTTTTTATACCCTTTAGCTTCAGGGATTTCTTTTTCTTTCCTTTCTTTCTTTCATTTTTTTTTTTTTTTTAAATATAATTTTTACTTCTAAAGTTATAAAGCTTGATTCAGAAATTGTCTAAAATTCCTACCGCCAAAGGCTAAGCTATAAATAAGTCTTCCCTCATTAGCTTTTTTTAACATTTAACAGTTACAATAGGTCTGTGGAGCATATGTCAAAGTTAGATATTAAATTCCTCAGTAAAGGGGGGAAAACGTGCATGTGATTTAAAATTTGTAATGAGGAAATGAGTTCTTGAATTATACTTTGATAGAAACCTGGATATCATTATCATTTTTTAATGTTATTCAGTATTTTGTAATCTACAGTCTCAACCTATTACTGAAAGTAAGAAAAAAATCACTGGGGGCAAATATTAAAAAATAACCTTTGCTAATTAAATTTTCAACTAAGTTTCATGAGTCTTTTCCTTTCTCAGGAACACCTAAGCCACTTTAATTAAAATGTTTTACCCCACGTGAAAATATGGGGTTGTATGCAATGAGTGATCCATGGACAAACCTTGTTTTAAATGTGTTTGCTAGCATGCAAATACAAAAGTTTGTTGATGTACTAGAACAAAATGTTTAATGAGGAAATAGTATTCTACCTGTAATGTAAGAGGGCATGGTCAGCTCAAGAGGATGCTAGTGGGACTGTGAATCCCGTGTTATCCACTACCATCAACTGTTCGCTAACTCTATACTTCAACTCCTTTTCTCTGCCTCCACTTTATCTGCTGTAGTGTACAATCATAGGTGCTCTTTCTGATCCTGAGAGGGTTCTAGTGTGTTAATTTGTATGCAGAATTATTTTTTCTGCTTTAACTTACAGATCAAAAAAAAGAAAAAAATAATAGCATGGCACAATCTAACAGTGGAGATAACTTTCATTTATATTCCACATTTCGAAACAAATATAAGGTTAAATACATACAGAGGGACAGTAAGCAACATCAGTTATTAACCAGTCTATTGAAATGTTATATTTTCTAGTCTTTCAGAAGGAGAAGGAATGCATTTATAATACCTGGGTAGCTAGGCAGCACTTTAAGAAAACATTTGTTCAATGAAGCATCCGAGGCCAAAAGACTAAGTGGCTAAAAAACTTTATATTTTCACCTGAAACTTCAGCTGAGTCAATTCTTTATCAAAAGGTCAGGTTTATGATGGATTATAAAAATGACCATCTGATGTTTGTGTATGTGTGGATGGTGTCCAATTTAAAATTTCAGATTAGTATTTAAACCGTAAATAATTCTGACACCGATTTTAGGGCTGGTCAATTATGTTGAAATACTGAACAGTATTATTTAAGAAAAGGTGTTTGTTTCTTTTTAACTTCTTGTAGGAGACCTGGCATTTTAATGAAGACCTTAAACCAGAAATATTTTTTTTGTCAAAATACGATGCTGCAGTGCCTAATGGAAATTGACATTTGGGATCAGACATTTCCTGGTTGCAGCTCTCCCCTTCCTAAACATGGACAGTTAATCTGATTAAGTACCAGTAAAAACTGAGGGGAATGTGAGCTTGCTAGAGACAAACTGCAATCCCCATTGAGACCCAATAGCTGTCTTCTCAAATTGTGAGAGTCTTCCTATTTAATCTGCAAAGAGGAGGACTGGGAAAAGGAGATACCAGAAGGCAAAGCCGAACAAGACAAGGAGAGCCAGCCAAATCTGTTCTTATTTTCTTTACTGCTGCCAAAGAACTGAGCACAAATTACTATCTTATATACTCACTCTTTTTAATTTATTAATGCTCTTTACAAGCATGGAGGTTAAAAACAGCACTAATAATCTTTCTGCTGAAGCAGTAACTGAACTTTCTATGCTTTGTAATAGAGAGTAATAGCTCTTACCACCACCACTGACCCTCTTATGTGGCCCCACAGAACATACGCCTTTAAGACACTGAAATGGAGCAAACAACAATACTAAAATAATTCCCACTAGATGGGAAGAAGTATGGATATATGCATGGCAGGGGAGGGCAAAGGACAGAAGCTGTGGAAAGAGCCTCAGTAGCTTTGGGAATTTCTACAGAGTGATTTATTCAGCCAGCCTTTCAAACCTAGCATTCCAACAGATGTTGTGTTCATTTATAGCTCCAGCACTGCAGACAAGGTAATTCATCAGATGGAGTCAGAAGTCAGGGTGAACTGCTGACTTTCAGTTGATAGCAATGAATACTTTGAACCATGAATGAGTGCATTAACCTATTTAATAATAACTTCAGTGTGTTCAGGAGGAAAAGTGCATCCCTACAGCCTGACGTATGCAGAGATTGAAGAAGCTGGTCTATCTCCTTTTGTTTAGTCTGTCTATATTTAGGGTGTTCAGAATATATTCTTTACCTTGTGGCCTTGCTATGTCAGGTGTTGGAGCACAGCAAGTCAGGAACCTGTTAACTCCAGCAGTGATTTGAGCCTGGTCACTGTGCTGTGACTCCTATATGCTTCAGTAGGAGGTTCATTTAACAAATTCAGGGCTGCTCTAGGAAAGAGGGCCTACATGAAGTATGTGGGTAATATTTAAGTAATGCTTCCAAGATTGCTTGTGCCTTTTGCTACCTTGGTGTGCTGATTAGATACAGGCACCATCCAAACTGTGGAGGTTTGTCTACAATCTTCATTTGCCAGTCATTGTGATCTCTCTGATCTGTTGCCTGGATATCTTTCCTTCAGAGACTATAGAAATGGGGAGAAAGAAGTAGATTTTGGTGTCTGACTGGCCTTGTCCTATCATAGGCTTGGGATGCGACAGAGTCTGGAACTGATAGTGCCTACCAGTTACACATCACTACAGGAACAAAGCTACAAAGAAGGAGTGTAAATCAAGTGGAAGAACAAATTTGCTGCTGAGCTAGAATGCTTAACCATTCTATTTCACTGCTAGCAGCCTGTAGTGTGTCATTTTTTTTCCCTGAAGTTTTCAAACAGAAGGTATTAGGCACAGGTCTTTCCTCCTGACATGGAAGTGGCTAACTTCTCGAAGCTCATCTAACTTTTTGATAATAATTTATGTATAATATCCTATTAATCAGTCTTAATGAATACTAAATGATATTAATTTATACTACTTAGAGCCCTTTTAGCACAAAGCATTTATAAATCAAAAGCCCAAGGCGTCCACGGGCATCTGTGTGGTCCCTTGCACTTTTCTGAATTACTTTAACATTTGTCTCATGGATTCTGACTTAGGATCAGAGAAGAAACATGAGAAAGTATTAACTGTATGGTATCCAGGTCTGGAAATGGTCCATAGCAGACAGGGTGGTGAGAGCAAAACAGCAGCCAATACCAGAACACTTAATCTTTTTAAGCAGGGAATGTTGTGGAAGTTCAATATTTACATAGAAAACACAGAATTGCTTTTTACTTAGCTTGTGTGAGAAAATACTCTTTAGTAAATACCCTGTGCATAGTTTGGCTGCCCACATGGTCTAATCTGCCTTGCATAGAAAGTAGGGTTATTAAAATTGGAAACTTATCTAGTGCTGCCTCTGTGCTTTATAAAATTTCAACAATCCTAAATGGGATCAAATCAATTAGTACACAATTCTATTATTCTTTCGCATTTGAAGAAATAAAACTTTAAAACATGAAAAACAAATATTTACTTGGTATTGGGAATATCTGATTGCATTGTTTTCCCTTGTAGCTCTTTCAAGGATATTTTTATTAACTTATGGTTAGATTTCTGATCTGTTTCAAACCCACAGAGAAGAGCTTAAGAATGGGAGAGATGCACTACACGTCCTTTCAGGCCAATACTTTCTTCCTACATGTGGCAAAAAGAGATGAGCTTGTGATCCTGGTGGTTTCTGTGTTCTGTTCCCTAGCATCCTTCATTGATGTATTATGAATAGTTAAGGATAAATCTCTAATCATTTTAAAGTCAATTTATGAGTGTTTTGAACATTAATTTATCTAATTCTTACCCCCTTTGTATTGAACTTGCCTTTAGTGTCAGCTTCCATGACTTCATATCATATGTCTCTCACAACCCTATCTAGTTTATTACCCATTGCATTAAAAAGCACTTCTCTTTTATCTTGTTTCCAAAAATAACTGTTTCTTCTTCTTTTCTAGCTGCAAGTATTGGTATTGATCTTATTGCTCAAAGAAGGAAAAATCATAGTGGGTTCTCCCCTCTCTCTTCCCCCCCCCACCCCCCCCATTCTCTGCCTGCCTCTGGTCACTTTGAGCATTGTGTATTAGGTCTGCTGTTTTCAGCAGGAAAAGGATAGTGTAGTAAGAGGAAAACAAACAAACAAACAAAAGTGGTATAAATCTTTCCATTCTCTTCTACCCATATCTGTAATAAAGTGGTTATCATTTATGCTAAAATCAAAGCGTAGAGTCCTCATCTGTCTGGGACACTGTTGACTAGTTATTCTGTATGAGGATAAGGGATATTTCTCATGCTTAACACTGTATGATGCCACATCACCATGACACTGATGCACAAATTTATTTATTTTTTTCTTTATGTTCTAGTTTCTGGCTGTAATTGCTGGATCAGTTATGCTAGATGGACAATGCTGTTTGGCACAAATATAGATATAGAGTACATTGCCAGTTTTCTCATCTGTCTTTCATAAAATGAAAAGAATGAGTCAAGGTATTGGATTTAGCAATTCTCCTTCCACTGCCAGCACATTCTCTGATCTCTTAGCAGGTACTGCAGCAAGACAATCAGTAGGAACACTAAGCGTACTTTTTATGATTATAAAAGCTACTCAAAAGGCATAAATTTTCACAAATGATCTCTATCTTCTGTAATTAATAGTTTTTTAAAAAAAAAAGTCTGTTAGTATTTCCATCCAAAAGTTTTGTAATAAAAGATGCAGTACTCAGCTTTAGAAATCAGTGTTTGTCTCTATGTTTTTACTGTTATTTTCTCTCTGCTTATTAGAACTATTGCTTTTCTACTAGAGAAATCAGAACTGACAGCAACCAAGTCTTTATTTTATGACTTGTGAATACTGAATTACTGATAATTGAAGTGCTGTTGAATAACGTTTATATGATGCCTTTCATCCAAGGGTTTCCAAGTGCCTTGTACTCATCAAACTTCATTGCAACCATATGAATTAAAAGGCAAAAAATTGTTACGTCAAGTTTTCTATGTATTCTAAACGCATGTGAGAATATAAGCACAAATATACAAACATAATCATTTAGCAAAGGAACCAGATCTGCCTATCTATGCAAAAAATGATACCCCTTAAAAATTATTTCTTAATTTATTTTCAGACTTTCATTTCAGTTTTTACTGGATATCTAACTGTGAAAATATAATGTGCTTTCGTTTTCTTTAACCAGATAGTGTCTGTTTTTAGTTCTGTTGTTGTTTGATGTTGTTTTTGAATGAAATTCCTTAGCTGCAGTGTAAAAATGCACTTTTATACTAAAAGTAAAATTACACCCGGAGTTAGCCACTGAAATGCTGCTATGTAAGGGGCCCTAGCATCATGAAGAAGTAGTGGTGGTGGACAGCAGTAATGAGACTGAAACACGCGATTGCTTCTGAAGACAATCTAATTGTAAATCCCAAGACTGTCTTTGTCCTTCCATAGAAAGTGATTTGGTGCTTCCCCCCACCATAACCTTCCTACTCAGCACCTGCCAATGCATCTCCTTTTCCTATTTAAGAAATCTTATCAGAATCAAGTCAGACTTTTCATATATTAATCTGCAGTCTCCTGTAACCTCTCATCATCTGCCTTCCCTTCTGTAGCCAAGAGAAGGAACAGTCTGTCGCAATATGTAGTTCTTTTGTAGAAGGAGTGGAGGGTACAAATACTTCTGTGGTATGTTAGTAGACATTCAACTCTGGGTTATCCTGCGATTGTCGAGAATGCTGATGACGATTGGGCTATATTCCCCAGAAATTTCTCCTTTTGTGTCCATTCTTGACGTTCTTAGCTTCTTTACAATCACAGTGTTTTTTTAAAAAAGGAGGCATTCGTTTATTCCATGATTTCAAAGCTAGACTCTGGGATATTTGAAGAACTGAGAATGAGTTGTAGTGTGCCCAATTGTTGCTGACCTATTCAAACGTGGACTGGAAGAAAAGTAGCCAAGAATATTTTATTGTACAACCAGTGGACTATTTCAATGCCCATTTCTTCTGAGAGCTCCCAGTATGAAATGCTTTTCAAATAAAATAATTACTGATAATATAAATTTAATAATTTATTTTAAAATATTTTAATTTTATAAATAACTACAGTTACCATGCTTGCTACATCTAAAAAACAACACACAAGGGAAATCCCTGGAATCCACTATAGATACAATCTTAAGGAATCAGTGCTTATTTAGAATTCTTCCAAAATCAGAAAGATATTTAGGTACTGCCTTGGGCATCATTGTAATGTGTGACTGCCTTTTCTGACTGAAAATTTAACTTGATATTTGATTTTTAATAAGTAGTGAAGTGATCTTTAGTAAGTAACTGCCTAGAGTCAGAATAATTGCTATAGGTGTATTTCATTTTTGTAGTTCTTTTTTATGTTGAGCTTGTCAGTTTTCAAAAGAAATGGTCTGAGCTGTGATAAAGAGGACACTTCTATCTCAATCATTATTTGTCTATATTTGCTAACAACATGTTAACAGAGGAAAATATAAAATCCATTCCTTCTTAGAATTGCAAAATTTGGAAAATTAATGAAATACTTCAAAGAAAAAGTGTAGCATAACACAAGTAATATAAGAACAAGATGTCTGCCTTGTCAAAATTAAATGCATTTGTGACATCAGTGAGTCATTAAAACTCTCAGCTTCTACTTTTTATTTGCATTTTGAACACAAAAGGGCCAGAACATTTTATATGGTTATTGCTAGGAAATATCCAGATACCTGAAGTTTTCTTGACTAGAGTCTATCCCTACCCCACATTTTTGTAGGTGGAATACAGCTGTGATGCAGAATTATTTTCTTGATAACTGAACATAATGATGGATATTGTAATGGTACCTTAGCTAGCTAAACATTGAAAGCATTTGTATTGATAATTCTTTATGATTCATTCATAGGATGGAAATGAAGGTACAAAGATAAATGCTACCTCATTAAAAAGTGAAAGCAGAAAAGCCCAAGTGACTAATACCTCTTCTAAAAGTGTAACGCATTAATCTTGGTTCTGCCAGGAAACGTATATGGTCAGGGTTGAATGTAGAAATGGATGTAGGGTTTCCAGTGGATATATCCTTCCATTCAAGTAGTTAGCACTGTAATTCATTCAGTTAGGTTTTAGGAGGTGAAGAGACTATGAGGCTTTTTAGGGAGAACAGAAGTAGAAAAATGTGCCACAGGTACACAGTTGCACACTATAGCAGGTGGTAGAGAACCAACTCATCTAACCCACGCTTCCTGTTGTATGGCATATGAGACGGATGCATTTCTGTCAGCTGATGTCAGCTGATAGCTTCAACCTTGGTAATTTATATATGCCACTGTAGTGTCTAAGCAATAGGTGTGTATATTTGGTAGCAGTAAACTCATGGTTTTAATTGTTTTACTTCTAATATCCACAAGTATCGACAATTAAAATGTGATAGCAAGACAAATGGCAGTTGAACTTGCATATATAAGAAGCATTTCTCTTTCGTTTCTCTGCATAATATCACATTCCCCTTAGAGCTGCTGTTGCCTAGACCTTTGCATTGAAATTTAGCAATCATTTCATTTCAGTGACTTCCCTGATTCATAACTGGACTGCTTCGCCTTTCAGCATTGGAACAAGGCCTGATCTATAATCCCTAGCAAGCAGCTTGAATGGCTCTGTCTTCGTACCATTCTTAACCTTTTTACAGTAGTAAACACCTTGGTTTCCTCTTGAGAGGAGGGAATCTGCATGTTTGAAAGTATTTTCACCACTTCTTAAACTTACTCTAGCAAAACTTTTGTTTCACCTGAGTAAAGGCTATCATTCTAATGGGTTTTAACCTCTGCCATTTTTTGAATGCCCATAAAAAAACTTTCCCAGTGGAAGATACATACAATGCATTTGCTTTCCATAATTAGTTTTTGTGGATCCCTTCAATAAATAGATCCAGATCCCTGGAAAGAAAGACTGAAAACTGAGAACAACGGTCTACAGGTTCTTCATATCAAAAATTTTCAGATAGTTCTTTAAGGTCATTCCATTTTAGGTTTTAATACAATAATGTAAGTTTTCCTTGGTTTCAGACTGTTATCTAAAATATTCTGATTTGTTGTTCTATTCTAAAAAGGAAAACACATTATAGGGTAATAACACACCTCTTTTGTGTCAGAAATCCAAATGAGCATTGTTCTAATTTTGTAAATAGTGCATGTTATCAGCAGCTTTATATTGAAAAAACATATTCGTAAGACTGTTAGATATGCACATATGTTATATCTACATACAGAATAAATCTTTTAAGGAACTCTCCATTTGTAACCCAGAAGGATAGTTAAACATGACTCATTCTGTAATTAAACTGAGGGAATATCTGCCAAAACATTTGTTAACATTTGCTCAATTTAGATTTGACTGAGATTTTTCATTCTTTTGCCATGCTTTTTTTTTTTTTTTTTTTCCCATAAGATATTTTAACAATGTATTGACGCTCAGAAATGTTCACAGAAGTAAAATCAATGTCCTCATGCCTATATATAGAATAATCCTTTCATTTCATCAGATGGCAGTTGTTTTCAATCTCTTTTATTCCAGCCTCTTTTTTAATTTGTTTTGAAGAACTGTGTTAATCCAGTCTTCAGTCACGAGACAGAGAAGATTATATTGTTCTTATGCATTCAAAATTTCAACTTTTGAGTAATGAATGAATGCGGTGCTTCCAAGTAAAATATTGTAGAGGCATTCAATGGGATTATTTGTGGTCTTAGAGGTCCAGTGCACATCCAGTTGCAAGCACAGGATCAAGTACTAGAAGCAATATAACACGTGGCACTAGCAAAAAGGAGTGAGGGGACAGAAGAACAGATTCAAAGTCCATTGTGGCCAGATGACTAAGAATGACACTGATGCACTCAGTATCAAACATCCCATAGGTAATTTATCAACAGAAAATAATAATGAAAATGATTTATGTATTTATAAAGCAGCATCTGTGTTCTGGAGTAAGTAGTACCCCCTGTTAGAACATGTAGTTTCATAATCTGTAAGAAAAGTCCTTGTTTACACAGTTGTCTCATTAAGAAAGGCTTTGTAGTTGATTATAATTAGAAACATACAACAAGTAGAATTACTATTTGATTTTTCTCTTGGAATAGCACACTGTAGTCCCTTGGCAACCCCTTTTTCAGGGTGAGGACTGTAAACACTGATGCTGAGCTTTATTTAAATGGAAATGCTCTAAATTTTCCTATATGGACATTAATCTTAGCAACTTTGATACTTATAAGAGTTGCAGGGAAATACAAAACATTTCCAGCTGGGCAGGACAATGCATCGTCTTAAAAGTGTTTTAAGACATTTGCATGTTTATTAACTCTAAAATAAGAATAATCTCTTACATAGTGCGCAAAGTGTTAAATATAGGTACTATAATGAGTTTTTATTTAACCTATCAGTATTAGCAACAGAGTGTAAAGGATGAAGAATTCTTAAGTCAAGAGTAAAACATATCAGACGTCTGTCACTCTGGTTGAGGTGGAAGTATATCAGAAGCCTTTTGTGTTAGCAGCATTGCTGGAAGAGCTCTGCTCACGTACTTTAGGAAAGGATCCTTATTTAAGTTCACCTGTGTAACAAAGCTCCTGTGTTCATTAGCAGCTGCTGAAGTGCCTTGCCCTCTCTGAAGTGTTTAAATTGAGTCTTTGGGCTGATGTGCAAAGGTTGAAAGGAACATTTTTCACCATATGCTCTCTTCACTGTACTCTTCTAGTGTGTCTGAACTTGTTTTGAGCTAAGGCAACTGAGTGATGATGCTGCTTTTAACTTGGTCCATGCGAAATTGAGACTGTACGTGTATCTGTACCATATTCTGTCTTCCCAAAGAAGCCTACCACACCAAGAAATATGGTTAATGCTACTTTGCAGACGGGGTTGTGTACATCAATACTGTGGGTGTGATGTAAGATTTTCTATGACTTGTTAGTCTGGACCGAAACTACAAAAATGTATTTCCATAGCATCCTCCCTTAAATTTCCTGTACACAAAAGGAGACGAACTATTCCTGTTCGCAACGAGGGAGAAAGACTGTATGCAGCAGCTGTGCTATGGGCAGCAGGGGCCACACACATGCTCTTATGCTTTCTAAAACGCGAAAGGAATATTTTTTCTTTGTGATATGTGTATTTATACGATTGCTGCACTGCCCTGTGATGGTAATGTCATTCACTGGTCACTTAGGTTACTGCTTTGTATTTTCCCTCTTTTACAGCTTCAAACCAGCATTTAGCCTTTTTTTTTTTCATCCAAGAAGGATAACATAAAAGTTGTATGTAAACAATTTATACTTGATAAAGTTTTGATGACTCTCAGCCACTGCAACTGCATAACACCACACTTGTGTAAAGTGTATCTCACTCCCATTATAAATATTAAATGTGGTATAAATAGATACTGAAGTATCAGGAAAACTACATGCTGGGGAAGAACCCAGGAAAGCCTTCTGGAAGGCTAGTGGAAGCATGCAGTCGAGCAAAGAGAGTATTTTCTGTTCTGAGCTCTAAAGAACATGACAAATAGCAAGCCATTGCTGAGTGTTTTTCAGCAATGGATTGGACTTGTCAAGTAGCTTAGTACAGCATAATCAACAGATTTGAAATTTCTCTGATTTACACCTAAATCCTTTAGAAGCCATTTATTGCGGAAGCTGCAATTCGTCTTGTGAAATTTGATGTCATTCTTGGCTGACAAAGTAAACGTTCTAGGAAGGGACAATCAGTAAAAAAGGAAAACAGAATGAGAATCTCATTTTACTTTGAGAATGTAAGTGCTTGCATTCTCTCTCTCTAATGCATGTTTAGTGTATTAGACCCCGCTAGCTGCTGCAAGAAGCTTTCTTTGGCATAGATTTTTCTTACACAGCTTCTTTTCAGGATACATGTTGAAGTTTTTGGTTGCAATTACCATTATTTTCATTTTTTTTTATTCTTCATCTCCTTGTGCAAACCTTTCTCAAGTGGCAGCACTTTCACAAATGAGAACAGAATTCACAAGGTGGCAAGACCTCAGAGTGTTTTACTTGTTGGAGTCCTTTTGTGTGTAGCTGAAGATTTTCTGTAAAAGCTTTGAAGGGAAACATATGGAAAAGTTTCTATGTTTATAAGTAAGCTCCTGTTTGGCAGATATTAAATAGGGCAGTAGTTCACAACAAGGTAAACATCTGCAACAATTACTTGTAAAACCATCACCATGTGGTATTTCTGAGAAACAAAATGAAGCAGCTGCTGCTCTATTATTGTCAGTTTCCTTTGAATGCTTTTTTTTTTTTTTTTTTTTTTTAATGAGAAACTGAAGATAGAGAGTGTTCTTTGGTTGCTTTGCTAAAGTTCCTCTTAATCAAAGACATTATAACATAACAGTAAAGACATGTTTTAAATCTTGGATTCATCCCCCATCTTTCACCTCTGGGATAGGTCTGGACATCAGCTGGTAAAATGAAATAGCCTACTCTTGGAGCCCATTGTAGTTATGATGTATTTGGTCATTTGGCAATTTGGATTAGGTTTTCAAAAATCCAAATATAACTCAAATGTCCTTGACGTGACCGTATATGGAACATTTTTAGCAACACACTTAGTTTTAGATGATGTACATGTATATGCAACATGGTTATGCACTTCCTAAAAGAAAGAAGTGGTTTGTCTCTCTTTAAGAAAAGGCTACACTAGGCAAAGGCATCACTTTTTTTTTTTTCTCTCTCTCTTTGAACACATCATTTTTCTGACATCAGCTGCATGCTACCTTCTGTTAACCCAGTTTTAACTTAGTAGGAAATATCTGAACCAAGAATTCTGGTACTTGCAGCAAAAGTGGTACATTGAATATTTCCAAAAATGAACCTGGAATCTAATTAGATGTTATCCTGCTTGCTCTGCTAAATCTTCTTAAATGTATCACTGGAATAAAACCTGTGGCTCTTAAGGTAGTGTACAGGCAACAGAAAACAAACAACAACAACACAAGAAATGGTGTTACTTGCTATGTATAGTAAGGTATATTAAAACACTCAACACAATGTAGACAAGGGAGATCCATTGGACAAATATGTCTGATCTCTGTGAGAAGTAACTAGAATACATTCAGAAGACCCACACTCTATGGATTAAAAAACATACATAGGGCATTACATGTGAAAATTCAGCTTATTCTTTAAATGCTAATTAAAATACTGTGTGAGGATTGAGCTAGCTAGCTGAGAACATGGGTTTGCAAGGTTGATTTGTTTGTTTTCAAATTGCTTTCAAATTTCCTACAAGGCAAAAAATGCTGTTATGGGATGCCAATGTATGCTATTTCTTAAATAAATGTTCTCCCAGGGCCTCTGGAACAAAGAAAATGAATCAATACCATGAGTATTATTGTTGCTATTGGCTGGTAGAAATCCCAAGTCTAGCACTGTGATGCTGTGAATCTAAGGATTTGGGCTTTGTGGTTTTGTAGTAAAAAAAAAAAATCGTCTGCTTGTCATCTGCATCCTGATCACTGTGACAAACTGGCACTGGGTCCCCATACTCCCTCTGCTTGAAAAATCTTGATGTTCGCCCTGGGCTGGGAAGCCCACAAGCCAATAATAATTTCTGTGGAAATTCACCAAGTGAATTTCCTTTGTAGCAAACTGTCTCACAAATACTTCCTGAAACCAACTTCAGCTACCTTGACTTTGAATAGATCTTTCTGAATGGGTCTGGACCCCCGTGCACTTTGAAATAATCCCTGTGTGGTTTGTGGGAGTTTTGTCTTTAATTTGGCGGGACCTCATCAAAATAAAAAAATTGAACAAAACCCATAGTCATTTTTATAGAGAAACTTTCTAGAAAGTTTACATGTGCTCCAGTAGTGGTGCAGGAATAGTCAGGATGGCAAGGGGGAAACATGAAGGAAGTTTCTGGTTGTGTTGAAAAAGGTGGATGAGAATCATACAGCTGACAGTTGAAGTTAGGCAAATCAGCCCTTGGTCCAGGATATAATTTCAGGCAGTGAGGCTGATAAGTGTGACTTATGACAGAATTTACCACAAAGACACTGTCCTGTGAAACTCTCAAGGCCATATTGATTCTTGGTCAGAATGGTTTGGGTTAGTCATTGTGACGATGGAGAGAACAGTCAGGATGATTAGCATTGGTCCTTAATGGAAACAAATTTTAGGGCCTTGACTCTTATTTCATTTTCCTTTTGTTTTTCATGATTCCTTAGCATCACAGGATTGTTTATTTTGCTAGCACACATTAAGAAACCTCATTCAGATTGTGAATACAGTAGAGTCCAATGCCCTGTGTATGCGTCTGTAGCACCAAGAAAAAAATTCTCTAACACGTTTTCTGTGATGCATAACTTGTTTTTGAATGCCCTCCATGGGGGCATGGAAATGAGGATCAGAATGAAACTGTCAAGAGCTGTCAGAACACATTTTGCAGAGTTATACTTAAACAAACAAACAAACAAAACAGCCCTAATCCTTAAACAATCAATAGAAAGAATATCCTTTAGAAGTGGGGAGATAATGCTTTACCTGTATTATCCTTGCAGTGACAGGAGTGTTACCAGAATTCTGTCTCTGGTTCCAGACATAAAAAATGAGAGCAAAATATTCAAAGGGAAAGAGTTATGAAAAAAACAAAATCTCCAGAAAATAGGGCGTGTAATAGTAGATTAATCTTAATATGGTCTCTTCATTCAGGAAAAAATAAGAGGTAGGTTGGCCTTAGTCCAAATATATCTGTCCCTACTGAGAAGGTCTGAAATCTGACAATGTCCATATATTTTATTATGTTTTTACTTTAGAGTTGTAGGATTAGTTGAGATATTTACAGCATACTAGATTACAGTACATACTAGAAGTTAATGTAGTTTTGTGAGTCAACCATTCTCTGATATTCAGTCAGCTACAATTCAATTGTAATTGTGTCTTATAAATTCATTTTAAGTAGTAGTAGTGATTTATGAGAAGGTAGATTAAGGGCATTTTCAAAGTAACAAGACTCTGTTACTTGCTTCTATTATTAAAATAGAAGTATTTTCTTATATTTGCGATAATATTTCAGTAGAATCAGGAGCATGTGTTGGCTGCCTAAGAAAACTCTGCCAGGAATCTTTCATTATCCATGTAAACCTATGCAGACATTTCCTTGAGTTGCAACTGTGATAGTTCATTTTGTCATTCAACTGGTAGACTAAAGCAATACATTGAAGAAAATACATTTCTCTGTTATATTTTACATTTATCTATTTAATCATAATACGTTTTGCTTTGTTCCAATTCACCTTGCTATAGTAGTTAGGGCCAAAGAAACTGTAGATTATAGTGTGTTTTTTTGTTTGTTTGTTTTTGTTTTTTTTTTGTTTTGTTGTTTTCAGGTTCTATAAATATTATTATCCCACATTTGAAGAACTATTAAAAACTTGGAATCTAGCAAGCAGGAATGTAAATGTAAGTAAGAAGTTGAGTCGGTGGTTCAAGAGTATGTATACGAAATTGTCTCTTTTCTGATTTGTCAAGCATAACTGAATCCCTAAGGGAATTTATGCTTGGCCAGTCATTATGGTGAATATGCAGAAATACTGATAAAAATAAAAAAGATAACTGGTCTTGTTATCTTGGTCTTTGGTAACATTTTCAGTGTTTTTATTGTTGTTGTTGTTGTTTTTTCCCCCTTTCTTTAGTTTGTGCTGGTAGTAGTCAACTGAAATTTAATAATTTCTAATTGTAGCATGTAAGAAAACTGCTTTCTCTTAGCTTTAAATACTGGATTACTTCTTATCTTATATTTGCTGTAATCAATTTTATTTTAGTAAATTGCTTTCGGTATTACTCTTCAGACTGAAATTTTAAGGGTAATTTTTGCTAAATGGGACATCATTTCTTTTAACATGCTTTCCTCAAAGCTGTTTCTGCATTCACATTTTAGAACATTTAATTCATCCTTAACTCAGAAATGACCTTTGTCAGCTGTCACTGTCAACTAGGCATTACTGCTCTTGACAGTTACTGTCAGTTCTGAAGAGATGTAAATCCCTATGCTATCTTCTACAGGGCTGGTAAACTCAGCTTCTCTGAACTGTGGAATATATCACGGAATAAAAACAACCACCCACATGCACAGTAAATACTATTTCTTCAGAAAATAGCTTGCCCTACTTACTATCTAAAATAGGGACAAATATTTAATGTACCACATGGTTAAAATAGATCAGAGTGATATTTAGATCACATAATAAAAGGAATGGTGAAAGGTCGATATATTCTGGCTTGGTTAGAGATTCTGTATTTTGAAGTTAAACACAAAAGGATGAGGAGGTTGGTGTTGACTACTGGAAATAGCTAATCAGCTTTTTGAGAAAGGAGTACATTTTCAGTTAATCCATTTGTTTCTTAAAAGTACTGGCAATGGAAAGGTTCCTAATACTTATAGTAAGATTAATGAAAGAAAATCAAATTAATGATTAAGATTAATGTGAGATTAATGAGAGAAAATGAAAGATCAGGTTTCATTAAAAGCTAAAAGGTCACGTTAGCAAAAGCCATCAGAGTAAATAATTATTTCAAATGCTACACCGTAGTGTCCGCTTTCTGGAGTCAAAAACAGCGCGTAAGGAACAATTACCAAGGATTGAACCAAATCACTTGAGAAGTCTCTTAGAATATTCACTAGGTTGACAAATTAAAGGACAAGCCTGATTCAGAATTATGTAATCCTCAACTTATTTTTTAGTTGCTCATGTGGAAGTTGGAGGAAAGCCAAGACAATGCCTTAGTTGTTTTTTTTTTAACATGATAATGATTTTTGAAAACTTTTGAAACGTAAGAACATGTTGAGGAAGTTAGACTACACTTAAATGTAGTGAATGATTTGGGACCTAATGACACAGGTTTATTGTTGGTCAGAAAACTTCACAAGCCAGATAAATCTGAGGATAATCTCTATCAAATGTGTGTGCCCAAGCGTGTCCAAGTTTGTGTGTGCATGTGTGTGTGGATGTCCAAAGAAAGAGAGAACTCTACTCACATACATTCGAGAAATTAATTTCATATATGTATTCTGATTTATTTGTTTTGTTCTTCTGAGTCAAGGCTGCTAGGATGAATAAGTGCCTTCCGCTGCTGTTAAATCCCTCTGTTATGGACTTGGGATAGTTCCTCAGGCAAGCTAGAAGACAGATGCAGGGCAGGAGAAACTCGCAGATGAATTCTTCTTCCTTTTTGTTCTGCATGACTGTCCTAGAAGAGTAGAATATGAGGGGAAAAGGCAAGCTGTTAGCCTTTTTCTTTACCATTCTAATTTTCTTCCTATTCTTAATCTTAATACTGTCCAATCTTGGAGAATCGGGGAGGAAAATTGTGTCTGATAGTGATGAGTTTTCTTTTTCACTTGCTATGTACCTCTTCCTTTCTGTGTCTGGCCTTAAAGGTAAAATCTCTTTTCATATTAAGAATTGGTCAAAAGAGGGAAAATAGTTATTTCTATAGCATTTGAGGAATACAGTAAACATAAGATTCAATCAGGGGAAATTTTGTTAACGAAAGTTTTGTTACTGTGCTATTAACAATGCCTCTTGGGAGGAAAAGGGAGTTTAAAATTCATGGTGCTTTAGAACTGAGACCTGACAGCAGGTGAAACTTCAGGGATTGGTAATGAGAGATATTTTGATATCAGCAACCCAGTAAGTGATAGCTGATTGCTCTTCTTTGCTATGTATTTTCATGTTTAACCTTGCATTTTCTACTCATGATGTAAACATCATTTGTAAAATTTCTGCTCTTCAACTGCAAAATATCGCATGCAAATATTTTCTTTATATTTTATTCTTCTAACTAACTACTGTCTGATATTGTATGTAGAAAGAAAAGGCTTTGTATATGAGGAAAATGCTTTTAGCCTTCCCTACAAACTAGCAAACAAACAATTTCAGTTCCAAACCTCAAGAGATAAGCTTTTCGCATGCATACACAGTAAATTATGGACTGGGAGATTTGTTCCTTCCAGACAAGAACAAGCACTGTACAAAACTGAAAATAAGGGGAGTGCTGCTTTGCTTCCATGTGATTGTGACCTGGAGGAAATTTGCTGTAAGATCTGTGGAGTGAGGAAAGAAGCCTCATATTGTCTTCTGTTTCTTCCTTGTCATAGTGAAATGTCTAAGAAATTATTCAGCTTTTAAGAACAAAACTCTTACAATGAAACCTGAGATTCAGCTGGGCTAGAAGTGGGCTGCCAAGGTGGAGTTATGTACGGTTTTCTCTCTGTGTTTCTTTTGGGAATTCCAAACCATCAGAGAAGTCAAATCTTAAAAGCTTCAATAGACTGACATTACTGATTAATAAGAAGCTGCTTCCATAACCCAAGAATACTAAAAGCTAAAACCAACCTAATCCCAAATGAACAATCTTCACGTTAAGAGTCTTATTCCACCATAAATCCACAGGTGCATCTTTCAGTGATGTCAGTGGGAACTGCCTTGTAGACTAGAGTAGTATCTGTCCGTAAGGCATCAGATGATTTAGATCTTGAAGAACAACTAATAAATGAAACATGTAGCGGTTGAGACAATTTAGTAATTTCACGAACGTTAAGTGCCTTTTACACATGTGAAATAGCTACAAAAGGAATAAGATTGATTTTAAAGTAAAGTTCCATACAAGATTTTTCAGAATAACAATCGGAAGATATTTTTAAAATGTTATTAACATAATTAACAAATAGCACGTGAAAATTTAGTTGTGATGGTGAAACAGAAGAAGTTGTTAATAGTCTGAAATATCACCCAAAGAAGACTCAGGCCATTTTTCTCCATGGATGTGCCTCTTGCCATTATTACCTTTTTAAATTACCGCAGACTATATACCACAACCACAGCTCTGTCTCCTTTTTCCTTTTCCTGACTTGCCTATTTATTAGGTCTTTGGCAAATTTCCAGCAGTGATAGTTCATTTGTGTTTTATAGAACAGGGCACTCTTTCAAGTTGTCATATTAACTTGAGTTGGTGTTGAGAAAATATTTCAGAATTTGGACCCAGATTATCAATACTTTTTTGTTGTTTGTTTTAAATTCAATTTGGAATTGAGATTTAGACTTAATTTTATGCACCTCTAGTTCAAATTTTGAAGGGAAATTATTATATGTACCTTCAAATGCCTGTCTTTTTCTCTCTCATCAGCTGTCACAGAGATCCCTGATTTTTCTTATACAACCCAGCTGTACTCCAGACTGCTTGTTTCTCATGAAATATACATGTAAACAATCTGAGAAAGAGTAGAGAACAGGAGCAGAAAGTATATCAGACCAGAGGCAACAATGCTATATAATTACCTTGGGAATTACGGTGCTGAAAACTTTTTCTTGTTGGAAAACAGCTACAGTGTTGTGAACAGCAAATAAGAAGCAAAATTTGTCTATCAGTATCATGAAAGCAGTTGTACATTCTTTTGAAGTTATCACCCTCTATTATTTTGATGAATCCTAATTCTGCAAAATCATCATAGAGAATTAATGACATTCGAGTAGTTCTATATCAATGACAATAAGAATATGATTGATTAGTTCAGTACCCAGTAAGTTAAGAAATAGCATTTAGGGATGATGAAATTCCCAGAAATACCTTCTGTAATAGTAAAGACTGACTGATGTACCAAAAAGGCTAGGCAGATGATACAAAAGATTAATTTGTGTAGCTTTGTGAGAAAAGAACCTGTGGGCACATGGTCCCCTAGGGATTGTATAGCCTAGCTGAACAGCCACTGGCCTTTTTATGACTTAAATGACAGAATATTAGGCTGAAAATTTGTAATTGAAAAAGAAATTACTCTTGTATGGCTTTTATTGTATTTATTCAGCAGGAATTGCTGTCCTTAGATCTGCCATTATCTCATAGGTAAGAGGTTAAACAAACATGAAACCAAAAGTTAGTTATAGAAACTGTTTTGACACCCTCACTTCTGCAATGTAAATCTCTTAAAGAAGAGAGACCTGTCGAATGAAGGTATTTCTACTTTGTGACCTATAAAGTTGATTAGATAAGTTCCTTACGTTGCCTGCAAAATCTGGGATAGTACTTAGTGAATGTCTCTAGGTGTAGATACCTCACTGTTCCATTAGAAGGTGGCTCTAGAGTTAAGTAAAAGCATTGTGTTGCTTGAATCAAAATCCTCAATACGAGGATAACAGCAAGGCCTGTTGTACTTAATGATGTACCGTATCTGAGCTAATATCTTTTAGGAAAGACCTGGAGGTTCACAGTGCCTCTCTGAACTAAGCAGCTGTGTTACAACATGTTTTCTGCAAGGTGAGCAGTAATTTGCAGTCTAGTACTGAGTTCAATATACTTAATGTGGTGAAGGTGACATCTGCAAACTGATTTGATAGTTTCTTGCAATGACACTGAAACCGAGCTCTGATTCAGTAGTTGAATGTCCTTGATTTGTCTTTCTCTACTGCATTAGATTTTCTGTTGCCAACAAAGCCTGAAGAAATTGTAATACATTGATAAAGCTACAAGTCTGGCAGGTATTGAGTGAAAAAAATATATACCCTCTAAACCAGGGCCTGCACCATTTTTCACGTTAAGGGATTCTCTGCCAATGCTAGTTTATTGTCTACTTTATCATTGTGCTTAAGAAATTGCAAACTTAAGATAGTGTTGTCACAACTTGTGATAGTGGATAAATATCACCAATTCGTGATAGAGTAGTTAATAAAAATCGTGAACTGCATTAAATACCATTAATTTACAAATCAGTCTTCAGAAAGGTTATCTATTGAAAAGTCTCTTGCTTTGTTGCTTACTGGGATGCCATTATCCCCATGACTATTTCCAAGAACACTAGAAAGGTTTAGACAGCTTTTGAGGTAAACATTTCAGATGACACTCTTTTTCTATTGTTGAGTGTACACAAGTTCTGCTGGTTAACACAAGGCAACTGTCACTTGTTTTTCAGCCAGTTCAGTTGATCAGTGGTTGATCTGACTCATTTTCACCCATCTTTAAAATGAATTTAGAGCTTTGAAACAGTCTTTCAGAACACCAAATCATATCACAACAGAGAGAAACACAGCGTTGAAATTTAGTATTATGTCTAAAACATTTTCCTATTCTGAAATGTAAAGAGAAGAATCTAGTTATATAAGTTTATGTGTGGTCTTTTGCATAACTGCTGAAGAAATGGCAATGCATTGTAAAACTAGAGAGCTGCTTCCAACTCCCATGTCCCTGTGGATGATAATGGCATTTCTTTACAGGGAAAGTATTTTTGTACAACTACATTTTTATGATGAAATATATTTGGTATATTCTAAGTCAAAGTATTTCTCCCACTGAACTGCAGTTTCATCTGGAAAAATGCAGTCTTTCTGAAATTTATTTAAATTAGTAGGCATCAACCTCTTAATATTTTGTCTTAGCCACACAAAAAAGCGTTTAGAATAGAAGAGAATAGTTCAGACGGATGGGTTCTACAGAGATCATCAAGTCCAACTGCCTAATCGTCCGAGGGCTAAACAAAAGTTCAAACTTATTAGTAAGGGCCTTATCTAAATGCCTCTTGAACATTGACAGGCAAGGGGTGTCAGACACCTCGCTAGAAAGCCAGTTCCACTGTTTGACCACCATCATGATAAAGAATTTTTTCCAAATGTCCATTCTGAATGCTCCCTGGCAGTTTGTGCCGTTCTCTCACATCCTGTCATTGGTTACCAGGGAGAAGAGACCAACAACTCCTTCTCCATTTTTAATCCTCATGTATTTGGAGAGAGCAGTGAGATTGCCTCATAGCCTCTTTTTCTCAAGACTAGGCAACCCAGGTGTTCTCAGCCTCTCCTCATAGGACATGCCTTCGAGCTCTTTTGCTGCCTTTGTTGCCCTCCTCTGGACACTTAAAAGTATCTTAAAATCCTTTTTGTATTGTGGAACCCAGAACTAGACACAATATAACTACATATGGTATTCAAGAGGAAGCTACACTGATGCTGAATATAGTGGGAGGGTCACCTCTTTCAACCAGCTGGCTACACTGTTTAATGCACCCCAAAATGTGGTTTGCCCTCTGGGCTGCCAAGGCACATTGCTGACTCATTTTGAGCCTTTTGTTGACCAACACCCCGAGGGTGCAAACTGAAAGGAAACAAGATAAATTAAAGAAAACAAGATAAAACTTAAGAATTAGGAATTTTGAACATGCTATAATAGACTAAATGCAGTAGATCATCTGCTCAAGCATATAATAAGCATAATAAGTGGCAGATAATTCATGGGAACACTTTTTGGCAGACCAGACTGGAAAAATTTGCTTTCAACTGAAACTTCTTTTTAAACCTTAGTTACTAGGTCTCCACTGATATCATAAAGCATAATGATTTATGTCGTCTTTGAAACTTGTATTTTAAAAATGTATTTTTTATATATATATTAACAATGAGAGGTTTTATTTTACGTTGCTTTCAGAAATGTCAATATCTTCAGTGTCAGCATAGATATAAATTTATCTGCAACTGGTCACTCATCTGTAATTGTAGTTGATATTTACAGGAAAAAAAAAAAAGTACCTTCACTTGGAGCATGTCTGTGGTAGCTTGGAATGTTCTCCTGTTTATTCGCCCCATTCATTTGTCCCATTTTAGATGATACTTATCTGAGAGAGGAGATGAGGAGTGGTGTCATGTGGATTGCTTATAAGCAGATTGCAGAGTACTTACTGAAAGATTCAAAGTATGCTTTTTTTTTTTTTTTTATTGGATACTCACTGGCATTATCTCAAGGTAGCAATAAAGAGCAAGTCATTAGCAATGTTTGAGAAAAAACTAATATTCTTCTGTGTATGATTTCAAAATGAATGCATTACTTTCCATCTCTGAGGGCCGGTAAATAGATAAAACTTGTAAAGACTTCAGGGTGCACAAATACTCTACTGATATGACATATAAATATCTAGCATCTAACTCTGAATCTGTGTTGTCTACGCAAAGGCAAAGTGTGATGTAAATGGGATTAGCAGTGTGCATGAAGTTAAGCATGTCCATAAATGTCTGTAAGGCTTTAGTTATTCAGTGCACTCATTATCTCAATTTGTTGTTTCATGGAATTCTTCCAAGTATCTCATCTAATCAGATCCTCCTGCAGGCACAACATATGCTCACAATAGCATTAGCTATATATAGCTCCTTCCACAATTGTGGAAGATCAATGGAACATTTTTATTGCAAGTGCATGTACGTATCCGTGAATTATCCTGTAGGAATTAAAATCCCTTAATGAGATTAGTAGGTTCTAATGGGTATAAAGCTGATAGCAGAAGTGTCATTTTTTAGATAAAAGCATTATAATTAAATGCATGTATAAACAAATATACAGCAATGTAATATGAATAATATAAAATAGATATACATTTATGATTACAGACTAAGTAGTGTAATTCAATTAAAAAATAAGCTTGACACTATTGCTTGTATACCAATGTAAAATATAATTAAAAAAAAAATAGAAAAACAAAGCCATTATGATGAATGAAAATCAGACAGATGTTCTTCATTGAAAATGTTTATGCCAGTAGTAAAGCATGTTTATTTCAGGTACCTAATGAAAAACCTTTGATATTTAAGCTTAAAATGCAGATGGCAAATAGCCCAGATAATTCTGTTGTCAGTAACGCTCTTGTAAATCTGTTGAGTTACTCTATATTATTGAAAGTAGAGTAAAGTGTGACAAAAGATTATGGCCTATTTCTGCTGCCAATATTACTTGAAACATATAAAAACAGCAGAATCTGTCTCTTTAGGGCTTGAAAATACTCAATAGTTTTTTTTCCACTTACCCACCCTATTTGAATTGCTTTCAGCAACAAAACTAAGAACATTTCAGTCTTGCTTTAGAGCTGGCTGTAAAATGACAATATTAATATGGCTAAATACCTTTACCTGCTGAATCGATTAAGCATGAAACAGTTGAAAATTACAAGTTTTTTAATCAGCCTTACTGTCTTTGCTTCTAGATATACAATTCCCTTTTGGCCTTGCTATTCAATATATTCTTTTTATAACAGCTGAAAAAACGGTGCTGTGAAACTAGACATTAAATATATTTTTCCTTATAATCATATGACACTTTTATATTTATATCAAAGTTCATGATAGCTAAATAGAAGAAATCAAATATTAAGACTTTCAAGCAGTGGAGAATATCAATGGAGTTAATTTCAAATGAACATAATGTGTCTGAAACGCAGGTGCAATATTAAGGATCGGATGTGGGGGACAGGAGTAGCTAATGAAGTGTAGGTTGATCTTAAATTTGAACGTGCCTTTTTTTAAAATAATGTGTGTGTGGTCTACATTCCTACACTCATGTTATTGAAAGGACACTGATTAGATAATGTAGTCAATGTTTTTATTTTAATATCCATTCATGAAAATTCCAGGTTTCATGAATGGATATTAAAAATCACTGAAAATGATATTTTAGTGATTATTTAATTTAAATGATAATTTTAGTGATTTTTTTTTTTTAAACTTCTTTTCATGATCCACACAGGCTTTGCTGCCTAAATATATGCTGCTTATTTTGTGGACACCTAAAAAGGAAACTCTACTGGTATAGCTGTTGGCTGCTAGGAAACCAGAGGAAAAAATGTGACCAGATGTAACATGAAAGTCACAGTAGAAAGATTTATAAGTGAAAGATTTCCCTGAGCTAATAATTGAGTTAAAGTTCTGGAAAGACATTTAACAGGTGTATTGGTAAAATTCTGATTTCTGTAGGGAGATAATGCAGGCAGGTAAATAATGGCATGATGATCTTTTGGCCAGCTGGTTGTCAGAATTTTATTTTATTCCATAGTGTCCTTCACTTCAGTTTTGTTGCTCATATATAAATTACAAGTAGCTGTGAACATGTTCTGTTGCTGGCACTGGGCTTACATCCTAAAGCTTCACTGCGCATCTTAGTATTTTTTATATCTTTCAAGAATGTTCATTACAACCTTCAAGAAAGATTTTTTTTTTTTTCTGACTGTAGGTTACATCTGCGAGTTTGATTTACAAAATATTTGAGTTTGAGTTAAGGTATATGTAATACTTTTAAATCAAAAATCATTTTGATCATCTTCTTCCCATAGTCCTTCAATAATTAACCTTGAAAAAATAGGACACAAATAGAAATTTTTCTAACATTCCTTCATTCCAGTATGATCTTTGAAAGAGCATATACTCTAAAAGGAGATGTTCCAACCTCTAGATGAATGAACATTTTACTTAACTGAAGTAAGACTTGCTACTAATCATGATATTAAATGTGGGAGCAGAAAGCATAATCTGTCCCCTTTCCTTGATGTGTAGTTGTCCAGTGTCTTCTGGAACACCAGAGACAAACCACAGTTAGCCTATTGCTCTAATGTGGTAAAAATGTATGGATGTGTTTTCTCACAGACATCACGTTTAAAGCAACTGGCAGATCTAGAATCAGGACAGAATTTTCTTCAGGCAGGGAAAAGCCGGGTTTTGTTTGTTTGTTTTAGCTTGTCTGCTTTCATCTTAGCACTGCATCATTTCCAGGTTCCTTTATGCATTTTCAATAAAAATACTCATTACTTGGGGAGTCACTGCAAAATAAAGGCACTTTTATTTCTCCTAATCTCTTCTTAGGCTTTATTGTTATTTCTAAAGTTTGGAATCTTTTGAACAAGGTATCTTTGGTTTGATATTGATTAATGAGGGCATAGGAAGGGATGTAAAAAGGACTGGATATCCTGTGAATTATATTTTCTTCTATTGCTTGTGGCTGGTTTTATTACATCTAGATTTATCAGGTATGTAAGTTATAAAAAACAAGATCATAAGATTGAGGTTTAGTCTACAGGTATAGTTGGCAAATATGACTACTTCACATAACTGTTCATGTGACATGAGTGGTATGTTACCATTCCACGACCTATTTCAGATACAATTTTCTTAAATGGCAAAGATATGATTCTAATACACTTTGTTTTACCGAACCAACTCTGCTATTAAGAAAAAAAAAAAAACAAACGAACTTTTCAACAAAACCTATTGAAAACCTCCATGCTTGACTGTGTTGAGCTGCAATTTGAGTCCATTATTCACCATATTTCAAACACCTGGTAAAAGAGAATAAAAGCTGATGCAAAATATGTCAACAGGTAAGTGAATATGAATGCCTTCAGTGGTTTAAAAGAGATGAGTGACTAAAAATGCACAACCTTATTAAAACAAGAATAAATCATGCATGCTTATTCATAGGTAGACTGTGTGCAGGCAGGCAGTGGTATTGACTAGATTTTCAGCTCATATAAACTGATATAGTTCCCCAGATTGTGGAGCTATTCCTTAACAGTGTTTAAGTATCTGTTCAATTGACTAGAATGGGATTACACAAGTAGTATCTACCTGCGTAAAATAAGGATGCTGAACTGGGCTATCAAGTTAAGAACCTGATAATTTGAAATAAAATACTAGGTGGTACCTCTGTTAGCAGTCTTAATAGAGGAATCAAGGACTAAATGAGCCCTGGAGATTTAAAGATCTTGGACTTTCTCTCAAGAGACTGGTGGTAAGGGGAAATCAGAGTAAACTGACAGACTGCTGAAGCAAAAGAGGTAAAGAATTTCTTCATAGAGATAATGGAGCAATTTTCAGTATTACAGGTCATGCAGGCACTCAGGGGTTGAAAAGAGACTGAGAAGGCTGATGGTAACTTTGAAGATAAACAAAGAGAGGGACTGACATAAACAAACATGAAGATTAACAGGTGGAATAGAAGGCATTGTAAGCAAATGTAGAACAAATCAATAGAGACCTGTTTGCTTCCTGAAGAACTGGGCCAGAGAATTCCCAAGTTAGGTAAAATAGGGATATCTTAGGGATATGGTTTAGTGGGGACTGCTAGCGTTAGGTCAGAGGTTGGACTCGATGATCTTGAGGTCTCTTCCAACCTAGAAATTCTGTGATTCTGTGATTCTGTAAAATGACTAATTCTTAGAGAGGGGTTCTACAGCATGGTAAACTAATAGGGGTAGATCATGGATGTTTTTTTTTACAAAAACACCATGGTATATATATTCTGACAACAACCTGTTTGACGTCATGTCAATTTAAAAAAAAAAAATCGGAGTTATTTAATTTAGCAGAGAATGTTATAACAATTTGCTACTGCTCCATTGACCAAAGAATTTTTATTATTTTTCAAATAAAAATGCACAAATATCTATAATAATTTTTCACAGCCTGAACCATTATTAATCTCATTAATATGAGATCTAACTATATCTGCTGACTGCTGTCCTGTTGGGACTCTTGTTGCTACAACAGTAAGTGACAAGAATGCCTAGTAAGCATGCACACAGATTAATCAGAGGTACGCTATTTCATTGATGCATTCTACCTACTCTTAATGTTTTAGTGTGGTATGACGTGTCTAAATCTCCTGGCCACAATATAAGATGAGCTATGACTTAAATCTGAGAGATGATTTTTAGGTTCTTGAATAACATCATGATAGTATCAGATGTCTACCTGTAACAGCATGGTGTATATCTAAAAGCACAATTTACTGCTTGGAGGGTTCACAGGATTTGTTATAATCTACTACCTGTGAATATAATTGTCAGCTGATATAAACAATCTTCTGTAGATCTGGAGCTAAAAAATTAGTTCGCATACCTTACTGTGGCATGTTTGATGTTAACTCCAATGAACAATACAAAGAGATGTTAGTATTTCAGGTTACTACATGCTAGCCTTGCTATTCTCAGAATCCTGTTTCTTGTTGAAAATTGAATAGTTCAGTGTGTCCTACATCATCAGTTTTTCATATGAAGGCATCTTTGCACCTTAGGTTGCAGCAGTCCAGCTGAATGTATTCCATTACATTTAGTAGACAATATGCCTGTTATCTAAGTCACAGTAACAAGTACTGCATTTTTATAGACTGGAAGGCAATTTGTAGTATTGTTTTTTATGGCATCTTTACCTGCAGTTACAGCAGAGATCAACTGCTTGAATGCCTTTCCTTAGATTTTTTTATTGAAAAAAAATAATATATATATATGTATATATATTTATATCTCATATATCTAATATATATATATATATATATTAGATATGATTTATATACTATATATATATATATATATATATATATATATATATATATATGTATGTATGATTTGACTTGTCAGATAGTGTTTGATCCAAGAAAGTAGTGGAACTTTCTGGATGGGAATGAGTTCTGTTGTCACTTGCAGTCTGTTCAGGAACTGCCTTTGTGAAAACAACAGTCGTTAGCTTTCATATTTGCACTGAACTAAATTAACTTTCATCAGTATTTCACATGATCATATGCTGTGCTTCTACTACTGTAACATATGCCTTGAATAAATTTAAATGTTGATTTCACTTTTCCTATACCTCTGGGATGACTCTTTCACAATGTTTTCTTCCACATTCAGATCCTACCCTCAATGCTTTCCACCTGATGTTAAGAAGAGGATAAAATCATGAAGGTCCATGGGTCTTCAAAGACCTATGACGACTGTTTATAATACTCCCATTACACATGCACATTACTGCTTCGCTGGGTTTCCCTTACTTTAGAAGAAAAAGACTTCAGTGGTATTTAAAGGGCTCCCATGCTATTTAAATAGTAACTCTCCAACTTCTGAGTTGTTACATCACATTTATCGTCTATATCATCAAATAATTTCATTACCATTGGTGCAGAAACATTATGAAATGCATGATATAGGGAATGAGTGTCATTCCTTTTGGCAGGGATGTGAAGGTGATTTTACCTAAGCTGTAACAATAACGCAGTGGAATAAGTCATAATAACCAGTTGATGGCACTGATGTGTTTGACCACAACTGCGAATTTAATCTAAAGGTTGAGAGGGGTTATGGAGTATAATAACATTTTGTGATTTTGTGATGCTCTCCATACTCTGTATATTATGCATTCTTTAAAGCTTTTAGCAACTTTTTAATCGAGCAGCAATTTAATGAAAAACAAGAGAGATAAGGTTGCACATTCTCATGGTGGACATGTTAGTTAAAACATCCTTGCAATTGAATCTCAGCCTGAGTTTTTTCTAGTTATAAAAAATTGCTGTAGAGTTGGCTACCCCAGCTCATCTTCTGTCAGACATGAAGAGGCAGCAGTGTTCCAGTTACCACTGGTCCAGGCATACAGTAGTTCCCCTTTGCCATAAGCCTGTGTTGAATTGTGTGCAGTGACTGTGTAATCTCATGACAGCTGAAAAGATAATAATTGTCACCAGTACAGCCTCAGCATTAGGTTATGCTGCTGTAAAATCAGATAAATCAGATTCAATAAATGCTCAAATAAACATTTCGACAACTTTCTTGGAAATAACATTTAAGTGTGAATTTGAAGCTTAGTAGAAAAAGGGGTTTCCCTTAGAAAAAAATATTACTCCAGTAATTTTCTCAAGTGTCCTGACTAACTGCAATTACAACAGTACAGTACAAGTGTTTTCTTTCGCATCCTACCTAGCCCCTGCAATGACTAGTATCAACTTAAATATGGGACTCTTTGTCTTGGACTGAAGTTGCAGACTTTACTAAAACAGTTGAAGTTTTGCAGTTGTTCTTGCAAGAGACAAAAACTTTCTGTCTCTCTGCAGTTTCTTTTAGTCACCGTTGGTGCAATTTCAAAGGGGGCTAAGGAATCTAGTGATTCTGTCACCAGAAGGATTTTTCAAAAATTTGAATTTTATCAAAATTTCAAAAGGTCTCTTGTCTGTAGTTAAGAAAAGAAATCAGAATGCTAAGATATTGGGGAAATAAAATACCCTTAAGTTGTTTTGTGACTTGGACTCGATGATCTTGAGGTCTCTTCCAACCTAGAAATTCTGTGATTCTGTGTGATTCTGTGATTGTTGAGATGCCCACTTCAGTGCTTCTCAGAGGTGTATTCCTTTGGAACTCGAGCGTAATGTTTACAGTATTCTGTACTCTACACTCTATGTTTATTAATCCTGCATAGTGAGATTACTATTTTGCCTTTTATTTCTGAGCCAGAATATGAGCCAGCAGTGTGCTCAGGTGGCCAAGAAGGCCAACAGCATCCTGGCTTGTATAAGAAGCAGTGTGGCCAGCAGGGCTAGGGAAGTGATTGTCACCCTGTACTCGGCTCTGGTGAGGCCACACCTCGAGTGCTGTGTTCAGTTTTGGGCCCCTCAGCCCAAAAGAAGGACATTGAGGTGCTCAAAAGAGTCCAGAGAAGGGCAACAAAGCTGGTGAGGGGCCTGGAGAACAAGTCCTACGAGAAGCGGCTGAGGGAGCTGGGCTTGTTCAGCCTGGAGAAAAGGAGGCTCAGGGGCAACCTTATCACTCTCTACAGGTACCTTAAAGGAGGCTGTAGCGAGGTGGGGGTTGGTCTTTTCTTCCACGTGCCTGGTGACAGTACGAGGGGGAATGGACTAAAGTTGCACCAGGGGGTTTTAGGTTGGATTTTAGGAAGAACTTCTTTACTGAAAGGGTTGTGAGGCATTGGAATGGGCTGCCCAGGGAAGTGGTGGAGTCACCATCCCTGGAGGTCTTTAAAAGATGTTTAGATGTTGAACTTAGTGATATGGTTTAGTGGAGGACTTGTTAGTCTTAGGTCAGAGGTTAGACTCGATGATCTTGAGGTCTCTTCTAACCTAGACAATTCTGTGATTCTGCCTTTTTTCTCTGTATGTATAGCTTACTACATACTAATCTACAGACATAGTTATAATAAAGGCAATCCTCAATCCTTGATTTTCCCTGCCCTTTGTATATTCATAGATTTTCATCCTTTCCTACCTGTATTGCAATTGTCACAAGACATTGGTAAGGTTTCTTGTCATCTCTGGGGTAAGTTGGCTTGTCGAGCCTGTGTTCAGTGGATCTTTGTGAATGTAACATTCATAGGGTTGCTGTTCATGATTAGTGGAGAATTGGATCAATGATTCCATTCCTTTTCTAAACTACAGCTCAAATAGTGCAAAGAATAAGGGTCCTTGAACTCGGTTTGCACTTGTCAGGTCTGTCTCTTTAGGGATAGTTTAAGTAAGCAAATAAGCTTTAACTCACCCAAGCACACTAGTTTCAAATTCTCAGTTAGACATATAGGAAAAGGTAACTAGGATATAGGGAAGATAAGTTGAAAAGCTTTTATGGAAACTTTGGAGGGTATATGAAGATTAGGGAGTCTCAGTACGTAGCATGGGTAACACACTGATCTGTGCTTTGGAGGTGCAAGAAATAAGGGTTGCGTTTCCTTTGACAAAAATGAAGAAAAGGATGTCTGATGATAGTGTTCTATAGGAGTAAAAATACGAACTAGATGATTATTTCTACCATTTATTTATTTTATTTAATTCACTCAGCCTTTTCAATATAATTTCAGTCTTCTGGCATATGCTTCAGTGTACAAGCTATTAAGAGTCTAGCCTTGGAAGGGCACTTTAGTCACTTTAGTTATAAAACCTCATATACATTCAAATTAGGGAAAAAAGAAAAAACCAAACCAAACCAACCAACCAAACAAAAACAGGAATAGAAATAGATCTATTATTCAATCAGGGTTATTGTCTTTTTCTGATCTCAAAGATGTTTTATTTTGGGCTATTAAAAGTAAATAACAGCAATGATTTCATTTATATACAGTTGCTATCCTATTTATTGCCTTCATTAATTAAACATAATTCATCATGGTTATGAAAGGCTGAAAGGCTGTGACTGCCCTCCTAGGAAGCCCTAAAATTGGGGGAAATGTTAACTGTCAGTTAACAAAAAATAAAATAAAATAAAATAAAATAAAATAAAATAAAATAAAATAAAATAAAATAGAGTGTCTTTTCATGAAATTTAATGCAGTTAAAAATAAAGAAAGCTTTGGCAGGAAATTACATTATGCTAGAAAAAAAAAAAGTATGGAAAAGTCTTTGGTATTTATATGTGAAAAAAAAAAGGCAATATTATTGCTACAACATTTACTACTATGGGATTTTTCCTCCATGCTCTTACATGTTGGACTTTAAAATCTTTTGTTATGTTACAGGTGTTGATGTTATGACTAAAGAAGTATGCATTTTCCTCAACACTTACTCCTTCACTTGCAGGAGAAATAGTAGAACATGGCAAGACTATGTTTTAGGCATTTGAGATGCTCACTAAATAATTACAGTTTCCTCTTCTATCACCATCTGTCTTGACATTTATTTTAGCTGGAGCTGAATTACTGAAAAAAAAAAAAAAACAAACAACAAGATAGTTATTCTACTACATTTACTGTATCAGCTGAGGTCTTTGTCCTTCATCAGTTCTCTTGGTCTCAGTTCCCTCACTTGGGAATATCTACTCACAGTCAAGCTAGTTCATTTTTCTCCTCCCCTTATTTGGGAGGAGACTAACTCTGTTATTGTGAGTGATACATGAAATTGCAAGTGGCTGGTGCATGAGATTCTTGGAGATTTTTGATCAGACTTGTTTGATCAGCCGTATTTTATTCAATGTTTAGTTTTGCTGTGAATGTTCATCTTTCTTTGTTTTTCTATCAGCACCATCTTTTGTTTTATACATCACATTGTTCCACGCGTTTCTTATTTCTGAAAGATGCCTAAAGCACTATTATGATATTTAACTATCTTTGGTTGAAATAAGATAAATAAGAGCATAATTATATTAATAAATTATTTTATTGTAGAACATTTATAATTAATTGCATTAATACATTTATAATTATACTACAAATAATTTCACCAATAGCTATATATTTTTATAGACAAAGTAATAGAAAATGGTAATGAAACTACAAACAATACTTACGCTGATCTCAGTTTTTTCCTTCATTCAGGATGTATTAGCAAACTCAACTGTTCAGAGCTTAATTCTAACAATACCAAATCTTCATGTCATCTTGTCATTTATCTTGGATCCAATCCTGATTGACGATGTTAAACAGAAAGCTACTCTTACTCTCAACTACAAGAGTACATATTAACCATTGTACTACCTCAGCAGCATTAACTTAAATTTGCACTATTGTTGAAACCCTTTTCACTAATATTGTAACCCTCCCTGTATTAGACAAGGAATCAAATCTGTTGTATGTATGCTTAGGCCTGGAAAGGACTTGAGGATGGATTTCTAATATTGGATATTAAATCCACCTAAACCTTTTCTGTATAAAAACATATATTCATTTATTTCATGGAAAGTGCAATACCTCTTGTTGAATATTATGGTACTTTTCATTACAAAAAGAGAGAAAAAAAAAAAAAAAAAGGAAGTAAATAATGTCCTTATTGCAAAATGATATTTTATTCAGCTTCTTATTACTACAATTTTTGTTTTTCTTTAGGATAAAACTGATAGCCTTACAATGAAAATTCCCAGTCCAGTGCACTACAGGAATACATTATTTTTCTTGAAAGTAAACAATATAGAACTGTCCTGAGTGCATTTGGATTTGCTGAAGCTGAGCAAATTATAGAGAATGTAAAAAGGATGAGTGAAAAATCTGTAAATGTTAATTACTTTCCTAGTAATTACTGTTGTATTTTATTATTTTTAGCCTAATCTGTGTTCTGCTAGTCGTGAGATTTAGTCACCCCAACAAGAATGACTAATGTAAGTTGAAAATAATGAAGCATCTTCAAAGAGAAGAGAAATGTATTAATCATGAAACTGAGAAATGGGTAAGGGGTGGGGAATAAGATGAATGAGATATAACTTTAAAATACCTACAGATGATACAGTGATTCCTGAGCAGTTACCCAGGACAACAAAACCAGCTAGGCCTGTGTCAGAGACCTTTGTTATATATTGTAGCCATTTACAGCTCAATTTTTTATTTTTATTTCATTTTTATTTTTGTTTCATTTTGGTGATAGGAGGAGGTTGCTTTGTTTTATCCTCAGATATTTTTAGACCCTTACCTTGAGAGTGTATGCATGACTTACAGGTATATCAAACAGAATTTAGGCAGTTCAGTGCTGTGAGGATTGCTGTTCACCTGTATAGCCATTTAAAGGCTTAGGAACAAATACTGCAAGCTCCTTGGTAGAGGAAGCAGTTAATCTAAACGTTCATATCTGCAAGGCTGTTACCATAGCACATCATATAAGCAATGTCTCCAGTATTTATTAGGTGATGATGTAACAGAAACTGACATCCTTATGTTTCAAAAATTATTAATAATAATAAAAAATGCTATATCTTTTTATTTCATTTTTCAGTTGGAAAACAAAACAAGAAACAACATAGTAGGGTTTTAGCAAGATGCTGCTACCTCTTAGCCAGGAAATACACTGTACTATTTTTCAGCAGAAATACAGCCCTGTGGGATTTATGCCTTGGGTTTAGCTGCATAGGATGTTCTGGAAACTGCAAAGAGAGGCAAGAGAATACTGTCATAGTAGCTCTATTTGGTGCATCAGATTTGGTGCTAAAGCAAAGGGCATGCTGTCTCTCATTGCAAAATGTATTTTTCCATAATCTTAAAATCAGTGTCTCTCTCTGTGCTGAAGAGTCCCGAACTGAAAACAGCCCTGCAGGTGCGGCCTCACCACTGCTGTGTAGATCTGATCCCTCAACGTGCTGTCAATGCTCTTCCTAATGCAGCCCAGGACACCATTAGCCTGCTTTGCCACAAGGGCATATTGCTGGCTCATAGTCAGTGGACTTCACTGGGACCCCTAGCTTCTTTTGAGACAAGCTGATTGTCTCCCAGCATGTACTGAGCATTTCTCCCGAGGTGCAGAGCTTTGCAATTCTCTTCACTGAACTTCATGAAGTTCCTGTTGGCTCCCAACTCCAATCCATCCAGGGTACTCTGGATGGCTGCATGACCCTCTCATTTATCAGCCACTCCTCCAGATTTTTGTCATTTTCAGTTCTCCTCACTCTCTGCTCATCCAGCATTGTGTCTTAGTGAAGAGTTTATAGCAAGCACAGCTACAAGTGTTGAAAGAATAACTAATTCCCTTCAAAGGATTATGTCCATATATACATGGAAATGCAACACAGATTCACTGTAGCCCACTGTATTTTACTTATTATGCCACTGCCTATTCGGTTTAACAAACCATACTTCACATTCCCTCTATCATTAACCTGAGTCATGTTGACTTCAGCCTAACATATAAAAATAATGCTTTCTGTTGGGTATCAAGTACTGTCTGGAACAGGTAATTCCTTTGAGATCATCCATGTTAAAGTGACTTAGTGCAACTCCACTTAACTATCTTCCAATAACTGTATGTGGAAATTAAGCATGGGAATCAAATGTGGCAAGCCCTTTCAGAAACTAGTTTTAAATTAGTTTTGAAGGTTAATTTTGGTTTTGTTTGTTTGTTTTTTCTTTTCTTTGCAATTAAGATCTCAGCTGTGGTTCTTGGTTGTATTATTATAGCATCAGATTTCTAAACATTTTTGTCAAATGTTGATGGTCTGTGAAGAGTTTATAGTGAGTTTATCGAGATTAAGTCCCATAGCTTTTCTGTATCAAAATCATAGAATCATAGAATCTCCCAAGTTGGAAGGGACCCATAAGGATCAAGTCCAACTCCTGGCACCGCACAGGTCCACCCAAAAGTTTAGACCATATGACTAAGTGCACAGTCCAAATGCTTCTTAAATTGAGACAGGCTGGGTGCAGTGACTAACCTGTTCCAAAAGAACCTGTTCCAAAAGCAGAAACAAAGTCTGTTATTGCCAAATATAAGCCAATTCTGTAACTGCAAATGTATTTTTCCGACTCATGTCCAGTCAATAATATAAAAAATAACATAAACACTATTTATTGGTTAATTCACAAACTGTTTGTGAAGTAGTGATAAATGCTTCTACTACAATTTGGTAAAGAAAATACGTTCAACTTCTGCCTTCCTCTGGCTCTATTAGGCATAGCAATGAAAAAAGAGTTTGAACTCAGACTGCATTATAATGGTTCTGTTTCATCACCCTTAATTTCTGTTAGTGACTGCTTATTGAAATAACTTAAATAATTGTGTTTAAGAAAAAGCAACATGAGCATATATTTTCAGCCTGAAAAATAAAGGTGGCCCTTGTAAGCAATTGGTATATAGCTGTGGAAGCACAGTAGGCTTGATCTGGCAGCTCGTTATGGTCAGAAGGCTCCCACTGTGCTTTATGAAACTATATAAAAAAGATAAAGTTTGCAATTCTAACCTTAGAATTGTTAATCTTTCTATTCCAGATTTTTTTTTTCATTTTTTCAAAAGTTATTTGAGCTGTTTTCTCATCTCAATGTACAGATAAATGTAGCAGTGAATTTCCTTCCATGCTTTTGAAGGGAAAGGAGGCAAATTATCATTTACGTACTTTTTGACATTTTTTTTGTTGACCATTGATAGCTCCTAACCTACAATTCCCACAGTGTTCTGCAGAAGGCTCCAAATATCCAAAATAGCATTTTTATGGTTATATAAAAATGTCTTGATATAATTTTTAGATATAATTTTTAATTAATGTTTCCCTACCTGTTTTTATTTTTAGTTTTTCTCCCCCCTCACTGACATTTTATGTGCAATACATATATGAAAGGACAAAGAGGAGGAAAAGACAGGACAGATGACTCAAGTAAAAAGATGAATTACATACGTCATTAGTAACTTTTGTGCTTTTGTGCCGTAAGCTCAATACCAGCTTGATGACCCTGGAAACATCTTCTCTGCTGTACCTGTGCTCCCTTCATTACTCTCGTCCAACAGCCTGTTCTTCTCAAAGATATAAAATTGCATGATAGAACATGTGGAGGAATTTTTGTGATTTTCTGAGACTGTGATGCAGCTTTGGCTGTCTAGTGTACTGTGTTCAGTGGACTGTTGTTCTGCCCTAGTGAGACATGTACCTTCTTTCTTTATGCAGCAGTGAATGGACTACTGGCACATTCACTGGGAAGCAAGCAGGCTTCAGACTTGAACAGATGTTCTGGGTGACAGTAAAATCCTTGACAGTTTCATGAATGTTTTCAGCTTGTACTATTTGAATGACAGGCATTTGAAGATTGACCTCAGAGACTTTAATTGTGGCATTGGCAGACTTGCTCAGACCTAAGAATAGCCACTGCCTGGTATGAGTTGCAGGGTGTGAGATACTATGAAGTATCTCACTATCTTCACTATCTTCAATCCAGGAACGGGCTCAAAGATGTCATAAGAGCATAGGAGAATCATGGCTGCAGATCAGCTCATGAAGTCAGCAATATCTTTGTTCACCTGAAAGTTGGTCCTGTGTCTGAAAGGAGATCCAGAAGACTGGATATCAGGTTGTTGCCATAGCCAGGAAAAAGTTTCTATTCTCTCCCTATCCTACCCCAAACATAAGCCAGTGCTGAACACTGTGCAAAATCTACAGTAGGAACATGAATTAGGAAGGAGGCAACAAGGTTGTCTGCTTAGGAAGCACAAACAGAAATAAGGCTTCAATGTGGGAGTCCTTATTTGGGCCGTGGTGGCGAGATCACTGATATTCTACTGTCATCTCTGAGAGACAGGTGAAAAGGCAGCATCACATCCCTGGAGGGGCCTGCAGCTGGAAAGAAAAGGTCTGCCTACTAGTTTTCCCTCATAAAACTTTGAACTGTATGGGCACCGAGAAGTTCAGGGTACTTGAATAAATCTGGTCATCATCAACTCCTCTCTTACTCCATTCTGCATATGATGGAGGTTTTGGGGAGTCTCCTCAACACTGCTCTACTGTACCCATCCATTTTTATTTCACTGCAGTATTTATGAATGTTGTCAGAATTGAACAACCCCAGTTCCATTGTGATCCACAGTGTATATCTGCTTCTCTCATTGCCTTCCTATTCTTCATTTCACTGTAGCTTCTAAACAAATGCTATGTCCTAGTAATTCTGGCTTTCACAGAATATAAGCAGCTTTGTTCTTTTTACCAGCCTTTGCATCTACAGTCACAAACATACCAAGGGTATCTGTGGTTACTGTTGTGTCAAGACCTAGGTGATTTATGTGAACTAAAAGTGAAAGGATTTTTCTCCTTTTATTTCAGTTGTTGCCAGAATGATTTAAACGATTTCATATTCACAAAAATGCAAGAAAAAATAAAGCAGCAGTAGCTTATGGTCCCAAGTGTCCAAGATAAGCCAGTAGCCTATCCAAGAGAGAGTTATATATATTATATATATATAATAACACTCTTCACCACCTTGCTCTTGCATTAGCTGTTAAAAGTATGTGACTTCATGAAATGTCAGTAAGAAATGGTAAGCAAAGAGCAAAATGAAACATTTTTATTCACTCGTTCACATAAAGAGCAATTGGTATTGCGACATAACTGTTGCACTATTTACTGTAATACATGGGAGGATCAGGAAAAGCTAACCCGGCTTAGTATATCCAGACAAGCAGAAATAAATCCACCTTTTTAAAGGTTTCCTGTGCATTTCATCTTTTCCTTCTCTTACACTTCACTAGAAGCTTAACATTTTCTATTAGAAACAGTAATACTCTAACAGTACTTCTCTTATAGACAGAATTATTTATTTCCGCAGATAATAGCTATTTTTCCAGAACTGCTATTTTCTGCTCTGTACAACCTTCTTTGAAATTCTGTTCTTCCTCAAATATTGTTTCCCTGTATTTCAACTCAGAAATAGTATACAAATAGTCAAATTAGAAGTAGATCTGAAAAGTATTTATGGTATTCATTGGATACAGCCTTCTGTAATCTGATTGAAAAAAGGTCAAAAAATTGAACACGATACCATTAAAAAAAAAAAAAAAAAAAAAAAAAAAACCACCTGCATTTCTAACTTCAAAATTAGCATTGACATGACTGAAGCTTTGCAGTTCTCAAACCACATGAAAATGTGATAATCAGAATCCAGAAGGCTGAGCTCAGGGCTAACGATGAGTTATACCTTTTTTTCTTCCAAATAGTTTATTTAGTACTGTATCGAACAGCTAATCAATATATAGCCATCTATAAATGAAATCTGTCCCAACATTCATCTTTTACTTAGACCTGCTTTTGGTGTCATCATGAAATTCACTAAATGGAACGGAACCCCTCTCCTTTCCTCTGCCTGTTTCCATCCATCGGTGTACCTGGATCTAACCCTGAATTCATCCAGCCTTACAGTTCAGTCTTTGAACCCGAAGGCATAACTTAGAGCTAAGATATAAATTCTACAATCCATTGAAATGCTACTTAACATCGCTTATTGCTCATTCACATTGTAACCTCTCTGTTGAAAACTTCTTGATGCAATCTATAAGTATTCTTGGTGAAATACATTAAATCAAAGCTAAACTGTTTCTGATTACTAGGAATTATAATTGCCATATTGTGTATGAGAAATTTAGGCTTTTGATACTCATGTTAGAGTACACCCATATTTGCTGTTATCCTGGTTATTCTTCCATCTCTCAGACTGTTCCATGAAATAGAATTTAGTGTTCTTTTCTCCTTTCATTGTCACTGTTGTTTCATTGAATTGAATGCTCCTCTGTTCTGTTCTTTTCAGTTTCACTTTTTTTTTTCAGTATTTTTTTCACTGTGATAATTAGTGACTGCATTAAATACTATGTGCCGTATAATTCATTTTTCTCATCAAAGGAAGAAATTGCACATTTTCAGTTGTGTGTTTTCTTTTTGTTCTTTACAGTATGACTTGCGTTTGGGATGGAAGTCCTAGAGTTTATAATGATTTGGTGCACAGCCCAGAAGTAACCATCAAAACCTGCCCAATCAAGAATCATCCATTTCTCGGTGAGTCTTCATGCATTAAATATTCTACAGTATATTTTATTTATGTTTCTGCTATTCCGCAATTCCGCAATTCCATCTGAACATCTATATGTCTATATGGATATATTTATAAGTATTTAGCATTTATCTTTTGCTTTGGAGTACTTACAAAAAAAAAAAAAATTAAAAAAAGGCTGTTGAAATCCCAGGAACATTAATAATATTCATTAAGAACTTGTTGAAGTTCATGAGAGACTAATCAGCTGGAGAAGGTCAATGGTAGTAGCTTTAAGAAGTTGAAAAAAAAAAAAAAAAAAAGCAGTTGGGAATTTTAGATGGGTATCTTTTTCTTAATAAGGTATTTGACATAGCTTTCATACTACAATTTCACGTGCAAACTCTGGAAACAAAGCCTATAGGAAATTCACTATGGTGTACTTTCAGTCAAAAAGAAAAAAAAACAAAAACAAAACAAACAAACAAAAATAGAAGACCCTGAAGTGAGGTGTTGATTAGCTTTGTTCGATATTGACATAATGATCTAAGTTATTATGTTATTCAATGAGGAATATGCATATGGAGCAACTGTAGAAAAACCTGTTGGAAAACCATCAAAATGAGAACTACCATCTGCCATAAGCATTGAATATAACCATCTGACATCTTAGAGGCTGAGGATCCATCCTGGTTTGGCAAGGTCCCAGCCTCAGGAAGGATTAGGTGTTAGGAAATAACCACCTTATGAACTCTTGGTGTTTTGCATCTTTGTAACTGATTAGTGTATCCTCTTGATTGCCAAAGATTTCTCTTCAAAACAGCTAACTTTCCATTTCTCCTTTTTGTTCCTGGAGAGCAGTGGTCAAAAAGAGTTGTTATACAAATGTCTTTACACATTATTTGAAGAGAAAAACTTGTTACGTAGGGTGGGGTGAGGGTAGGGGAAGAGAGATAGAAAGAGGCAGGCTCTGAAAGAAGTAGAAAAGGAGAAAGCTTCTTGCAAAACCTTTTAGAAATTCTCAAAAAAAAAAAAAAAACAAAAGAAAAAAAAAAGCTTAGTAGAAATTAGCAAGGATGAACATCAACAGGTACAGGTGTGGTTGTGAATATGTTGTACTATATTTGGAGATAAGGTTAAAATAGTATTGATAACATGAGGCATTTTGGCTGTTGCTGAACATTGCTTGTACAGCATCAAGGTTTTTCCTCTTTGCTACTCCACTTTTACCACCAGTGAGGAGGCTGGGGACAGGGAAGCAGTTGAGAGGGGACACAGCCAGGACAGCTGACCCAAACTGGCCAAAAGGATATTGTATGTTGTCATACTCAGCATGCCCCCTTTCAGGGAAAGGAAGTGTTTGGCTTCCCAAGTAGCAGTTATGTTTGCTGAGGTCCTGCTTTCCAGCAAGTGGTTAAACTTCTGCCTGCCGTTGTGAAGTACTGAATAAATGCCTTTTTATGCTTTACTTGTGTGCACAGCTTGTATCTCACCTGTTAAACTGTCATTATCTCTATCTATGAGTTTTCTCGCCTTCCTTCTATTTTCTCCACATCCTTCAGGAGAGACGAGTGAGCAAGCAACTGTGTGGGTGTTTGGCTGTTGGCTGGGGTCAACCCACTTCATATATTTAAATATTTCACATCTTATATCCTAAATTCTGATGCTAATAAGATTGCTGTATATAATATTATAGAAATGATGTTATAAATACAAGAACATTTTAGAGGCACTTCTTGCTGTCAAGCTGTACTGTTAGTTAGATACTACTGATCTTTGCAAATTTGTATTAATAATAGGAAAATGCAAACATAGCCCCTTCCAGTTCCAAATCTTTGCTTGAATTCCAAAACTCTGAAATCGTCTGGTGTACCATTCCATAATGATATTCACGATCATTATTTAAATAGTCACTAAAGTTCAAAGGTTTTTTGAGATAAAAAAAAAAAAGGTATAGTTCATTAAAACTGGTAATAAAAGTTATTGTTCTGTGTTGTTCACAGTGAGCAAATTAAAATGACTAAGTATTGATGCCAGAATTCTCTAAGGTATCAAGTAGTTTTAAGATAAAATTTTCACTAGTCTCAAAGTCTCAATTTTCAAAATACTTAAGTGTTGTAATATGCTGTATTTAAAGCACATTTGAATTGAAAAAAAAAAAAAAAGATAAATATGCAATCAGGAATCAGAATCATTTTCAAATTCTGGGACAAAGGAAAAGCAATGGGCTGTTTTTTCCTTATTTTTTAGTATCTGTTTATGTTATCCTTCAGATATAGGTAAAGTCATCCCAATACCATGCTCCTCAGAGTGGATAATTAATGTATCTCTGATCTCTGGAAGGTGCAAGCACTAATCTCATCTATATTTCATAGTTAGGTAAATTAATTATTTGTGGTTAGTGTAGGGATCAAGATAAAACAAGAAGTTCAGTGAATAAAGACTGTTGAAAGTAAAGTTTAAACCATTCTTCCAGGTGGAAGGGAAAACGTGAAGTAAGAATATGAACAGTTAATAAGACACTTGATCAGCTGAGATCATTTTTAGGCCCATCTTTCTCCATTTTAGGAGGAAAGAAAAAGGCTTGTTTATAAATGCTAACCGTTCATTTTATTCGCAAGGAACACGACTTTGATCATGTCCATCACAGTTCATCACAGTGTGTGTGACTTAACTGTCAGAAAACTTTGATGTTAATTGTAAACTAATCTGATAGAAGCATCCAAAAATGTCTGTCCTTTCACTTTGAAAGTAGTAATTTACATATGTTACTTCTATGGCAACTTCAACAGTGCTGCAATTAGCAGTCTGTTTTTCAGAGATTCATCATTCACATTTAAATATTTACTCCACATTCAAATGAGTCTCATTGATTGGGAGCAACTATTTATCACTCTGTAGTCTAGAGGCAACAAAATCATTTTCATGCTTCTGTTACCCCACAAAAGCAAATTTTGAAACACTGGTCACCGTTAGGTTGTCAATTTGGGATTAATTATAGTCAAGATAGCAAAGAAGGGCTTGAACTCTAATTTAACACATGAGCTCCAATTGAAAAATAAAGTAACCTTAAAAGCAGTTTTGGCCTATATGGCACAAGTCAAACTAAGAACACATTAGAAACTTTGCACTTGATATTTTCTTTACTTGATTTTGTAATGTGTGTGTTCTTTTGAACTAGGTTTTCTTCTTTTTTCTTCACTTTTTACATCTTTTCTGCTCTAGGTGAACTATACTTACCCTGTCTCCACCAATTTCTCCTTTTCTAGAGAGTCAATCTGTCTCTTTCAATCAAGGCACAGATGCTGCCATATTCTTCCTTTTCCTGGATGAAACATTTCACTGAATGAGGAATGACAGGAAAAAACAGAGAAATGCTTTTTCTTCTTCGGGCTGACCTTACTTCTTGAACTTTGTTGTTGTTGTGGTTATCTCTTCTCAAAGCACCATCACGTTTCTGATGGTTGTGATTACTTGTACAGCAGGTCATATAACTGAAACAGGAAGGAAGAAAGCCTCTTGTCATCCTGAGTCTGGGTCTCCTGTAGTCCATATTTCACCTTTTACAGTGAATTAACAGCGTGCAGAAGTAGGGAAAAGGCTATACACCCTTTCTTCCCCGCTTTCATCTCTCCCCCTCAGTCTTATTTTTTTAACTCTGTTTCATGGCTTCTTTGTTTCTGCCAAGTTCATCCTCCAAGTCTGTGCATGTCTTATGCTTTTCAGATGTTTTTCTCTTGCTCTTAGCTCTCTAGGAGTTGTTCTCTCCCTTTGGCCACTCTACTACTCCTTTTCACTTCTCCCTGTCAACATATCCCAAATTGTATCTGCTGAAATTGTTTCTTCTTGTATCTCAGCTTTTCTTCTGCTGATGCTTCTTTCTCATTGCCAGTGCCCACAAAGCAGTGTAAGATGCAGACAAGTCTCCAGCATTCTGGGGGCTACAGTCCTGGTTCAGACAATGTCAAAGTATAACTCATTAAAAATAAGATAATAGGAAGTTTAGCAGCCTTAACTATGTGTCAGACTTTTTTGTGCTTCCAACAGACAAATACATGTGATGAGAAACAAAGGAAAGAAAACCTTATTTTCTCGTTGAAATAAGACAGCTCTTTCCCTGTAAATAAAAACAATAACAACAACAAAACATAAAATTGTGTTTTAGATCAAATACAAACATAGTTTTATATATATATAAATACATATATATATACATATATATTTATATAAATTATATATTGTATGTATATTTATATAAATATATGTATATATTTATATAATGTGTTACTGCCAACATGAAGCATTGTATCTAAGGGGTACAAAACTTGCCTACTATTCAACAAGTTGAATTTGCTCTATACTTTCAAAAATTCTTTCTATTTATTTGGTCAAAGCTGTTCAATAATTTTACCCTTAACTCTTAAAATCTTTAATTTCCCCTGAAAAATGATTTTCATGAATTTACTCTCCAGTCAGCTCCATGGGCAAGGTAACAGATACAAAAAATACTGTGAAGTAAATCTGCAAGTATTTTGTTGGGATTGTGTGGGTGTTGAGTGTGTAATTATATGTTTCATTCATAATATAGAAGCAGCAATATATGTATTATTATAATGTGAGGGGAAGGCATCATGATGTAAAACCAAATTTTGAAGTATTTCCATTCTTAAATAAACTTTAGCCTGCCTGCTGTTATTTTTTATGACTTTAATAAATACTTAATTTTATTTCATGACCAATTAAAGGGATGCATCAGAAAACTGAGTTTTTTCCATGAAGAAACATTATGGTACAAGCTGTATATCAGCTCAATTAAGCACATACAACTCTGAAGCTCTTATCTTAATCCCTGTGGTGATAATACAGTAATTGTTCTGAGAGACTACAAGGGAAACCGTGACTCAAGCAAGGTGTTGTTGTTCCAGTTGAACACAGTTGCCGTCATGTAACAATTCTTTTGTCCACCATCTAAATTCACTGTTTCTGTTTCCCCATGAATTTGTCACAAGCTCTTATACATCACTGTTTTCATGTTGACCTGTCACTATCTAGTCTGCATTCTCAACCATACTGAATTAGTTGCCTTGATTTACCTGACAATTCTTTTGAGATCTCAATTCGTTAAATTCATTACAGTATTTTACATACTTGAATTAGATCAACATCAGTCATTTGTTCAGTGTATTTTCAAAAGTTCATATTTTAAACTTATTTTTTCCCATCTAAATACAGACATGAAGGGTTAAACTTCTACAGGTAGGCATAAATAACTCATATTTTTGAAGACTTCACTTTGGTATGAGCTTACAGCCTTCAGAAAAGTTACTACAGACATATATTGTCAAGAAAATATTATTTTCCTTTACTTTAAATAGTCCTAGTAGGATGTAAATATACTGACTGACAACCATTTTTTTTTCAACGTATTAGATAATATCCCTCATCATGCATAAAATGTTGTATTCACATTTCTCTGAAAATTTCTGTCTGGAACTCATTGTGCCATTCTGTCATGTTAAGTACTCATCTCTTGCTCTCTGCCTAAGGGATAACTATCCAATATTAAGGACAGGAATTAATAAAGAAAATAGTTGTTTTTAAAACCTGAAGGTATAGTATGTTTTATTTTGAGAATGTCATGTTTCACCAGTTGATATATAATTATGTTTCTTTGCCTCTCATCCTTCTCAGACTGCAATGTAAAACTGAAAATTATAAAAACAAATTGCATCTCAGTCACTTAAAAGAATGGGTGCGCTTCTCCTAATAATTTTTGCAAGAGAAATACCTAAAGGCAGATTGATGGAGACACTTCCTTTACATCAGGTACACTATCTCCATAAATTATTGCAAAAAAATATACACTAATAAAAAATTACTGTCACTATATGGAGATGTTATTTCCAAACTTATTCCCAGGATAAACAAATTTGTGAGCAATATGGAAGGAAAAGGTCGCTTGAGACAGAAGTGCCCAAGTGGAAGTCCCCTAAGGGTCTAGGCTGCCATCAGTAGTTATTTTGTTATGTGATCATAATTAATGCAAAAATTACTGTGTTTCTAGTGATAACAAAAGCTAGGATGTCAAAAGATATTGGTTTAAGTTTTTGGTAGAGGCCCAAGTGATCACTGGTCCATGGAAAGAAAAGAAAAAGCTGAGATGGATAACAGATTTGTATTCTGAGAAGTAAGACATGTAAGACATGACTTTTCACAGGAAAAAATCAGGAGAAATCCAGTACCAACTGAACTTGGGCTCTCCCATATCTGATTTTTGCTCAGTGTTTCTGGTGTTACTCCAGAGGGAATGGACATCAGCTGAGGATCTTAGCAGAACTCATGACTGCCTGTGGGGCAATTCTTCATATGATCCTAAAGGGTTTTGTGCAAGAAGGAGTGCTGCTTCTCTTGGAACACAGCAGCTATAGAATTATGCGGTCTAAAAGTGTAGGAAAGACATGTTGTGATGAAGGATACAAATCCTATGCAATAATAACGGAAAGAAGTTAGCTAACAGACTGTGCCTAAGAAACTGAGTACTGACAACAGGATCGAGGCAGTGGTTGGGCAGTGTGAGGAGAGACCACGTGCCTGTTCAGACCTACAAGATTTGAGGAGAAGGTGGAGTAGACTGACTGGAAAACAACTAGGAGATATACCTTGCCACTGTAGTGCCAAGCTGTAACAGAGTTAAACAGCAACTCACAATAGCTGGAGGCTTAAGGTACTTAAAGACCTCTCTACTTCTTTTTAGGGTTTATGCCGTGTAATAATGTCCAGAAAAACAAAGGAGTGAAAGTTATATTGAGGGTGTTTTTTTATTGTACAAACACTAAATAAGTACAATAACTGAGTAGAGTTCTGTGATCAGCTGGAACAAAGGGTGAGGGTGATTACAGAAATTGCCCAGGAGATGAAAAAATGCACATGTTAAAAAAAAAAGAAAGGGGGGGGGGGGTCAGGCAAGAAAGAAAGCTAAAATATCTGCAAGTTGACTTAAAAGTACCTGTTAGGAGCTGCAAAAGAAAAAGTTAGTATATTTGATCTTATAATAAGCTGTTGCCACTCCCAGGAACAACAAACGGGGTGGTGATAGTAGGGCTTTGAAAGAAGTCAGACATGAAAAAATAAACCTGTAAGTTTTGGATGGTTGTGAACCTTAGCCCCATGAAAAACTTGAAATTGTTGGTTTGATTGCAGAAGATCATTGAACAGAGTCTTAAACCTGCTTTTGTCAATCTGGGGGCACAAATCAGTTATGTTTAGTGAGGAAGAGTTGCTTTATTTTTCAGGAATTGCAAAGAGAGGTCTTAATGAAGATAAGTCTTGCAGAAATTAATATAGCTTATCTGCATAACCTTGCAGACATAAACAGTGGAAGGTATAAGTATATTCTCCTCATTAGAACCATAATTTACAGGCATGAGTCTCAGGACCAGTTATCACTTGAAGGATTAGTTGGAGATGTCCTAGGACAAATTGATAAAATGAATGCTAACAAATTGGCAGGACTGATGATTTACACGCTAGACTGCCAAGATAATCAAATATAAAATCATTTCTTCCATTTATGTGGTTGTTTTTCGTCAAGGCTGCTTAAAGGATTAGGTATTAGCATATTAGTAAAATGATTATGCTGACTTTTAACAAGGATTTGAAGAACAAGAGGAAGACAGCTGGTTTAAGAAAAGGCAGATTTATACAGCATGAAAAGATAGGAAGCTATGATAAAAATGGAATTAACTAGTCGATACTTAAATAAAAGTGTCTTAGTAGGGAAAATCAAAACTTCTGTAGAGAGAAATGTTACCTTCAAAATCTATTAGATTTTTTTTTAAGCAATCAGGGAGCATGCGAATATGGATAAATAGTTAGCAGTAACCTCAGATACCTCGTGGAAGCTTGATACAATTCCTCACCAAAGAAGAGAGATCTTCCATACGATCTATGGTAGCTGGGTGCCCCTAACCTTGTGTATCCTTAGGTCTGATCCCAAGCCAGCAACATAAGGTTCTCAGCCCTATCCATCGCCCAGCCACCCTTAGAAGTTCTGATGCTTTTTCAGTATTAAGTTGTTGTCTGGCACACCCTGTCTAGTAGGGAGTCTGAATAATTTGGCTATGCAGAAGCAGAAGAAAGGACTTTTCCAGAGTCCTGAAAAATAGTCTTAGAGCCACTGTACTTTCACTGGCATAGAGGCTTGGTTTTTCATAACCTGTGTAAGAAAGCAGGATGACCCCAGCATTACACAATGCAAGTCAAAGCAGGGAAAGGACAACAAGGAAAGTCCCATGTCCCATGTTTTCATGCAAAGAGAATTTCTTCACACCCTGCTATGACTTATGTACTCTACTGCAGACACACTAAAAATACTTCTGAAACCCCTTCTGCAGCCATCGCTTGTAAAGCCTTCCATTGGGCTGCAGTCTGCAGAACCTAGAAGAAAGCATGGACCACAGGGAGAAGCTTGCAAACCAATTCAACTTAAATTTTATCCTGCAGGCGTTAAGGGAGTGAGCATATTCTTCTGGAGTGCAGGTTTTAAGATTTCATTAACCATGCTTACAAGTGTACTTGGAGCCTTGTGAGAATAAATATTTATATATAGACAGAGAGAGCAGATACAATGCAGTAGCTTTGTGCACCCTCTAGTGGTGTGCTACAGATTGCAAGGTTTTGTTCAAATATATATATTTTTTTAAATAGCCTTTCTATGTATCAGTGTGTTTATTGCATGTGTTCAAATGCACACAATGGATTTTGGCTCATGTTTTGTTAATCATCCTTACATCTTGACTTCTAGGAGATTAATAACAAAAGCAACAATAACAAATGACAGATTTTCAAAAGTTAATTGTTGGCTACAATTGGGTAAATCTGATTTAAATGAAGAAGACCTGGTATGGAACGACCTCTTAGAATTAGGCTTTCAGAATTTTTCAGATTTTTTTTTTTTTTTTTCAGAAATATTGTGAAAAATGGTTTCTTCATCAGTCTTCTTAGTTTTACCCTCATGTGTGTATAGCTCAGTATATTACTTAATGGTTCTTAATTATTTGTAGTATAAGCACCAGTGATTCTTGTCCACCACCCTAGGAAACAGATTAATCAATTAGACTCAAGTTGGTTGGGAATGACAGGGCGTTAAGTACAAGGGTTCTAGAGAAACTGAGAGTAGAGAATGAACTTGTATTTTTATTAACAGCTATAATTTTGTATTTTTGCAACACTTAGTGTATCTGCAAGAGTGTACCACTGCTCCAGGATGTGACTAAGGTTTCAGAGGATTAGTTTTACTGCAGAAAGTTTCAGACATGGTTACACCTGCTAATCCTTGAAACTTCCCTGAAACATATGGTAAGAACGTCAGTGTCTAATTTTATGCTTTTTGAACATTTAAGCTGTCAAATCTACCTGCCTTTATCATAATGCTTGTCCCTCTCTCTGAGTTTGGCAAACATTGTTTGTCTGAGCTTTCGGTCTAAATTCTGCCCCACAGAACACCCTATAGACAGGCTGGAGCTCTCTTAGCCTTGAGTAAGTGGTCACTTTGCAAGCTTCCAGACTGTGGGACAGAGTTAAGGTATGTGAAGATTGCAAAAACTTAACTCCCAGCTTTCCAGTAAGTGTGGAAAATTTTTGTGCCGAGTGATTCAGCTGTGGGCTATAGAGCAGGTGCAGCCCAAGCCCAATTTGAACAGCCACTGCGGCTGGTGCTTCAGCTGAAATGCTTTTGTTGTTCCCAGGACTGCAGTGAATCCTCTTGCGTTTGCTGAGCTTTCGCCTGTTTTTCAGCCAGGTCTGTTCATTAACTGGAACTGGCCAGACAGCCCCGAGCAACACTATGTGAAATATAGGCCCAGATCGAAGAGGGTCAAGGGACAGAAACAGAAACTTACTTATTTATGGGAAGAAGGGAAAATATTATATTATATTTTGAGTAGCCAACATTGCAATTTTATTCCACCGTTGTTGCATGTTGTGGTCTAATTTTGAAGGAAATGACTGCTTTTTTAATAACTCTTAAAAGCACCATTACAAGTTAAGATTAATTTCTGAGTAGTAGGCAAGATAAGAAGATACTGAAGCCAAACCTCTTTGGTGTCTTGCAGACTGTTTGCTATTTCATGTAAAGTTATTAATGACATGTAGAAAAAAGGTCCGTGGAGCTATGATTTCTTTCTTATTTGTTAGATCTGGTTAGCAGTCTTCTCAGTAATACTGAACACTTGATGCTTGTCTGCATGCTAGTAGAGCTCTTTTGTTTTGTGCTTGCTTTTTGTTCTGGTCCATAGGTCACTGGAGAGCTTGTAATTCACTGCAACTTTTGTCCAGGTCTTAGTGACATAAATGTTATGAAATTGTGTAGCAGAGATCAGATATTATAGCAGCTTTTGTGATGGAACTGCTACATAAGTAAAAAGTTATCCTGTTGTATGTTTCTCTTGCAAGTAACTGAAAAGAATGAATCTCACTGAAAGTACAAAATAATTTCTGTAGTCTTTCAACTGTAAATGCAGAAAGGCAGTTAAGAATTTGAAGTATTTTAGAAACACCCTCTCTGTCCTGTCACCACGTAAATCCTCCTTAAACTGGTAAAAGTCTGTTGGTCTGAGAATGCAGTATGCATTTATCTGTAGTTTGAGCTCCTTCCAATGCGAGTAAGATTTTCTTAACTTTCTGTAGTTTCTGCATTTGAATTTCTGTACAGAAATTACATGAGGAGAGGGATGTGATACTTTTGGGTTAGTATGTTTTCCTTGAACTACATACACTGTTTCTTAAGAATTACTTCTGCTTACAGTAGAGATGGTGAGAAAGGTGATGAGCTACAACTGAAGCTGGTGAACCTAGTGGTAAACTACCAGCATGTCTCAGACTCCCTGCAACACCGATGTTCAAACTGCTTCTCATCAAGATATTTTCTGTTGGAGAATATGAGGGGGCTGATGAAATGTATTGAGACTGAATGACCATGAAGTGAACAGCTGAAATGGATGCTGTTCTCTTCATTTCCATTTCTTTTTATTGTATTATACATGGGCTTGATCCATGAGTTGGGAAGAGTTCTGAATTTTCTGTCAAGCTTGAGTGTTGGCCTCAGTGAGGGAAATGTTATGAAACAATGCGTTGTATTGGAGATGGATGATTTATCAGTTTATTTGATGGAACTTTGCTTTAAAGTCCATTTCCTCGTGCTGTTTGCACCTCTCCCTTTTTTTCTTTATTCTGTTACGCTTTTGCAACAATCCTGTCCTTCTGTTTTAATGTTCATCTATTTAAAATTGCTTTTTCATTAGTCTAGTTTGTCAAGCTTGTGTCTAAATGCAAATGAGAGAACAGTTCCCTTACTTTTAATGAAAAGGGAAAGTAACCTGATCTTACTCTAAATAAATACTATTAAATGGAAATAATTATTTCAGGTGTAATTGGTAGTGTAACAATAAATTCAGTTATCACTTCTTGCTGTAACTCATAAAATATCAAGCTATGACATGACAAGTTTGGAAGTACCTAAACTGTATTAAAAAGTTAAACTGTATTAAAACTGTAGTAAAAAGGAACAGATCAGATTTTAATACGAGGGAAATGGCACACACAATGAATGAAAAATTTGTTCCATATACAAAATAATCAGAAACTCTAATGCTGAAACTGTTATACTGATCAAGATTCTAGAATCCATATTTTCTTACAAAATGTTTTAAAATAGTTTTTAATAACTTAAAACAACAACAACAACAATAAAAAACAGACTATAGTAACCATTGCACCTAAATGTGGGTAGAAATATTCTTTTAGTCATGCTGGTGATAGCTGATTTCTCAAATAACACCTATGTGGCTCATGTTATTGGCAGTACATACGTATTTTTGTGTAAATCATTATGTTAGACAATACATGTTTGTTTATACAGTGATCATATCGTATAGGCTCAGTCCCCATGCAGTTTGGGTGAAGTTTACTTGAGTTAAAAGTTGTTTTGTGCAATAGGTAAGATTCTTGCGTAGCAATCTGATTTCATGGATATTGAGACGTTTTTCTTGATAAGCTGCTAAAATGGGGGAATCAATGTATTATCTATATTTTACTATGTAATTGTTAGATCCTGATGTACTCAGCTCAGTGTGAGTAGCAAGTTACTCAGTGAGACCCTTCCGGAATACAGTGCTACTCATTGTGAGGGCAGATCCCACTAATTGGTTCCATGTGATGGAGCTTGAAAAGCAGCTTATAATGGCTATGCCATGAAGCTAGCAAAATCAGCCTTAACTTTGACATTTTAGTGCTTCAGTGAAGATTTAAGTACTATTTTTTATGAGCTATATTTAATATATAGTTTTTAACACCCTCCCCCCCATTTTTGTACTGTGTTTAAACTTGAAACCTGCTAATATGTCAAGAATAATTCCTTGAATTTAAGAATATTCTTATTTTATTGTGGGGCCTGGGGTATTTGCCAATACCGATACTTATGTTATTTTTGAAAATTATACAGGTTTTAAAATACATTTTAAATAGCATTAGTCCATTCAAATACACAACATTTGAAACTTAACTATTTGCCAATAATAAGGTTCTTTAAAATAATTATAAATTTATGATGTATTTAAACTTTGTAGTGATTTGCTTTCAAGACATTTGTAAAAATCAGAGTGTTTGTGCTTGTGGGTGGTCATTCCTTTTCTTTTTATCCTCTATTCTATGGATATCTTGAAGCAGCACTGAAGGTGAAGTTCTAATCTAAAAGAGGTAAATGATTCTTGCAATGCCCAGGGAAGAGGGTGAATCTACAGATAGTGAGTGTGACAGGTAGAAAGTAACTGGTCATTTGGCTGACAGATTTCACGTGTCTTGTGCGTGGGTTGAAATAATGCTGGCAATATTGACCCTTGCATACGAACTATGCATTTATGCTGCTACATCTTGGCCTATCTTTTGCTTGTTCTGCTTTTTTTTTTCTTTTTTTTTTTCTAGTCACTCTGATCTGTTCAGTGTGACTAGACATGCAGTTGAGAGAGAGTAGGAAAAGCCATGTACTGATGCTGGGATATTTGCCACTTGTACTAGTTAATACACTGGCCAGCTGCAGCATAGCTTTATGGTACCTCCACTGAGTACTCAAGTATTGGCACCTCTTCCTTCAAGTGACATCAGAAATATAAACAGACAAACAAAAAAATCAGGTTTCTGTTTTTCCTCCCGTTTCACTGATCATGAGCTAGTGCTGGTATAAGCAGCAATAAGAATGCTTTTAAAATAAAGGTGAGGCTTTCACTGAATAATTTCTTATTATTTCTGCCCACATGATGGCAGTATATGTTAATCCAAAACAAGAAAATTAAAAACAAATTGCAGCTTTTCAACAACAAAGTTCTCTCCCCTGCTTCCTCCCACCCCCCGGAGGGGAAAAAAAATAAAAAAATCCAAGAAGCTATGAAAAATTTCTAAAAGGCTTTATGAACACTTATGAAAGGATAACTCTCCTTTATTGTAAAAGCCCCCAAGTCTTAAGAGGCAGTAAGGCTTCATGCAAGAACCGCATGTAACTAACTCTGAATGTGTATGGAATGGTGCTGTGTTATAAATAGAAATGGTCAGTAAAGCTTTGTCAGTCATACTTGGCTTAATCATTTGGAGTCAATAAAGTCATTGAAGTATAATTACCGCTCCCTGGCATCAGTTTTGCAAGTGCAGAGCTGGAGTTTTGAGCTCCTAGATACTGATTGTTTAATCTGTGGTAAGAGTACGGAAAGTCTAAACAGACAGACTATTGAGATACTAGCTGCAAAAAAGTTTAGGCATTACTTCAGAAGGATTATGACCAGGAACAAAATCTATTGAATCTGTCAAGCTCTTCATCTATTTGTAAGTTGAATCAAGGGAGTTTGAATGTGTGTGGGGCCTGAGTGTGTTTACTGGATGGAATGAGAGAACATTGCCAATAGTCACAGTTAAAGGTTATAATGTTAAAAAGAAAGGGGGGGGGGGGGGGGGGACGACATAAAAACAACACTTGTTTTTCTAATCCTTGACTGTACTATAATTAACAAAAAGTATTAATCTTGATTTTATATTTTGAATCTTTTACAAGATAACAAAAAGAACAAAAGGTATTTTCAACAACAAAAATAGAAAAGGAGGAACAGAAACTTAGATCAGCCCAAAAGCATAAAATAAGAGGCATCTGTAAAGCTCAGCATGTCCCTTTGATTAGGGTCTCAGATAAGATCACCTGTGACCAATTTACCTCCTGGGTCGGGTTACAGAACATGTGAGCACAGGCGGTACTTTTTTCCCCTTTCTTTTTAGTGCTGTGTTCAGTCTTAACAAATGTGATTTTTTTCCTTGATGTTTTATAAATGAGGAATTGGAGCAGTATTGCTTTATTTCCTGAAAAACCTGGACTTGATGATATGGCCAGAGAACTGTTCTGTGATACATACCCACAGGTAGGAAGTTTTTTGTTGTTGTTGTTTTGTTTGTTTTTTTTTTTGTTTGTTTGTTTTTGTTTGTTTGTTTCTTTTTTAAAGGGGGAACTGAAGAAGCTAAAATGCAAGTAAGTAATCTGTTGCTACCTTTGCTTATTGTGGTTTATATCTTGGATCCTAGCGATTATCATACTAGTTCCTATGGTTCATTGTAAAACATGCAATGGTTAACATACCTTTGTATAATGAAGCTCTTCTCCTTGCTGCTATATGCAGTATGCTAGCTTAGTCCTTGTTCTCATTGTTGCGCTCTGCAGGTATGTAGGAAGTTATTGTGATATGCAATGTTCCTGTTTGTTTGGAGTTTCCACTCAAATTATGCCTGAAAATAAAACACTGTAAGAGTCTTGCGTTAACTTGCTCATTCCTGAGTCCACATAGGATTGGCAGTACTAATGGGAGAATCCTGCTCTCTTTGGTGGGTAGGGAGTTTTCTGACTACGTAATTCCTGTAGACTTAGAAAACATTCATTTTGTTTTATTCTTACTCATCTCACATATATAATAACCTCCATTTAGAATATCTCACTTTCTTCTCTGTGGGTATCCTACCAATACCACCTACCTTTCAAAATTGCCTATCAAAACTGCATGCAATTTCTACTCTTCTCTTCCCACACGCAGCTCTTGTATAAGGAAATAATCTCCACTGCACACCAGTCTGTGTGGTCAGACTAGCCCTATTTAACTGACATTCTCAGTAGCTTTACAGAGCTGTTGCATAAGAAAGTTTTCCTATTATTTAACCCCTTAAAATGCCCTGTTAAGTAGAACCCAGGGATTATCCAAGACTAGAGTCTGCTGTGCATGTGAAGACTAGAAGAATATGTCTTCATTGAAGAGATTCACTTTAAAAAATAAAAACCAAATTCAGGTGCAACTTCCACCAAAATCCAAGGGAAAAAAAATATGACTTGCAAGTAGGGATAGTGTGACAGAGGTTTGGAGTTAGTTCAGGTGATAGGGGACAACCTTTCCAGAAAGATAAATACGGTGGAAAAGACGATACATTAGACTGGAGGGAAGGGAGGCAGAAGAGAACAGGTTGGCTGTTTATTTTCCACACATTCAAAATGATGCTGATGTTCAGTTCAAATGTATGCAGGATTCTCAGAAATGTCCAGGGTTCTTGACTTGTGATTGTTCCAGCAGCCTGAGTTCTTTCTATGCCTCATCCTCAAACTGAGGCAGATGTTGCACACTTGCTAACAATGTGAGGAGGCACAGGGAAGTCCTGTACCTGTTTGGGCTTGGTAAATAATTGCTAGACATGGCGTAGTATGATGTTTTGAGCTGCAGTTTTTTTTTTGTTGCTGTTGTTTTTTTGTTTTTAAATTATGTAGCTGATGAGATCGTATTGCATGATTATTAAACAAATTCTTCATTATTTTGGGGAGGGAGTGCATTTTGCTCTAGGTTCTTTAAAACTGTTATAAAGGTGTAATGCTAACTTTTAACACTTACAGAATATAATACTGGTGTAAAGTGACAAGTACTTTTATAAAGCAGCATGTTTTGTGCTAAGAATACAGATAATTGGTAAATTTGCAATAGTGTGCTATGGAAATGATTGTAAAACCCAAAAGTGCTACTGTAATGTTCAATTGGTTCTATATTGCCTGCAGATAAACAGGAGTGATACTAGGAACCTAGCATGATGAAAAGATGCCAGCTTTAGGTGAGCAACCTCCAGAGCCGTATGCCTATTGAAAGGTGAACTTAGCATTACCAGATGAATTCTAGATTGCTGATTTTTTGTCTAGATTCTCTTGTTTTGCCATACTTGCTGAGTAGAAGATTCACAGTTAAAAACTAACTTACATAGGATGTCTCTAAGGTGAGCTATCAAGGTTGTTCAAAGAGGTAGACTGCTACAGACCTCATAGAGAAAGCAGCTGTGCTACCTACCATTAACAGCATTTAAGCAAGTGATTTCTATATTGCGTCCAAAATAAATTTTATCTTCTCTCTCTCTTCTGAGCAACTATCTGATAAAAACTCCCAATTCGTTATAACCTATTAATATAATCTATTGTAAGAAAAGATATCTGGGGATTACTAGCTGGCCCATGACTTTGACAGTGGGTTAGATAATCTTCTAACTACAGGCTGCTGTTCAAAATTCGATGTGGTACATTGCAACCAAACAGCAATTGGGCTCTGACAATTCTGAGAGATGAGTTTGGTCTCCTTCCAGTCCCCAGTGGGTAAAACATTTGGCTATTGCTGCAGTTGGCAGTGAAGGGTAGCCTGGAGCTCTCTTCTTGCATCCATTGGGATATCTTTTGTATAGACTTCCCCCCTCCCTAATCTAGCTTAGTGAGCCAACAGGATGTTTCTTGAACTAAGGAGTAACTTGGACATTGTTCTTTCTCCTGTCATCCAGTGCATGGGTGTGTCTTGAAAAGAGACTATTAATTGGCTATTACTTTGCATAAGGGATACACAGCTGCAGAAGTACCCCTTTATGGGCCTCTGCTTGTTTATGTAGTTCAGAGCGGCCTTGGGGCTTCTTTGACCTAGTTCCCTGTGTGGACTAATGGGAGTGCTGCTCCCAGCCTCAAAGGTTGCCTTTGTTTGTAGCTTTCACTAGCACAGTGGAGAGATCTAACTACAGAACGGACAGTCCTATTGCTCTCAGCGGTAAGACCTTTAGGGTGGAAGCGCTCCATTCCGGAGACTATTGCACAGGTTTCATTATGGTGTCAACTAAATCCATTTAACAAGGTGTAGAACGGCGGTATCTCTGCAGCATTGCAAGTTTTTTATTTTCCATAACACAAAATAGTTATTCTGAGCAGTATTTTTCATTTATAATCTGATCCAACATGAATTGGTACTACTTCAGTGTCACATTGAGTTCATTGTGGGTCGCAGAATACAGTATTATGTATAAACTTCGGAATTGTAATATAATTTAATGACTACATATGTGTATATCATGCACACACACATAAAAAATCTAACTCCTGGCTAAGTAGCAGCATAAAGATAATGTCCTATTTCGACTGGATGTGAACATGGCTTTAAACTGAAATGGCTTTCAACTTTTATATCTAATTTTTTTATTATTATTACTATTATTTTAATTCTTTCCTATGAGTATGGTGGGACCCTGGAATAGACTGCCCAGAGAAGCTGTGGATGCCCCATCCCTGGAAGTGTTCAAGGCTATGTTGGATGGGGCTTTTGGTCTGGTGAGAGGTGTCCCTGCCTATGGCACTAGCTTGAAACTAGGTGAAGTCCCTTCCAACCTGAATCATTCTATGTTTCTATAAATCTTAGCTTTGTATGTTTGTTTTAGTGTGGAAGTGAAGGTAGAGTGCCTATAGTATCTTTGTAGCCAGTTAAAAAATGACTGTGCCCACAGTCTAATCAGTAGCGTAACTGGCGCAATGTTATACACTGCAAAATAAAACACCAAGAGTGTGGTGGCTTCCAGAATTTTAATTCACTCCACTTTTATGGAAAACAGAATAGTGTGGAAGTTCAGCTGCACAGTCCATTGGTAGTTTAATTTAACTTGACGAAACAATTTATTGATGTATGGGTGAGAAAACAGAAGAATTGGGCCCTGTAAAAAATGTTTTCAGTAATTTTGACATAGAGTAAGTCAAACAAAATTAACTTTATCTGGTAAGCTAAATTACTGTTAGAAAACAGGAGATAAATCCATACCTACTTTGTAGAACTTGTAATGGTAAAGTGTCAGTAATGTGTTACGTGTATACATACGTTTGTTATACGCTGCATGTTCTGCAACCCTCTCTGATTGTCAGAGGATCACTCTTCCCTGTCCACAGAGCTGATGGAGATGTCTGTAGATACTGTTAGTTTCTCTGCTGTTCTGTTTGTGGCAATGACATTCTTTTTGATTTGTAGATTGATGTTGTTTTGATTGAAAATTCTGAAGCAGGCGCTCCTCCGACTTTGAACGTAAAGGACTCCTGGAGCATGTTACCTTGTTTAGTTTTTTCTCTGTCTTGTTTCTAGTATTTTCTTGGGACAATATAAGACTGAATCCAATGAAGTATTGAGCAAAAATCTAAATGAGCATCAATGGTGAAGAGAGAGGGACAAACTATGTGCGCTGCATAATACTACTGTGTATGCATACTGGAATTTGTTGTGTTAAACTTAATGTTGCTGCAGTCAGGCAGGTAGCTATTGATTTTGGTGACTTTAATGGAAACTTCAACACACCAGGAACAGGGTGGCCAGCTAGAGAGATTTATAAAATGCACCTAAATGCAACTTAATTCTCTTTCTGCAAGAAGGCAGTTGATGGATTATTATGACCAAATTACTCTTAGCCAAAGAAAAATACCAACAGTTTTAGTGGGGGGAGGGAGGGAGGAGGAGGGAGCATTTATCCATGTTAGCTCATGTATTCCTTCCCCTTCTGAGCAAAGATGCTCTCTTCCCTTGCTGTTCATCCTGCATGTTCAGGTTTTTGTCAATCTTAAATTTTATTTCAACTTTTGAAAATGGAATGGTGAGAATATTTTTGGTAAAACCTAAGGGGACTTTTTGTTAGACATTGGTGTTTCCTCTGCACAGAATAGTTTGAGTGTTTGAGTAATGCAATGATTTCTGTCCTAATGTAGTTGTAATTCTCCTGTTTAAGATACCAAAACCCAACAGCTGTTGGCAGTGCCTGAGCGGAAAAAAAAAAAAAAAAAAAAAGGTGGCAAAACAGTACTGCTTTTTTTTCAGTGCACTGCTGAGCAACATTCACCTGAACATGTTAATACTTCTATAAACTGGCTTCTGATTCTTGGACAAGTAATGGCAGTATACTAACTGATTAAATGTGATCTTATCAGAACTGCACTTCCTGTTTGAGAGGGAAATCTTCCTGAAGGACAAAGAAAACTTTCTGCATTCCAGATGAAGATTAAAGAGGGAGATCTTTTTATTTTATTTTATTTTTTTCTGTTAGACAAAAACTATTTATGGTCGGTTAATACACAGGTCAACAAAGAACAATCAGTAGGTCAGTTAACTGTGACCAGTCATGAATTAATAAAGAAGTCTCAAACATTTGGTATAAACTAAAATAATCAGGATTTTATTCAGTAGTTACGCTGGATCCAGGAATACTTATTGGCCAATGTGTCCAGTGTGTAATGTAAGCATTAGCTATCCTTGTGGAGTCAGTGAACAGCTCTATATAGAAATAACACTGTAAAATTGTGAAATAGTAGAAGCTGAACCTTCTTTTGGTTTTCTAGATGAAACAGTGGCGTGCACTCATGTAGAGAATGTATGATGTTTTCTTACGCAAAGCTTGTCACTTTGTATGAACTAGTATTTTGAAGGATCGCTGTAGTGTTAATAGCTATACTCATCTGTAGCTACTTCAATATTTTTACTTCTGTAATTACATCTTTAAATGTAACTTGTGAAACTGGCTCCCAGCAGGTAGGCATCTCTCAAACAAAAGCTGTGCGCATACATAATGCACAGAGCAATCAATCCCTCAGGTTGCCTTAAGAATGCACTTTGGTAATTGTACTACAGTTGAAAAATAATAATCTTAAACTATTTTTACCACAAATATTAATCTATAAGTCTTCAAGAACACATAGAAAATATGAGTGGGAGTAGTTGTAAATATTTGAGTCATGAAGTCCCACTGAGGAGTAATAGAAGGTGTATGTCTTCTGGGGTATCTACAGTTCCACAAATTGTACATAAGCAGTAGTTGGACTTGCTTAGGCCAGGTATGAAGCTTTAACTCTAGTCCACTGACATGCACAAAATTGCATTGATGCAAATTTTTGTTTTGCTTTTGGTAAGAAGTGGGAGCATAGTCCATCTCTAGGATATGGCCTAAAAAGCCAACATGACTTCACTGCCAAACAGTGTTGTGTTGTCATCAGTACTTTGCTCAAATGCAGTCATTTGGGAGGGGCTGATCACCTTGACCAGATTAGTTTCTTTGCTACCTTTTTTCCTTCACTTTGGTACTTTTCAATATTTGTTACGCAACAGTCAATTTGAATTTTTTTTTTTTTTTTTTTTTTTTTTTAAGTAAGACTTGAGAGATCGGCATTGATTTTGGTGTTTAACTGTTGTGCCTGGTGGGTGGAAAATCAATTGTATTAAACATCAAGTATTTCAATTTTGTCAAATTGGGCTGAGTTTAAGGCAGAGAGTAAGCCATCTTTATTTTGTCATCTTGAGGGTAAAACTTGCAAAACAAAACAATACCATGTTGTTCTTGGTGACACGCAGTTGCCTAAGCACCCTAACAATTCAGCTCTATTAAAAATACAGTTCATCGTAGTTGTGGTACAAACCTGTTTTTGAGTCAGTATCTCCTTGGACTGATGCTGCGTGAAGTAATACGGCACAGAGAGTTTTTAACATAGAGCAGTTTTGGCACAGATGTTCATCAGGTATATGGTTATGTTGTATGGAACATCTATTTTTGTTCTAACAGCATAAATCTGGTATCATAAGTCAGGGGTGCCACATCAAATCGTGTTGGTTGCATTATTTCCAAACAAGAATTTAATTAGAATAAAACAATTGCATAGAATCTAAATTGGTGAGGTACGTTCTGCCTCCAACTCCTCATGTCAGTAAGGAATGGATCATTTGGGACTGTCATGTGAAGCTATGACTTGGTCCACAGCCTCAGAGAGGAGATCCTGTGGACTTAGAGTGTAGTTCTCTGGTGGCAATCCGGCACTGCAGCGGTGCTGCTGTCTGGCACTTTGTGTATATATAATAAAATATCCTCATCTTTTCATATAGCAGCACTGCATGAGAAGTAGTTCACTGAATTTACTTTTAACAGTGTTTTGGTTTCACTGTGAAATGCTCCCACACACAATTTTACGGGAATGTCTGTCTTCCAGTTAGGCAGAGTTGTAACTAAAGATTTCCCTTCTCCCATTACTTCTGCCCAGTGGGGGAGGACAGCATATATACAGCAGGATCTTTTTTATGTTGATCTGTAGGTGGAAGTGCCCTGCAGCTAGATACTGCTTCTGTAAGGAAACCTGAGCAATGAAAATATTTTATGCTTTTTACCCACCCCATTATTCAACAAAGACATTTCTGCAGGTGTGAAGTGACTTCTTCAGCAATATTTCCTTCAGAGACAGAGTAGTAAGAGAGGTGTCTGGCACTGCAAAAAAGAGGGGGTCAGAGGGCTTTGGATGTCTCTTCTGACTTGATGTATTTTCTGTGCTACTTTGTGGCAGTGTGTGACCATGCTATTGTTTAGCCTTCTGCTTGCAGATGAGAGGATAATTGCAGGTGGCTAACATTGGGGTTCTGGCTCTGAGAACTCACTTGAGTGGGAGTACCTTCAAATCTGGGGCTTTGAAAATCGAGACTAACTGTGGAATATGAACAACTCGTTCCTTGAAGGAATACTCTGAGATGTTCAAGATATGTTCTACCTTAGCTAACATGTTAGTCAAGTAATAAACTGTTATTTCATGTAGTCAACCAGAATGAAATTCAGTCCTATGCATAAACAAGTCCCTGTGCTTACAAATAGGACTAAACAGTACTAGCTTCAGTGGTTGATGGGCTTTCTAGCAAGACAGTGTTTAAGAGCGGATGATGTCCAGTTCATTCATCTCTGTCAAAAGAGAAGAAATATAAGATAATACAGAGTTGGACACCAATGGTTAACACATACAGAAATCTGTCTCTGAAGGGAGGCAGATGCCAATCTGGCTTAAACCTGATCTCCACAAACCTACTCCTCACCCTTAGTATCCGAACTGTCCTATAATCTACCCGTTTATAGAGAAAGAACTAGTTTTTAAGGCAGCTGTAAGCATGGTGTACAGTCATAACCACTTCACTATTTTCTGCGCTGACTGCAGGGTTACAAAAAAACCCTCCATGTAAATGAGTCAGCCTTGGAGAACTTGCTTAGTGATTGACCTTCTTATACCTAGCTCTTTTCCCTTTTAATCAGCTCTAGCAGTAATATTAGTGTTTCACCACAGACATCCACGTACCATGGTATGAATGCCTAAACTCGTGCTCAAATGTTTATTTCTAGCAAAGCTCAAAAGCAGAGCATTGTGCTAAAGTTCTTGGGGTGGCTATTGTTGTTGAATAGCCACAGACTATAGCCTCTTCTCTTTAAATAGCAAGTCAGAGGAGTGTTCTGTTATTTAGAGAAGGCTATGGCTGACTGGGGGTGCGGGAAGAGGAGAATTAAGTCACTTTCTGTGCTTTAACTTTCCTTGACTAGGAATGGTGTCCAATACTCACTGCAGTAAATGAATATCAACACGGCATGTTAATCAGGCTGCCTTCCCTTGCACAGGTTGTTCTATAACCAGATGTTAATGGAGGAAGGCTGTGAACTGCCCAGGCTCTGTCACGGGCAGTGAAAGGCAAGATCACCTGGCTTACCCTCTTGACAGAAGCAGCAGTGTTTCTGCAACTTCATATATTAATTTATAGAAAGGCAGGGCTGCCAGCCTGTTTTTTTTTCTTTTTTTTTTTTTTTTTTTTTTCCTCCATCTTTTCTTTCTGGAACATAGTAAAACAGCTCATAAAATATACAACATGGGACTTCCTCTGCATTTCCTTCCCTCACTGCTCCCCTTGAGCGAGCTGCCTGCTTCGTGATAGGTGTATGCAAGGGGGAACATGCTCCTCATCGCTGCTGGTTTTTCTACCAACCTCCTCAGGAGATGACTAGAAGGAAGTGAAGCCATTTTGCTGTTTCCTCCTAAAAACACTGTCTGGGATGTCCTATGTCTACTGCTAGAGCAGCTATAGATTCCTACTTGCATGAAGTAGGATGTGCCTGGATGATTTTTGTGCTGGGCTTTGCAGCTTGTAACCTAGCCCACAGGCATTGGTAGGAAATGGGTGAACTCTTTCTTTCATTTGGGGTCTGAGTAGTCACTTACAGCTGTGCAGTGTGCCTGGAAGATGCCGCCAACCATAGGGTGATTGTATCTAATGATTCATCAGTTGTTTAAATGTGATGTAGGTGGAGTAACAGTGATGTGGGGGACAAACCACCATGAAGACAGCAGATTTCTGGGTCAAAAACATTTCATCAAAAAACAGCCTGCTTCTGTGTTGAAACCAGGTATGATGATTATAAGTAGCCTGTGTAACTGAAACCTGTGCAATGTAGGTAAACAAAATGGATTCACGTAGAAAGGCTGCCTGAATATAAGAAATGAAATATGTAGTTCACGCTATGATCCAGCTGAAATAAAACAGCTAGTACCTGGCTGTCGATATCTGACAAGTTGGAAGAGCTTTACTTTTGGATTGGGTTATTCATATGGAAAAAATATCCTTCTGTGGTATTGGGGAAGCTATATTATTTCTTCTTTTCTTTAAAATAATCCATATGTTTTGCTGATTATAGAGTCTTTAAAGGATTAACATTTTAAATATCTAGTTTTTATAGTCTTGACTTTAAATGGTGCAAATCCTTACTTTGATGCTTAGTTTAGAATTTGTCAGATCAATGAAGCTATACCTTTGTAAGTTCCGTACAGCAACATTCCTCAGTAAAACATTTCAAAATGTGGAACACAAACAATTGGAGGACTAATGGCATCTCTTCTGCATTTTACCATAGCTGAATAATTTATTTTTAACTATGAGTTATTTCTAAATACTTTCTTTCTGTTAGGGTTGACTTAAACACAAGGTCAAGTTTGTGGCTTAGTTTTTAACACAATTAAGATAATTAAATTTCCTTATTGTTATGTGGAATTGAGTTATAAAATATGAAAAAAAAATATAGAAAAGGCAGTGGGAAGAATCCATAAGTCCTTTTAGAAGCAAGGAAAATCTGACTGTTTAAAAAAAAATTAATCTGTTTTTATTTCATTGAGTTCAATTAAAAGAAAAAATAATAATAATAAAAAAAAAAAAAAAAGGAAAACTAAAAATCACCAGATAATTTTGTCTGTAGTGTTACCTTTTGCCATTTTGCCAATTCTAGCTACGTTATTTCCAGTCCCCTCCCCTCATCTAGACAGGAGAATCTTGCCTCATTATTTTTGTCTGTAGTATTATTTACTCTTATGTTTATCTTGATGTAAATGCTACCTGAAAAGTTGAGAAGATTTTCAAATCTTAGTGTTTCTCTAGTCATTGGCTTACACATAAGGAATGCAGAGTTCGGGAGCTGGGATTTAATTACAACTCCAGTCCCATTGAGTTATGGATTGTAATTGAACAGTGCTGTTATAATTTCTGTATGTTTCCCATTTTTAAAGTGTTTCCATGGGGAGTTAGGCCTTTGCAGAACAAACACTATTAAATGGAGGTAGTAAGAATGTTTTACTCTCATTCTTGTACACATGAACATATTTGAATTTCTCTTGAACCCAGACTGATCTTTTGGGTGGCTAATGAGATGTACTGCACTTGTTAAGTTGCCCACCAAAATATTTGATCCTTATGGCACTCTCCTATCTCTACTATATTATTACTTTAAGAGTTTACAATCTTGTATATACCTTAAATCTTCTAAAGAAGCTGCTGCTTTTTTTCTAAGACAAACTGACAAACTACCTATCTCAAACTTAATCCTGGCCTCTGCCGACATAAATTCTTGTCCTAGACCTGCTGCTTTTCTAGCACTGTGATATAAATCTTAGATTATGAAATTCCTTGATTTAGCTCTACCGGCATCTTAAACTGTATAGCCTATTAACTTCTGCTTGCATGAGACATAACCCACATCCCAAGTGATTCAAAGCCTTCACCTTAATCTCTTGGTAATTCTAAAAATTATTTGCAGTATGTCTGAAATGAAAAAACAAACCAACAAACATCAACAAAAACATTGTAGATGTTACTTAAACAAGCACAACCATGATTTTACATATTCTTTATTCTTAGTTCCAAATGTACATGCTGTGGGTTAGGAAAGACAGGTCTTACTTCAGGAGCAAATTTGGAGACTACAATCTCCAACAAGCTATAAAAATGATTACTGTGGCCCTTCGTCTTGTGAGAGGAAAGCCTTAGGCTGTCCTTAGCCAAGGTGGTTGCTGTCTTTCATCATTCTTTGAAGGAATGATGAGAAACGGATTCAAGGAAAGGTCGGTGCAATTTTTGATAGCAGGAGGAAGCTGGGAGGAGAAGGTGAACGCACAGGAGCTGTGCCTAGGAATGCAAATTGAGAGCAAAGAACGTGACTGAGCAAGCTCAAGAAGTGTCAGAACTGCAAAGAGACTTAAAGCAGAGATGGTGGTGGGAGCAGGGTGAAGAAAGATAACATGTTGGAAAGAGTGTAATGAAGAGAAATGGAGATTTGTGGGGAAACTTGCAAAAGGATAAATGTTGGAAAGCTCACTGAATCCTGGAATTGGATACCTTAACTGGAGAGTGGGATTTGGTCAAATGCATACATGTGTATTGAGCTTTTCTTTTCCACCTAAACGTCACTGCCAAAATGGGGAGGGATATCTGTGCTTGGAGAAGGGGGCTGGTGGTGGTGGTGGAAAAAGACTCTTTTTTTTTTTTTTTTTTTTTTTTTTTTTTTTATAAATCTGCTTCATTGGTGGTGCCCAGCAAAGAATTCAACTTTATTACCTTTCTGCTGTTATTTCTTTTGCTGCATTATAAGGTGTTGAGACTCTTGGACTTCTACGGAAGGGAATACTTTTCATCTTCAGTGCTCTAAAATGTTATCAAAGAAAAAAGTTGGTCCAAATACACAAATCTCTGCATACTTGCATCTCCCTTGTCTGCCTTCAAATGATTGTACTTCTGTTTTTATCTCTTGCAAGTCCAGAACAGTCAGTAGTGTTCGTATTTCACAGTTGCTTGTTCTGTTTCCCTCTCAGCTCTAAATCAGCCAGTCTAGAAAACACCTTCTTCCCTGCACCCTGCCTTCCTCCCTCCAGCCCCCACCTCTTTTTTCTTTCTCTCCCCTTCCTTTGGCAATGGACTGTTGCCAATTTTTCCCTGATCCTTAAACAGCCTCGCAGCTTGCTGATTTTTCTGTCAACAAAGAAACAAGCAGTCTCTTTTATCTTGTTTACCTTTCATCTATTCTCAGTTCTCTGAGTTACGACCTAGAAAAAAAGAAGAGGCATCACCTAAATTCATGTTTAGGTGAAAATCAGACGTTACCTGTGCTAGCAGTCCAGCTTTGATACAAGCCCACGTGACAGTAAGAGGGTACAGCTTTCAGTGCTGTTGCTGGGAGGGCTGTCTTTAATGAAATCAAATAGTTGCGGCAGGAATGTCTTTGCTGGAAGAATGATGGTTCTTTCATTTGTTTACAAGTGTTTGAAGAATGAACAGAAAAAAATCTATAGTTATTAATAATAATTGCTTGGTGTACTTTGCGTATACAACCTTAAATTCCAGAATGTGACCCCCGCAGACAGGTGAATACTATGTGGTAGTATGGCTATATAAAAGAGGGCAGCTAATTAAAATGCCTGTAATGTAGTAATATCCTGCAAGGTGCTGCAAATACCTGGAAGTCTCCTTGAAAAGCTGGAGGGTTCTCAATCTTTGCAGGATCAGTCATTTAGCTCCTGTGCTGGAATCCCAGAAGCTCAAAACTTGAAAGTTTCTGCTTCTACGTGGAGTCAAGCACTAAAATTCTTCTTTTGCCCTGTAGTGGGTTTACGTGGCAAAGTTTTGGTAGCCGGGGACCTGGAGATGGCTTCTGTGAGAAGAATCTGGAAGATGTCCCATGTTAGGTAAAGGCCCTGCTGCTGACCACGGCCGAGCCTATAAGCAATGTTGTTTGAGCCTCTGTGAGAGCATATTTAAGAAAGGGAAAGAAAAAAAAAAATACTGCCGCACAGCAGCTGAGAGAGTGAAAGGAGTGAGAAACAGCCTTGCAGGCAACAAACGTCAGAGCAGAAGGAGGGGGAGAGGTGCTCCAGACTCTGGAGCAGAAGTCCCCTGCATCCTGTGGTGAGGACCATGGTGAAGCAGGATGTCCCCCTGCAGCCCATGGAGCACCACGGTGGAGCAGGGTTCCACACTGCAGCTCATGGAACAGCCCACGATGGTGCAGGTGGACCTGCAGTGATGGAGGCTGCAGCCTATGGAAAACCCCTGCCAGAGCAGATTCTGTGCTGGACCTGTAGCCTGTGGAGAGGAGCCCACGCAGGTGCAGGTGACCTGACAGGAGCTGCTGCCCCGTGGAGGACCCAGGTTGGAGCAGTTTGCTCCTGAGGGATGGACCCCATGATACAGACCCATATCTGGAGCAGTTCTGGAAGAGCTGCTGCCTGTGGGAAGCCCATGCAGGATCAGTTCATCAAGGACAGCATCCCATGGGATGGACCCCAGGTTGGAAGGGTGGACAAGAGTGACCAAGAAGGAGCAATGGAAACAAAGTACTGTGGACTGACCACAACCCCCATTCCCCTGTTCCCTTGTGCCGCTCATGTTGAGGAGGTGGAAGAGGGTGGATGGGGGGAAGGTGCTTTTGGTTTCTTTCCTTTGTTTCTCACTTCTCTAGCTTATTAGTAATAGGCAATAAATCTTGCTATCTCCCTACTCAATCTGTTTTGCCCATCACATTAATTGTTGAGTGATCTCCTGTCCTTATCTCAACCCTCGAGCCCTTTTCATTGTATTTTTCTCCCATTTGAGGAGGGGGAGTAAGAGAGCAGTTGTGGCGGAGCTTGGCCGCCCACCTGAGTAAACCACCACATGCCCTCATCCAAATATTCTCCTACTTCCTTAACAAAAGTGTTTGCCAGGGCTTAATTAGCACTAACAAAACAACTGTCTGCTGTGTAATGAAACATCCAGCACAGTTATAACTGTGACACCACCCCCCACACCCTCAACCCAAATGAAGTCTTTCTAGCCTCCCATGGAATCGTGCATATCACCCTCCTACTCTGCAGTGCACCTATACACATAGCAATCATGCAAATCTTACGTTGTCTTGTATTTGTATTGATCAGTCACTACAGGTACTGATTATATGTATATACTTTATGCGTGTACTTTTCTTTAAACCATCACTGATTCTGGGACTTCAAAATCATTCAACATGAAGGATTTAAAACTTCTTCTGTGACCTTTTATTTTAGCACATAATTGTGTATCATTAACCTCCTATTAATGGTGACTTAATCACTAGGTCTGTGGTTGCAGTGTGAAGAACTAAGATTGAAAATAATGGAACAACATCAAAACAGGAAATCAAGTTGTTTAGAACAAAGACATCTCATTAAATAAAACAAGGAAAATGTTTGGGAGACTTTCTTATGAACAAAGATTGGGATTGCTGCATTGTTTTTGTCAACTCAAAGATGCATAGAATCATCCGACAGAAGTTATGTTGTCTTTCATCAATTTTAATGCAGCTTCTAGCTGTAAAACTCTGCCAGCATATAGATGAAGGTGTCTGGGCATATTGGTATGCTAAATCATAAGCAGTCTATTCCCATTCCACATCACTTGGTTAAAGTGAAGGTTCCAGAACAACCTGCAGCAGAAAGAAATGTGTGAAACTTGTTTCTGGCTGGATACCCCAATCAAGTTCTTTCTTGCCTGTTTTTAGTCAATTAATAAATATCCTAGTGCCTTGCATTTGGAAAATACAGCTAAAAACAAAACAAACAAACAAAAACTTTTGGATAATTATTGATAGTTACTTAACAGATAAAACTAGTCCAAAACTATCAGGAAAAAATAAACACAGTCCTGTGAAGGTTTTGTATTGGTTTTGTACTTTAATCTTTTAGAAACTTCATGAAAAATAATGTAGGATGCTTCTTTTAATAGAAAAATAGCTTTCTAACTGTTTTTCCCAGTTGTGGAGTTTGTCTTGTGTTATTAACATTGAAATTCTTATTTGAGGCACTCCAAATGTTACCTTCTTTAGTTGTGAATTATCAAATAAAAGACCGTATTCAATTGACCTCTACAGATTTGGTGTAAAATCATATGTGGCAAGTCACCTGACACAAATACAAATCTGGTAATGAAGCTTAAAAATACTTCTCATTCTTAATGTCACTGTAACCAATATATGTACTATTTGCCTTTCTGTGAAAGTTTAAGAGAAATTTAATGCAGATTATCATTCCTTCATTCACTCTACTTTAATTCTTCTTCTTACGTTTTGCTAATAACTATTCAAATGGACCCTTAAATATGACCCTTAAATACTTAATTGATTTTTAATCCAAAGGCCACTGACTTCAACTGATTGGGGGTCAAGCTGGAAACATGGAAAGTATTTTGTTGTATTTTAAATTAGTGTTAAAACAGCCTATATTTTAAGTCACAGTTTCATACTTATCACATGGTAAATTTGACTAATGATAATTTCCTCTGAAACATTTATTTGAATTAACTTTAATCTATACTATGATTGTATTTAAATCCTTCTGTTCTTCCTTTCTCTACCTGATTTAAGGAAAAAAAAATATGGTCTTGCCAAAAATAAGATCTTTTTTTTGTATAGAAACAAACACGCACTGAATTGAGAACATTGTGGCTAGTTTGCTGTGTCGTCGTACATGTGTTCTGACAATCATTATAAACTCAATTAACTTCAGTGGGAGGAGGTTTGAGCAATAATGGGTGCTTAAGCTTTTGGAAGTTGAGGAAAAAATGCTGAGAGATTTGAAATCCTAAAAAAGCAATAGTGGACAATATCATAGATCTGTAAATGAACCATGTATTATAATGTTTTTGCAAGACTAAGTTTGAGCTGCCTGTTAAATCAAAGTCATCACTTAATAGCTTTCTTTCATTTTTTATTTTATTTTATTTTATTTATTTATTTATTTATTTAATGCTATAGGTGTTACTGTCAGCAGTGTGCTGATGGCAAGTGTTTATCTGAACTAAGAAATATGAATAACCTTAAGAATTGTAATTATAATTTAGCCTACAGGCACTTAATGACCAAAATATCAGCAGATAAATGCAGCTTTTTTTTTATGACACTTCACGATGTAAAAAACAAAGCAACCTGCATTTTATAAAATAAACAAGAAGCTCTCATTGACTAATACTGCCTATTGCCTAATTTTAGGCTTGGCTTTTGGTCTTCTCCATATATGATCTTTTTTTTTTTTTTTCCTCCCTTTAGCTCAGGAACCAACATACAAGCTGCTGTTTACCAGTGATGTCCATACCAATAGCAAGTTCATTCTTTAGTTGTTTTTGCTTTAGTTGGCAGTGAGGGTAGGTAAAGGAAAATTAATCCCTTGAGTGTGTGTTTTCTATAAGGAAGATTAATTTTAACACAAAGACCACGTGTGTGTAACTACAGTATCATCATCTTAATTTATTTGACCAGTCTTACTCAAATGTCCAGGAGCATACATCTGTAAGGTATGAGAGTCAGGATTTCATCAACAATAGGAAAGTCGATAGACAAAGTAAGGTAACACTTGATTCAGATACTCCTGAGTACAGAAACTTTTGAAACTCCAGACATATTTTTTTATATAAGTAGTAGCTATTAAAAAAGTATCTGTAAAAGTATCTTTTTTATATAAAAAGTATTTGTAGGGTATGCCTGGATATAGGTATTCTGTGGGAACACATCTTGGATCATAAATCATTGAGCCTTCATCATATTCCCTAGTGTTTGTATTGCTTGTTATTTATGATATGCAAATCATGTATTGTTGAGTAAAAATGCTGATGTTCCTTGATTGTCTTGATGAAATGTATATGTTTATTTGTTGACTGTCTTGTTACTGGTTTGGGGGGTGATATTAAATATCTTTAAATTTATGCACAAATGGGATGATAATGCCAATGTATATGTCCAGAGTACTAGTAGGAAAAACAGATGCATCTTTAGGTTAATGAGTGCTACATTCTGCTTTCACTAAGATATGCAAGTCTCTCAAAATGAAAGGGAGATGTTCCAATTTCACACTGATGCTTGCTTGGGCAGAATTTAACACTGCTACAGATCATGCATTATATTTTATTACTTCAATACTAACATAATAAAGACCAAAGGTAAAATATTCAGTGTTCATCTATACAGTGATAGCAGTTTTTTTGCTATCATTTTTCTGCTAACATTTTACACTGTTGTCTAAAGCACTACTCTCACTCACATCATAGTGATAAGATCCCAGTAGTCTCCTGAGATGTCGTGTTAGTGCACAGCTATAGGAACCTGAGCAGTTCCAGTGTCATTTTAGCCAAAGGGGATCCTTTGAACTTCAGGCCTGCCATCTTATTTTGTCCATCAAAAGTGTCCGTTTGTTGCTATGGATGGAGAAATCTCAATCCTTACTGGCAAAGGCACTTTGCTTAGATAGTTAAAGTTGTTTTGATGGGACAATATTACAGTTGGTCTAGGTCTGGTGTATTTGGAAGAGAACAAGGCCAATCTGCAGACCCTTGCCTTGTATGCCATTCTAATGCTGAATTGAAACAGACTGAGTCTACTGTTCTGTTCAAGCACCTCACTGCTAAGCTGCTGTTTTAGCCAACAGTGTGTTAAGTGAGCTCACAGATGAGGTCTGCCAAGAAACTGGACGTGTTGAGTGCCTGTCCTTCTTTACCCAGGGCAGTGGGCAGTGTTTGATCTCCTTTTCAGTAGACCAGCTCTGTGGTTCTTATTAAAATTGATACAGTTTCTCCCCTTGTCTTCAAACTTAATCTTTCAGGGAACTTTAATTATGTACTATGCCTGAAAGAAGAGTAAGGCAATATACTCCCAAACCCCAAAATAATGCTCTTTCACATTTCAATGTGTTCTTTGGGGCCATGTTCCTCCTTTGCTCATACTGGAGGCGTTTATTGTATTTGGGGAGGAAAAAAAATAGGATCTGTTGGTAAAGGCATCATGATTTATGTCAGTGGGTAGCATTTGGGCAAGCATGAGTCTTTATTTTTAAGTTAGCTTTGAACCAAATGTTGCCTGCTGCAGATTTAAAAATGGTAAAATGATAGCATTCCCTCAATGAATCTGCTGGTCGTGTCTGGTAATGTCAGCAGTGACTTGTATCTGCTTCTCTGCTATTTAGCTCTCTTTGAAAATATAGTTAGGCTGTCTTTTTTAAACCAGACTTCCACGCATTTGCTAGTTTTTCAGTGAAAAGTTGGCAGTAGGGTGGGCAACGAGGGTGGTCAGCAAGGTGAAGAGACAATATGCTTTGAGGAGAGTGCAGGCTGGAAAGCTCAGAACATCAGCAGAAGGTAACAAGAGCTTGCTTCAACCTTAGCGATTCTAGCATGTGATCTGAATGAACTGCAAGCCCCTAAAGAGTTAAAAGTGTTTGTTTCACAGGAAATTGGAAGAAATTTATGTGCGCAAGTGAAACTGAAAGGTCGAATGTGTGACTCATATCTATTGACAGATGGAATGAGCATAACATAAGAAGACAGTGACTAGAAAACAAGCAGGTTGTGTGAAAGTATTTTTAGAGACTAATTTCTACCCAGCTGTGTCTTCTATGAATGGAAGAAGTTTGTCAAAGTTACCTACAAGTTCCCTAATAACTACCTGGTGAAAATGAATTACACTGATATGATTTAAATGGATACTTATTCCATTGGGATGAAAACAGAATTAACATTTTTAAGAGCTCTACCTGAGATTTAAAAACTGTAGGAAAACAAGATTTAAGAGAACATCTAAGTTCCTATTAGTGATCTTTAACTTTTAAATACCCACTTACTTTACCTCAGTTCCCCTGTTGACTCCTACTTCTGTGTTCTCTTCCCCTCTCAACCTCTCTCTTCTTCAGCTTAAAATATCAAAACCTACCCAACTTGCTTGTTATATAATAATGACTCACACTCTCATTGGCTTAAACTTTCCCAGTCTTTCTTTCGTCTCCTTTTATGTTGTTTAACTTGAGATTTAGCCTCCTCAGTTTTGGGTACTAGACTGTGGGGTTTTTAGTAAGTTCCACTGACAAACAAGGGATGCTGAAGCTAAGTATATGCAATTTATTTAGGCATATGAGAATGAAGAGTTAGCAGTGTTTTATTTACTATGTCACATAGTAAAGTACATATGAGTATCTACTTGCCTGTTAGGAAGAGCAAATTGGGCATACAATGCAATATATGTTAATTGCCTTGTGCATTTTATAGGCCATAGAACTAAGATTTGAGGCAACAAACTCAAAATTTAAGAATTGTAATTTATTCTGTTATTGCCTCGATATATTTGTGTGATCACAATCATATATGATAGACATCTGGAAATTTACATTTTCTGTTGATGAGTGAAATCTTTATGGTAAAAGTTAATGTGCTGATTTCTGAGTCTCTGCTCCTATCTAGGTGAAAAGATTATGGGGGCAGAACCCAAATCTCTATGAACTTGACCACAGACCATGTAGGGGATATGACAGCTGCTTTGTGACCAGTCTGTGGAGCTCTCTCCATCTCCTCAAGCTGTCTCTTAAGGCATCTCAGCTTCCTAGGCATCCTCACTATGAGTTAGGCTCCAGCTCCCTGACCTCCTGCTCCATAGCCAGGTGGAACAGTGTAAATGCCATGCATTGCAAGCTGATTAGTTTTAAGAGCAGGAAGTTGAAAAGGGGGAGAGAACCATTCATTTACCCCAAACTGCAGTATTTTAGCTGTATCTCAATTTGGATTTTTCAAATTGTTTTGTTATGGGATCTCTATAGACATAAGCAACTGCTCGCGTACAGAAGATTCTCACATGAGCTAGCAGAACAAGAGTAACCTACTGGAATGAGGAAAACATACGATGCTCTCTTTTTACAAGAGAAGAAATCTGTAGTAAATTAAATCTACAGATTCACTGGCATGCTAAATCCTTGAGTATCAGTACAAGTAGGGCATGGATAAATCCTTTTGTTAGCACGGTATGGTGCTGCAATTAATATATTCATTGGACATTTCTGTTATGACGTAGGATCTGTGAAGGTGAAGAGCATCACTTGTTCATTAGAGTGGGCAGCAAGAATCAACAAGAGCAACAGGAAAAACATGTGATGCATGTATATCTTTTTCTACATGTGTTGCACTTATATCTTCTTGAAGTATCTTTTTGCCTATAATCTTTTCTCATCCAGCATATATGTTGTTAGTCTATTCCTTTTCCTGGAGATCATCCAAATACTAGCAGCATCATTTCCTGTTTAGAAACTTGGGGGGCAGAGGCTGTTTTCAAATAATGCTATAACATTCCTACAGGAATTGTGTATTAAGGGAAATATTTAATATGAAAGTAAAGTACTGAGTGATAAATATTAAATGATGGAACTCACAGGGTGAATTTTACAATTCTGACTAATGGAAATAAAACAGCAAATATATAAATTAAGATGTTATGTAGAATTTGACTTATCTCTTTTCAAGTCCTGCTTGTCTTTGCCTTTGTTTTAAAATATTGTTCTCCCAGCAGTTAAAATAAATAAATAAATAAATACATCTTCACTTCCATTCTTACAAAGCAGCGTTTTCTCAGCTTTCTTGAAAAATCTGTAGAAGATATTGCTTCAAATGATAAATAAAAACTGTGACCTAAAATCCCTTGTACAACCAGACTTTACTTTAAACAAAGGAAGAAGCTGGCAGGTTACTAAAATGTAAAGATTATAGTAGTGGGTGCCTAAGACTTTTTTTTCCTTTTTTTTTTTTTTTTTTCCTTTTAAAATGAAGGGAATGCTCCAACTATTACCAGTAAAAGGTAGAATACACATCCTAATGCATCCTACACATCCTAATACCTCAGGAGTAGAGAGTGGTCCAATGTTTGGTGCAAGCCAGTACTATTCCTCCACTAGAGGAGTATTTATGCTATCGATGGCAGGTAGATTATTAAGGCTAGCATACCTCTTTTCCCTCCACTTTTTATAATAATTAACAATGAGTACAGAAAAGAGCCCCTGCCTGTGGTATTATTTGCTGTAATCCGTCAAAGCTTTCATAGTTCTTTTTTTTTTTGAAATCATGTCTGCATGAAGTGTTGTAAAATTTAAAATCCTTCATTTGTTTTAATGTCATTGAGCAGTTGAGTGGCTGCAGAACACTTCAGGTAGGTTTTGGCATTGTGGCAAAAGTCCCAAAGTCAATGGAAAATTTGCAGGTCATTAATAAGTTGTTTGTATACATTATTGAGAATAGTCAAGATACTTAAATGAACAAAAAGAAAATAAAATATGACCTTGCGAGTCTCTAAGTTTAGGAGAACCTGTGGTTGGGAGAAAATCTTGACTATTTCATCAGCTAAATTCACTTGAGTCTATTTCTTTTCTGCTTTAGATTCACGTTCTTCATTTTCTTCACTTCTGCAAATTTTGGAAAACTGTTATTGATACTACTGTCTATACATCTTATGTCATTAAAATCTATGTCAGAGGACATCCTGCCCTAAACTAAAATGGCAGCTAAGGAGGTGATATAAATACACGTTACTTGGGAAGGAATAAATCATTTGGTGATAAGCCTTACATAGCAGCAAGTTTAATGAAACTCCCAACTTGGGCTATACCTGTGTTGTGGTATGATCATTGAAATGGAAAAGGAAGAAACAGGTGGAAGAAACTAACCATAATCTGAACAGACTTAAATCTACTACCTGTAGTAGACACAGGTTCATACACACGTGCACATTTGCTAACAAAGTTGACTGTCTTACAACAGACATCTTCTAGAACTTACAGAATTCTTTACCCTTTTTACCCTCTTCTTCCCCAGTCTGCTACATTACATTTTTAAGCAAAAATGTTTACTCTCCTAGTTGAAAGTATTATAGTAGTCTTGCACGCGTGCCAGAAAATATACACAGCATTGCAGGTTTTTGGAAACAACAGAAATACTGTAATTAAATTTTAATAGATGCTCTCACTTTGTACAATGACTTGTCTTCGCTATTCCATTATAGGTATTGAAAACTTCACAATCACAGTTATTACAGAGGTAACACAAGCTCCCACACATTCCTTTGGGAATTTTTAGACTGCAGCAGTTCTTCTGAATGCAAAAAAAAAAAATAAAAAAATTCCTTGAAAAGGGTTTACAGAGAAATTGATGGAATTTATATCCAGCTAATTCCAGCTAATGGGGTAGCCAGGCATGCTTGTGTAAGTCAGCACAATGATACGTAAAGGTAGCCTTACTGCTTAGATAAAGGTCAGAGGTGCAAAGGTCATATCCCTGCAAATGAAACTGTTGATTCACTTTTCCCCTTGCTTATCAAAGAGGATGGTACAATGCGTGGATGGACATCATTATACTGAAGATTTTTCTGTGTCTAATTAGTTTGTTTATGCTTTTCTGAGGGCTTACCAGCTGTTGGTGTAGGAGTAGCACTGCATGTTAATAGTGTTTCTCTTTTAACCTCTGTTGATGCTTTCATTTAATTTAATGTGACTGTTTTCTTGGCTGTACATATGATAGTATTTTTGGAGAATGCGTTGGGCAGCAGGGTAGGGAGAGAACAGCATTCAGGTGCCTACATGCCCAATGCTGTTGAATATGAATTTACATGACATTGAACAGGGCTGTAATCCTCTCGCACGTTTTTTCAGGAACACCTCTTGCTGATGTGCTTGTTAGGTAGCCACTGGTATTTGTAGGTTCACTGAATCAAAAATAAATAAAGATCCGTGTGTCGGAATACCTCCCCAGATGTGTTGGCTCAGTAAGTCAGCTTAGACTTTGACCATGTTTTTATCTGGCAGGCTGGAATTTACACACTTTATATCACATGATAAAGCTTCCCGAACCATCCTAGTAGTAGTTACTTGATGCTTCAACACTTTTTAGACTGAAAAAGATGTGTGAAGAAGCTTTAAGGGTTTCCTTCTTACCACAGCTGAGAACATGGCTGAGAAATAAAGAACAAAAGAAGAAAATGACCGAGTATCAACATTGCTGTGCTTCACATCCTGCTGAGAGGGTCAATTCTAGCTAATAGCAGGCTAATCGTTTTACTGTATGACTTGACCATAGATACATGTAACTACTAGTCTGCTAGCTTGTTGTTTGTTGTGCAGTGCTCTGCACTGTTCCACACTCAGTTGATGCAGCTGATAGCTCATGAATTACTCCTCATACTATGATGAAACATGAAATCCAGGCACACATGCAATATTTACTGAACACAGCTGAAATAATAACCCACAGGTTATTAATCTCTGAGTTGGAGCCCTCCTTTGCTTTTAATATATGACACTGAAAGAAAAATCTATCTAAAATCAGTGTGTATGTCATGTGAATGAAAGCAGACATCGGTGGGTTCTCATAATATCAAAAGTCCCTTAGTTACAGCAGTATGCATGCTGTTTGCCTAATAAGTCTGTATGCCTGCTATTGTTTTTTCCTTACTATTTAAATGAACATATTCATTTTAATTGAAAATGCCAAGTGACTAATATGTAACTACACGGTGAAATATAAAAGTTGAGCATTCTGCTGAATGAATTATTTATTATTTCTGCATAAATCTATATTGAAGTGCAGCTAAGAAATCCACATAATTTATTGCTGACAATGATGAGTGTTTCAGAGATCCAGCGCTTGACAGAGAATAAACTGATGGATATTGATGAAATATATATATATATATAAAAGTACATTTATTAATAGGCCATACACGCAGTCTGACACTAGCTGATTTGGAAAAGTACTATATTGTTGATAGTAATAAGGGCAAAGAAACACTGGAGGAAACATCCCTGTGGCTTAATCAATGATCAGCACATGAACATAAGTCAAAGATTGTTTAAAATTGTTCCAAATGAGGAATAACTGACGTCAAGAGGTTGCTTGTCTTCTTACCTGCTTCACACTCTGGTTGCCTGCAGTGACAAAAGTACTAACAACATTTAGAAGTCTTTCACAAACTGATGGCTTTTTTTTCTCCATTTGCATTTCGCTTACAGTCTGGTCACAGATGCCCTCAGAGGGGAGAACTGTGATACACTGGTCAGTCTGTATTTTGTACGTACCAACAGATAATAAAGCCAGGAGCAAGTAATCGTGCATTGTTAACATGGAACTGCACTCATGCACTGACAAGCACAAATGGCCAGTAGCAGTGTTGTTTTCCTTTAGTAGAATGACACGGGTACAGGGCCAAAGTCATTGCATCTCCAAGGCCAAAGATGTTTAGCAGCATCCCTTCCATTGAAGGTGAGCGAAGGGTACCAGGATGACACCAGTCTGTATTGTCTGTACCTACCACTCAGTCTGTTTCTGGGAAGGAAATTTTGAGGTAGAGTTGAAAACAGATGACCAGCATATCAGAGGTGCTGGGGACTACTCTAAGTCACATTGGGAAAGGAAATTCCTGACAACTGTAGAGCCAGTATTAATTTCTGGATGTGTTGCATGCTCTCCTTCTTGGACATATTAAATTGAGCTCTGAGTCAGGAAACACTTCATTCCATGGAATTTTTGTGGCTACTCCTAATCACATGACTAACCATCCCTGATGTTCAGAAGTGTCATTTTAATTTAAGAGATCCTAAAAGCAAGTCTGAAGTCCATCTTCTAGAAATGCTGTGCACAATAGGGAAAGAATTTGTCTTGAGGGAAAAACAAATGTGACATGTCTGTGACTGTTTAAAAGTATTGTTTATGTAAGACTTATGTAGTTTTCCATTGAATCTGTTAAAGGGAAATGGAATGCATTTAGAGAAACTAATGTGGGAAAAGGAAGAGTGGGTTGTATCACCCATGAAAAGGGTGGAAGTGCAGTTAGTTTTCTTCCAACAGCTGGTCTGTTTTCATGACTGATTTTTCCCATTAGCAGTGTGGAAGCACAGCACAGAGCAATGAACCCACTACTGCAACGGGCAAAAAAGCTGAGCTGTAAGGACAAAACTAATATTTTTTCAGACTACATGAACAGTTTGTGACATATTACTGGTTCTTCAGTGAAACCATGTCATTGAAAGGGGAGACCAAAAAGAGAGTCTTCTGCCTCTGTCATGAGATCGTTGTATATGATCTTGGAAGTTACCTGATCCTTTGTCCTTTGGTTTTCCACTCTTCTGCAGTTTCTTCCATTTTCAGCCCACGTATCTCCTTCTTGTTTCGAGTAAAGCGGGATTCCAATGGACAACAATCTTTCCCACTCTACAGACCTAATGCATACCCTGAAAGCCACTTATTCTTTGTCAGGAACATTACAGAATTGTCTGAAAAGTATCTTACAGTCATGCTTTTTTTTTTTTTTTTTTTTTTTTTTTTTTTTTTTTTCCTCCTTTGCTGTAGTCACTTGTTCCTTCAGTTGGATTCATCAGTTTTTCAAAAACATTGACCATAAATAGATATAGCTGCCTGGACAATTTTCTTCTTAAAATGTTGAATGCATGTAATAATAATTTGTTCCAAAGCCAGATTCTGGATAGTTCGAGTAACCTTTTTCTGTCTTCGTGTCACTGATTTGAAATGGGGAATATAAGATAGCATTTAGATCTTCAGGGGCATTAAATGAGTAAACACATGAAAAAACTACACAAAATATTTGTAGTTTGCTTAATCCTGCTTTCATTATTTCAGTCTTTATCATTGTGTACAGCAAGAATCATAGATGAGAGCTGAGCAACTACAGCTACAAATCCTAGAAACTAGCCAGACAGAAACTTTCAGCAAATTATCAAAGATGCTGTCTTCAAGTCTTTCAACCATACAGGTTCTGGGAGGCCCGCCACACACATCCTTCTTGGGTTGTTGGAATATAGCTGCATTTGTCACTTAGTTTCTCAAATGTTTGAAGATCTCCCAAATGAGTTTTCCTTCTGTCCTTGGTTCTTTCAATTTTATTAACTTTGTTAGAGAAGTGGATAACTTCCCTTGCTTGTGAGCTGGGTTAAAGCCCCAGCAAGGTTTTTGTTGTTGTTGTTGTTGTTGTTGTTGTCAGTTGGGTTGGTTGATTTGTTTGGTTTTTTTTTTGGCACCTTGGCTGGATAGGTAAAATTGCAGTGGCTGGCATTCCCAACTATATCCCCATCTGAGATAATTTACACGATTTAAAACAAGCAAACAAACAAACAAACAAAAAAGCACAACTGAAATGAAAGATGAGTTCTTTTATTTTACTGTCTGATAATCAAGAGTTCATAATGCTCAGTAACTGCTTGTAAGTAGAGGCATTCACAGGTGTTCCTCTCCCTTAAGGAGTGAGGCTTTTGTGCCTTTCAGTTGCGACAGCTTGTTTTCATGTTTATCAGAAAATGCTCTATACAGAAGGCAGCTGAAGAGAGTTTCTCCATGGAACAAAACAGGATTCTTTTTTTTTTTAATTTTTTTTTAATTCATCTGTATGAGGGGAATTATGATAAAGGCTGTTTTTCCACCAGGCAGCCATATACTTATAAAATGGCCCTGCAATTTTATTTCTAGAGAAACGTTGGCACCTAGAGTCTGTCTATGAAGGGAACCTTGGAGAAACCTAGTGAAAACAAACACTCACACTTTTCAGAAGTAGTTAGATGGGCTTGTAGTCAGCCTGGCAGCTATGTCTCTTGCCTTCTCTTGGTGAGGCAGGGCCAAATGGACTAAGAAGACATTGTGTATCCATTTCAATCAGAAAAATGGGGCCATTGCTTGTTTTCTGTGTGTTTTGTTGTTGTTGTTTTTGTTTTTTATGTTTACCTGATGAGAACACTAGGTCCAATTTTCTTCTGACCACATAAACATTTAAAACAACTTTGGTGGGTAAAGGAGTGCATGTGATAGGTCTATGTGCATCTATTATGCTGTAGGATGGTGGTATCAGGACCTGGTCCATAACTGTAGTTGAACCAGGTACTATTTGGTAGCACAATAACTAGAAATATCAGCGGTCAGCTGCTATACTTACTGTGAGTCTTGGTGTCCATATACAGTCTCTTTTTCTCACTGGTCGGATTTTTGCATTTATTTGGAACAACTACTTTAGGGTATGAGACATTCTAGCTGAGTTGTCCATGTGTTGCTAAATCACCAATAGTGAAAACAGTGAGCCTGACTTTTGCTGACAAATATATTTTTAATGATTATGCTATGGCACTTCTCTGTCTTGGGAGATAATGTCTGCCTGAATCACAAGGGCACACTGAAACCATACAGCTAGAACTCTTCTACAGGTGTTTGGACAAAATCTCTCTCTCTCTCTTTTTTTTTTTTTTTTTTTTTTTTTTTTCCTGCATAGAAAATTCTTTTGGTTCTTGAAAATGGCTTTTATTTGTTAACATAGCAAATACACTTCCTGCGAAAATGCGCTTGAATGTAAGCTTAATATAAAACCCATTTCGAAATAACCCCTATTTTATATGAAGTCTATCCCTACTGAACTTCAGCTAAGTAAAGTAAATCTTACAGAAACAGATTAAATAGTCACACTACTGAGAACAATACATGGTATCAAAGATTTCATTTCCATATTGTAGCTTCATTTTCCATTTTACAAATGGGGGATATGAGGTTGACGAAAAAATGAGGAAGAGAGCAGACTATGTTTTCATTAGCTGACTTTCACCGGATTTTCCTCTCTGTAACACAAAATGTAAGAATCTCAAAAATCTCCTTGTCTGCTAATTTCTCTTGTTAATGTTTCTAATTTGAGCCATAAGGGTGTTGCATATGGTGGCAGAGCTGAGAATCAAACTCCTATTTCTGAAATTTGGGACAGTTTCTTCCTTTAAGTCTTCATTTAAATGATTTCTGTTATGTGCTTTTGGGTAAAGCAATAGCCTGAAAGCAAGAATATTCAGAGTGCTTTGAGAAAACAGGGTTTACAATGGAAGTTTCTATGGTGAAAGTGACTATTTCCTATTTCATCCTTTGCACAATACCCACCCACTGAAGCTACTTCAGCCTGGGTGCCAAATGAATTATTGAAAGTAGAATCTGGCCCCAGTGATATCAGACAAAACTCTCCCTGACTTTGGTGGAAGCAACACTGTGACTTGTAAAAACAAATGCTGTGCCAGTTCTGAAAAGAGAGTGGACCTGGGTGTAAAGATCTGTTTGCATTATAAAATATGCCCCAAACAGTTTTTGTCAATGTGGCTAAAGACATCTGTTTTTAACTTTTCAGCTTTCTTCTAACACATCAAAATCAAACTCTGAATGTTATGATCTTTTATTAAAAATGCTTTAATATTGCAAAATAAGAAGGAGAAGTTATGTAGGCATAGTTTGTAATTTAGCCAAATAATACACAGACACAGTAAAACGGGTTTATTAGCAGTCTGTCTCACACTGCATGTTGCTTGGGTTAGGGGAGTTAACAGCAAAGATGGTGTAATCTTACAAGCTGACTAGGGAAAATTACAGAATCCCTTCTGAATAAACAACATTAGAAATTCATTATTTTTTTCATATACTTTTTTGTCCTTCCTAAAAAGATTTAAGTTAATCAAAACCTTGGAGATTAAATAATTAAACCTGTAGAAAACCACATTTTTTATTGCTAATTAGTCATAGAGAGGTGCCATTTTCATAGGATGCAGAATCCCTAAATTTAGCCGTGGAATATTACATTGATCACACACAAAAAAACATCATTGATTCTCTGGGGAAGGGTTGGACGTCAGTATGTGCGTTTTGGCTCAGACCACCTTTCACCTATTAAAGGGGGTTCCGGGAGATTTTTATCCTTGCTGCACATAGCAACAAAATGTGATTTGCCATCCTTAACCCTTTGAACATTTTCAGCATCTTAGTAGGATGATTCACAGTTACTCAGTTACCTTGCTTTCATGCCCTGTATTGTATCTGAAATCTTTATTCCAAGAGTGCTGCATTTTTATCCTCTGCTGCTCTGTCAGATTTTTAATGTATGGTATACATGTTTAAATATTTAATATGCACTGAAGCCATTAAAGCATGACTGTAAAAAACCTGCATTACTACACCTTCCTACTATGACACTTATTCTTTTCTTTAATTGAGTTGTAGTGTTCGTAAATAAAACTCTAAAATTAAACCCTGACAGAATGCAAAATACTGTATTTTGCTTTACCTGTTTGTTTACCAGTGACAGTGAATCGAATTTAAACATCGTGCAGAACATTTTTATTGCTGTGTAGATCTTTGCCATTATTCAGTATGATGTTTCTCAGATCATTTTCTTCAGCAATCACTAATTAAGTGTAAGAGGCATGCTTCCAGAAACTCCTGAATTTTAATCTTCATGTTTCTTAATTGGTTGATCAAATATTACACAGAATGTAGAAAAAATATGGGACACACTTAAAATACAAATATAGAATTTGTGTAATTGATTTGTGTAATTGTCCATCTAATAAATTATGTCCAAACGTTATGATTGTTCTCACAAACACTTAAGGATGTGTGCTTACATGCAAACGGTGGAAATTGTCCATGTGTACATGCAATTAAATATTTTGTACACATAATTGTCCATAATGATTTTCAAAAACATGCACAAAACTGCATTTTCAGAATACTTTTGAATATAGACATATGTTTTGATTAAAAAGAATAGAAGCTAGCTATATTGAGAAACATTAGTGATATATAATCAAATTTTGTAGAAGGAAAATTTAAATAAATCAACATCAGTACCACTGTCATCTGCCTGTAGCATCACCCTTCTAGGTTCTGAAATGATGCAAGGACTTTCCTCCCCATTCTCTCTCTTTCCTGGTGGGATATTCCTGGCAGCTGAAGTGCCTAATATTTTACCTGCTTTAAAATGTATCGCATGATTCTGCAGAGTCAAGGAGCTTCTGGTAGCTCAGGTAAGCTTTCAGCAAGGATCTAAACATTCTGCTGCTTAGCTAAAGTGATGTTTTGATATTCAATACCTCTTAATTTTGCTTCATTCTTCTCCATCTGAAAAAGCATCTACACTAACTCAGTATTATTTATTGAAAGAAAAACTAGAGTAAAAAAAAATGTCAGCTGAGAGAAGCCTATAACTCTGATATGTTTTTTTCACATATCAGAGTTATAAGCACACTATTGTATTTCTGAACTGCAAGGTCCAGCCAAAGATCTGTCTCTGCTTTGTTCTGTACAATATGATTTAGTTTGGTTTAGTTGAGTTTTATTTTCCAAATCCTTGGGCTCATAAAGGCTGGGAAGACCACAGAGACAGATTGCTCAGGCACTGAAGAGAGAGAATGCCTTGTGCTAGTTAGCAGCAGCCACTCTGCCTGATTTTGTGAGAGGCAGACAAAAAGAAAGAATGAGCATATGCAAGAAATACTAGTCATGGTGATTAGCATGCAGTTGGCAAGCAGTGGAGCTACATCTATGTTAGCAGGTAGACAAACAAGGGTGGATCTGTAGAGTAAAACAGCTGGTGCCAAGGACCCGGCAGCCCCATTGGGCCTGTTTTGTAGTGGTTTTACTTCAGCCTAGCCCCATGGGCTCCTGCCTGCCACTTCGCAGCTGGAGTGCAGTATTTGAGCTCCTGCAGCGTGTCTTCCCATGGAGTTTCATTCAGACAGAATCCAGTTCACGATGAGTGAGATCACTCCGTGATGTGAACCAAAGCACAGTAAATGGGAATGGTCAGAGATAGATGTTACAAGGATTCTTGTAACCTGTGCTGACAGAAACATACCTCCATTGTTACTTTCTACATATCAGACACAAATATGAACCTGAACACTGCCAAAAAACTTCTACGAAAAGAATGTTTACAACTGGATTATTATTTGGCTTTTACATGTAGCTCTGAAAGTAAATGAGCACAGGAGAATCTCCATGCTGAGAGATCACCCTTTCATTCTGACATTTTCCTCTGTGCAGCAGTCATGGAGGTGTTTACCTACTTGCTGTGAAATACCTTATGTGGTGGTTTCATATATATTCTGAAACTTTGAAATTAAGCTTTGGTTGAAAGAGAGATTGTGGAATATCCTTAGATCAATTCAACTTTTCAGATGGTGACAAAGGATATTTATTCTCTTGAATGACAATCTAGTTTAACAGAGTAATTAAAAATAGTAGCATAAAGTTTGAATGGGACCAGTATTTCCTTTTGCAAGTGGAGCACCCAAGAACAATGATGTACTGTGAGGACTGTTCACTGAGAAAAGGCAGAGTTTGACAAATTAAAAGGTGGATCAGGCAAAAATAAAAATACTTCATTTCACTGCTGCCTCACCTGTAACAATGAAATCGGTACCTTGGGAGACTGACAGATCTCCTCCTCCTGGCCTCTTCCCCCTGCAAAGTTTCCTAATGTATGTCCTTGCTTGAACATTTTCCTTAGGTCTTCCAGTTTTCTTTGCTGTTCTTCTAAGCTTTAAGTAGTAAAGGATGTAAGGACATTTAGAAAGGACAAATGCTGTGGCTAAAGGTTGCAATCACCACAAGGGGTGTCATACTCCTGTTTTTTTTTTCTCTGTTTCTGTGAATATTATGTGCCTTTTTACATAATGAACTCCGTTAAATTAAGGAAGGGGTAAACTGATCAATAATAAAAATGTGAGTGAAGATTTAGATGCTGTTGCCAAAGCTCTTCTCTCAATTATCAGCAGTAGTTTTATGTGAACAGGAAAGCAGCTGCTAGAAGTAATATTCAGTGAAAAGCAGAAGGGCAGACTAAACATTTACTTCATAGAGTTGTTTTTATCTAGAGGTTGGATATGCATCCATTACACGTGGCTGCAAAGGCTAAACTGTCCTTTTTAAAACACTCCATCTGCAGTATGTCAAAAATAGTAATGTCCTGTACATGCTTAAATTTTTGGCACCAAAGTAGCACCTTAATTTCTTTTACAGTAAATATATAGATATATTACATAGTGAAATGTAGAGCAGATGTTTCTAAAAATGCAAAGAAATTCCAGTCTGTTCATGTTGATGTAGTAGTTTCAGTCTTTGAAAATAGAACTACTTAGGCAATGCAGTCATGCTAGAACTGAATATTTGAAGAGTCTAAGTACAAAGTTAAGACCTCGTATCAATGGGTATGGCCATGACATCTACAAATAAAAGGAGAGCATATTTGAAATTACCCTACAGAAACAAGAAATAATTCCTTTTTAAAAAGTTTTCAGAGTGAGGGACCATTCTTGTATTCAGAGTTCCAGCATAACAGGCTTGACTCATCGACAGATGACACATCAAGCACAGGGAATTTGAAAAAGCACTGCTTAACCTCACTAAAAAAAATCATACTTTTGAGAACAGGAAAGAAGGAAAATTGCTTTCTGATCCTTGACTCCACTATGCTCAAAAAGGGTAATGAATGTTCTGATAAAACATACTTCATTGGACAAATAAATCTGGTGCAAACTGACAGTGTTATGTAAAGGGATGTCCAAGTCTGTTTAAAAATCATTTTGAAATGGAACAAAAACATACAAACGAAAAACCCAACAGGAAGCTAGAAATTAAATTTGCTTGAGCATTTTTTTTTTTAATTTTATTTTATTTTTAATATTCTGCAAACCAAAATGTCTGATACAACTAGGCAACTCCTGTTGTAGCAATTTATTATAAATGGGAAAGGGCGTGCTTTAATCATAAGACGTGTGGTGTAATTGCTTTTTGTTGTTGTTGTTCTGTAATGTTTTCTAACTATTAATGAGCTTAGATAGATGTTTGAAAAGTTTGGGTGGCCTCAGAGGCTAAATGCTGTCTGTGTACTAAGCCGAGTAGGAGTTGGTCTGCTTCCAGCTTAGTGGCCGTCAGGATGGATAAATGGCCTGGAATTACATTGCTATAGATATTTTGTACTTCCCCCTCCCCACCAAGTTATTCTAGTATCTGCTTGAAAGATTTTGTGTGAGTTACGGGTATGGCACTGTGTTCTTGGCTTTGGGATTAGTTCCTCTAGGAAAAGAAATTTATCATTAGGTCACAATAATGTTCAGAGATCTCAACCAAGATAGAGAACTTGGCACAAACCTTTTACATACACATTGAATTAGTGCTTACTTCACATACTTCACCTATTGGAGCCTTGTTTTTTATACAATTCCTTATTGTCTATTTTTGCTTATTTTTGTACTGTTGGAATAGCCATTTTTCACTCAAGAAGGTTATTGGAAGAATTTATTTTTTTTTTTTTACATAGTTCAGGTAATAAAACTGTGTGACCCTAAGTAAGTGACATGTATTAAGAAATTAAGAATTTTAAATCAAAATTAATAATAGTTCTTGTTTGTTTGTTTTTAATGAAGGTGTTGCAACTGTTTTTGTCCGATGTTGTAGCTAACATTAATTTTTTCAGATATGTTTTCTCCATTTCCTTCCTTGTCCTGCAGGGAATTTGTATGTTGTTGTTAGCCTGATGAAATTAATTTCTCCTGGTGCAAATAATATACCTCTTTAACCAGAAATAAAGTGATGTATAAAACATAGTCATGCATAAAATATTCCTGGTAGAAACATTTTATAAGTAAGGTCTCTAGGAGGAGGGATTTTCTTTAAACCTCACTGGTCAGCCTTTTCTTACATTTGTTTTGCTACATCCAAAAAGAGTCAACTCTGAGCTAAACCGAGCGTTTCCATTAGAGCTGTTTTTGTTTGTCAGGAAGGGATTCCTGGCTGGTGCACTCAAGTGTGATTTAAAATTCCAGATGACCTTCATTTCTGGTTTTCAGATTACTGGGCGTATCTGATAAAATGTGTGTTGCTCCATGGTTCAAAACAACAAAGGTGGTATTGAATTATTTGTACTGCTCATATAATATAGTAATGTTGCTAACAAATCTGCATCTGGAATTAGATGGTTCCTAAGAGAAGGTCCTTCCTTTCTTGTCATGGCCCTGTTGCATCCTAAGTAAGACTAAATGGCTCATCTTTCTTTTTCACCTCTCTTTTTTAATACCTTTCACTTGTTCTGCATAGGGAGAATGAAGTTGAGTTGCTAACTAGTACTAACGATTTATTTAACTCCCCACTTCTTCCTCCCACTTACAGCTCAGTAATGGAGCCCTGAGTGATGTCCTCTTCAGCACTCTACTTCTCACCCCCCTGACTACTTCTATGTGTCGCAGGATAAAATATTCAAGCAGTTGTGATGTATTGTGAATTCATTGTGTAAACTGATTTTTTAACCATGTTAATCCGTAGGTAAAATAGAAGACAGTTTAAATGCCTTTTAGCTTTTTAAAATTTAAATTATTTGTAAGAAAATCAATATCTAGTTAAAAAAGAATGAACTACATCTTCCGTTTCTGATATAACAATGCCAAAGCAATTGGCTGTTGTCCTGATAAGGCTGTCTTGAATAATATCATAGTGTTACGAAGGATACTGTTGACAACATTTGCAGATCAGCAGTTCAAGGAAGAAGACTGCATATGTGTTTTTTTCAAGTACAGTTCAGACCATATCTAGAATACTTTGGACTATGCCAGTGCAGTATGTGGAAAATTGTTCAAAAGCAACCAAACAAAACAAAACAACAACAACAACAAAAAAATAAGGCTGGAACTCTACGGACCCACTCATCAGGTGAACATTTCCAAGAAGGAGCAATTTCCAAGAAGGAGCATTCCTTCAGACCTGACATACTAGAGCAGTACGGTACCTTACATCTTGTTTACAGCTTTAGATTAGTTAGAACATAAGAGATGTATCAGATGGTTATTTTTAAGCAACTGAATCCAGCTGCTAAAAGCAATCACTTGTCATTTGAGATGCAATGGAGACAGATCCATGAGGCTTACAGATGTGATCTGTGGAGACCCATTACCTTCTGGATTAGCAGCTACAGGCCAGTGAAAATATCATAGGCCATGTCAAGCCTCTTAAATAAGTTAAACCTTTATGTTTACAAAGTTTTAATGCACCTCAAACATCTTTTCAAGTCAAAAGGATAGTAAGCATCAGAGTTACTTCTTTAAGTACTTTATATAAACACCTAGAATTGAGTCAGACTGCAGAACTGGAATTGTGCATGTCAACGTTTCCTGAGGTTACCCACATTTATAAAAATGAATATAACTTATTGCAGTTGGATAATGTATCTGTTATTAGCAGTTTATGTGACACAGCTAGCTCTTACTTGTTTTAAGAATAGTGTGTGAACAGACCCAACTGATAAAAAAAAAATCCATATTTTGTAAAACATTTCATTTTGAGACAGCTTATTCACACCACCAAAAAAAAAAAAAAAAAAAAAAAAAAGCTAATTGTATCAAATGGTCAAATATATAAATCAGTGAAAAGAAGGTTTTGAAAAGAGTATTTACTCGGGCAGATATTTTTTATGGAAGTATAAATTTTATATAGAAGTATAAAATAAAGCATGTGTTTAGGAATTATGCATGGGATTATGTAGGAAGCTATTCACAGAAATGTAAGGAAGGCAAGCCATTCTAGGAAGCAGGTCTACTGTGACTAAAAAAAGTATGTCCACATCCCATGAGCTTCTTGCGAAGAAAATTATTTACTCGTTCCGGGTGGAATGAAAGGTTTTTACTAACCAGGTATTGCCTATTTTAAGAACCACATGAGTTTCAACTCCTAATTTTTCAGCGAATGATCTAAATGCAGCATACAAGAGCATCCATTTGGGAGATCTTGACTTAGTGAAGTCTGACAGCATGCAAAAAGGCTTGGAAGTGTTTGCATTTTCTTCACACTTGCTGAGCAAACTGACAAAACATTAAGCATCACAAGTGTTAACACTATTTGTTTACGATGAAATACTAGGTTTTGCTGCAAGAGTAGAAAATAGCAGTTGTGAAATATCACATGGTACAGCTAAAGAAACTCTTGGGAGATTTACAAAAAACCTAACAAGACAAGAATCAGCAGACGAAAGATTTGCCAGCCAGCTGCTTACTTTTAAATTTGTGATGTACAGTTAATATCTCTCTTTCCCTTTTGTAAAAGTAGGGACTTCTGCATGTCTGATAAAATGTGTTTTAATGTTGTTGTCCAGAACGTTATTGTATACAGGTAAAACAGTTTAATATGAAGTTCAAGACTATTGGCTGCCAACTGTCTGAGTGATATTTTTAGTACTACCTGGATCTACATAGGAGGAAACAAAACAAAAGCAAAAACATCTACTTTATGTAGGAGAAATAAGGAAGAACAAACTTTTTTTTATCTGCTTATCACTTTTTGTGAGGACAGATGATTTGAAAGAAATGATTTTTTATATATGTGCCAAGCCTACTTTCCCTAATATGTTAATCACCATACATAAAAACTAACATTCTGATAATCTTTTTAATATATTTATTTCTCAGTAATTCTCAGCCCTTTATTGTCTTCCCACTTTTGGAGCACAGAAGAGTATAAATTGGCATAAACCTAGTCAAGAGTAATTTAATGTCTATGGTCAAACAGGGAATTTATCTGAATAAGGAGGGCTCTCTTGGACTCCCTCCTAAAGCCTCACAGACCTCATCACTATGTATAAACACAGTACAAAGATAATCTTGTCAGGGAGCCATGAGATTTTCATAGAGAAGTGAAAATTACACGTAAGTACGTTTGAAAACTGTGTCTTGTTTAATTGCGTGTCTGGAGATGGATTCTGATGTGCCTGGTTTTGGGTACTGACATTTGAAAATGTTAGCCTTTGCCTAGAAATTATTCCATGTAAGATCTGTTCAATTAGCAAAATATTCTGTCCAAATATCTGTCATGGTTAACAGAACCAACACTGACGTAGTGTCCTATATTCCATTCATTTCTTATATTTTCTAAAATTCTTTGTGTTTTCTTTTTCTTTGGTAGGAATAAAAGTGGGTAGGAAAATTGTACAAGAGTTTTTTTCTTAGTACTTCTGACCTACTGAAGCAGCAAGAGTTCTAACAGTTTCAGGCAATTCTGCAGATGCAAGAAATATCTTAGGTAAGACTAAAACTTTGTAAATATGCAAAACTTGTATTGCTTTCTTCATGATAAATTCTGTAGAAATAAAAAGCTTGGGCTATACTGGGATAGAAAAATACCGAAATGTAAAAAATGTTCTGAAGTGTTTTTTTTTTTGTTGTTTGTTTGTTTTTTTTAAGTGGGTATTCTAAACTTCTGAGATATTTCAATTTAATTTCTAATTTTTATTCTCTTCACATTTCTTTTTCTCAGTGAGAGAGATGTAAAGCTAAACAAGCATGTATGAGAGATGGAAATGGAAACACAGTAATTTTTTGTTACTTTTTCTATTGTTTCATTAGAATTTCATTTTTAAATATTACTTGTAAGAATCTCAAACCCACATTTTCCTGTACTTTCACTTGAAATATTTCACTTTAGGCCAACTACTGTGTTAGTGTTGGAGAAAAATGTCTGCTTCGTACATGTGTAGTGTAGCAGTAGGGAAGCCATGCATGTTCTGGGAGAACAAGAGACAAGAGACAACAGGCATAAATTAAAACATGAGAGGTAGCCCTTGCTCTGCGCAGAAGGTTGGACTAGACGAACTACCAAGGTCTCTTACAAACTGGGTTATTCTTTAAGATTCTGTGGTCATTATTTTTTGTGGTCAAGCGTTTTTTTTTTTTTCCTCTCAAATTATTAAGCGTGCAATTTGTGGTGGTTTGTTTGAAAATGAGTATGCGCAAGATTTGAGAACTGGAAATGACTGAATATTAAAGAAAACCAAATTTGATATAGGTCTTAGAACACAGGCTGTAGTGCGTTTTTAGTAGTGAAGTGAGTATCTGAACCAGTGTTCCAGGAGCATGGTGATCTGTGTCCATATTGCCACTATCCTATATCACACAGGGACATGAAATATTTGGAAAGGAAAACTTTAACTGGTTCCATCTATCACTGATGAAATGAGAGAAAGGATCCTACTTTATGGCAGAGTCTTACATGGAAAGTACTGAAGTTAGATGTGTTAAGCTAAAGCTAGTCTTTATGATTACCTCTCAAGTCTCTAACTTTGAAATTCTTGATATTTGGACATCTGCAAGACACTTGTCTCTTTTATTGAACAGAATAGCCTTACACAGATCATCAGTTCCAACCTCCTCATCACTCCGGGGTTAACCAACAGTTCAAGTGTGTTATCGAGGGCACTATCCGAATGCCTCCTGAACACTGACAGGCCTGGGGCATCAACCACCTTGCTAGGAAGTCTGTTCCAGTATTTGACCTCCCTCAGGGTAAAGAATTTTTTCCAACTCTGACCCTCCCTGCTGCAGCTTTGTGCCATTCCACGCGTCCTGTCACTGGCACCTCCCTCTCTGCTTCCCCTCCTCAGGGAGTTGCAGAGAGCAGTGAGATCACCTCTCAGACTCTTCCAGACTGGACAACCCAAGTGTCCTCAGACTCTCCCCACAGGACTCTACTCCAAGTTTTTTCTAGCTTTCTTGCCCTTCTCTGGATGTTTTCAAGGACCTTAACATCATTATGTTTTGGAGCCCAGAACTGCACGCAACATTGAAGGTGAGGCTGCACCAACACTAAATCTAGCAGGAGGATCACCTCTTTAACCATCTGGCTATGCTGTGCTTAATGCACCCCAAAGTGCAGTTTGCTTTCCTGGCAGCCAGGGCATGCTGCTGGCTCCTGCTGAGCCTGCCAGCAACAGCACCCTTTCTGCAGGGCTGCTCTCCAGCCGCTCAGCTCCCAGTCTGTGCCTGTCGGGCATTGTTCTGTCCCAGGGGCAGCACCCGGCATTTACCTTTGCTGAATTTCATGCTATTGCAGATTGCCCAGTGCTCCAGTCTGTCTAAATCCATCTACAAGGCCTCTCGTCCCTCCAGAGAGTCAACAGTGCCCCCTAGTTCAGTACTGTCAGGGAATTTGCTAAGGATGTGTTTCACGCTCGCATTAACAAAAATTTTGAACAGAACCAGCTCTTATATCTTTTTTTTATAGACCACACTACATGTGGAATGATAGAAAATGCAGTTAGAAATACAATTACACAGGTATAAATAGTTTTCAGTTAAGTGACAAGTTTGGATTTAACTTTCGTGATTTTTAATGCAGATAAAATATGCCAAATTAATACAACATGGGCCTTAGAGTTGCAAAATGATTTTATAACTCTCTGTGAAAGAAGTATTAATTGTTTTTTTGTTCATCTAGTAGACTGACTTTTGATAAACAATAAAGATGTTTTCAAGAAATCTTAAGATCAACTTCTAGAAGCAAAATACATGAAGACAGTATACCACTGAAAATAATTCTGTTTTTAAGATAACATAGTGATTTTGGCTGTCACAACTATAAAGTGTCCCTTTAACTTTGCACAAGAGCTAGGGCCAGAGAGGATAGTTAATCATACAGTTATGATAATCATAGAATCATAGAGGATAGTTAATCATAGTATATCCCAAATTGGAAAGGACCCACATGGACCGTGGTGTCCAACTCATGAAGTTAAGTCTATATTCTTCTAATAAATCCTAATTGTAGTGTTCTGAAAATACAAGCACTGGATAAGATATGTTCAAAACAGAAGTTCAGAAGTTGATTTAATGCATAAATTTTAAATCTGTTTATTTTGGGAACTTTTGTGGAGTTGTTGCGAAGTTATTTTCTTTTAAAAGAGAAGGAGTTCCCATATTTTAATTTCCTCCTGTCTACAGATCAATAATTTGATATTCTTCTTGATACTGGGTAGCGTGGATTTTATATGCCTCCCACGCTCTTTGTTTTAAGTCACTTTCATTGTAATAAAAGAAAATTTTAAAGCATAGAACGACGCATTTCAAATATAAGTATATGAAAAAGAATATTAAATACTTAACCACCTGTTCTGGTCATGTATAAAAGGACTAGTAATAAAGGTGGAATTGAGCTCGTTAATTTTTTTCATCTTGCAAAGTTCAGTTTTGTATCCCCAAAACAGAGTAAGCCACCTACACTTGTACATATTTTTATTCTGTTGCATGATACAACTTTAAAAATAGGGAAAATTTAACTATGTAGGTATTTTCTATGGAAATGCAGGTTTGATTCTTATCTTTTGGGGCTCTGTATCTTCTGGGAAATAGCCTATATGTTTGGTGATAGAATGGAGAATTGTTTTGTATTAAGAGAAATAAGATGTAGTTAAGCTACTAAAATGCCCCAAATAAGTCCTATTTAAAAAAGAGAAAACCTCCCTCCATTTTAAGTCCAGAACAATTTCTTCAAATTTGATTTTGAGCAAAATATTTAGTTGTGTGTGTGTGCAGGGTCTGTTAAATATTCTGTTCAAATACACTGAACTGTTTCTTTTGGGTTTTGAGCATTTTATCAATTAGAAATCTCTCTCTCCTCACCCCCCCCCCCCTCGCCCCCTTGCGCCCCCTTGGAGCTCATTTACCAATCATTTGATTTTTCAGTTGATATTGATACATCTACCTTTCAAGACTCATTATGTTTATGAGTTAATAATTTTGATGTTTTACAGAGTTACACAACTTTTACTTTATCCCTGTAATCCCACTGTAAGGGATTAAGCTAGATTTTAGATGAGAGGCAATTTTCCCTATCCATTGCTCAGTATCTCCCCCTCTGCCCAGAATGGAGTTCTCATCATTAGAGTTACAGGTCAACAACCTTATTTTTCCTTGTCTTCTGTCAATACTTCACAGTACGGATTGCTCTTTGCATTAAGAATGTTCCAAAAGGCAGCTGTTCTTTTCACTTCCTGAATCACGAGCTTTTCCAAACAACGCATCACTGGTGTTGGGTAAGCCAGGATATATTCTCTCTGATGAGCAGTTTTGGTGAATTGGGTAAGGTAAAAGAATTCTACATGAAGTGCATTGGCCTGGCTTTGTCTTTTGCCCTCATAGATGATGGCCAGAAACTTGTACATGTTGATCAGGCACTAAACTGAATGGAACTGAAGAGGAAACATTGGGAAATTACAGCCAAAACAATTCGTTGTTTATGCATTGAGCATTATAAAGGTTTCTTTCTTAGCCTTCTATTTCTGTCATATCTCCAAAGATTATTTTTAGACTGTCTGGAAACATAATTTGTTTTGGTAGGTTTGGTTGTGCTATACATGGTTTACATACTTCCTTATCATGTTAATGTTTTCTAGACAAACTTAGATAAAATTGTACAGAAGAAACTGCTTGAATTCATCCTGTACAGGTATCAGTATGGTGTATATAATGTAAGAAGTTTTTGGCGCTGTGATCTCATACTGGACATTTCCATAGATATAACCTCAATCCTATCCTAGATGGGATGGGACACAGCATCCCACATGAAATAGAATTTGGATTCCATAACTCAGGGAACTGATGCCAGGGGATCCTCACCAGTCTGTTCTTTCCTATGTGAGGTGAAAATAAAGCTAAAAGGGAAGCAGACATGAAGGAAGTTCTGTTGTCTGTTCATTCCTCCCACTCTCAGCTAATAAGTAAGTATAAGTGGTGAAACTCAAAGACCTATTGCCAGTCTGAAATTGGTGAGCTTAATTCTTTCTTGAATTATGTCTGTCACAGCTTTCTTTACATGTGTTTATTTCAATCCAAGCTTTGATACCTTATCACTGTAGTAATAGAGTATCTTTGTGTCAGGCAGTGGCAGTGGTTTGTCATATAAACAAAGGTGATCTCCAAGAGATGGACAAAGGGAGAGAATGGTGAAGCAGCAAGATGTGCATATAAACAGATGCTAATGCTTTCTAGTTTGAAATTACAGACTCGATTCTCCTTTCATTCATTGATACCATCCAAAGCAAGTTCAAAACCATGCGCAAAATTATTTTAGTTTTGAAGTAGTTTGGGGGAGAGTCAGTCCACTTATATATGCCGAATTTGAATGGTGTGGAAGTTTTAATATGGACAGTGATTTTTTTGTTTGTTTTGTTTTTGTTTTGTTTTGTTTTGTTTTTTTCTTTTTTTTTCCTACCCTCATTATTTTATGGACATAACAGTATGCTGTATAATTCACAGACACTATATAAGGAAAGAGAATCATGCTGGTGAGAAAGATGATGGAGTTTCTCAATACAATCTCCCTATATATATATATATAAATATGTAACCAGGACCCTATGTAATTGTTACAGCAAAATGGCCTCAAAGATCATGATGAGTCTGATCTACAAAAAGTGTAGGAGGTAACTCATGATATAGAAAAGGGCAAAATTTAATATTTTGACCACAGGCAATTCAAGCTGTTTGAACATGTTTTGATTCCTGATTTGATTTGTTACTTTCCTCCTTTCTGGATAGCAGTGCTAGGAACAATTCCAAAAGTAGACTGTAAAGTGGAATGGTAAACAGGAGGTAACAGACTTAGGAGAGTAACTTTATCAAATGTAGATAAAGTGGGAAAAAATGTGAATGGAGCAGTGCCAGTCTCATATCAAGTGTTTAAACCTGCCTTTCACCTTTTCTGAGCAAATCTGATGCAAAATAGTTTGGAAATTAACATTGCTGTTAAGATTGCTGGAAATCATTTAACAGTCAAATAATTCACGTCCTTTGAAACTCAGTTGCTGTCTCTGCCTGATACACCATTTGGACGTGGCAATATGCAGCACCTTGTGCAAGACTTCACTGGAACACAAGGACATTTTTCTCTCTGCATTTTACCTGCTATGTCTAGACACACTGATGATGTTTTCCTTTCTCTCAAGTATTTTTGACTGCTAGTATTGCAATGCAAACAATCAGTAATACTTGTATAACTCCAAGATCCTAGCACAGGAGTTGTGTTATAGCTGATGGTCATCAAAAATAGAAAAAAGTCTGACTGCAGTTCATAGAACTACGTCAGCTACTGAGACTTACTAGCTAACAAAGAAAATAGCATATATTTTTATCTGGAAGGAAATTTAAGGCCTCTTAATGCCATATTTATCATTTCCTTGAAGAGCATTGCTGACTTAGAGTGCTTTGTTAAACCTTTTATGTTTTCAGGACAAACGGTTCTTTCAACAGCTTCCTTAAAACCTAGTCAGTTACAGCTTACTTGAGTAATTTACTTTCCACAACTATAGGTTTAAGTCAAATGCCAAAGAAGTAATGTTTTCATATCTACATGTATGTAGACATACAGCTTCCTCATGGGAGGGAGAAAAGGGGCAGGTGCAGAGTTCTGCTCTCTGGTGACAGCAACAGGACCTGAGGGGATGGCACTGAGCTGCAATGGGAGGGTCAGGCTGGGTGTTAGGGAAAGGTTCTTTGCCGGGAGGGTGGTCAGGTCCTGGAACAGGCTCCCCAGGGAAGCAATCACAACACTGAGCCTGCTGGAGTTCAGGAAGTGACTCCTGAACTTGGGCAGCACTCTCAGTGCTCTCAGTCTGATTTCTGGGTGTTCCTGTGTGGAGCCAGGAGTTGGGCTTGGTGATCCTCGTGGGTCCCTTCCAACTCAGGGTACTCTATGATAATGTACTATAGTAAAGGGGGGAACTGGCACCTCAGCTCGTGTAGGTTAGCCAATCCTCTGTTGGGTCAACCTTTTTTATGAAGCCAGTTGAAGATGTGATCTATCAAAAACAGAAAACTGTGAAGAACAGACTGGAGCAGACAAATAGGGAGTGCCACTTCCCAGAGGAACATAAGGACAAGTTATCTCTTGTGAGTACTTCTTTTTAGCAAATGGCAAAAGAATGGATTATTCACGTAAGTAAATTTTGTAGGGTTAGGCGGAAAAGTAATTGCTGGTATAATGCGTAAGTCAACACAATGTTAAATGCTTTTATTTCATAGTTTTGTATGCTGCATGTATTATTTATTGACAAACTATTGCATCTTCCTTGTATAATATATTATTAATGTCCTTCTAATTATATTGGAATACTTATTTGCTTTGAGAAGATGTCTCCATCAGTACTTAAAAGAAGTAGCTGGGGGCCATGTTATTTTCCCCTGTATAATTCCATTCTGGGGGATTAACATATCATAACCATGAACACATCATGTTCACCTACAGACATTTTATAAAAGTGCCATCCATGTTGCCCCATCCTTAAAGTCAAAACCCCATTGTTATAACATGAGTTTTATCGTTTAGACATCCCTTACACATATTTACCCTTGTAATGGGCCAAAATTACATGAGAATATGCGAGAAGGTACATTATCGCTGCCCCGAGCAGCCTTGGCTGGGGGTGGCACCCGGGCACCCTCTGTCCCTGGCTGGGCCCTGCATTTGCGTCCTGGTGTTTGCCCTTCCACCTGAGCCGTGCAGTGTCCGTGCTCGGCTGGCTGCACGTCCCCATCTCTGTCTCCGCTCCCAGCTGGGCCTCAGCCCTGCTCCCCACCGCACCTGGGTCTGGCGGCCTCAGGGCCCTGGCTAGCCCTCGTCACTGTCCCAGCTCGGGACTTCTTGCCCAGTGGGTGGCTGCTGCTGCTCCAGCCCCCCTGCCCCACAGGACACCCCCCCACACACACAGGACCCCTGAGGGTTTGCTGGATGCTGATGGGCTTGTTCTGTATTTTCTCTACACGTTCACACAGAATGAAAGTATCTGTATTTTGGTACCTGAATAGAAACTGGGTCATCTTGGGATTCAAAGGTTTTTGTTCCCTGTGTTCTGAATAATTCTTAATCAGGACATGGCTCGCAGAAAAGCAAGGAGGGAGAAGCTGGAAACAGAGCTCCTTTGGCTTCAGCTAGTGCTGTTAAATGCCTGGGTGTTTGGAAATGAACATTTGGACTATGCATTGTCTCATTGTTCTTCCTTGTAGCCAGTCTCTCTCCTCCCCTCTTGGAATATATATATTTTTTTTTTCATCCAGTCCCCTCACTGGATTTCTTTGTCTTTTTTTAAAAACAATAAATAATTATACATATATATATTTATGAGAGCTGGTGCAGTATATCTTGAAATACATGGAGCAATGCTGAATCCAACTTTAAAGAACTCAGCTGCTTGTGAAAGGCACAGGGCCTCCAAGCAGATGTTGCTGCTCCTCCAGCAATATGCATTAATATCAGGAAATGTATTCTCTTTCTGGCTTCTTCCTTACAGGCAACTGTTAGCGAGTAAGGTGCCTGTGCCCTGTGTGCTAATCTGTGAGCTGGTCAATTTGCTAATCTGAGCTGATTAGATGACAAACACATGTGCAGTATTGCATAGGGGAGTAATATAGCCCAGCTGGGTATGATGCACTTTTCATCCAAGCAGGGCTTAGCCTGAAACTTTATTTGTCTTGTATTTTAATGCGGTGTCACCAAGACAATTACAGAGCAGATTGTTTCCTGCTTGGTTTGAGGTGAGTAACAGTAACAGTTTTTATTAACCAAACCCAAGAGGTGAATGCTGACACAAGGGAAGCGGAATGGACTCAATCAACACGCAAGGAGAAGATGGGTGCAGCTGTGAGAGACCTGCAGTCTGCTGCTGAAAGACCGGATGAAATCAGCATCATTCAGGGGCTGATCTCTGCAAAAGCTTCATGCAATGAACTGTGCAATGTAAGGAGATTGTGCAGATGGAAGGTGTTTTATATGTACTGCATAATATTTATCTTAGTAAAACAAGCAGCCTCTTGTTGTTCCTTCATGAAATAAAAATGGGCTGGTGCCTGTTTTCAATTTTTGACCTTAACTCATAGTTTTTCTGTACTTTCTTTGGAGGGAATCATTGGGGAAGATTGATACGAGTCTCTCTTTTTTCTCATTACATGCTACACTCAAAAGATCATGCCTGAAAGCTTCATTCAGCCAGAGTGCGAAAGCTGAAGCTGGAAAACACAAACTTAAAGTGGTTTCATCCCAGCCCAACACCTCTCAAATGAAACCAGAGCACAGAAGATCTGAAATGACTCCTTGGGCATTGCAGGAACATGCTGGAGGCACCTGCATTGCAGAGGAGGCCCCAGGTGACCACAGCAGGTGGAGTCATCAGAGACTACAAACACCGCAGAGGAGATAGTGGAGAAATCCAAGTAACCCAAACAATTGGGAGGCATATGGAATTTTGGATACGGGTCCTCTGAGGTCAACAATTAGCTTGTGGGGTCATCCGAGGTCACCGCACCTCAATTTTTTGGGTTCCGGGGTCATCTAAGGTCACCAATTAGCTTGTGGGGGTCATCTGAGGTCACCGCACCTCAATTTTTTGGGTTCCGGGGTCATCTAAGGTCACCAATTAGCTTGTGGGGTCATCTGAGGTCACCGCTGCAAATTTTTTGGGGTCCTGGGGTCATCTGAGGTCACCAATTAGCCTGTGGGGTCATCTGAGGTCACCACTGCTCAGTTTTTGGGGTCCTGGGGTCATCTGAGGTCACCAATTAGCCTGTGGGGTCATCTGAGGTCACCGCTGCAAATTTTTTGGGGTCCTGGGGTCATCTGAGGTCACCAATTAGCTTGTGGGGTCATCCGAGGTCACCGCTGCAAATTTTTTGGGGTCCTGGGGTCATCTGAGGTCACCAATTAGCTTGTGGGGTCATCCGAGGTCACCGCTGCAAATTTTTTGGGGTCCTGGGGTCATCTGAGGTCACCAATTAGCCTGTGGGGTCATCTGAGGTCACCGCTGCAAATTTTTTGGGGTCCTGGGGTCATCTGAGGTCACCAATTAGCCTGTGGGGTCATCTGAGGTCACCGCTGCAAATTTTTTGGGGTCCTGGGGTCATCTGAGGTCACCAATTAGCTTGTGGGGTCATCTGAGGTCACCGCTGCAAATTTTTTGGGCTCCTGGGGTCATCTGAGGTCACCAATTAGCCTGTGGGGTCATCCGAGGTCACCGCTCCTCAATTTTTGGGGTTCCGGGGTCATCTGAGGTCCCCAATTAGCTTGTGGGGTCATCCGAGGTCACTGCTGCTAAATTTTTTGGGCTCTGGGGTCATCTGAGGTCACCAATTAGCTTGTGGGGTCATCTGAGGTCACCGCTCCTCAATTTTTTGGGCTCTGGGGTCATCTGAGGTCACCAATTAGCCTGCGGGGTCATCTGAGGTCACCGCTCCTCAATTTTTTGGGTTCCGGGGTCATCTGAGGTCACCAATTAGCCTGCGGGGTCATCCGAGGTCACCGCACCTCAATTTTTTGGGTTCTGGGGTCATCTGAGGTCACCAATTAGCCTTCGGGGTCATCCGAGGTCACTGTTGGTGAATTTTTTTGGGTTCTGGGGTCATCTGAGGTCACCAATTAGCCTGTGGGGTCATCTGAGGTCACCGCTCCTCAATTTTTTGGGTTCCGGGGTCATCTGAGGTCACCAATTAGCTTATGGGGTCATCCGAGGTCACTGCTGCTAAATTTTTTGGGTTCCGGGGTCATCTGAGGTCACCAATTAGCTTGTGGGGTCATCTGAGGTCACCGCTCCTCAATTTTTTGGGTTCCGGGGTCATCTGAGGTCACCAATTAGCCTGTGGGGTCATCCAAGGTCACTGTTGCTGAATTTTTTTGGGTTCTGGGGTCATCTGAGGTCACCAATTAGCCTGTGGGGTCATCTGAGGTCACCGCTCCTCAATTTTTTGGGTTCCGGGGTCATCTGAGGTCACCAATTAACTTGTGGGGTCATCCGAGGTCACTGCTGCTAAATTTTTTGGGCTCTGGGGTCATCTGAGGTCACCAATTAGCTTGTGGGGTCATCTGAGGTCACCGCTCCTCTATTTTTTGGGGTCCTGGGGTCATCTGAGGTCACCAATTAGCCCGCGGGGTCATCCGAGGTCACCACTCCTCAATTTTTTGGGTTCTGGGGTCATCTGAGGTCACCAATTAGCCTGCGAGGTCATCTGAGGTCACCTATTAGCCTGTGGGGGGTCATCCAAGGCCACTGTGCCTCAATTCTTTGGTTGCCCCATCCTTAAAGTTAAACTCTCAGTGTTATAACATGCGTTTTGTCATTTAGACACCCCTTGCACATATTTACCCTTGTAATGGGCTGAAGTCACATGAGAATATGGGAGAAGGTGCATTATATTTATCTGTATGGCTTGTTTTTGTTTTCTGCTTTTCCTGGTTGGTATTTCAACATGGAATTCATTGTCTGTTTTTAGAACTATATTGGAATAATTTTGGTCTCTTCATCAGTCCTTGTTCAATAGTAGTGTATTAACTAGGCCTATGATAGAGATATCAACACCCGAAGAACAGGTGCAACACAGCTACTTCATTGTAATATAAGCAGTAGTAAAGTTACCCGGTCTTATTTAACTTAGCATCTGTATTACAAAAGAAGGATTTGTTGTTCAGGCATAGCACCGTGACAGCAATGTGTCAGCTGCCTGGCAGAAGAGATTACGCAATTGTTGATCAGAAAGGAAAAGAGAGGGAAGATACTCTGAGAGGACATTATTGAGTCTGGAGCTGACGTTTTTATTGTTACAGGCTTCTTGCTGTATGTAGTAGTCACCACACTTAACAATTAAGAGTTGGGTCTCGCCACCCTGAAATCCATGTCCTAAGGCAGTCTTGTTAGCACTGTTCTCTTCTTTGATCTTGTTAGATGATTGTTAACAAATTATAAGATTGATTTTTGTTATGTATAAAATATTGACAACAAAAAACAAAACAGGAAAGGAGTAAATTAGATAGTCATTGAAAAAGACAGACTAGACTATAGGAACACTTTGGCTCTTTAAGCAAAGAGAAGCAAAAGCTCTATGATAGAAAAGCAGGAGATTCCTGTCTCGGCAAGCAGAAGAACAATATAAAGACCTTGCTTACTTCATTTATTTGAATATTTGTCTTTTGCTAATACCCAGACATCCATCTTTAGAATGTTGATACTCTATTTGGAAATGGTTATTCTGGTATATATGTGCACCAGGGCCTTTCTTACTCCGTGTGTTCATGTGATGTTATCTTTGTCCTCTTTGAACAAAAAAGCTGAGTTTTCTCCTTTCTTTTATGATTTTGTCTTTGCTCACTAGATCACCATACATTTATAAGCAAATATTCAGTCTCGCATTCTGATATCAAAAGTCAGATGTGCTGTGAATCTTTTTTTATTTTCTTCCATAGCCTTTACTGTTGTTAAATCTAGTCTGTAGTCCTACTGTCCTAAAACCTGTCTTGAAACGGTCTTATGAGCAATGTTTTCAACTGTTATTTCCTCTCTTGTTAGAGGACTGTTAGTATTGTAAAATAATTTTGTAAAATAATTGTAAAAAGTAAAAAACAAGACATTTTTTGTGTCTAAATTTTTTTTGCCCTTACAGAATCATCTAGGTTGGAAGAGACGTCCAAGATCACCTAGTCCAACCTCTGACCTAACACTAACTAAACCATATTGTGAGAAAAATCTCAATAATTTTCTTCAGATGGGATCTTCTGGGAAGCATCCTGCTGATTAGGAGCGCATTATAGTAAAACTCACCTTTTATTCCCTATTACCCAACACCTGATCTCCTCCCCTGCTTCCCCACTGGCTGAGTATTACAGGTTCACAAGCTCCTTGACGCTCCTCTATACCAATGTATGTACAATTTTTTGATCAACCCTTTAATTTTTCCTTTCTCCTCTTTTTTTTTTCCCCTCCTTTCTTACGTTTAGAGAACTTGTGATCCTGTTTTTTTTTTTTTTTTTTTTAAACTGTTCTCACACTGCTCATCCTGTCTTTCTCAGTCTTCTACCTTATTTTGGAACAGTGAGGCTTCTACTGTCCACTTATCTACTTAGTATTTCTCTTCGTTATGACTACACAACTACCTTTGAATACGGATTTTTTTCTACTGCAACAACACACGCTATTTCAAAAACAAATTCTGCTGCAAAACCACAATTCCCCCCTCTTTTTTTCTTACTTCTATTGTTGTTTTTGAACTTCTTCACATACCCCACTATTGAGTTTTTCCAACACTTAGGTGCAATATTCTCCTTTGGATGTCATGTGGGATGACAGATAGACAATGCCATTATTATTACAATATCAACAAATAGTTGTTTGAGCCAATTCCATTCAGTTAACCACAAAGTTAGTTTTTCCCAAATGTTTCTAAATACCCAGGAAGAGTCATCTTGAGACATTCTTTGCAGGATCTTTTTTTTTTTTTTTCCAAATATTTTTGAGATCAGTCTAATTCATCCCATTTGATCTACATATATACAGCAACTAGCATTAATTACAGGTATTTCAGTGTTATTTTCTAGTTCTTCAGGTATAGCTGCGATATTTACAATAGCTTTTTCTAATTCACTCACCTCTAACCAAGGTAAAAAACACCTTGCAAACTTGTGAAATACTAGGGGATTTTACTAGAGGATTATCAGGAGTCCACTTAATTCTGCGTGATGTCTCAAAGGGGCTTTTTGTTGGTCTTCAATAACAGTTACATTTGGAATTATTGCCCCCAGGGTGCAAGCTCTCTTCCATCCTATGGGCAACACCTTCCTGGCTTTATGGCCACATAGCCAGTACCACCCCTTGCCATTTGGGCCAGGCCACCTGGTTACAGGATTCTCGCGTTGTATCTGGTGTGCATTATGTATATTAGCATTTCCACGGCTACCATATTCAGTACAGTATGGATTATTCCCTGTTTCATGGATAATATTTCCATACCCAGAGTCAGTACTATTGCCCCCTGAGTTTCTATAAATGTTGTTGAAAAGGCATCTTTGATAACACAGTATATTGTAGCCAGGGTTATGTGTAGGGAGCTCAAATTCAAAATCTATTCCTTCCCAGAACTGAGTGTGATCTATCATTTTTAGAAATTTAGAGAATCCAGACACAGTTGCTGCTGGAAATAGCAATCAGGGACAAGGACTTTTCAAGTCTTTCTAGGCATCTGGGTGCAAATCCAACAATTACTTTGAGACAGAACTCGCGAGATGTTCTGGATTAATTGGAAATGGTAATTTTTCTCTCCATCTTATCACTAATGCGTTCAGAATAGGTATTACTAAGATAAACTTAAAATACATAATTTCTCTACGTATATATACAAACCCCTATAATAATTAAGAAATAATAATTAAGAAACAGAATAAAAGTCAAACTAATAAGGATTGTTCTGGTGGGGATTAAATACCTCCCTCTTCTCTCACTTCCAAGGAGTGTTCCCTGGAAACACTCTAATTCTGTGCAATTCAATCCCTTTTACTCACTAATTCATTAAGAATTCTTATAAGGAGAAGTTAAAGGTTTAAGGCTAAAACTGTTCAAAGCTTCTATTGTAGAAGTCTGTTAATGCAGTCTCTCTGGTATTAGGGTTAACTGATGCTTTTACCCAGGTATGAGTCCACCCTTTTATAGCTGTTCTTACCGTTGTCTCAGTAGTCAGGAGCACTCGGAACAGTCCGTCCCACTCCGGTTGCAGCTTTGAGTCTCTCCATGTTCGCATCAAAACACAATCTCACACTTGGAATGGACAGATCAGGACTTCCAAGGGTACGGTTTGAGATAATGATCCACGGGTCCTGAGAGATGACAAAGAGGAAGACAGCTGAAGGATATAGTTCTTAAGAAAAGCATCTTTTGACTCAAATTGAGGTAATTCATTCCCTTTGTCCATGTACAGCAATCCAAATAATATTTCACATGGTGAAACTCCCACATCTTTTCTTGGTGCAGTTTGAATTCGGAGAAGTGCCAAAGGTAAGCACTTCATCTGGGGAAGCCGAATTTCCAGAACTTAGTCAACTGCTTCTTTACTGTCTGATCCGCTCCACCCTTCCAGAAGAGGAAGGGTGCCAAGGAGTGTGAAATTTCCACTTAATTCCTAGAGTCCACATTAGCCCTTGCAATATTTCTGACACAAAGTGATTTCCTTGATCAGAGTCCATACTTTCAACGACTCCATACCTTGGAGTTACTTGTTCTAGAATTACTTTAGTTGCTATGTTCGCAGTAGCAGATACTGAAGGGAAAGCTTCCACCCACCCTGACCATGATCGACCATGACTAAGTATTTAAATCTACCTACTCTAAGGAGCTTTGTAAAATCTACCCATACATTTTGGAAGCATTGAATTCCTGGTTCTTGCCCCGCTTTGGGCTGACTGCAGATAATTTTCCAATTTACCTTTTGACATACTACACAACTCCTGCATACTTGTTCAGCCAGATTATCTATATTCCTTTGCGTACACATTTCCATAGCACTGCGTCACACATTGCTTGAATTCCCAATGACCCTCTTAATATAAAACCATTAATACTTGCTTCATTAGCACTTCATTCAAGATTTTTCTCCCCTCAGGGACTATCTATTTTCCTTTGGACTTTGTAACTCCTAATTCCTCAAAAACTTCCTTCTCTCTCTCTCTCTTTTTTTTTTTTTATTTTTTTTTTTTATTTTATTTTATTTTTTTTTTTTTAGTTTTTAGTTTTGGGTAGAGTTAACTCAATTCCCTGAATCCTCTCTGGATTTATTCTTTTTTTGTCCTTCAGACACCAGATGCCCTGAATGCTTGACTTCTGTTTCTATGTATTGTAATTTATTTTTCATCCACATATTGTAACAGTAACACCTTCTCTGGAGGTTGGAATTGCTCCAAGGTTTGTTCTAGAACTTGCTCAAAGAAATTGGTGGCTCTGTAAACCCCTTAGGTAAAACTGTCCATCCGTATTGCTGCTTCTGCCCCATTTCAGGGTCCTTCCACTCAAAGGCAAATATATCTTTGCTCTCATGGCTCTGAGAGCACCCCATTAATAATACCGTTATTCCAGCCTAACAATTTAGTATTTGAATACCCAATTTCATTATCAAATCCTTTCCCAACTATAGTTAGTCCCTGCCTCAGGTACATACAATAATTGCCCAGTGATCATTCTATCCCTAGTCTCAGCCTGGTGTCCCCAAAAAGCAGCACTGTTATCCCAGTCCCTTCTACCCCCATCACATTTAGGGTTTAATTAATTAATTTAAGCCCTGATACTTTACAGGCCAGTAGTGACCTAGCTGCCTCAGTGTATTGGGTTCACAAGGCAAGGTTCTGGTAGCAGGGTGGGGCTGCACTGGCAGCATCTGTGAGAAGAATCCAGCAGCTGCCCCGTGTTAGGTAAGGGCCAGTTTCAGCTGGCTCCAAAGGGGCCCACTGCTGCCCAGAGCCAAGCCATGAGCAATGCAGTTTGTGCCTCTGTGAGGGCACATCCAAGAAACAGAAAAAACAAACAAACAACAAAAAAACAAAACTGTTGCGGAGCCCGTTTAGGAGCAGGTGATCCGGGGAGGGGAGGTAGACCCCTGGGGTCCCAAAGCCAGCGCAACCCACTCCTAACAAACAGACCCCACGACACAGACCCGCACCTGGAGCACCAAAGAACCTGTTGTGTTTTTTTTTTTGCTGCCTGTAGAGAAACCCACACAGGAGCAGCCCAGGAAGGTCGGCACCCCACGAGAGGGACCAGAGCAGGGGGGAGAGTGTCCGTGAAGGAGCAGGGGGAAGGAAGCACCATGGACTGACTGCAGCCCCTGCTCCTGGTCCCCCTGCACCACTCAGGGCAGGGAAGAGGTGGAAGAGAGTGAAGAGCGCGGAGGTGCCGCAGCTTGTTTCTCACTGCTCCAGCCTGTCAGCAACAGGTAATAAATTTTATTAATCTTCCTATGTTAAGTCTGTTTTGCCCACAACAATAATTGCAGAGTAATCCCCAGTGAGGTACACTTGCGGAACCCTTGAGGCACACTTTTTCCTTTATCAGGGAACCAGCTTTCTGATAAGCCCTGACTCCCCTGTTCCGAATTTATAACAGCAATCTCTCCTCCTTCTTCCACTTCAGATACTCCTGTTTGAAGTGGCTGGCCTGGCCACACTTAAAACATCTGCTCAAAGCCCTTCCCTGCTAGGATTTAGACTGCAACACAGGTAGCTTTCTTGGCCTGCCATTCCTTCAACTCTTTTCCTCTCCTTTCCATCCTGGGCCCAACTCCTGAAAGCCCCTCTATCTCCCCCTCTGCCTCGCTAACCAGTACGCTGGGAATACCATTTGTTTTGCTCTCTACTTTTCCTTTTCATCTCTGTTCCTGGCATCCACCTCCATACTACCCGCACTGTTTACTCCATCCTCCCACCTTCTGGGGCTTTTTCTGTGTATCTGGCCAGGCTTTAACGACAAAAAATGAACTTTGAAGAGCCCTTGGGCTACCAGGTCCTCAGGATTCATCCCTAAGTACCTTCTAATTCTGATCTGTCTCTCATATGATTTCTATGTTGTGGGTTGTTATTATCTCAGTTAGATAAGCAGATATATACATGTATGCTCTATCACAATTACTCTCGGTCCGGGGAGCATTAGCTCTTTCCCATTCTTGCATAGCTGCCTGCCGAATTGTTCCCCTCCTAACTATTATTCTCCAGTGAATAACATACTCAAGATTCCCATTTCCGCCCCCGCCCCCCCCCGCCACTTCCCACCCCCCTCCCCAGTATTTCAGTATTTTTGGCCCAAATACTGAAGTTCCTTTTTGGGCAGACAATTATACAATATCTAACCATTTTAAAATCATTTTTTAAAAATCTTTTTCCCTAGTTTTGTGTTGTTTTTCCAAATCCTTATCATTCTCCCCAGAGGACTATCTTTAGGCACAATCCTAGGGTCTCCACCCCACCCTCCTGACTCTTGGAACCCTTAATCCCCATTCTCCAGACCCCTCACCAGCTTCGTCGCCCTTCTCTAGGCTTGCTTGAGCACCTCGATGTCCTTCTTGTAGCGAGGGGCCCAAAGCTGAACAAAGTACTCGAGGTGCGGCCTTACCAGAGCCGAGTCCAGGGGGACGATCACCTCCCTAGCCCTGCTGGTCACACTGCTTCTTATACAAGCCAGGATGCCGTTGGCCTTCTTGGCCACCTGAGCACACTGCTGGCTCGTATTCAGCCGACTATCAATAGTCCCAGGTCCTTCTCTGCCAGGCAGCTTTCCAGCCACTCCTCTCCCAGCCTGTAGCTCTGCTCGGGGTTATTGCGCCCCAGGTGCAGGACCCGGCACTTGGCCTTGTTGAACTTCATGCAGTTGACCTCAGCCCATCGGTGCAGCCTATCCAGATCCTCCTGCAGAGCCTTCCTACCCTCAAGCAGATCGACACACGCACCTAACTTGGTGTCACCTGCAAACTTACTGAGGGTGCACTCGATGCCCTCGTCCAGATCATCAATAAATATATTAAAGAGGACCAGCCCCGGTACTGAGCCCTGGGGTCACCACTGGTGACCGGCCCCCAGCTGGATTTGACTCCTTTCACCACAACTCTTTGGGCCCAGCTACCCAGCCAGTTTCTAACCCAACGAAGCGTGCGCCAGTCCAAGCCATGAGCAGCCAGTTCCTTGAGGAGAATGCTGTGGGAAACAGTGTCAAAAGCCTTACTGAAATCAAGGCAGACCACATCCACAGCCCTTCATCACAACTCTCTGCTCTGCCTGGCCGGTATCTTTTGCACCAGCTCGTCTTTAGGCACGTGGGGACAGACCGCTCCAGAGCCATTACGATTTCCCTACTGAGGAGCGCCCAGCCCTCCTGGACTCCTCTGCCCTTCAGAACCGCCTCCCAAGGGACTCTGCCAACCAGTGTCCTGAACAGCTCACAGTCTGCCCTCCAGAAGCCCAAGACAGCAGTTTTACTGCTCCCCCTCCTGACTTTGCCAAGAAGAGAGAACTCTACCATTTTGTGGTCGCTCTGCCCAAGCCAGCTCCCAGCCACCACACCTCCCACCAGTCCTTCTCTGTTTGCGAACAGGTCTAGCAGGCCTCACCCCGGCAAGCTCACTAACCAGCTGTGTCAGGAAGCTGTCTTCCACGCTCTCCAGAAACCTCCTAGCCTGCTTCCTCTGAGCTGTACTGTATTTCCAGGATATGTCTGGGAAGTCGAAGTCCACCACGAGCACAAGCGCTGGCGATTTCACCACTTCTGCCAGCTGCCTGTAGAACCGGCTGCAAAATGGCGGCGACGTCCGGTTTGAGTGGCCCGCGCTGCTGCCGGCTCCGCAGCAAGGCCCTGCCTGCCTCCATCCCCGCTCCACTGCTCGGTGCCCCTGCCTTAGTCACAGCCTTCTCTTTGCTCGGTCCTCTCTGTCAGGAAGAATAACTTTATTCCGGGAAAAGTATCCATATAAATCCTACTTTGTTATCTCTTCCTGGGCAGTCTGTTCGGCTAAACTCCTTTAAGGTGATAGTCAAAAGGAAGATACTGGTTCTAGTCTACTTCAAGCTTCGCTAGAAATCTTTTGCATATGAAAAGGAACAAAATATTGCCATTTTATGGAATTTTAAGTGTGTGAGTATTTATGATAGGCTATTTTTTCCCCCAAAAAATCTAGATTTGTATTAATTAAATTGATTCCATAAAGACTATTTCAGCTTAATTAAATGATTTTGATTGTTCTGAACAATTAAGAGGGTTTTAACTTCATTCTAACCTGTGCTCAGAAACTAAATCCTAAAATTAATATATTTTATTCTATTAAGTAAAATATATTAGTCCATTAATTCATTCATTCATTTATAATGCAAATTAGTAAATACTACTACCCTTAGTAAAATACTCAAAAGTCCAAAATATTGGTGATATGCGTCACTTGTAACTTTTTTTATTTTTTTCCCCTTTGTCAAATTCAAGCTTACTAGTACCCTATTTTTGGGTACTTCAATTTGCATTCATTATCGTAGTCAGCCTCTGTGTTTCAGATACATTGTATGCAGGCATGTTATTTTGGGGACGTTTTGTCCTTAAATCAAATCTGCTACCTGTTCCCTGTATGACCCTTTTTTGAGATCTTTTTTTCAGCAACAAGTCATTCTGCAGTCTGTAGTACTTGTGCTGATATTTAGCAAAGAAATGTGAGCAACATCTCCCCTGAATGCATCAAAGCACCTTCCTCCAAAGTATATACTGATAAAAAAAAAAAAATCTAACTAGGTTCTCTAACTGAATCTAACTAGTTTCTCTGAGATCTAAATGGGGTCAATTTATTTACATCTTAAATAAATTTTAGTTGTAAAATAGTACACTTTATTCATGTCTGGCTATTATTTTTTTTTTTGGGGGGGGGTTCATTCTATGTAATTCAAAAATTATAATAATTTTCAACTGTATTTCATGAAATCACACTGTGAGAACAATACTGCATGCCTTCAAAACATTTATGCATATAAACAGCTTTACTTCTAGTGGAATTATTCAAGTTTTTAAACATTTATATGTGTTTAAGCACTTTGGTAGAATAGATCATGAATCATAATGGAATTGTAGAATCTTTTTGAATGTTCTCTTTTGTATGGTTCTCTTTTGTTTCAGTCTTGTTTTCTTCTCTCCTAAGTTAATGTGGGATCAGGCAACAATTTCTGATGAGATAGTTACGGAAGTAGATGTACATCCTTTATCATGACCACAGTTGCTAAAACCAGATTATAGTGATTATTCAGGATTATACACTAAAGTGGTAATGTGAGTAGACATCCACATCATGCCTGACATTTGCGAAGTGGTGGATATCATTAAGAAGTACATCAAGATCACAAAACCCTCCATTTACTATGCATACATCTTAATATCCTGTACTACATGGGGAACTAACAATGTCATCTGTAGTTAAGTTTTACTGACACTTCCAGTTGCCAGGCCCTTTTTGTTTGCTTTATTTTAGTTCGGTCCTAAAGCTGATATTTTTAACTTGAGATGAATTGCCTGAAGCTGACATTTTTGGGGAGTCTAAGATGAAACATTTCAGCTATACCTGAGAGCAACAATGGCATACAAGTGACTATCTTTTCTTAAAATAAAATAAAGCTCTGCTGGCCGTTTTATTGGCATCAGCTCCATACTTCAGAACAAAGATTAAAAATAAATGAAAAGCCTCTGAAACCCATTTAGTGTCCTTACACATTTTTTTGAGAACTGTTTTCATGAATGAGTCTGCACTGCACTAAAGTGGTAAATGAGTAAAATTCAGAAGCTGATGGGGAATTTTATCTGCAACTGCAGTCATAGATCCTTACTTCATTGTGGTTAGTAACAGTTCATTTATGCTATTTGAGGTTAGAAATTCATTTTTTTCATACAGCTGGTGCCATGACATGCTAGCAAGCTATGAGCAAGTGACTTTACTTCTGCAACAAAGATCTGTAAATCAGAGAATAATAACGTGCATTACTTGTGGAATTTCATGGAAGAATTGTCTTGGTGAGCCAGTAAATATGAATTAGCGTTTTCTGCCTTTATGTCATATTAAGCTATATAGAAAATGTGTTTTTGTGTGCTTAGTGATTTAGCACTGTTCTTTTCCATAAAAGTTCTTTTCCTCTGCTTACTTTCTATGAGTACTTTTCATATTTTTAAAGCTATTCATGAAATATAATTATCATACATAGAAGTTTGTCTTCAGCTGAGACATATATTTCTTTGACATAGGAAGAGTTTAGTTGCATTATTTTTTTTATAGTTTTTTTTTCTTTCCTTTTTTTTTTTCTTGTAAGTGAAGTATAACATTGAGGTCCACCAAAGAGAAAAATAAAACTGTTGCCTCATAATTACAGGAAGCACTGTTTAGCTGTTTTTATACCTTGAAAACAAAACAAAACAAAACAAAAAAAACACACAACGTAATCTGGTGTAGGCAACTTAGTAGGTGATTAAGATACAGGAAGTAAATTGGCTGTAGAAATATATATATATTTTTTTTGGAATAACCATGAAAGAATAAATCATGATATAGTTCTTGATATAAATTAGGTACAATGAGGTTTTTCCTCAGGAATAGAGGACTGCATTTGGTTTTCTGTAACTTAATTTTTCAACGTTCATTTTTATGACAGTATCTCCTTATTTTTGTAATGGAAATAGACAAAACCGTTCAAAATTTGCCATTTTGTTTCTGTTTGATCTTGTTATTTCAAGGAGAAAGAACCTGCAAGAATTGCAACATTCTGATGGCAAATACAAAACGCACTATGTCAAAGAAGGTATCACAGAAACTAAGAGGAGGACAAAAGAGGACAAAGGTCTGTTTGCTTGATCTTGACCTTGAATAGTCTTCTGTATAAGGGTGTGGGAGTCTGTGGGATTCTGTTGTTGTTTTTGTTTTGTTTTATTTTTAAGACTGGAAAGTGAGAACATTTGCGTGCTGACCTGAACAAATGTGTAGAAAAAGCCTTGTGCTGAGAGGTACTATGGATAAGTTTGGTTTGTGAAATGTCAGTGTGGGTGGATGTGAGATGATTGAAAGGAGGTATGTCATGAATTCTTTATAAAGATAAACTTGCCCCAAACTCTGTAACATTTGTGAGAGTTGTTCATAGATGGTATGAATAACTATCTTTGGAATTGGTATCTGTGATATGTCCTATTATTGTAGCTCTGCAAACTCAGAGAGAAATCAGTGCTCCTTTTCTCCTTGAAAGCCTTTTCTTTCCTAAGTATTGGCATGCTGCTGAGCTTCAGAGTTATGTCTGGGTGTATCTAAAAGGAAATATTATCACGGAATCACAGAATCCTCTAGGTTGGAAGAGACCTCCAAGATCACCTAGTCCAGCCTCTGACCTAACACTAACAAGTCCTCCACTAAACCATATCACTAAGCCCTACATCTAAACATCTTTAAAAGACCTCCAGGGATGGTGACAAAACCACTTCCCTGGGCAGCCCACTCCAATGCCTAACAACCCTCTCAGTAAAGAAGTTTTTCCTAATATCCAACCTAAACATCCCCTGGTGTAACTTTAGCCCATTCCCCCTTGTCCTGTCACCAGGCACGAGGGAGAACAGACCAACCCCCACCTCGCTACAGCCTCCTTTAAGGTACCTGTAGAGTGCGATAAGGTCACCCCTGAGAATCCTCTTCACGCTGAAGAATCCCAGCTCCCTCAGCTGCTCCTCGTAAGACTTGTAAATTGCTGAAATTGCAATTACTGAAATTACAAACTGAAATTCAAATTCAAAGGTGGTTTCAACATAAATTGAGACATAATGAAATATCACAAGTAGTAAAATGAAGGAGTCTGTATTTCTAAGACTATATAAGAAAACAAAACATCATGTACAAGGAAAAAACTTCACATTAAATAAGTGTGACAAGTATGTGGTCTGTCCTTCCTAGCACATTGAAAGTGCTGCCCAGAGTAAGTGGTAGAGGTGAGTTACCTTCCTTGTGGTATGCACCCTCTACTCAGTGTATGCATCTCTGAGAGTTTCTGCATAGCCCTAACAGCAAACATACTATGAACATTTATGTACATTCTGGGAGATGAATACAGAGAAATTTTGCCTCTGAAATGATGACCTTTTAGTGGCTGTTCATTGTCTATGACTGGGTAGGATAGGGCAGCTGCTTGTTTTCAAAAGTACAACAATCTCTTATTCCTCGGTTACTGCTAGGCTGACAAAACAACAAGCCCTAGAGTACAGTTGTGTAGACTACATAGGTTCATTAGGAGCTACATTTGAGTAAAAAACAGGATTTTAAATTTCATAGTGGGATAGCCCCTATGATTAATGTGGGATGTGAATTCAGACACCTCTGATAATTTCTGGGTTTAGTAGAATATCTCTAAAGCCTTGAAAATGCAGGGATTACTTGATCTAGCCAGGTGTTGGATGAGGATAGAATTATCTCATTTAAGAGTACACCTATATTGCTGTCAAGCAGACTGCCTTGTTATCTGCATTGCTTGGGAGTATCCCTGTCAAAATTTGACAAGCTATATCCCTGTTATTTGGTGACTGGTCCATGTGATGCCTCTGCGTATTTTGTCAGCTCAAAGCCTCTGAAGCAGTAAGAAAGCTGCGTTGCAGTCCACCAATTGTCGGGCTTGTAGCATGAAAACGAGCATGATGGAGAGACATGCTGCAGAGATGAGGGATGGGAGGCTTCTGGGAGGACTCCTGGAGGACTGTGCAGTGCTGCCAAAGTGTTAGGAAACGTGTCTCTATAAAGCAAAGAGAAAGCCAAACCTAGTGCAGCCTCATCCAAGCTGCTGTTCAGGAGCTGACCCTGAGATGAGCTGTTCCTCCTAGTTTAGCCTTAGATTACTAGTTCAGCTAGTTCAGACAAGCCAAAAAAAAATATCAGGGAACAAGCTGAAAATTAAGAAGAACGAATGCTTGCATTTACTCCCTGTCCCTATTTTATATAGCAGGATAGGTGCATCCTACAGAAAAACAGATACTTTGGGGAGTGTTTTTTTCCCCCACTAATATGCATTCACGTTTATTTCAGCTGACTTCCCTGGGAAACAAGCTATTGAGACTGTGAGGTATTGGCAAGACAGACTATTTTTTTTTTTGGTCCTAAAATAATCTGAAGAGTCTCGCAGTTAAAATTCTGAACACTGAAGTTATATAGAATATATATTCAAATAAGGTTCAGAAAAAAATGAGTTTTGCAGCAATGCAATATTTTCTAGGCCAGGTTTTAAATGGTATCTGGGAGCAATATCTGTGATAGTGAGTTAATTTTCAGTTATCATGATGTATTGCATATTTCTGTCAGCTTGGCATCACTATGGAAATATGACTTTCAGAAGGAACCAAAAATACTTGCTCTTTTAGTGAGTAACAATTTGGAACATAACTATATATAGGACAAACAGCTTTAAAAAAAAATCTCATATACATCCCTTAGGAGATAGTATATGCCAAGAAGGATATCAGAGTTAAATTTCAATTCACTAGCTTTGGGATCAGTTAAGGACCTGAGTTTAAACCCATGTTTTTAATAGTTATCAGAATGTGTTATTTTCAAAATTAAATACACTAATGTAAGGTATAACTTCATATATTAAGATGGTAAGCTGAAGCATGACAGAGATCCTCATCAAAGACTTCAGGAGCCATTAGGACAGATTTTATTTTTTTTTTTTTTGGGGGGGGGGGAAGGGGGCGGCGGCTCAGGGTTCAGCTTTGTAGCATTGGTTGGCTAAGCCCTTCATGTTTCTATAGAAACCTTTTGTATGAGACTTTAAATAGAGGCTCTGCATGTACCCAGAAAGTAGAATTCTCTGGTGTCTTTGGTTACAAGGTTCTTCTTTTGCCACAAAGTAAAGTCTGATAATACTGAAAAGGCCAGAGATACTCTGGAAGGAAAAATGCTATATGGAAAACGTATGGAAATGCTATATGGAAAACAAATATATGTTATTTATATCTTTCTTTTACTTTACAATTTATCTTAAGCTCTATGTAAATAAGCTGTCCAAAGCAAACACTGCTCCCAAAAGTTTGTATACTGCTTCTATTAACATTAGCTACTTTGTCATTTCCTTAGGAAAAAAAAATGTATTTCTTGTAGTTCTGAATTTTCATGTGTAAACATTTTCTATAAAAAATCATGCTTATTGGTAGAATTATAATCAGAGATCATGAAGCAAATTGTGCCATTACCTGGGAAGGTAAAACTGCAGTGAAGGCAGATACTTGTGGCTGCTATATGCCATCTATCGTTTTCCAAAACAATTCTGCATCTGTTCTAAGATGTACTCTGTACTGTAGTTTGGTCAGAAGGAAGTAGCTGGGCTAAGCTATACTGCACAAACAACCCCGCCCCACCCCAAACAAGCTCAGTCTATAAAAAAATATGGAGCCAAGTTTCTTTGATCCCAGACAGTTTTCTCTTTGTAAGTCCCAAGTAAATACAGCCAACTCCAGCTCAACTAAATATTTTAGCTCAAAAACAGTTAATCGTCTTTCAAAATTCCTTCCATTTGTGAGATTTCCTCTTGGAATGTTTTTGCCTTGATGGTTCTTTTCTCAACAGCCATTTTTTTTTTCTCTTGATATGCTAACTTTGCTAAAAAACAATAATTTAATTGAAGCATTTTTTTATTGTTTTGTTTTTTTCCACACTGACACTTTGAAGTTTCACTTAAATGAAATCTTTTATGTTCTGATTGCTACTTTACATTTTTCAGGAGAAGAAAAGAATGAAAAAGAAGTCCAAGCTTCTACTGAAAAACAGTCAGGACCACAACAGGTATAGTTAAAAGTGATCTTCTGTAATTCAATAACTAACTTGTAGTAGGTTTTAGCTACAAAATTGCTGTCTTCTAGAACTATTTTACAAGTTATTTAGCAGTCAATAAACTGTTTATTTTCCTGTTACTTGCTACAGTACAGTGAAATTACATTTGTTTGTTTGTTTTCCTGGGGTAAATCCTGTGTCTGTTTGAGTGATGGGTGAAAACCACTGTTTTGTTTACTGGTCAGGAATGTTAAAGGAGTATAATGCTATTAGGTGTCCTGTAAATTAGGCCTACAATCCTCATTTAGTTGGCTTTTGTTCTTTAGAGAGTGATGTTCTTGGAGCTGGGAACCGTATCATACTAGTACAAGGTAAGACTGATGAAGGAAAAATTCTTTTTCAACATTTGTCAGTAAAATTGGCCAAAACTGCCATGTTGCTAATCAAGTTCATAAGTTATTACTTACAAATCTATAAGCAGTAGTGAACAGCCAAATCTTGTTAGTTACATGAAGAACTTGACTGTGATTCCTACTGAGTATACTAAAAGCAGGGAAAAAGGTACTTGGGACCTGAGTACCTCGAGAAGGAAAGTATGGCTCATGTTTTTTTGAAAAAAGAGTTTATCACGTTTCACAAGAAAGTCCTGGATGAACAGTCCTGATAGCTTCTTAGCTGGCATAATAGTCTAATAGTCACTTTCCAGAGAACTAAGTTTCCTTTGGTTAACTAATTCCTGTCTGGCATGTTTGAGATGAATCCATTGAAGTAAATTTCATGTTCTGAACAAGAAAAACTAATCAGTGATTTTTACTGTCTATTTAAGCTCCTCCAGACTTAGTATGATTTGTGGTTTTATTGTTTGTTTGTTTTTGTTTTTGCTTGATAGGTTCTTATTCAACCCTAGCAGAGGTTTGTCTGTGTAAATCTTCAGAATTTGATTGAAAGTAAAAACACAGACAGTAAAAATCTCACTAAATTATTCTTTCATATTTGACCTTCAGGGTACATTATTGCAGTGCCTGGAAAATGTAGAAAGCTTTGAAACAATGTTTGTCTTCTCTAAAAAGGTATGTTTCTCTATGAGAGAGAAGTCCAACCAAATTCTAAGAATTTGTCTGTCATTCACAGCACCTTATTAGTAAATGCTAGTTCCCAGTGAACTATAATTGAGTTATGAAGCAGTTCTTTGCACAATCAGAGTACAGTATGTGAGATTCAGACAATTACAAGCTTTCTAGACAAGTCACATCAAATATAGCCTGTCAGCAAGGGCTCTGCAAATATGAAATCTTAGGTCTTGAAGGAAAATTCTTTAGTGTTCTCTCCACATAGAGTCACATTCCAGGATGGTTCCTGCATCTTTTATGACACAGATCAACTTTCTGCATTCATTAGAGACAGTAGATTGGATATGACTTGAATCATCGTATGTTCTTACTAAAAATGGCGTTTGACAGTTCATCTAAGGATGATACGAACAAAAGCTTTTAACTGAGTTGGCTTTGCTGTGTTAATGTTTTTCCTTTTGCTGTACATTTTTTCTATCAACATTGTGGTTTTCTTGTCATATTTTATTTATTACTGTTCATTTGCTATGTACAGACTTGGTATTTATTGAGGTGATTCAGAGTAATATTTTATTTATTAGTAATTGCCCCTTGGTATGTAATACTGAACATACCTACATGGAAAGAATAATCTTGACACTGTGACCTCAATGGCTCTGTCCACTAGGATGAGGAGAAGTTGCATGAAAGCAGTTTTTCAGTAGATAGTTGCTGTTAACTGTATACTGTTTGAACTTTAACAATAAGAGGAAGTTTCTTTCAAAGCATTATTTAAATTCTTATAAGCTTCTATATTAGCAGTACTCTTGAGCAACTATTTTTAAAAACAGATGCAAAGAATTGCCAAGCACTGAAGCTATGCAATATATTTGTCTTTAGAGGGACTTATATAATTCCAAGCCATGCCGAAAAGCTGAAAACTCAAAATACCTACAGTATATTAGAAGGATAGTTTTGCAAACATGCAGCTGTTGCACATGCATGGCCAGTGGCAAATTTTATGATGGAAATGATATGAAAATAACAGCAGTTTAGGAGAAAAATATTATAAAAATAAATACAAGTCACAATAACTACAATTAATTAGATCTCATACAACCTGTATTATTTAAAAATTGTGTAACCAGCTGTGCTATAACGAGCTGTGCTTTTAATCAGATTAATGAGTCTACAGTTCAGCACTGTTCATGACTCAAAATAGTCTTTCCCTACAGCACAACTTCCTAACAGCCCTTCATGTAACATTCATTAAGCACAAACTAGTAATAGTATATAAGGCATAAGGGCATACAGGACAAGTGATTTAAAAAACTCTAAACATAGACAACTTTGGAAATCCCAGGCTTATATATCAAAACCTTAAAAAAAAAAAAAAAAAAAAAAAAGTTGCTTAGAACATAACAAATCAACTCTGTATATTCACCCATTCAATGAAGGTTGCTAATATTTTCAAGAATATTATAGGGATTTCTATGAAACAGTAATCCTATCACATTTGATCACACTGTTTTGAAACATGAACAATTTGGAAAGATTATCATACAACTTTTTTGTTGTTGTGATTTTAGGTATATTCAGCATCGACAAAATGAGCAAAACTATCACAAATCTGAGGCAGCATCTGCCCCAAGAAGACGTACATTTATGAATCCTGACCTGACATGAATGTTAATAATAATATCATCAATAAGAAGAAAGCTTCTCCAGGAAGGGTAATTGTATATGCAGAAAGAGGTAAAGGATTTGTGTTGAATTCAGATTTATTCTTTTTGTGCCACCTTACGCTCTCTCCTGCTTCTGATTAAGTGTTTAATTACTAAAACAATCATATTGACTCCTAGCATATGGATACAGTTTTACACAGAGGGCTTACTTCTCTATTGAGAGCAACATGTGGTAGGTATTTATTCCAAATGTCAGGTACAACCTTTATTTTCACAATGGCACTCAAGCATGGTGCTCAGAACAGAAACAAACTGAGTTTATTTAGTAACTGATGAGTTATTCCACCCCATCAGCAATAATAAGTTAACATTATAATAATGAAATAGAATGGCCTTCCATTTTTCAGTGCTTCAAAATTTCCCTATTCTAATTAATAAACTACTTTGAAATAATCTTTTTTATTTCAGATGTATTCTCCTTTATTTCAGATAATTGTTAGTTTTAATCATATAATAACTTAAAAAAAAAAAAAGGAAGAAGAATAAATATCCCAACCTACTGATATTTTTAATGACTCCAGAAGAGCTGAATTTTTGATTTGTTGTTTTATCAAATATTATTTTCCCCTACAAAACAGTCCAGTTTTATCAAATATTATTTTCCCCTACAAAACAGTCCAGTAGTTGCTAATCCAAGTCATATAAAAATAAATAAATCTTAATTTCTAAGCACACAATTATTTTTTAATAGACTCTATTACAATAGGACAGACTGTTCAAGTTGAAAAGAGGTCTCAACTATCGTCAGAGCTGCTCAAAATCAAACCCTCTAGTGTTAGCACTTCAATAAACAGGCTTGTGATTGAATTTAAGTACTTAAATCTTAATATAAAATTATTCTAGATCAAAACGTGCCAATGAGCTTTGACTCTGGGCCCACAGTTAAATCTTTCTGAAAGACATAATCAATTTCGTGTATTTGTTTTGTGCAACCTTTGTTTCACTTGTCAGCATAAGTATTCATTTCTTTTCAAAGTTAGCAAGACAACATATAGCAATGTCTCTGAAAATACCACTGTGCTTACAAACGAGATTTCACATCATTTCTGACACTTGATGTACTGACTCCAAAAGGCAATATTCATGGGAATGGTAAGTAGCATTTACAACTTTGTAACATTAGTCTCAAAAGTATGCCTGACTCATGTTCACTTGAAAGAGGTTTCAGCTCTAGGGAAAATTACAGAATGTATTGCTGTATAGGACTCTCCTAACAATGCCAATATACAAAGACATTTGTGTTTTTTATAGAAGATTACAGAAATATAACGTTTTCTATACAGGAAGATTAAAAATTGTATGTGAGACTTTTATGGAGACCTGCAACAAGCCATTAAGTCTTCAGAAATATTCAGTTATGATAAACTATTTTAATTAAACTTCTTTATATGAACTACATGGTACATTTTATAAGAAAAGAATAGCAGATTTTTAAGGTGGTCTAAAATGCATGCTCCCTTCATCATCTTCTGCATGCATGAAATTTTATGCTATGATTTTTTTTAATATATCTAATTGGTATTGAAATTATACTTGTGATTTTTTTTTTTTTTAACTAGCAAATATTCAAATAGAATAATTAAACATACCAAAATAACACTTGTTTAATTTTGAAGTAAATATTCTTTAAGTGGGAATGCCATATTCTTTACAGTGACATAAACTCCAGAATGTAATTCTGTTGGTTATTTTGTGTAAGTTTACTTTTTGTTGTCTAAGTACTCTCATTTTATGTATGTTGTGAGCTTCAGATGAGGTGTGGGAGTCTGATTCCTTAATAGCATTTCCAGCTCCCCTATCATGTAAGGGTGTCTTTTTTTTTTTTTTTTTTTTTTTTTAAGCCAAAATAAAAATTAAAACAAACAAACAAACACATAACTAATGTTTTCTTCATTTCAGCAAAATTTATCTGCATTTTTCATCCTGAACCCAAGTCAAGTAAGTGTAGTCATGAGGTACAGAAAATTAGATTTTGTATTTTGTATGCATATGTTATTAAATATTTTCTCTCTTCCTGGTAAACTAAGAGATATCTTAAGGTGAAAATACTTACCTTAATACTTAAGTATTTGTATCAACAACTGTAGATAGCACTACTCATGCTTTAGGGACCTGGAGAAATAAATATGACAGACCATAATGCTCTGCCTGTAGAAATGGCACTGTCCCATTGAAGTTGGCAGTGCTGTATTCTGACTTTGGTGAATATTTGACTGAATGTCCTCAGCAGGTAATTTTTATGAACTACTAAAGGAGGTCAGCATCATGAAGTTAGCTTAAGTCTTACAGAACAGCTTCGGTAATGTAAGTACAGATAAACATTATCAACTATTGTATCACAGAATCATCTAGGTTGGAAGAGACCTCCAAGATCACATAGTCCAACTTCTGACCTAACACTAACAAGTCCTGCACTAAACCATATCATTTATTGATGTAATTCCACTGAAGTCAATAGAGTTACCTACCTTAGAAAAGAGAGTAAGTAATAATACATGTAACTGTTTTTCCATCTCCTCATTGTGTATGTTTCTATCATCATCACTAAACAGAGACTTGTTTGACAGAAATGACAGAAAAAAATACGTACTGTACTTTCAAGGGTCAAGTATCTGTTGATGTAACTGGAACAATTAGAGTTTCATTCACTGGAAGACTATAGGATTTCTCCCATATTTTATCAGTAAATAGATCCTTCTTTGTTTTGGTTCTGGGTATCTTTACTCATGCCTAGAGTGATTTCTGCTACGTTAGCAGCGATTACCTCTTTTTATCCCATAGGCATTATAATGTCACCTTCAGGAAAGTAACAATTACTTTCTTATCCCAAATTCTAATTGTAATATGTAATGATTGCAGGTATATAATGATGCCTGAACAGGGAACAATATACAATTCAGAGGAAACAATATTTTGAAATGAGAAATTACTCTCCTGCTGTGAAGAAATAAATCAGTTATTCTATATTTAATACAGGAATTTCTGAGAACTAGATCTTTGTTTTTCTACGGCAAAGAAGAAAAGGGCTCTGAAATTTCATTCTATTTTTATTTTTTAATGTTTCTGAATGAGAAAAATGTGAACATAAACCACTGTCTCTCACACCACTGTCCTGGTATGTTGTGGTTGTGGTATTAGGGCTCTTTTCTTTTTTTTTCTGAAAATAATATAAAATACGTTATGTTCCTCTATATTTTATTATGAACCATCTTTTCTGAATGGAACTTTGTCCTAATTCAAGTGCCACTAAAATAAAGGTTAGCTTCTCTGACTGTATTCTTCAGTGGAAAAGCTTTTATAAATTACCTTATTGTTTCACAGGCCTTGGAGAGTGCTGTTGTGGATGGCAATGAGTGTGACTCATCTGGCTGTAGAGCTGGAAATGTAATATTAAAGAAAATAAATAACAAGACTGAAAAGAGCATTAAATGAGGAAATGAGGCACGAATGCGTGAAACAGAGGTTAGTCTGCTGCATCTAAGTAGATACCACCTAATTACTTGGGAAGCAGAACTTAGTAAGGGAAGTGCAAGATCATGAGTTAGCTATAACACTCTAGGATATGCCAGGATTCTCAAATCTAGCAATGTCACTTCCAGCAGCAGATAGCTCTCTGCCATTCTGCAGTATATAGGGGAATAGTTTGAAAATCCCGATCATTGAAGGAAATATATTGATTGTTGATCCAGTGATTTGTATTGCTTATTTACTTGATTTTATAATGGATTTTTTGCATTGCCCGTAAGAAGAAGATCACATTCAAATTTCCAAAATCATGCTTTCTAAACAAAAAACACATCTTAATTAAATTAACTTTTAATACTCAAGAGCTGGACATTGTAATTTAAACTTTGTTGCATGAAAAACTGAACTGAGTAGAGAAGTCAGAGAGTCCTTCTTACCCAGGAAGATCATCACTGTTCTCACCCTAAATTTGAGCATTACTTCTGAGAAGCTGCCCAGCTACTTTCTTTCTCACCACTTATCATGCACAATTTTTCTAGAACTTTCATTTTTTTTTTATAGAAGGGAAAAGTAATTCTTCCTGATCTATAAATGCAGCTGGTAGTGAATTTAGTGCATGAACTTACCTTTTTTGTACCAGTTGACAACTGATTGTACCCTTAACTGGGGCAGAACCACTTTGCCCTTCCTACATCAATTGCTCAAATGTCATTATATTATTAGGTCAAAAAACAATACCACCTCCAAAACGTCATGCAAAAATTGCTTACATAAGTGCTTCTGTGGTAAGTGATACTACTATACCTGGAGTAAACAAATAATGAGGATATTTGTACGTTCTGGTAATGTGTAATGGAATGCTAATATGCATAAAAGCATTGTTGTAGCCAAGTCTCTAAGAGAGGTTACATAAAGAAGACTTTCAAAATGAAAATAATAAAAAAGAATTTCAAGATATGTCTTTTAAAATTGAGGGCTTACATATCTAAAAAAGCTAAGGAAATAGAATGAAATAATTGCTCAATAATTTTCATGTGAAACTTTATTAACAAATTTGTGTCAACAAAATACACAGATTAATAGGGATGTGCTCATTAAGAGTTTGCTCTTTGAGCAAATAGATTTATTTGTAAACCCAAATGAGATTTTTGAAGTTCATTGTCATGCCTGTTGGTAAAACTGAGAAAAGAAATTGCATGATAAGCCCATTGATTGTAAATATTAATGCATTAAATGTATATATATTATATTTAGATTCTAATTATTTTTATCAAAACATATAGAGAGAGCTTTTTATTGCACAAGTTAGACTTTGGATTTTATTTTATAAAGTTGTAAGCTATTCCATAGATGAATAACAGAAGTTTGTTTGTCTTGAGCCATGCTCTCTTCTTTTCTAAGTTCAGGACCACATGAGTCATTCCTCACTGAATATATACATAAGTCTAATATAATAAGTCTAATTTTTATTCAGAGACTTGCCAAAGCCATCAGTGCTGCTGATAATATGGTAGAGGAAGCAGGGGTTAGCACAGCTAGACTATACACAAATCTCTAAATTGATCTGCTTAGTTTTAGACTTGTGGAAGGCATGACTACCAGAGATGCCACTGAAACACACAATTCCCTGTAACTGGAAGGAGAGGGTTGCGTCTTTTCTTAATCCTGACTTCTTTCCCTATTTATTTTTTTACAGGATGAGCTGTTTGGTACTTTCAACACATTTTCCAAAGCCTCTTCATACCAGCTACTGGAATATTACTAAATTTGGGATCTTGACACATAGACTGAGATCGACAATGTTTGTTATTTGTCTTATACAAGCCAGTTTATTTCCTGAACATGAAAAATGTAAGTAAAGCAAAATAATGTTTTATCTCAATCCTTTTTTAAAGGAAATGGACCATTTTAAAACTTAAGAACTAAACAAATCAGATTCCTCAAGGTCTGGTCAAGTACTGTAAGCCGAAAACTAAATTTAGAGAAGCCAAAGGAAAAGACATCTTGTAGTATTGAGAGTGGTTTAGAAAACAATTTTAGTTATAAAGCAAAGTGACTTATTTATAGTACAGGTATTCCCAGGGTGGTGTGTGTACATGTGTGTGTGTGGGGGGGGGGGGGTTAAGCACTGTCTCTTGAGCTTATATCATGTTGGGGGTTGGATAGAGTAAGATTATAGTGGTTGCCCTTCCAGATACACCCAGTGTTCAAAGTGAGGTCCATCTGTATGGGGAATATGAAGAAGTCTGTACTGCTACAACTGTAGAGAAAAATTCAGGTTTCACACTCCCTGCTGTAGTTTAAGATGGCTAGTGGCAGTTCTACATGCCTGAGTTATCTTTCAAGTCATCTTTTGTTATGTAAGGAGGGATAGTCAGGTGAAAGGATGACTCAAGAACAGTACTCACATTGCTGAGGGTTCGTATCATCTGGCATCTTTACTTTTTTCCTTGTGCCATAAGCATCTTCCACCATCTTGAATTTCCAGGTGGGAATCTACTGTATAGTGAGAAGGAAAAATGGAAGTAATGCAGTGAATATTATAAGCCTGTTTATTACATGCTGTAAACATATATATATATTTTAACTCCTATTGAGGTACAGTCATCAAACCACAGTTGCCCATAAGTGGTCTACTGTACATCTTCAGCAAGAGACTGACAGACATAAGCAGGTTTAAAAGTTCTAATTTGCCCAGTTATTAAAAAAAAAAAAAAAAAAAAAAAAAGCAACTAAAATATGAAGTAATAAGTGAAGAAACAACTAAAATATGAAGTAATAAGTATAAGCATACAGAAACATAAGTATATGCATACATCCATAGATATGGATCTGACATGTCTCTCTATTTTGGAAAATGAAGAATTGATAACAATTTTAAAATTAAATACACCTAGTTTTGAAAGACACCATGAAAGCTCACTACTTCTTACAAACTGGTTTGATCAGGCTGCCCAGGGAAGTGGTGGAGTCACCATCCCCAGAAGTCTTTAAAAGACGTTTAGATGTAGAGCTTAGGGATATGGTTTAGTGGGGACTGTTAGTGCTAGGTCAGAGGTTGGACTCGATGATCTTGAGGTCTCTTCCAACCTAGAAATTCTGTGATTCTGTGATCATGAAGCACCATTCCTTGCTAAGCTGACATAATACGCAGCAAGTAAGATTTGAGACTAAAAGTTCCTGCATTTTCATGTACGTTCCCTGCCAATTTTCATTTTCTCTTTTCTTTCTTGAGCTACAGAACAGAATGAACATGAAGACCTTCTGACCAAGATCTTTCTTCTTGGAAAATAAACTGTGATTCAGCAGCAGTCTAAGTTACAGGTAGGCACTTTAAAAAAAATAAATGAAATAAAATAAACACATCAGCTACAGTTATCAAATCTAATTTGAATAAATTGTCTTTATTATAACAAAAGAAGGTTATGGATTTTGCCTGAGGTGTTTTCATTTATAAAAGTATAGTAGTCAAACAGAATCACAGAATTTCTAGGTTGGAAGAGACCTCAAGATCATCGAGTCCAACCTCTGACCTAACGCTAACAGTCCCCACTAAACCATATCCCTAAGCTCTACACCTAAACGTCTTTTAAAGACTTCTGGGGATGGTGACTCCACCACTTCCCTGGGCAGCCTGTTCCAATGCCTCACAACCCTTTCAGTGAAGAAGTTCTTCCTAAGATCCAACCTAAAACTCCCCTGGCTCAACTTTAGCCCATTCCCCCTCGTCCTGTCACCAGGCACGTGGGAGAACAGACCAACCCCCACCTCGCTACAGCCTCCTTTAAGGTACCTGTAGAGAGCGATAAGGTCGCCCCTGAGCCTCCTCTTATCCAGGCTGAACAAGCCCAGCTCCCTCAGCTGCTCCTCGTAGGACTTCTTCTCCAGGCCCCTCACCAGCTTCGCCGCCCTTCTCTGGACCCGCTCAAGCACCTCCATGTCCTTCTTGTAGCGAGGGGCCCAAAACTGAACACAATACTCGAGGTGCGGCCTCACCAGAGCCGAGTCCAGGGGGACGATCACCTCCCTAGCCCTGATGGTCACACTGTTTCTTATGCAAGCCAGGATGCTGTTGGCCTTCTTGGCCACCTGAGCACACTGCTGGTTCATATTCAGCTGACTATCCACCAATACTCCCAGGTCCTTCTCTGCCTGGCAGCTCTCCAACCAACAGTCAAATAGAATGTAAGTGCTAGTCCTGACTCTTGTTGGTAACTCTTCATGCCTGAAGTCTTTTCTTCCTCAGCAAATATTCAGTAGGTACAGTGAACATTCTTTCTTGTGTTTAATAAGAAAAACATCTTATTAGTAGTAAATGATCTTCTGATATAAAGTAGTGACGTACAAATCAGAACCAATATAAATATTGACATTTGAAAGTTGCAGTTAGTCTCTGCCAACAAAAGATGGCACTGCTCAGTTTTCTTCAAAACTGTAATGTCCATTCACTGAAATTAAATACTTTTAAAACAGTTCTCTTGTCTTTGTCAAGAATGTGCACATTGAGATCAGTATTTGTTATTACTGATAGCTAACAAGTTGGCCTTAGATCTTTAAATATATGTTTCCACAAGTCCCAACTGGAAAGAACTAAGTGCCAATAATTCACAAAATACTCTTGCAATTTAAATGGTATTAATAACCTCTTGGAGTCCAATTTAGACTTAATCATTATTTTATGGAAGCAGTTTTGCAACAAATGGGAAACGAAAGGAAAATAGTTTCCAAGATTCTCTCAGACCAGTCTTTTTGTATGCAATACATATTAGCCATTTAAATATTAATTCAAATGCCTGTTGATCAAGCTATGCCTTTTCCTTGAAATTTTCTACCTATAATATAGCTGTACCCAAAAGCAGAGATTTTTACATACATCTGAACTTTTTCTATTGCCTTGTAATAAAATTAATTAGCTTTATATTATAGGGCTTTGCTAAAATTAGATAACGAGTAATAATCCCATGAATAACATAAATTAAAAATTGAGAACAATAAAAAATAAATATAATTTATTTAGTGTAAAATAAATTTGCAATAGGTCTGTAATCAAGATTAAAAGGAAAACAAATGCCAAACCCCAAACAGTAATAATCACAGTAATAATACATAAAAGTCAGAAATTAATTTAGGTAATAGTAAGGAAAAAAATCACATACCTTAGCAAGATGTACAAATACACAGAATCATCTATTTTTGGGCATCATCTTATTCTAGTATGATCTGAATTATCTAATATATATATATATATATATATATATATATATATAAAATAAAATAATATATATAATATATATTTAGACTGAATTACATTGTCAAGAACTGAAATTTCCCAGGGTATCCAAAATGCTTTTTTAAGTGGAACCAAAAAGGTTCAGATGGGTTTGGCTAAAGATCATAATTTACTTTGATTCTTTGATTTGGGGGAATATGTTTCCTGTCTTTTTTCTTTTTTTTTCTTTTTGTCAATCGGTGGGGGATATTTCTGTATGTCAGAAGCTGCATTTCAGATATTACATTTTCAGCTTTTTTTCTGGGTTTTTCTAAAAATAGTCATGTTGTGCTGTGAGAACACCATTCTTGCTCCTTTTTAATCCTTTCCATATCTCCCTCCAAAACAAAGATAAAAAATACAACAAAATAAAAACTGCTAGGCGAATAATTCTGTATTTTCTAAGCTTCTTCAACATAAGAGGAAAGGTTTTGTGGATTTCTTTCCTACCATGACAAACTATTCAGAGCATGGTGAAACCTCAGAAAATCCTCCCCAGTTCTGATGGCTGCCATCTTCAATGTGATTGTCAGCATTATCGGGATAGCCAGAGTTCAAAATAAAAAAAAAAGAAAAAGAAAGAAAAAAAAAAGTCATGGCAATTCAACCAAAAACTGTAATTCAAACAAGATCATAGAAGTTTATGACAATGATGTTATAACAATTTAAACAATGAAATAATGCAATTTTTCAAAATGGCAATACTGACCTTTTTATTGGCAGAGGAGTCCTACTTCTTATATGTAGCTCACTAGGTCAGTCTCACCAGTAAATAGGACAATGATGCATTGATAAACGCTCATGATTATCCTCACATGGTGGAAAAAAAACTTCAGTTTTATAGGTCTCTGCACATTCGCACAGCAAGAAATCACCTCGCCTCATTAAAAATACATTACCACTTTGTTTATCTGTTCAGAAAGAGGGTTTTTAATGAGATTCATCTTGAATTACTGTTTTGAGAGAAGCAGCATATTAGATAGTACACATGCATTTCAGTCATATGTTCAATGCAGTAAATCTAGCAAAAAAGGCTTGTCCAATTGAATCCCAAACCCACATAAAATACTAAAAATTAAGCTTTAAAATTCACTATCTTGTAGCTTGTATTCCTTGTTGTGTGTTTTGACCTTGTAAGTTGGGCATTCCTCAAAATTTATAAACTCATTTGAATTTTCCAGTTTTACCCTTTTCCCCCCCACCACCTCCCTTTATCTTAGGCTCCATGGTGAATTAACACAGCAACTTTGCCCTATAGACTTCCTCTCTTGCTGCCTTAGAGCTATTTGCCCTTACCATGTTCTGTCTGCATCACTGCAGGGCCATCTCTTTCTGTACATTTCCATCACGGCTGCATTCATTAACGGAAATTAAAAGAAGGTGGATATTGAAGTGATGCTGCAGGAAACAGTCTTCCCAAAGAGCTGAACTTTCTGCTCCCTTGTTGCTCATGGCAAACTCTGCTGACTCCTGTCACAACCGTGACTGGCAGCTTTTTCCCAGAGGTAACGAAACAGGCTCCACTCAGGAAGTTCCTGTAATTGCATTATTTTTCAGGTGCTGAAAACATTCATTTATTACCAAAGTTCTTGTGAAAGAAAAGACTAAGTAATATAGAATAATAGAGCATAGAAGAGAGGGAGTGAATTTTATGCTTAAAGTTAGTGCTAAAGTATAACAAAAAATTTGTTAATTAATTTGTTCAGACAACGAATGATAGTTGACTGCATTGCAACGTTCCCCACAATGACTTAAAATTGTATTTGATTCTTTAATAGAGGGACATGATTTTCACGATTGACATTCTTTCACACTTTGTATCACAACAGAGAGTGATATTTCAAAAGAGTTAAAACCACTCAATTTCCTACAGGTGATCTTTTTCCAGATAACTAATTTAGATGTGCTGAAAATGTAAACCTACTGTTAAATTTTCATTCACAAGGAGGACATTTTTAACACAATGTGGGGATAATTAAGGTGATTGAGGTAAAGGATGTTCCATTTTTATACTTTCTTTAAAATTACCATATATTAGATTCGTGAATATCTTTTAGACCAATTTAATTTCAGAATATCTAATTATTAACTAAGCTACCTCACTATATGTCTAAAAATAACGTAATTATGCATTCCTTAAGATCGCCAAAATCCATATGCTAAAAGGCTAAGCACAATAAAACGTAATAGGAAACAGATTTCAGAGTATAGTATGTTGTACTGCGTATAGGCTGTTGCATGGCCAAATTCCTAAAAATAAAGGCTATGAGCTATGATCTTGAAATTCAGTTGTATGTTATTGTATTGTTTTCCAAGTCTAATGTAAATAATTAAGAATCTTAAATAAGAGAGAGTTAGAAACTCTGTTTTTGGCAGCTTGAAGACCTCTGCTGCTTGATGTAAGATGACTATTAATAAAGAATAACTTACTTGAAATGTGAGTTATGCTGACATAGTATCAAACGTGGGCTGAATAGGGTAAAAAGTAATTATTCTCAAGAAACACCAAGTAGTACTGTGATATTCCAATAATCTTCTTCTCTACAAGAATGACACATCGTAAATATTTCATCAATCATCAGAGAAAACTCATTTTAGCTTTTCTCCCCTCTACTGCTGCTTCTTAAATTCAGGAGCTGTGCCTCTTTGTAATTGGCTTAGCGAGCAGCTCCTCCTCTTCTGCCCACCTTATGTTTTGGCTTGAATATAGTAGTTTTGCACTTAGAGCAAAATTAAGTAAAACACTTACCAGTCTGTGGAATAATGAGAATTTAGATGCTCAAGTCTAAAACCACCGCTTCTTTATTTGCTGACATCAGCTCCTGGAAGTGTGGTTCACAGCAAATCTGAAAGGAAATAAACATGCACTGCTGTTTGTTCCTAACTTTGTAAAGGTGTTTTCCATTACAGACTCACTGGAGAAAATATGAAATCAAGGATAAAAAACGAAGATTCCCATAGTCAGGAGAATGTCCTGATCACTAGCTAGTATAAAATTGTTAAACAAATGGGTAGACTTCACTCCCAGACTCTGACATATGAAACTTGTACACACTTACCTTCAAATTTAACTACACCTAAACATGTAAGTTGTAGACCATGTGAAAAACTGAAGTCTAATAAGAAACTGACATAAAAAAAAAAGAGATTTTTAAGTTTAAGAAAAAAAATGGTTCCTTCCAAAATTGAACATTCTGACAATGTGCTGCAAGGAAATTTGATAATTCTAAATTTCTTCTAGAAATAGTTTTTTTTTAAAAATAGAAAACTTCTGAGGCAAAACATACTTTTTGTCTCTTCAATTTGCCTAATAAAACCCAAAGTTTTCCCTTGGTTGCTAAAAATGGCTACCAACAGTGTAAAATTTCAAACATATTAGTATTGTATGTAAACTTGGTTTCACTAGAAATTTCCTGAGCAGTCCAAACCATTCACAAATAAACAAGAAAATAATATGTTTTCAAATATAGATTAATGGAGCTAAGAGCTTTTTGGTAATACAGTTTTACTTGTTTCAGCATTTCTTCAAACTCCTTTTTTGTAATACTCTTGTATCAGATATGCTTACTTTTATTAATAGTATAATGCTATTTATAATTAGCATGATATGTAAATATAAATAAATATAGTTTATTAAGTAAAATAGTCTTGTTCTGTTTGTTTTATAAATGGCAACTAATGTAATGTAGAATAGAAGTATAATACTTAGCTTACAGTATGCAAAAAAAATATCTTTTAATAGATGCTGTTCACTTGCAACAAGTGCAATTAGGAATCAATCTCCTTTCCATTAAATGCAGCTTCCACGCAATATATCTGTAACATTTTTGTTGCAAAATAAAGCAGCTTTAAGAGATCAGGATTCTCAACAAATTACTTGATTCTGATTTCCATGAGATCAGAGAGAGCTATGACTAATTCTTATGTTTCCTTACGATTTACATCATTGTATAAAAAGAACCCACAGTATTTCCTAAACTTATACTTTTAAATGTTTTCTAATCTGTTTTCCTTTAGTTTTATGTTATAAAGAGACTCCTTATGTTAAAAGAGACTCTTATATCCCTAAATTTAAAGCCTTAATGTCAAACATCTGAACAGAAGACCTCAAAAAGGAAAATGAAATAACCAGTTGCTACTTTTGGGGTTTCACAAAATTATTACTGTAACTTTGAGAGTATTTGATAGACTATGTCTTTCAAGCTTTATCAATGTTAAAGGATCCACTGTAAAACAAAAGAGCTATCGGATGCTGTATTAGTTGTTTCCTCTACTTTGACAATGCAATTTCCCCCCAACAGTCTGGCAGTGACTGATAAACCCTGGCTTCTTCCTACCAAGAAAATAACAGTTTTTATTATTCTAGAATAGTCTCAAAATGAACGACATGCTATATGTATTGTCTTCTATCCAACCCGTCTTTTTGGAGCCTAATTATTGTAAAGAAATGTATGGTCTCCCTTATCTAAATGAATTGCATCTATAACACCGTCATTTTTATATGATTTAAACTCTATATGTTTATCTATATAGGCATTATTTTATTAATGTAATGCCAACAAATTTTAGTTAATAAAATTTTCCATAATTTGTGTGAAAGTACCCACATTTCTACCACCTCAGATCTGGTCTATCTTTTTCCAGAACTAGTGAATCCAGTTGCCTATTTCAAATTTTAGAGCTGCCTACCTTCCGATTGTCTCTTTGGATGTTCTTTTGTGTTGGTAGTTTTGCTCATCTACTGATGTGATGATTTGGTTTAGTAGGTGGCAATGTATGATCAGTGGTTCTTTATCATGGAGATTCAAAGAAAAGAAAACAAACAAACAAACAACAAACCAACACAGAATAAGATCCAAAGCCAAATGCATCTAAAATGTGACCAGACTAGAAAACCATAATGTGCTTTCTCACTTCAGATTCTCCGATACAGATATAAATGTTATAAATGAGAAGTAGGGATTTTGGCCATGCAACATCTTACAGATCTTAACATGTAAGAAATAAAGATCCTCTCTTATCTCCATGATAATTTTATTTGGGTTCCTTGATCCTCTGGCTGTAATGACTTATAAACATCCCTTTTCTCCCCATACACTTCCCCCATCTTATGGAATACATTATAAAGGTTTTTTTTTTTTTTTTTTTTTTTTTTTTTTTAACATCGCCTTTTCATTTAACTGAGGTCTGTTTCAAATTTTGGCAGTTTGAATTATAAATTACTACAAAAACTTCAGCAGATGTGAATTTCCTCCTCATGGTGAGAAGGCAAACCTGGTCCAGACATGGAAAAACAAAACTCCAAGTGTGGCAGTGACCATTCTTTTCTGACTGGTCTCTCTGACATTTATAAGGGATGTTTTTGATAAATATATATATGTATATTATTTTCTTTTAACCTCATTTGAAGTACATGTTTTGGAATAAGTACAGACTATTTTTTTCCCATTCGTTTTAAAGGGTTTATTTGTATAAGGATGGATGATTAATAAAATAAAAAGCATATAACATGTTTTTTTAAGTTCTGTGGAATACCTTTGAACAGTTCAGTTAAGTAAATCTCATACTTTAATATCTCTTATTCTTTCCTTTCCTGCTGAATTAGATAGAATTAAGCAATATATACATATTTTCTGTTTCCAGGTTATTTTGTATGTTACTCTGTAATATTTCAGAAGTTTAGAAATACTTCATTAAAAAAGGACATATAGTCAAAAAGTTATATATCTAAGAGATCTAACTAATTAGTCCTGTTAAATCCTGTGCAAGGATATTCAATCTGTATCTAGGTAAACTATATGAATCTATGTAAATCTATGCCAATTTCATATCTGTCATCTAACAGAAATGTTGGTGAAGTAAATATGTATAAAATTAATTTTCATACCATGATTTTATGAGATAAAGTTAATTACCTTTGGATAGGCTTCAAAGATCAAAAAAAAAAAAAAAAAGAATCCTCCATGAGTTCCTGAAGAGTTTTTCGGGACTATCCAACTGAATGGTGGATCAGTGCTAATGTCAAGTCATCAATGGGGAGCATCTTCCATAGGAATAGTTTCTATCCTAAAGAAAGAATACCACGATTAGTACCAACCCAGATACCATGTTAATTAACACTAAACAAGTGTTTCCAATTCTGATGTTTATTTAATTGTATGATGAAAAGAATGGGTATATTTATTATGCTTAGTAAAATTAAAATATTTGTCATGAAGTTTGAGCACGTCTGTTCCCATATGATAGCTCTTGTGGCCAGCACTGGTAAAATGGTACTGAAAATCTGAATCTAAGAGGAAATTTAGGTAATTACTATTTTTTTTTTTCTGTGACAACAAAATGAGACAAGATTTAGAAAATATAAAAAATCCATGTGTTTAAGAACAAATAATTAAATTCCTTGTTCAATAACATAAATGTTTCATCTAGTACAACTGAAATAATCTTTTTTAAGAAAATCACACTTATTATTTGCAGTTGAGTTTTTATCTTATTATCATGTCCTTAGGGAACTCCTGTGAGTGCTCTGGGAATTAAAAGAACAACAGTAAAATGGTTAAGTCTGATCTGGATCCAAATTCAGCTTGTATCTTTTCCACAGACTTTCCACATCCAACAAACCTCAGACAAAACCTTCTATCTGGTTCAGAACTCTTCATCTAAAATTTCAAAAAATGTTATTTTAACAAAGCTGTTTTTGTTCTGTTCTTTGAAGTGTCATACTGATCAGGGCCCCCACTGGAAATGTTTTGTACTGGAATTATGACAGATTTCTTTTCCAGTGATTAGTCTGTAATTGCAATATACGTTTTCATTTATCACGGGCTAAATAACATGAAATAAAAGGTTTAGGATTTGTTTGCTTCCTTTGTCATGTCCTCCACTTTAAGATAAATATGCAAGAAATACCAGTTTGCAAATACTAAATTACTTGGTTTGATCATTTTACTTTCTAGCATTTTTCTAGTTCTCTCCCTTCTACTTTTCTCATTATTCATCTGCATACACATCAAAATGATGAAACGAGTCCACAATATACAGGTTTTCTTTCTGCCTTTAAACATTATGCTTGCTCACATCTACAATGATCAGCCAATATAATTAAAATTTTTTGATGGGTGAAATTCTTTTTCATGAAAAAATTACAAATATCAGTAAAAGGAATATTGCTTGTTTCAATGTATTATCAATTCAGACTGAAATCTATGACTGCGTTAAAAGAATTATATTTTTATAATTCATAATTGTTTTCAAATCAAATTTCAAATTTTCAAATTCTGATTTCACTTTCCTCTTCAACATGTTAAATGATTGAATAGTCACTGTAATAGACAAGATTGCTATACCATTTTGCCTCATGAAACAACATAGAAGTGACCTTTTTGAAGCTATGCATCAGTTTCTTATCTCTATAGCATGAGGTTTGAGTTTCTTTGGTGTCTATACTTCTTCAGCGCATGGTGAAAAGTTCAGAGTCTATGGAAGAGTTAGGTGCCAAAGCAGGCACAAAACCCTAAAGACCAGCACATGTTTCAGACAAAAACTGGACCCAAACCAGTTTCACTGTATAAAGAAATCTGCATACAGAGACTAAATTGTTGAACTTTTGGCCTATGACCATTTAATGAATATGGCTGATAACACCAGCGGAGGAACGTAGGTGACAGTGGTGAGCAGACCTTTTTCTTTTTAGCAGGGAATTCCAGGAGATAAAAGCACGTAGAACTAGGTGAAAATGAAAACTAGCTTACCCAGAACTTTCCTTATTGTCTTGTTCCATGGAGGGAATTAATGATATGTAATGATCATTGTTTGAATCATAGTGAGATATTTCTAGGCATGCTGCCAGGAAAAGGTGGTATGTATAATTACATAAAATGTCCCATGAACAGCTGAAATAATTCTCTTTATATACCCGATTCCATGGAGATACAGAGAAAAAGCAGAGACTTAATACAACAAAACCTTGCAATCAACTACACATTGCTGTTAAAAAGGTAGATTGAGAGCTCACAATATCAATTGCATCTTTGGAATAAAATTTATGAATATAAGTCCAGAAGAGAGGTTCCTTCATCTCAAATATGCAAATTTTCTCTGTATTATTAAAAACAATATGATTACTCATAAAAAAAGAGGTGGAAAAAAGAGACAGGAAGAACGATACAGGCGAAGTGTATCTTTTCCTGCCTTCTATCATTCAAGTTAAATTTCTGCCCACTACAAACTTGATTTGAGGATACTCTGACTAGTTTCAAAAAGGTGTTTGAACTAAAGGTAATCAGTAAAGAAGAAAAAGTATTCTCAATTAATTTTATTTCTAAAATTTTGTTGCAACGCTAAGGAGTGACTGTAGATATCATCTTTTGTACATCTAAACATACTTGAAAACTAAAAATGTAGCTGCAACTACACTCTCACCAGTCCTTTTCTGATGAGCTGGTTTCAAACTATGTATTCCTTCACGGCAACCATGGATGCCCAGTATCTTGACAGTGAGAATATTATAAAGAACAATAATTAGGATTAGAGTTGTCCTGTGGTTCAACCACACAACGCAATTTTTGTATTCTCTTAAGTGAGGTGTGCACATGTATTGGTGATTTTAGTATCTTGCTGTGTTCTACTAAATTTGCTAAACCAAAATCCCACAAAACATCAAATATCTACAAACAAGTAAATTTGGTATTGAAAATGGTGTTTTATGCTTCAACTTGCTTAATTCAGCAGAAAACGTTCCTGTTCTCCTTTCTGCTTGGGTGCTACCATTCTGATCTCTGCTTAACTGGAATTAGCCTTCAAGTTGTGTGCGGAAGACAGGTAGACCATTTTAAGTGCCACATGAATCACAGTCCTTCATTTGACCACAACATTTTTAGGCATACTATTAAAAAATGTCATATTTGGAAACCTTTCATTTGACATTTATCTGAACAACCATAATGTAACTGTATATAAATGTCAAAGGAAAATAAAGCAGTATTCTTATTAGTATAAATACCAAATGAATGGTTGTTTCCTCTGATATTTAGGGTTCTGGAAGGGTAGAGGTCAAGTGAGGTGCCTCCCCCCACAAAGGTTAACAGTGGTGATGAACCAGGATATTGCAGAATTCTAAGGAAATAGCTCTCACCCATACTGTGGGGTTTGTTGCAGGTCAAGTTAGTGATTTGAGCAGGATCCTTCTAAGACAGACAGCTATACCCTTAGATAACACAACACTTAATTCCTCCCTGCTTCCTCAAAGGCTGCTTGTCCATGACAGTTGTTTTTGTATTTTTGTTTGTCTTTTTCCTGTGAAGAATTTTTCCCTTTCTAGCTCTTAAATATATACAAGAAAAGCTTGCTTGCTGATCTCTTCCTCCTCCAAATTTTACTCAAATACCTGTCACAAGAGATATTGTGATTTTGTGCGTAAGCATGTGCAATCCTGTTCTTCAGGGGTTCAGTAATTATTGGAAGAATTTTTTGTGATTTTTTTCCTTTTTTTTTTTTTTTTTTCTTCCATTTGAGGGTAAAAGCTATTTATCTGGAAGAGGAAGAATAAAGGAATAAAGCTCAATCATTGTTTGCAAGTTATATTCATTTCCACTTAGATCCTAAGAACCTGTAAGTATTTAGGTGCCCTATTCCTACTAACATAATTCTTCACTGAGGTTGTGGCAGTCACTCTTTCCTGAGCCTACCGATACTAAATTATTTTAACAGTATTTACCCATTAAAAACAGTAAGACACAATTTTCTAGTATTACTAGAGTCAGCACATTACAATGTCACCATTTGACAAGTCCCACATTCAAGCACAAAAGAGATTCCTGAAACCACTATTTTGGTGCCCTCACGATGTAATTATGTAGCACCAAGCCTTCTCTGTCAGAATCTCAGTCTTGTCAGGAGATGCCTGTGGACTTCATGCTGCCAAACTGCCCTCTGGTCTGTCTCAGGCCTACGTTCACAAGGGATCCCGACCTACCTATTTCTAGAGCCTGTCTTTTGCACTGGGTGTCTCACAACACATCCACACATCAGTACCATTCTGGGTGACTGACTGAGAGTGGTGTGAATGTACATTCAATTTATCTTGCAGCCCTGTAGTTGAAATACTATCTGCTCTCCTTATTTCTCAGAATTTGGAGAAGGGAGATGAACCCAGGTATTCTACTTCCCTGGTGAGCACTGAACTACCAGTTTTATTATAGTATGTCTCATTCTCACACTTACTGAAATAGAACTGCAGAACACGGTTAAAACTGAATTATATTTGACAAGGAATGAAAGAGATATAAATGAAAACATCCAGATTTTGTATGCCCCTCATACAGAGAGCTGTAACATTTGCATTTTGTGAAACCCATTTACTTTTTCTCTGGTATCAGTAGAATAGAACTACTGCACCAATAAATTTTGGTAAGTCACCTGATAAATTTAACAGTGATTCTGTTATCACTAATCTAAAATTGTTACGTTAATAACTGTAAACATTTCCAAAATAATCCAAAATTTGTTCTTTGATGTCCAAAAGGTCCAAAAGTCAGCTTGTCCATGAATAACACCATAACTGCGTAAGATCTCTCAGCTTGGGATCCAAAATATTACGAGTCATGAAACCAATCAAATTCTTCCACTAAAGCAGAAAAGAACTCTTAATTTTTTTAATCTTTTTTAAGCATCCACAACATAAACACTTCCTATCCATAGCCATAACTACAATGCAAAGTAGAAAACAAAAGGATCACTGTCTAGAAATGCATACAATATTCCCTTATAAGATCTTAAAATACATTGGTGAGATACCTAACACTAATATACACCATTCACAATTTCAAGTGCTAATGTTCTTATACACTGTAAGTGGAGACTAAAATTTAAACATAATAAGAAATGCCATTTCACATCATCTGATTCAAGTACATAATAAAGCTGGAATGATGTCATTGTGGGCTAAGAGCAGAAATTAGGAAAAAAACTGCTATATCATCTCATTCCTGGTAAAAACAAAAAAACAAAACATCACTATAACTCATTCCTCAGGTATCTGGATGGTAAATCACAGTGTGAAAAAAAAAAAATAAAAAAATAAAAAAAAAATTAAAGTCACAGACTTCAACAATAATGTAAGGGGAAACAAACAAACAAACAAACAACAACTAAACCATCCAAATAAAAAACAACCAAGTAAACAAAATAACAAAACCCATCCCACCTTGAAATTCCAGGGGAACATCCTTTGTATGCCCTCTGTAGTAGTCATTGCACCTATCCATCACGTTATTTTACCTTAGAAGAATGCTTCAAATCCAAAAAGTCCATAGGCAGTTCCTTTGCAATTTCTTAGGAGATTTAAAGATGAGAACAAACACCTCCAGCCCTTCCTTTCTATCATATTTTCTTTGTCATTCACTCCTTAGAAGCAGGATCCTTTGTGTATAGCTGGGACCTGATTGCCTGGAAAAGCCTGAGACCCTCTTTGGAGTCTAAAACTTGTTTCCAGGTCTCTTCTTTCAAGCATCCTGAGTTGCAGCAACAAGCTGCGTCTTTGCTCTAGGTTGCACCTTGTCCAGGATGTTGGCCTCTGAGGATCCCTAATTCAATAACTACCTGTCCCCGGGGTAACCTCCGCATTAAGTAGAGCAAGGGATTCCACAAGGTAGCAAGGAATCTAAAATTTTAGTTTGTTATGCTGCCTAGGAATACTCAAATCTGCTTGCATTTCCTCCTGGTGCTTTACATAAAATAATTGTTTTTCTTAATTTCTCTGAAATTTCACTCCTTCACAGGCAAGAGTATAGTTTAGATTCATATAGTCAGGGAATATCTTATATTAGTCTTTTTAAGTAAGCAGTGAGTAAGAATGACATAGAAGGGCCTACATACAGGCTCGAGTTGCTTCTTCCACATAAGATATATTAGTCAATTCAACTTCTTTCTGTATTTGACTCTGCAAACATAGGAAGATGTGTGAAATGAACAAAGTATGTGTATATAAGCGTGATGGGTAAAGAGTGTTGATGTTGAACCTGAAATGAAACTAAGGAAAGCATATGATGTGTGAAACATATGGCAATACATATGTATGAAGTTTGGATCAGGATATGCATCACAAAATAGTAATAGTTTTTTATTCTGGGAGCAGAGAGTGATAAAGCAAAGGGGAATAAGAACCTCACACTAAAAACAAGAGAAGCTGGAATCTCCTTCCTCTTTGCTATTTGGCATTTCCTCTTGAGAGAAGCGGAGGAAGTATTTAAATATTTTATAACCTTCATTATTGGAACATACATCTCTCTATTACATTTTTGGAAGCATGTGTTCTATTTGAAATCAATATGGATGTATAAATATTTTTAGGAGATAATTATTCTCTATATGTAGGTGGGAAAGAATATCAAATTAGTGAGATCTTGCTTTCGTGGGTAACAGAGCAGCTGGCATTATCCCTCCTTTCCCTCCGCCTCCCTGGCCAAGGGAAAACACCTCTTATCCTCAACTTTAATTCCCAGAATAAAAGGAGAAATGGTTTAATGGTTCTGACTTCTTTCTTTCGATCTGCTGCTCCAGGTAATACTGAAATTTCATCTCCCATGTTTGCAATTCTTTTATCAGGTCACTGTGAACGGGTAGGAAACATGGAAAAGAATGTCATGGGGCTAGCACAGAACTGTAGAAAACAGAGGTAGGAAAGATCTAGGCTACTTCCCTGACTAAATGTCTGATTTTTTCTCAAAAACATTTATTGGTGGTGACTCAAAAATGGTATCTAACCTTCTGTACCCTTTAGACATAAGCATGCAAGGTTATGAGGAGGACCATCTCCTCTTTATCTAATATATGAAGCATACATCATGCACCATCATGAAGATTCACTTTAAGTACAACTGCCAATCGGTGACAGTTCAGTGCCCCCAGTGTCTTCCCCTTCACTATTCAGACAGTGATGGTGGAAATGAAAATATCACCAGTGGTGTTGAAAATAGAATATACGTCCCTGGTAGAGGGGGTAGTTCTGGTAAAATAGAAACTTTTAAAGTGTTTGAGTCCAAGAAAGCTATTCAAGATTATTTGGAAGAGTCTGTGAAGAATTGTTTTTCCCTACTGTATACGAAGATGTGGCTACAGAGCCATGAACAGCAGCAGATACTAGTGCTCCAGTTTATCCAGCTGAAGCCTTGAAATCTTTAAACCTTTATATTTCTTTCATAAATACAGTAATTTAACAAAGTTCAAATGTCTGAGGCCTACCCTGTTCACCTCTCCTGTGTACTATCTTCCCAACTCCCTACTTCATTTACTTATATTTAAATAACCAGATTTGATGTAACAGCATCAGAACTGAAAATCTAACTTAACATGTTCTTTAAGAAACCAGTACAGAAAGGTAACAAGTTCATCACTTACTAAAAGTCTAGCTGATTTCTCTCATTGTTATGCATGGATAAAAGAAAAGGTCCCTTGTTTTAATCTTGACAGGAAAAAGAAATTGTCATGACTCAAAAGGTTTGACAAAGGGTAAGTGAAAATAGAGTATAATCAAGTGGTAAATGGAATATCACCATTCCATTATGTTCAGCAAACTAGTTTTACTAGGAGATTGTGACTACTGGAGTGAAGTATCCATGTTAAAACTAAACATAGTTAGCACTGCAGTGTATTTTTAATTGTTTGTTACCACGTATTTCAAATTATTTGTATTTTCTTCTGAAGGTTAACTTGGCATAATTCAGGCAAGCTGAGAGAGCTGTGAAACCCTCCAGATAGCAGAGTTCATCATTCTAAATCAACCAGATAGATTTACCTTGAATTCAACAGACTGCAAGCTATTTTGCTGAAGCTTCTCACTCATTTACCATTGAAGCTTTAACATGAAATATAAACATAAATGAAATTTAAAACTGGATTCAACCATTAGAAAAATGGGTGAAATAAATTTGTTGTTTTATTCATCTACTTTGGTTTTAGAAAGATACTGACCAGCTTCATTCAGAAGGATGAATCTCAATTTTGAACAGCTTATAAACTCTGGAGGAGCTCTGATGAAGTTTTACCTTTGGCTCCTTACAAAGACTGGGGCAATACAGTTTTAATTTAGAATAACGTTTGGACTTTTGAATGATGCCATGTTCACTGCTCTTTGAATTACATGCTTGCATAGTAGCCATGGCAATATGCAGACAGTGAACGGCTTTAATAAGCACTCTGAAGAGTCTCTAATGCTCATGTGTTTGCAAACTCTTTCTGAGTCCCCATCTATTCTCAGTTAGAAAGCAATAAAACTGAGGGACTCTGATTAAATAATCTCAGATTTACTGTACTCTTTTTAGCAGTCTACTGGGCAAATATATAATCCTCACTTTCTGTCTTTCTAGCTTTTTTTTTTTTTTAAATCCATCTATTCATGCTGTCCCCTCTTTTCATAATGTTTTATCCCATTTTTTTTAAAGAAAGATGAAACCTAAAAGAAAAAAAGCAAACAAAAACCAACAGCTGCTATATGTAGCTAATCAAACTATTACACTTTTTAAAATTTTATTTCCATGATGCATCTTTTTGCCCAGAGTACGATTCGCATTTGTAATCTTTAAGTCATCTGAACATAAGGAACATTATCTTTTCTTTATTGGTACAGCTGCCAGTACAACAGGAATTAGCCACTGATTAAGCCTGAATGTCATATAAATACTTGTATTGTTGTAATCCATACCAAATAAATACATTTGCTTAAATGTAAGCATGTTGAGTAAGCAACAACATTTAATAAATTCCTGACTTTTACTTCTCTAATATCAGGTACGTTAAAATAAAATGACACTGAAGTAAATCTGGATATAGACATTAAATGAGAACAAAACAAAAATTCAGAATTCACAGGGAAAACAGTAAAATAAATGGAGATTAGATATAAACATTCATTTTGCCCAGGTTGTGAAACAGACATGAGGCAATTCTCTAGACTATGAAGCCCACTGATAAACCTGTACTACAATTTATTTAAATTTTATAATACTTATTTACTGCCTTTCTCCAGATGCACATGTTAATTAAGCTGATTTTTATGAATATATTATTTGTAAACCTCCAGTACTAAAAGGTCACAAACTGCAAAGTCTTAATTTCTTAAGATTTTGATTCCAAATGATTTATCAGATTTGGCTGCAAGAGCCGTCTGACTGCTTGTGGGAGAAGTGTCACTTTCTGGTCATTTGAATCCAATTATGAAATATGTACACGCAGAACATTCCAAAATAGCATAGCTGTCGCTATGACTGCATGTCACTTTTGTCTCCATATCGTTGGTTTTAGAAGCATTACACGAAATGAATTGCATCAACCTTTTGTTTCTTTTTCTATCCTTTTTTAAGGCAGCCTAGGAAGTTCCTGATGAAGTTGAGATAGAGCCGTAAGTACAGATTTTCCTGAGTGTCCCACAGACACGTAAGTCATTTGGTTCATATGTGGGTGGTCTTTGACTTATTCAGCTAGCTCTGTTATAGACTCTCTAACACATCCAACCCAATTAGATAGATGCACAGTATGGTCTTTACAAAATATCATTCAGCCATGTATCCTGCAACAAGCAATTACAAGTCATCTTCAGGGCACTGATTTATCTCTCATTGCCCTACCAACTTAATGACCTTATGATTTATACTGATCATTGAAGTCTCTCCTTGGCAAGCAAAGTAATTATCTATCAATCTTATATTCTTTAAGGGAAGAAAATGTTTATTTTCTGTCTGCATAATAAGTTTTATGTCATTTTTAATGTCATGACTCCCACATGCACTGAAGATATATGTAGTGACTCCTAATGTCTCACAGAATGTCAATTGAAAATGCGATTTGACAACAGGCTTAGCTTCTATTGTCTGAATATTTGGTGTTACATAATGAAGACGGTTAAGTCCTTTGCTTAGAAACTCATAAATTATCCTAGCACAAAGCAACAGGCAAATTCTGTTGTCCAGTCATGAAGTCCCACAGAAAAATATGAATAAGAAAAATAGCAGATTTTTTTTTCAGTACAGTTAAATATCAAGTCTATGAACAGAGATTGAGGAGCACCAGGATAGATCATTCTTCAGCACAAAGGGGTGAAGAAAAGACCTCTCACTGCCCTTCTGCCATTGTTTTTCTATAATTATTTGATTCAGAGTAAGGATTCCAGTACCATGTGTGTTTATTTTGAAAGAAAATGGGTTTTGACTGTAAATAGGAAAAACCTAGACTCAATTGCCTTATTTGCCAGGCTAAAATATTCTACATGTTCTCCTGGAAAGTTTAGACTATTTTGGATCTTTTTTGTATTAAACTGTAGAACTCTTTACAAATTGGGAGATTCTTAAATCCTTCAGACTAAGCCAAGGCTAACATTCGTAGAAACTGAGATTTACACATCATAGAAGCATGGAATGTCTTGGGTCAGATGGGACCTTTAAGATCATCTTGTTCCAACCCCCTGCCATAGGCAGGAATGCCACCCACTAGACCAGATTGCTTAGGGCCTCATCTAACCTGGTCTTGAACACCTCCAGGGATAGGACATCCACAATCTCTCTGGGATACCCTCTCAAAACGTGGCAGTGAGGTCCACAAACCTCACTCCTCTGCCCTGCTCCACAAAAGACAGTCACAAACAGGAGAAACAATCACTGCTGCTACCACCTTACTGCTTATTTCCATCTTTCTCATTACATCCTCTCAATCTTTGCAGATTGATTGAAATGTGTCCTCTATTAACAATGTGTTTTAAGACCCATGGCACAGCAGTTGTGTAAGATGACAAAGTCCCTTGCACACATTTTGAGTTTGATGGGAAGATTCACTGTTCACGAAAGTTAATAGTGATAGTTCAGGTTGGGTACAGACTTGAAGAGAATGAGGTTCCAAGGTGTATAATGTACATCATCACTGATACAGATAAGATGCTAGTATTAATCCTGCCCATACCTGCAAGCATATATCAGAAAAACAACATTGGATTTTTTTGTTTGTTTTTTCCCTCACATTCGCAACAGTACAGATTTCAAATATCTTAACAACTATATCTATCATGTGTACAGATTTGTATCTGCACAATTCAAGGTGCCCAGCCTTTGGGCCTAGCTATCTTCTGATCCCAACATCACACTGCTCTGTTGCCCTAATCATTACTGTGCTATTTTAAAATTTCAAAGTGCCTGTAATAATGCAGACTATCAGAGAGGTTTTGATTTTATTGCATGAAACTGAGGTTACAGAAAGAACCGAGAGAGTGGCAAGAGGGTGCACTTGAGAGCGCTAAATATTCTGAGTTAGTTTTTTTAAAAGACTGTGTAGGTAGAGGAAGCTAAATTTGATGCACTGTCATTCATCCTAGCATTTGGGAGCACTCCCAACTCCAGCTTTGGAATGATCCAAAGTAAACCAAGGAGCCACGTGGATGATGTGATGCAGTACCTGAGCAGGCTTCCTGGTCATTGTTAGCAGTTTATGTATACTACATGTAACGGGACATAAAATACAAATAGCACATATCTCAATTCAGCAGTTTTTACTTCCTATTTACATCTAAGCATACCCTGTAAAATAACATCTAGCTCCAAGAAAATACTGCAGTATTAAGAGCAACATCTTTGAATCAGGCCCAGAGAAAGTACAGAAACCTACCACAAGACAACAAACAAGCAGGGACTGAATTCCATAGTAGGAGCATTGCTGACCAGTTCCAATTTTAAGGAATTAAATGTCATCAAACAAGCTATAGAGAAATTTTGAGTAGACTAGGTTGTTGCACATGAAAAATTTCCAGATTTTAGGCATTTCTTTTAGTGTTGTTTTAAAAATGTTTTAAAAGCATGGAAAAAATAAAATAAAACTGAGGAAGCTGACAGATCTCAAGCCACAGTGTTCCTGGGGAACCTTAATTTGAGTTTTTCCCATGGAGTCTGATAGCTGCATTTGAATATTTACCTCGACCCAGTTTAAATTTGGAAATTTTCATGGCTGTTTACTAAACTTTTGTTTTCAACTAAACAACTAAATCATGTGAGGCAAGATCATCCAGTTACAGTGGTATTATCCTGGACAAGTGTCATGGCAGCAGCAGCTCAGCAAAAATATTCTCTTGTGATAACATGGAAAGAGCAATTTAAAAGCAAAATCTATTGTAGGTCTGTGAAAACTGCTAAGTAGACAAAATAGTGGTGAATTGTCTAACTGCTAGGTAGAGAAACTAGTTGGGGAATAACAACCCCAAGCAACTCTACAGGCTGGGAGGTGAGTGTTTGGAAAGCTGCCTAATGGAGAAGGACCTGGGAGTATTGGTTGATAGTTGGCTGAATATGAGCCAGCAGTGTGCTCAGGTGGCCAAGAAAGCCAACGGCATCCCGGCTTGTATAAGAATCAGTGTGACCAGCAGGGCTAGGGAAGTGATTGTCCCCCTGTACTCGGCTCTGGTGAGGCCACACCTCGAGTACTGTGTTCAGCTTTGGGCCCCTCGCTACAAGAAGGACATTGAGGATCAAGGTGCTCAAGCGAGTGCTTGAGAAGGGCAACGAAGCTGGTGAAGGGTCTGGAGAACAAGTCTTATGAGGAGCAGCTGAGGGAGTTGGGATTGTTCAGCTTGGAGAAGAGGGGGCTCAGGGGTGACCTTATCACACTCTATAGATAACTCAAAGAAGGCTGTAGCGAGGTGGGGTTTGATCTATTCTCCTACGTGCCTGGTGACATGATGAGGGGGAATGAGCTAAAGTTGTGCCCAGGGAGGTTTAGGTTGGATTTTAGGAAGAACTTCTTCACTGAGAGGGTTGTTAGGCACTGGAATGGGCTGCCCAGGGAAGTGGTTGAGTCACCATCCCCAGAGGTCTTTAAAAGACATTTAGATGTAGAGCTTAGTGATATGGTTTAGTGGAGGACTTATTAGTGTTAGGTCAGAGGTTGGACTCGGTGATCTTGGAGGTCTCTTCCAACGTACATGATTCTGTGATTCTGTGAATTACACATTTTTGCACTCAAGGAAGCACAGTATTAACTTTTCTTGGAAAAATGAACAAAAAAAAGTTATACAAAGATTGTATTCATTCTCTCTCTTTTTATTTCTTTTTAGACATAATTAGTTTTTGCCCATATTAAACTAATTTCAGGCACACTTATAAAAAAAAACACAGTATTATTATGTTTAGAATGTATATTTCAAATTTTTTTTTTTTTTCTTCTGGTGGGAGTGTTTGCATCTTTTTAGCGTGTCGTTAGTATTGGAGTTTGGGGGGTGAGATTTTATCTGCAATTGTGAGTTTCCACAGCTCATAGATTTGTAAAATGCTGTATACACAGACCTAACCTTGTACGTACTATGCAAATAATCTAGAAAATTTACAACATTATTTTAATGATTTTTGCATTAAATATTAAAACACATTCTATACCTGAACACCATCTTTAATGCATCTTTCTTGAAATACATGAATATATTGCAATTTACAGCATCTTGAAATATTTTTTTTTTTCCTGAATTCATAATACTCCTTCAAAATTTTTTTCCCACACTGTAGATAAATTCCACTGAACATTATCGAGATCTTGATTTTAGGTAAGTTTGTATGGAAAGACAAGTGCATAGCCATATTTTCAAGACTACCCAGCTTGCCTACATTTCCTACTTATCTGCTTCCTACCTAGCTGTCTCGTTTTAGGTATTTCTAGGGACCTGTCACTTGATATCTAGCACAATCTTCTTGTAAACTGATTTTTTTGGGACACTTGTTTACTATAAACAAGTCTTTGCCCTGTAAGATTTGCTCGGACCTCCTGTATGGCACGTAGACTTATGTGGATTCCCTCACCCTTTATCACAGCTGTACATCATACACCAAGCACACAAGACCCAAGAATGAATTGTTTTGTAGGTACACCAAAGAGAGAAAGGAAAAGCTAACGGTATTTAGAAACATGTTTTAGATCTGCACAGTGATTCACCAGTTATTTTTATTTTGGAAACTGAATTGATCTGAAAGTTAAGCATGTCTCATATATCATAGGTATGTGCTCTTTCCAAACAATCATGAGGACAGGAATTAAAAAATACTGATATACTTCATCTTAATCTACTATTTCCCCATCCTTCATTTGTACATTTTGTAACATACAAGCAAGTAGCATACAGGAGGCTAGGAAACTGTGAAAAAAAACTGTGATATGCTTTTCCCATGGATCTTTTTGTTGATGTAATTTCATACTAATAACATTCCTACTATTTACTGTTTCAAACTATTTTATCATGAAAAATATAAGAAGGTTTGGTTATGTTGGAAATGTCAGGGCCTCTGGGAAGAAAACATGGAAAACAGATGTTTGTTGTTTAAGGTTACAGTGTAATTAAGCCAGTGGGACTAATATTACTTATATGTCATTACTTAAGAAGCAGCTGTTCCTCCCACCTCCTGCTTCACTGATTGGATCCTGTATATTTTCCACCCCCATAACACTGTCTCCTTGTCAGTGTAAGTTTCCTCTCTCTAGTAAATTGGAAAGCTATGTTAACATACATTTAAAGGAACCATCCTTAAACCTTTATTGAACAGAGGTCGCTAAGGGCCCTGTTATTCTTTACCCTTGTAAGCCATATTAGGAGTTTGATTGCAATCTGTTTGTTTGCCTAATCAGAAGCTTAGCCCATCTTACAATTAGAAAGGAAACACAATACTACATAACAGGCTCATATTATTTTAAGTAGCACTGGTAGAATCCAGGCTAAGTTACAAGTAAACAATTCTAGAAAATTTATGAAGAGTAAATATATAGCAATGAAATTTCTTGAAAATGAATGGAGAAAATAGTGTATTGGTAGAGATGCCAGTAGCACCTGGGAAAGGCTACTGGCCTATGTTCATGTTTCCAGGAAAAGGCAAACTTGAGGAACGTAAAGATGAACAAACTGTACCCAATTTGTTATTTGCCAAATACCGTTTCCTAACTTTCATAATGACCAACATCTGATAAATCCTGCACCATAAAAGATTTATAAACTTTTCCTCCCTATGATTTCCAGGATTTGTTTACACAAGAAAAACAACGTAAAGTAAGATATAGTAGAATTGTTAAGCAGTCTGCTTAACTAATGTATACTTCTTAGATGATACTGTGTTAAAAAAAGTCATCCTATTCTATTCAGGGAGTTTGTGTGTTGCTGCTAGCTCATAACAAATGCTGTTCTTAGCCTTCTATTAATCAGTTTGCCTTTGCAGAGTAGTCCAAAGCCTATCCTGGGATTAAAAATGAAAATAAAATTAAAAACAAACAAACAAACAAACAAACATAGGTATTCTCCTTAAGCAGCTGACATTTTTTAGTTTTTATGAAGTTCTTGATCTCAGGGTTAACTTACAGTATAGAGGCTGTTTAACCACTACACAGTTATTATCTTTGAACTCCATTCATATAATGAAATGAGTGCTTCTACTTGAGTTTAAAAATGGGTTAGGTAAAAGTCATCAATCTTTGTGCCCTTCATTGTTTTGCATACCAGTACTATAACCCTTTTAAACATCATCTATCAAAGACAAAAAATTTTCTTTCTCTGCATGTAGCATATTTAATGTTTGCACTTAGTTTGCTGTTAAGATCTCAACATGCTATTTCTGCTCTTCTTTTATTCCCGTGCCCTTGACTCCCGTAATGCCTATGCCTGTGCAAATAAACAGCTAACTACTACGTGTCCTAAAAATTGTCCTGTAATAAACTTGTCTATAATTAAAATTAGCAAGTCAATCAGCTCAGCTATTTGCCTGACTAATTCAACTGTGGGTTTTAGAAATCTTAGATTTAAATCAAATTGAACGCACCTACTGATTTTCTACAGACAATACCAAAATAAATGAAAACATACTGTTATAATTGTTTGCTGTTTAAATAGTATGAAAACTACTAATCAAAAACTTTGACATTTCATTGTAGTAACTATATAATCACGTTTCAAAAGTGAAATAAAGTACTGTTATTAGGACAATAATTAACATTATTAAATATATTCCAAATCAAATGAAAGCTTTTATGGCAACAGAATATTGGAAATGACTAAGGAGAGCTTTAAGCACATTTGTATAATGCTAAGGACGCTCCAAATAATCTAAATTCTCTCTGACAGTCCAAGCCTGGATATGGGATGTCAGATTATAATCTTCTACAAACAATAAAAGTCCTGGGACCAAATAATACCTGATGATGAAGCTTGATCAGTTTATACAACAGACAGCATAGCATAGCTGCTGGCTGCACTAGGGTACTGGACCCAGGTATCACAGAATGGTTTAGGTTGGAAGGGACCTTAAAGATCATCTGTTTCCAACCCCTTGCCACGAGCAGGGACAACACCCACTAGACCTCAAAGCCCCATCCAACCTGGCCTTGAACGCTTTGGGGATGGGGCGTCCACAGCTCCTCTGGGCTACCTGTTAGCAGTACCTCACTGCCCTCTGAGTAAAGAATTTCTTCCTTATACATGATCTACCTCTACTCTCTTTTAGGTTAAAGACTTTACTCCTTGTCCTATCACTACTATCTTCTCCAGGCTGAACAACCCCAGCTCCCTCAGCCTCTCTTTGTAGGAGAGGTTGTCCAACCCTCTGATCTCACAAATATTCCTTCGCTTGCTGCTATGGAGACAAAGGTGAAAGCAGAACTGCTTAACCATTAAGAAGAGAAACAAAGACAAATCAGAAGTATTTCATTAATTCATGTATAAATCCTACTTACGATTCTTACAGGTTTGACTTGAATACTTTGAAGTGTATGCAGATAGATAATATATAAATCATTAAAAAAAAGTTAGAATATGGTCTACAGGGTACGATGGAAGTTTACTGACCACAGATGATAGAGGGGAGAGCTGTATTCTATGATATAAGAAACAAAAGGATTTGATGTTATCTGGTTTAGGCTTTTACATTGTTGTCTATCATCACAGAATCTAAATGGCAGAATAGGAGATATTGCACTGAAAGAATGAAGTGCAAATGGAGTAGAGTGTACTCCAGCAGTCTTCCAGAGGAGAGCAGAGCCAAAATAATGATCGTGACCTTTTTAGAAAGCCTTTAAAGTGGTGTTGAATGTGGAGATCAGAGGAGGAAGCAAAGGGGGCCATTTAACATCACCTTTTGACTTTCCTCACTGCTGGGAAAGTTGTGGAGCATCAGTAAAGTTAAGGTTACATGCTCAAAATATTATATATTTTCATACACAGGGAAAACTACTATATCAGAAAATGCTACTCTTTGTGCTGAATATGGTGTAGTGGAGTTTCAAGTGAGGTCAGAACCTGGCACTTAGAATACAATTTTTTAGAAGAAACTGCAGATAGTTCATATGTAAATGCTTTGAATTTGCAAGTACAGTCTGTTCTTTCAACTCATTAGCTCATACTTCATGCTCTGCCAAATTGCCAATTATAATACTCCAAAAAATATAATCTTAAGCAATTTGTAGAGAACAGTGACATTCATAACAATAGATTAATGCCAACTATTTTAGTATCAGCCGAAGGATGTAGGCAGTTGGGGTTGAAGAAAGTAATGAGTCATAAAACTTGGGGTTATCCATTTTGGTACCAGTTTTGGGGTTTTGTTTAATTTTTGGTTTGTATTGCTTTTAGCTCCATAGGCCAGAATCCTGTCAATGGCAATTTTGCACTATGGGAAATACACTATGGAGATCCATTCAGGGAACTCCATTTTTTTGTCATTAGCCTGAGGCACTTAAACCATCGTTTGCAAAGATGCTGAGCATCCTTGATTTCCCAAGATTTCAATTAAAGCATAAAGTTTTCTGCATTTCTTTTGTATGTATTTCACATCAACAAGAATCTGACTTTATACCCTCATATCTCATCGAAGTAAAACTGAACATACATAGCACCTTTTGAAAGTGGACTCTAAAAAAACCACTCAGCCACAGAAATCTGGGTTTATCTCATGCTCTCATCAAATTGCAAACACTCATTCATTGTGGTATTCAACATTTAGCCACTGAATCCTAAATTTTGATTTTGTTAGAAGTAAAGGACATGCAATGGCAGCTTTGCAACCTAACATGACCCTACATATTTTTGGTTCATAAGAAACGATCCTTTGTAATACAGAACACCCTAGTATTTGACTATCACAGTTGACAAGAATTTGCTCTACACTTGATAAGCATTTATACAAATTTGTTTATATTTATTCATGTACAGATGCTTACAATCTCATGAAAATGCAGTCAAATCATTAACCTGCAAAATTCCACTGCAGCTAACAGAGCTACATGTATTTACACTTTCTACAGATCCGGCCTAAGGATTTTTGCTAGTAAGGCCTGATGCAATGCCCACTGAAGTCAGTGCAATGATCAGAAGAGAATTCCTGGAATGTATAATTACAGAAGTACAAACTATACAGAGGAAGGGAAAGGATATTTGCCATTCCAGCATCAGAAAAATACTGGATGAGAGAGATTCCCAGACATGTAAAAAGTGTTGGAGAAGTTTCTCTTTTACCCACACCACTGAATCACTCTTATGTCAGGCTCCATCTGTAGAATCCTTACTCACATAAATATTATAGACCTTCATGTTTTCCTAGTGATTTTTAAACTTGTGCATTTATTTGAAAAGTGGAAGAGAAAAAGATAGCCTCAGGAGGCTGATTTCATCCATTTTCTACCAAAGTATGTTTTTACTTGTGGGTAGAGGCAGAAATAGGAGTAGAATTGTTTTTAAATGGACAGAAATGTAAAGTCATGTTAAGTTTAAAATGAATTTCAGACTTCTCTGTATCAGTAAATGTGTAGTATCGAACTTTTCTTGTGAAATCAACATCAGGAAAAGTTTACAATTATTTTCCTCATAAGAACATTGAGTATGCAAGAGACTTGTTGAATTTACGGTAATTTAAGTGCCATAAACCAGAAAAAATTTTTAAAACCTTGTATTGTAAATTGTCTGTTTCTAAGCCCATAAATCTATTGGAATAAGGGATCTGGTTTTCATAAAAATTTCTTGTACCTGAAGCAAAATGATTGTTCATTTGTGCCAGGAGACACAAACCACAGTAGGCAGTAAGTGGTATAATGTAATCAAGTAGAAAAGAAAATTATTGAAACAGAGAAAATTATACCTGATGTGAAATATTTGTAGTGCACTTCTTCATGTTCATGCTATCAAAAAGCCTGAACAGTCACTGTATATGTCCTGACTAGCACGTGAAATAAAGTAAGTAAAGGAAATGCAGAAACAAAACTTTAAAAACGGTGATTGCGACAGATAAGGGCAATTTTGGGATTCTTCAGTCAGTTCACGGGAGTGGTAGTAGAGTTGGTTAATATGTAAGCTTCTCAAGTCTATCAGTGTTGTATCAATACAATTCACCAGGGTAGCTTTATCATCACTGTAGTTCATGCAATCCACTAACCTTACCAAGAAGTACAATGGTTTTGCAGAACAAAGGATTCAAAACAGAACACAACTTTTGCTTAACATAATCTTATATACATGTTTCTGATTTAATAGTTTGTCGATTATCTGCAGCATCACCAAAAAAATGAATGTATTTTTTATATACACATATAGTACTGAGCTATCTTTCTTACAACCTAGTAGGTTGTAATAATTTCTCCAAATATTAGCCAGTTATGCCTTGAAGCAGTCCTGTGAGATACTATTACTACATCTTTACACAACGAGAAACTGTGATATAGTCTTAAGTGTAAGCAATTGCTGCAAATTCTCTGGGAGAGCTAAGAATAACAAGTTGTCATAAGAATTTATTTTTTCTTGGTGATTGGGTATTCAAAGAAAAGTCCATGTAATATGTAATATAAGGGTAAAACAAATGAAGTTCTTTGCTTGGCTTATGGATTTAGGTTTCTACTTCAAAATAAATAAATAAATAAATAAATAAATAATCCTATTTAAAATCTACCCGAAGAGCTGCTTCTAGAACTTACCACATCCTCTATATTCACCCTCTCACAGTCCATAGAGTTCATAATTGGGAGAGAATAGCTAAACTATATGATTATTTGAATTTCATTATATACGAAAAGATGAAAGATGGAATAATAAGTTAGTGGAAAACCAAAGAATTAACAAAAAGGGTCAGATTATGTTAAGTTAAAAGCAAGACATGAAGTGGAAAATGTCAAACGCTGAAATCAAAATGATAGAAAATAATTAAGAAAGCTATCATATGAGTATCTTAACAAGACATGCAACTGAAAAGAAAATTAGAAAGAATTTTAAAGAACTAGAGGAAAATGGATGAGATAAAATAATAGAAAGCAACATAATGAGAGAAACCTGCCATGCTTACAAAAAGTGCATGTGGAGTATACAGAAATAACTAGTTATTTTAAGATTCATAGAACAGGCAAAGGAATTGCTGATGATGTGAAGAGAATGTGCAAGTAAATTGGGGGAAAACATTTCTGAAATGTAAAACTGAATTAACTTGTTACTATGAAAAATATTTCAAAGAGTAACAGAAAGCAGTTGCCTGCAAGGGTATACAACTGGCAATCCCATACAATGCAAAATGAATCATGAAAAAGGAAGAGCTGCTTTTGAGGAGGAGGGGAGGTTTGTATAGAGAAAGTCCCTGATTCTAGTAGGTACTCTCTCTCACTCTTGGCAGAAAATGGGGAATTGGAAAATGTAGTTACATGACAGCTGCTAGCTACTGAGTTCTATGGCCTGGGCAATCACTGTTAAATCATACTGTATTATGCTGACCATCTCTGAAGAATAATTTAAAAAGCAGCATATCCCCAGGATACAGTGTCTCATAAGTTTCCAGCCCCTGCTGGGCCAAGAGCAAGAGACCAAATCCAGATTCCACCCATGGAACTTTCTATGGCAGAAAGTCTGACTCCGCCTCGCGCACAAATAAGGCTGAGTAGCCCTCCTCTAAGTGATATGCTGCTGCTTCTTTTTCTTTGTCACTGATTATTTCATCATCTCTTCCTAGTGCAAGTTTCAGCTTATTTCAGTAATTTTCATTAGTGGTGGATGAAGGATGAACCAGCAACTTCACACTGTCTCACACTTTAGAAAAATCTCAAATAATTTTCATGGATATTCTACTTTTTTATTTTTTCTTTTCTGACTCTTACTTACACTTCCTGTATGGCAGTTGGTCATCTTTTAGACAGAAACAATAGCTGTCTTACTTCAGAAATCTGCAGAATAATTACGCGATTCTAGCTGTGATGATGAGAAGCTAGACATGCAAGATAGATGCTAATCTAAATATCTTCAAGCATCAATTTACAGCCTTAAGAAGGTTCCACATGTGAAAGTCTTGGAGAACTGAAATATTAGATTATTTAATTTAAGAGAGCTATTTCATGCATGTGTTATCCATCTAAAATAAATTATTTAGTGACGGGACTACTTTTAAATGCTTTGTTTTACATGTTTTATCTGTTAGGCTTTATTATTATGATTTATTATTCCAGCTAGCAAATACATGGTTTGTAGCAATAGCAAAGAATGAAATGAAAATTTTGACCCAGGCTAACAGATAACAGAGCAAGAAAGTTTTCCAGATAATAAGCATTATCAGAAGCTAAATAAATTAAATAGAAAAAGCAAAGCTGAGCAGGTGTTTCACTTCTGCATGTAACACAAATCACTAAATGAATCCCTAAAAACGTCTAATGCTGAAAAACAGAAGACCAATGATTAAAAAACATTTTTTGGACTTCTGCAACATAGATTTAAATTTTTATCTCCTCAAAAATAAACACAATTTTGTTAAAAATAACCTATTAATCCTAGACTACATGACAAAATACCTTCCTGCATTTCAAATACCACTCTTCACTTTGACCACAGCATCCTGCCCTTTGTGACCAAATGTACTGCCCCTTGAGCTGTGGCAAAACTAAGCATTTACAGAACTATGCTGTAGATTCATTCAATTACATCTTTTTCAAGGTAAATAACACATGAGAAAAACCTGGAGGACTTTTTTCTAACTGAGGTCACTCCACCTTCAGGAGTGCTGGCACAACCAAAAGAGCGGCACAGGATCAAGAAAAAAAGATCCTACAAACAGAAATCTCTAAAATTGTCTAGTTTAAAAGAATAAAGAATCGTATCTTAGTGCTCAAGGTAGGAAGGCTATATTAAACAGAGATGTTGAAAAAGCACTGTGATACTACTCATGCTCTAATACAACCTGTAAGTGTGCCTAAAATGCCAGCATAATTCACTCAACTGAAAGCAAAAAAGAATCTCTGGCATGTCATAGAAATACTGGGGGAAAACGGGAAAAAATATTCTTTTATAATGTCATCAGTGAACATGTAGTATGGCTCTTAAAATCCCCTTCTTACGCATAGAAGTGAATAAACAAAAGAAAAAATGCCCTTCAATTCTTAGAATTTATTTGCCTTGAACATCACTCAGAGAACAGAGAGAATACATTTTTTTTTCCTCTCACTCTTTTTTTTTTTTTTTTTCTGTGAGTGAAGGGGCATCTGGAAAGTTACATTTATAGAACAAAATAATGCACTATGGAAAGAAAAAACCTCTAGACATATAGGTATGGTAGATAAAGCAATGTGTCAACTGAAGCTACAGAATTAGCTCAGCTCTTCTGAAAGAATGATCTGTTACTTGCTATGTCTGGTTTGATTAGTCCACTCTTTAACAGTCTTCTAAAATATGAATAAAATAAAATAAAATAAAATAAAATAAAATAAAATAAAATAAAATAAAATAAAATAAAATAAAATAAAATAAAATAAAATAAAATAAAATAAAATAAAATAAAATAAAATAAAATAAAATAAAATGTCCTTGATGTGAACATTGGAAGCACATATAAGGGAAAATGTGGATTCTTTGAGATTTACCAACATGCAAAATTTTTAAAAAGTTCTTCACCATCACTAAAACGTTTGACATAACTTTTGGCCATTTAAAGCATCCTGGCTTCTCATTCCTGCCTTTGTCTCATCTCCTCTGTTGTCCTGATCTATGCATCCACACCCTAAACCAAAGTGGGGAACAGTTGGGTTACTGACAAGTAACCCAACAGCAAATCATGTTTTTGACTTGGATGAGTTTCACAGCCTGGTTACGTCTTCAGCTGCACAACTAGCTGACCTAGCATGCTGAACAGAAGGAGGAGGAATTAGAGCTGGAGGGGCAGGCTATTTAAACCAGCACTGTTGCTGAAAATAAATAAATAAAAGTAAATTCTTATACAGCCTCAGCCTTCTTGAATGTTGGTTTAATGTTAATCAGTTTTTGAGTAGACAGCTTGATTCCAGAGTACATCTTTCAATACTTTTTCAGTTTGTGGACGGTGGGGAACCTTGTAATTTTTACAATGTTACAGTATTTTCATAGGATTATATAGGCCTTAATTAAACTAATAGTTTGGATGCTAATGCTTTAACAGACGAGCTATTTAGCTGTCTGCATGGTTTAAACTCAACGGAGGTACTTTTGTTCATGGTGGTGGGTTCCCTCCCCCTCCCCCCCTTTATTTTTTTCTGTGCAGCTGCTCAGTTAGCTGAGAAAGAAAAACTAAAAGAGTATTCAATGGCCACTCAAAATCCGAGTGCTCCTTTGATGACATATGGAATTGATAACTACACTGAGCAAAGCTGAGAATGCCTCAGGATTCAGGAAGCAGAAGTTTCTTACAGAGACCAGCTGAGCTGAGGAAGAGAACTATATGATTTTTGAGAGAGAGGGAGAGAGAGAGCTGGCCTAGCAGGAATACATAGTGTCTGATTTTATCTAAAGGTAATTAAAAACTTAACATTTTCAGGCAATTAGGATGAAACTATTAGAACGGTTTTCCCCGTTGACTCTGGAATTTATGATACTTGCATGAGACCTCATGTATTTTTATGACGTGAAGTGCCTAGACCCAGAGTTATTACACTTTTTAATCTTTTCCTTTTAAAGCTCAAAGGCAAGATGCCATATATCTCATGCTTTTTTTCCTCCCCCTAGAATGGTATGTGTGTGCAGTGTGGTACGTTTCTGAACCAAGAGCAGGTTTACTGACCAGGGTTAGCAAGTAACGATACCTATTAACTATCAAATAATGAGATACATTCTTCATTCATTGAGCTCTTCTTTAAGAAATCTGTCTAAAAGCAAGCTGAAACATTCTCCTGCTAAAGACATATTGTCTTTATGTATGTTTATAGCAAATAATAGTGTGCTTTGTGGAATTTTCTAACAGAAATTTCTATAAAACATACAAGGGTGGCAACTGCCTACTTTAAAGTTAAAATGAATATTTTAATTTTATACTATAATACTGATCTAATTATCATGTGAAGGGATTAGCTGCTATGACACTGGATGCTACAGAAACCTCAGGTTATACAGATAATTAGAGACTCAAGAGAATTCTACTGTATGATCCTCCCGGGCTTGAAAAAGAAGAGCAATGCTTGGCTTCAGCCCTAAACTGTCCCTTGCAGAAACTCATCTCTCTTCATTGACTACAGTGAGAGGTTTGGGAGCTTTAACCAAAGGTATAATTAGCCTGTCTGCTTTCCCAATAAGTACCAATGCACAGGCTTCCATCAATTTCAGTGGAACCCGAGTCAAATTTCTAGTGCATCCTCTGCTAATACAGTATGTTTTGTGAAAAAATCTCACATTAAGAAATCTGTTATTTTGCTTGTGTGGTAGAAAGACATTCATAGCCTCAACCCATAATTCCAATTTTAGGTTTAATTTTAAATATTAAATGTGTAACTCTGCTATCAATAAATAATTCTAAAATGTTAATGAAATGATATCATCCCCAAATCAAAGCAGAGACATAAAGCATATCCACGCCAGGATTTGGAGGTTTGAAATCTATACGAATATCTACAATATCTGTGTGGAAGCATATAACAATTAAACAACTTGGAAAAATATGTAATTGGCCACAATTTAGTATTGAACCTAACAGAAAAATACTCAAGTGACATTCTTTCTGAAACTAACATAGTTTTCTTTTTACACATGAAACATCAGACAAAATTCAATACACAGAAGTATATTAAAGAATAGTCTAAAATGTTCTGTGTAAAGAAACACCAATGAGTGCAACCTCTAGAATCTGAAAAGGAAGTATCAAGAAATCTTGGGAAAACGAGTAGGATGAGAAATCAATATTGAACACAGGCTGTTCACAGAGAACATAAAGCCTATATGCAGCAAAATACCTGAGCTGAATTTTGGGATAAAGCTTTTTACTTAGACATACTGTAAGACTCAAGCAGGAGGCAGCAAGTTCACCCCAGAAAGGACAACTTTGAAGTCAGGATTCCACAGACGTTCCTCTTAGCCCAGCACTACCTATTCCCACACACCCCTCTCTTCTCTTCTCCTTATTTCCCCTCACACTACTCACATGCAGCTGCTTATGGAGCCATGTAAACTGCATCAGGGGACCCATCTGGACTAAAAATAATGCTGCAGAAAGTAGCTACACAGGACATGAATGAGCTATTGGCAATGTGGCAGGAACAACCTGACCTGGCACTCTTACTGAGAGAAACAGATGAAAAATTGTGGCCTAAATTAGCAAATAATTGTTTAATGTGCTATTCAAATACAAGTGCTCAGTCCTCAGTGAACAGTTCCTATACAGAGCAAACAGTAAAAGCCATTAAGCTTAGCTACTTTGGAAATGAGCTCATTTATCAGACTAAAAAGGTGCCATATACTTACACCTCTTGTTTTAGAAGAGGAAATATTAGTTTTGTGCCGGTACTGCATGCTTCCTTTTTTTATTTATTTTTTTTTTTTTTCCTGCAAGGAAACTAATGCTGATTTTTACATTCACCTTCCAGGTCTGTAATAAGCTGGTTGGCCACAAAGCAGATATCTGCAACAGATCAATACTTTCTCCTAAGCTAAATTTGCATGCTAGTAAGAGCAGAACAGGTTCTTTTTGGTTGCTGAAACACACGCCTTTAAGTTCTTCAACCCTCAGGTGAGGAAAAGAAGGAAAAACAAATGAGGTACTTTTTTCATGATTTTTACTTTTCTTTATCACGTTCTAAAGGTTTTCTTCTACAATTACATAAAAAAAAGAATCACAGAGTCACCTAGGTTGGACTCTGCGCTGTCTATCTTTCCATACAACCCTAAACATATCCCTAAACCTAACATTAAATATGACCCTAGAAATGCGCTAACAATAAGCCTAATACTAATTAGGACCCTAAAAAGCACGTACATCGCCAGTTTCTCCAATAAAAAATGGCTCCCAACTGAAGCCTTTGGGCAGACCTGAACTCCATTTGGGAACCTTCATGCAACCCCATACGCAACAGGACTCTGTGTTTTCTCTCTGTCCAAACAACCCTAAACGTTACCCTAAACCTAACCCTAAATATGACCCTAAAAAACATGTAAGTCGCAAGTTTCTCCCATCAAAAATTGCTCCTAATGGAAGCTTTTGGGTAGGCCTGAATACCATTTGGGAGCCTTTACACAACCCCACACACAACAGGACTCTGCACTTTCTCTATTTCCAAGCAACCATAAATGTAACCATAAACCTAACATTAAGCCTAACCCTAATTAGGACCCTTAAAAACATGTACGTCACCAGTCTGGCCCATCAAAAAGGGCTCCCAACAGAAGCCTTTGGGCAGACCCGAACTCCATTTGGGAGCCTTCACACAACCCCACACACAACAGGACTTTGCACCTTCTCTCTTTTCAAACAACCCTAAACGTAACCCTAAACCTAACCCTAAATATGACCCTAAAACCACAAACATTTCCAGTTTCTCCCATCAAAAAGGGCTCTCAATGGAAGCCTTTGGGTAGGCCTGAACACATTTTGGGAACCTTTACTCAACCCCTCACACGAGGACTCTGCACTTTCTCTTTTCCAAACAATCCTAAAAGTAACCCTAACTCTAACAGTAAGCCTAACACTAATTAGGACCCTAAAAAACATGTACGTCACCAGTTTCTCCCATGAAAAAATGCTCCCAACTGAAGCCTTTGGGTAGTCCTGAACTCTGTTAGGGAGCCTTCATGCAACCCTACACACAACAGGGCTCTGCGCTTTCTCTTTTTCCAAGCAAACCTAAACATGACCATAAACCTAACATTAAGCCTAACCCTCATTAGGACCCTAAAAAACACAAATGTCAGCACCTTGTCCCATCAAAAAGTGCTCCCAAAGGAAGCCTTTGGGCAGACCTGAACTCCCTTTGGCAGCCTTGACACAACCCGACACACTGCAGGACTCTGTTTTCTCTCTGTCCAAACAACCCTAAACGTAATCCTAAACTTAACACTAAATCTAACCCTAAATTAGGACCCTTAAAAAGGCGTATGTTCCCAGTTTCTTCCATCAAAAGGTGCCCCCAATGGAAGCCTTTGGGTACACCTTAACACCGTTTGGCAGGCAGTTTCTGCCTGGCAGTCCTGGGGTCTCCACCCCCACCCTGCTGACTCTTGGAACCCTTAAACCCCAACTCTTCCTGATGTGCTGCTGTGGACATAACCACCCACAGGGTACCACATGCCTTCACCGAGGATTAGGACAGAGGTGTGGTGTACTGCCGAGCACCTCACCTCACCATGCTTGGGGTACCCTACACCTAAGGGCCCACACCCCCAAAACTCTCTTTCGCTTGTCTTTCGCTTTGTCTGTCTCTGGCCGCGCCCCTCGTGGGACTACGGAACCGCAGATCAGGGCTCCACACTCATCTCGCACTAAAAGCGCATCTCATTCACACTCCACACAAGAGTCTCCCCAAACCCACCCTGAGGTAATATATGGTAAAGTTTGCCTTACCTCGGTCCGTGCACGGACTTACCAGTCCGGGTTATCAGCAGTAATCCCTGTGCCTGTACCGGGTCTGCACATTTCCCATCTAAAACAGAACCTGATTTCTAACATTGTTTCCAGTGTGCTGGTTACAGCCTTAAAAACAGACACTGTCACCTGCTTGAAATGACCAAAAACGTACTGCTCAGCTTTTGGTTTCATTAGCACATAGTATGCCATCTGTCCTGATAGCCATAAGCAGCATCACGTGAAAATTCCTCACGTTTTAACCCTGGCCTCAGCTTAAAATGAAGAGTTCTCTCTATGGAGAACTCAAAGATAGAGACAAGGAGATGCTAAGAAGCTACCAGTGTTCTCTACACTATAATGAGCCTTAACACCTATAATGCAATGTATTTTAGGAATTTATGAAATGAATTTTTGCCAGGCCAGCCTCTAAAATTTGTAACATGTTCGTCCTTTGTTGTAAGTTAGAATCATTAATCCTTGCTTGTACATGCTATGTAAATAAATATGTTTCGTGCCACTTGACTATTTAAAACTGTAAAACACTGGCCTCAATTCAGACAGCTGTATGTATGTGATCTGGTGTTTTTATCTCAGGGTTTGAACAGACAAACGTTTATACTGGTAAAAATTAATCATGTCCTACTTTTAATATCAGTCTTTCCTACTTTCCAACAGCAAAGTATTATTATATTCATCGAAAGCTAATTCCTCTAAGTATTTCATGCCGGAACCATCACATCTGTTCTGCTACCCTACTTCATGCCCCATGACATGGCATGTGATGTTAGAATGAACATATTGAATAGATATTTAGACAGAGATTTTGAATATAAGTAGTTAAACTGCTGTAAACATTTATCATCAAATCTTCCCTTCATTTCCCTCTAATTAGCTCCCACAAAGCATTCTCATTTATTCTACAAGAATTCTCTATAAACTGTGATTTTTGTATTGACTCCAGACCAGTAAATTACCCTATATGTTTGCTGCTGTAAAAGACTTCTAACATGCACGGTATAAAATTCGAGCTTAAGGATATTTAAGATACTAAAGACAGTCATTACATTAACAACAAAAGGTATTACTTTCACGTACTGTTAGCAGAGAAACTGAAGTTGATGAAAAGAGGAAAAAAATGTTTGTGTGACAAAATCATTCTTTAAGTTTTACTATGAACTATAATCTCCTTTAACTCAGCAATCCCCAAAAGGGTCAGTTCAATTAAAAAAAAAAGAATAAATTAAAAAATTACTTACCCCAGATTGCCATGAAAATAGCAAAGACAGTCCCTCCATTATCAAACAGATGTTTGATCATGAATAGAAAATAAATACATCAGGAACAAGCAATATTGCTACCTTAACTTCTGCCCCAAAGAAGCCCAGAGTACATAACTGATGGCAGAACTTAAAAGCCAAGCATTACAGCAAGAAGGCCTACTCACACGTTTCTTCTACCAATGTTTGGCCCGTTCTTTCACTGTTTTTTTGCAGCCTATCACTTCAAGCATCTCCAGAGCACTTGCTTCAGAGACAGTAAGAGCTACTCTCTGTCCAGACGGGCTAAAAATTGCTCCAGAATTCTCCTCGTATCCTGGGTCAAATTTCCATTTGATGTTTTCTATTTTAAGATTTTCATAAGCTTAAATCACTTCAGACTTTTCACTTTTATTCTTCTCTATATTACTTAATGTCCCTTTTGATTTCATTTTCTACTGCTTCTAAGCTATCCTGCAATTTCCCTGCAGGTAAGAATAATATATATTCATTCTCATCCAGAAATCTCAGCCTCTAAAATTGTTAGCGTATTCTCCTTCTTAAAAGGCTAGTGTCCCTCAACTCCCACAAATATAAAATAAATTCTAAAACACTGTTGGAGAAATGCAAATCTAAATTGCGCACTTAATTTCACTTCGTGAATGTTTTCCTTTTTGTTGGATTTACCTTTTATCTCACTCTTCCTTATAAGCTTATCTGCTGTAAAATCCGAGATTTACCAGTAGAAAATAAGGAGTAGTTTCTGTAAGCCTATGGAACACACTAAGCATCTGAATGAGTGAATGTGAGGTCTCAATTCTCATGCAAACATCAGAATTTATATTACAAAAATCCAGAGCTTCTTATATTCAAGCCATAATAAGAAACAGTAGTTAAGAAGCTGAAATTAAGATCAATGCACTTTCAACAGGTTTAAGGTTGCCAGTGGACAGCAATGTAATTTATACATGGACAGCAGGCCTGAATTTCTTCTAATGAAAGTTGATTTAAGATGCTGCTGAGCATCAGTCAACAAAGCAAAGGTTTCACATTCTTATGAGTAAGAGGAAAAAAACAAAAAGGCAAAAATTAAGAAACACCCAAAGCACAAACCATTGTGCGATAATAGAGCAAACCAACTTGTCAAAAGGCATATGTTAGAAAGACAATCACCAGAAGATAAAAATAAATAAATAAAAATAATAATAAAAAGTGCAGCAAATTGCTTTGAAATGTATTGTCCTATACCATTCAAAAGGTTTATGGCTATTTCCTACTCTCTGAACTCAGAATTCTCATGATATTCTTGAAAAGAATTTACTTTCACTGGTGTCGACTCCCATGAAGACTGAAGAACCAATCATGGTTTTCTCATGAAAAGGAACCCTTCTTTATGCCACTGGAACTGGGCAGGTAACCAGACCGAGTTGGGCTGTACCACAACCTTCTCTCCTATCTGAGGTTACTCGGGCCAGCAGGAACATCCTGTACGCGAGGTGTTTGGGGATGCAGCGGCTGGCAGCCCGCCTCCAGCAGATTACCTAACGGGCTCCAGCAAGGGCTGCCCTTGCCCATGCGGACAGATTTTCATTCTTTCAGAGAAAGTTGGCTTCATTGGGTGAGCAAGATTACTTGGTAGAGAAAACTTAGGCAAGCAAAAAAAAAAAAAAAAAAAATTAATAGATACAGTACTGCTTATGTCTCTTTTTGTTGAGTAAATTGACTCTCATATTGTGAGAATTTACCGAAAATACCACATAGATTTAATAAGTATGTTAGTTTTTTGTTTTGTTTACTTTTTTAAGCTTCTGAAGAAATGGGAATTTACTATCTGGTATAAGGTATCCATAAATCCAACATGGTCGCTGTACGAATCCTATAATGGGATCACTTGTACATAGAAATATGTCCAAATATGGTTCCATAAAGGAAAATACAACCATAATGGGTATGGTACCAAAAATGTGACAGGTAAATAAATGCAGTAGAGTACACACTTTCAGTTTTGAATATACATGTGTGCGAGCAAGTGATTTTGGATATTCTGCTCAGTAGAGTGCATCGTTCCAAGGAAATAAACCAAACAAATAAACAAACCCAACCCAGCCCAGCATATTTAGTATTGTTAAAAGTAGAAAATATGTATCTTGCTCTTGACATAGCTCTGTCTTGAGGAAAGGTGAGAAAACTGAGAAAATCTTTCGCAAGATTTTCTGAGGCAGCACCATTTGTGGCCTCTATTTGTTAACAGCATGCCTACACCACAAAACTGACACAATAAAATAAATTAGAAGTGAATGCTTGGCACAAAAAGTTTAACCCCAAGTTAGTCACTACCCTAAAACTTTGAGCCCTAGAGTTGATGCAATGTCTTTGATATTTATCTGATATTTATGCTTGTAAATGTCCCATTCTCTCCAAAAGAAATATCATAAACTGAAGAACAAAATACTGTTTACTACTTGACAAACAAATTACTGCATGTTTATCCATATGATTTACAAGATACCAAACACTAGAAGATGGACGTTGCCGATTTCAGTCAATTATCCCTGTTTACGTCAGCTGAAGGTCTGTCCCACAGTGTAATTGCATACGTACCTAGGTCAGGAGGTCACCGTCTAAAACCCCACTGACAGGCATTTCTGACATTAGCAGTTTAAGTCTTTGCATTTTTATTACGTATGGAAGATCTTATGTTTACATCAAATAAAATAAAATAAAACAAAACAAAACAAAATATCCTATTTTGGGGGTAAAATACCTTCAAATGTCATTCTACTGCTTAAAGAGTTTAAGATTTGGGGGTTATGAAATCTCTGACTTCACTGGGATTATTCATATTGAAAACATAGTACTTAAGTGCCTTGACAAAGGCAAAGTAGAAGCACCAGAAGTGCAAGCTGAATTTAAAGGCAAATTTTAACTGCAGTGAGTAAGTAGAGAAGCTCAGCAATCACCTTCAGCAATGTTGACATGCCTGAAATGATCCTATGTCACACTAGGAAAGTAGTGCTATAAAGCAAATGCCAGGAAATTACTCTCTTGGTTTGTTTTAGTAAACATTATGCTTTCATTCTCCTCATAAAACCTGAAGTCACAGTTCTAATACTATATGGAAGATTATGTTTATTACCAAATGAATGCACCTATTAAATCCTGTCCAACATAACGGTACACAGAAATAAAAGATTAGTGTTGCCCAGGTGTCACATTTGTGATCTTTGCTCATACTTCACATAACATCATAAACAGTAATTCACTAAAACCGTACAACATAACGTGGGCTTAAGAAGTTGTTCTAAGCAACCCTGAAAGCCCAAAAGAGCACAGCCCATCATTTCAGAAGTGCAGAGTAACAGCTTACAGTGTGTCACAAATGAGAATTTTCTTGATAGCATTTTCATGCAAATAAGTAAGAATGAAAAATCATATTTCAACAAAGTGATATAATGGTTTGACAGTAATGCAGACTGTTGTCACGTATAAGGCCAAATTCTACTCTACTCTAAATTTAAATTCAACATTATAAATGCTGGATTCTCTGTATTCTATATCTTGAGTTACAGTCTACGTTTATTTTTGATAACATGGAGTTTCAGCAAATTGTACTGCCAGTGACAGGTTACGTGCTTGAGCACTACTCTGTAAATACACGTGTTGCACAAGTGTTCGTGACAAGTGCTATGTTAATTGTTACTGCAATTCAAATCTTCACCATAACACAGCAAAATAAACATCTTTGGACTATTCTCACAGATCTGAAATCTGACAAGAGCACGCAATGTGAATATGCCTAAAGCTGTGCTCTGTTCATGCCTGGCCTTTCTGTTTGACTGACAACAGTGTGACAAATTAGACCAGTGATAATTAATGATGTGTACAGATGCACTGAAAGTAACCTTCTTTAAAATCATCAGGCTTATTTGATATAGAATAATCAACATGTAATAGCTTGATAACTAACTTAACTAACTTAAGAGTAAAGATGTGTAATAGATATGCCACATAATTTGTGGAAAAAAAAAAAAAAAGAAAAAGAGCCCAAGAACCCAAATGAAAGGACTCCTAAAGGACTGTTATTTAAGCTCTTCCATATGACAGACCCATTGTTCACAGTTTAACTCAAGTAGGGCAAACAGATCAAAATATTTTTAAAAGCATGTGAAACCAGATATACATGTTCACATTCTTCATTTTTTCTTTCTGCACATCTGAGCCTTAAAAATGTAATCCAAATATTCTTGAAGCTACTGTGGAGTTCCCTTCAACTCCAGACTCTTTGATTTTTGGTTATGTTAATTTCACAACTGAATCCTGGAACTAGTGGTTGACACACAGTCAACCTGGGGAACCTCAGTGCCAAAACCTGGCAACGGGAGTATTACCAAGTTTTATTCCAAACTCATGCAAGAAAAACAACATCTTCCATCCCAAACTGCTTTCAATAAAACTGCCATTCATATGCACCTCTTTTACGATAAACAAGAAAAGTGTCCCTAACTGGGGAGAAACTTCTGTTTCTAAACACGGGACACAGATGCGTATTTTCTTATAACAGTATGTAGGCCCTGATGCCACAGTGAATCAGGGTTTTTGTTATCTCACCTTATTATTTCATTTTCCTCCTCCCTGCATAATGCATCGGAATCACTGAGTAATTCTGTTTGATCTGAAAGTTTATTGCTTTCCTAAAATTATATTCATGGAAAGGAGGGATCCTCTTCAACAGGGGCAAAGGCAATGTGTGAGAGGGCTACTTGCCCAGGAAAAGAAGGAAGGGTACCACCAAAGGGGATCAAATATATCCTCAGCTTCTGACTTGCTTGTGGCAGCCAGGGATGAACTATGCAGGCTGTCTTTATATTGCATGGGGCAGGGACTGAAAGCCCCGGGGTCCTGGGCCATGGGCATTCAGCAGCAAGAGCTGCCCTGTGACCACCTCATACCAGCCCCTGGGCATGGTGCAGAGGCAGACACCTGTAACATTTTATAAGCAAGACAAACTGCTTCTTGGACGTGACAACGTCCTTCACAACACCATAAGTATTGCTGCACAAAACCTCTGGCTGACACTGCAGTCTATATTTGATTAATGGCAGCATACCATGTATGTGCTTATTCTTCTCTGATATAAAAATAAAACGTTCGTTTTCTGCCTGCAGCCACTAGAGGGGGATTCATGATAGCTACCTGCAAGCCAACCACCCCGAAAGGTGCCTGGGCATTACTGAGAAGAGCATGCTTCCACAAAAATAATTTGATCAGTTGGTAAGTTCAAACATCGTGGTAAAAAGACACATGAAAACCACTTCTCTCCTTCCCCCCCTCCCTCCCCGAATTTATCATACTGTAAATCAACACTTCCTAACATCCACTGATTCCTAATTACAGATATTAGTAGGATGAAACCTCAGTTTCACATGAAAAAGCATTACCCTGAATAATACTGAAGTTGGGGTAATGCAGCATTTCCAACATTGCCATAATGCCCTGGCACTAAGCCTTAATTCCGCATTGCGACTGCAGTGCCTGTGCTTAGATTTTGCCAGTCATGTATCTGACTCAGTTTCTTCCGGATAGCCGATAAACAGAGTTGTTTGCATAAATTTGTAGCTGCAGTGCTCAAAATCAAATAATATATATCAAAACTAACATGAATGTTTACATAGTAGTTTCTTTAAGTGACTGCAGACACATTAGAAGCAAGCAGCTCACATCCCCAGAATATGGTGATAACAACTTTTAGGTTGTGTGGTCTCTCTGCCTGCTTATGGATGGCTCCTGTCTCCTCTACAGGTGTGAAGTTTCTGTCTAACCCTCACTACCCTCTTCTGGGTTAAGCAAACAAATAAGGCAAGGAACAGCATCTGCTGTTACTGTCCATTAAAATTACAGAATTACAGAGTGGTTAAGGTTGGAAGGGATCTCTGGAGGTTATCTGGTCCAAAGTCCCTGCTCAAGCAGGAACACCCGCAGCAGGCAGGTAATGAGGTGCCACGGGTGATAGAGAAAATACCTACATACGTTTTATCAGGTCATAACAGTCAACGTGAGTTAGGTAAGCTCTGTTCTTGAATCTACATCTCACAACATGTCTTTCTCATTTGGTCATAGCAATGCACTGAGCTGACTCTATCGTGTCACGACTAGTCAGAGTAAACGCACGGATTCACACCTTTGTAAACAGAGATGACCTTCTGCCCAGAATTAACACAGCCAGATTACAGATGTTCTGGGACTGCCATAAGCACACGACAAGGGCTTCTACATTAACACACCCTCTATCAATATTTTGAAATTAACACTAGTTCACATTAGCTATAATAAAATCACAGAATCCTCTAGGTTGGAAGAGACCTCCAAGATCACCGAGTCCAACCTCTGACCTAACACTAACAAGCCCTCCACTAAACCATATCACTAAGCTTCATCTAAACGTCTTTTAAAGATCTCCAGGGATGGTGACTCAACCACTTCCCTGGGCAGCCCATTCCAATGCCTAACAACCCTCTCAGTAAAGAAGTTCTTCCTAATATCCAACCTAAACCTCCCTGGGAACAACTTCAGCCCGTTCCCCCTCATCCTATCACTGGGCACATGGGAGAATAGACCAACCCCCACCTCACTACAGCCTCCTTTAAGTACCTGTAGAGAGTGATAAGGTCGCCCCCGAGCCTCCTCTTCTCCAGGCTGAACAAGCCCAGCTCCCTCAGCCGCTCCTCGTAGGACTTGTTCTCCAGACTCCTCACCAGCTTCGCCACCCTTCTCTGGACTTGCTCAAGCACCTCGATGTCCTTCTTGTAGCGAGGGGCCCAAAACTGAACACAGCACTCGAGGTGTGGCCTCACCAGAGCTGAGTACAGGGGGACAATCACCTCCCTAGCCCTGATGGTCACACTGTTTCTTATGCAAGCCAGAATGCTGTTGGCCTTCTTGGCCACCTGAGCACACTGCTGGCTCATATTCAGCCGACTATCCACCATCACTCCCAGGTCCTTCTCTGCCTGGCAGCTCTCCAACCACTCATCTCCCAGCCTGTAGCTCTGCTTGGGGTTATTGCGCCCCAGGTGCAGGACCCGGCACTTGGCCTTGTTGGACTTCATGCAGTTGACCTCAGCCCATCGGTGCAGCCTATCCAGATCCTCCTGCAGAGCCTTCCTACCCTCAAGCAGATCGACACATGCACCTAACTTGGTGTTGTCTGCAAACCTATTGAGGGTGCACTTGATGCCCTCATCCAGATCATTAATAAAGATATTAAAGAGAATTGGCCCCAGTACTGAGCCCTGGGGAACACCACTGGTGACCGGCCTCCAGCTGGATTTGGCTCCATTCACCATGACTCTTTGGGCCCGGCTATCCAGCCAGTTTCTAACCCAATGAAGCGTGCGCCAGTCCAAGCCAAGAGCAGCCGGTTCCTTCAGGAGAATGCTGTGGGAAATGGTGTCAAAAGCCTTACTGAAATCAAGGCAGACCACATCCACAGTCTTTCCCTCATCCACTAAGCGTGTCGTTTTGTCATAGAAGATCAGGTTCCTCAAGCAGGACCTGCCTTTCATAAACCCATGCTGACTGGGCCTGCTCGCCTGCTTGCCCTGCAAGTGCCACGTGATGACGCTCAAGATAATCTGCTGCATGAGCTTCTCTGGCACTGAAGTCAATCTAACAGGCCTATAGTTTCTTGGGTCTACCCTCTGTCCCTTCTTGTTGATGGGTGTCACACTAAACACAGAAAACAGTGGGGCCTCCTGTAAGCAGTGATTAACAACTGCAACACTTTGTACTGCAAAATTGTTGCAGGTACTCCAGCAAAACATTTATTTTAACAAAAAATGCTGTCACCAATGTTTATAAAATTATTGCTTATTTTAGTTGGTAGGAGAAACAAAAGAATATTTTAAGTTATGTGGGAAGAAAAATAACATGGATGAAAATTGGTAAAATAGAAGTCAGAGACAATTCGGATAACTAAGCTACAGAAATATCAGAGAGAAAAGAGATGCAGTCAGTCAGCGATCCTCACCTACCCCTCCAGACAGTGAGAACACATAGAAATTCGGTTCTCATTCTACCCCAAATTTTGTTGTATCTGACATACATCTGCTAAGCATTCATGTGTTTTTAAGAAGAGTATTACATCAGAACAAAGAAAAAGGGGAACATCTTAGGATGTTTCTACAAGGCCTAGTATGTACCTAGTATTTGGGCAGGAGTGTCCTGCTCTTCCCACCTAAAACCGTGACAATAAAGGTATGACTAGGTGGTAGAGTTGTACTCCTCTCTTAAAACAGCATTTTACTGACAGTCCTGAAAATCGTTCTGAAGGAAGTGATTACTGAAATGCCAAAAGCTACACTAAACCTATCATGTATCAGGTAATACCCTGATGTGCCATTGCTAGTTACCTTACATTGCAATGCTAACGAGAACTCCAACACCAAAGAGGTTTTATTTTTTCCAACTCACTTTTCTTTGTCTCTAATTGTTAGCACATGCTTATTTGAGTTTACAGCAAACAATTTTTATAACCATTCTATGCAATCCTACTTATGAGTGCATTGCCATAAAACTAAACCATCAGTAAAGAAAAAGGACTTTTAAACAGTGTAGTCAGGTTGGAAAGGAGCTAAAAACAAAAAATCAAGTAATGACTATTTGTGAGGCCCCTGTTCCTATTTTGGAAGGCAGACAATGAGACTATGAATCTTATGGTTTGTAGTTTTTAGGATTTTCTCATGCTTTATAATGAAAATTTTGCTTGTGTTCATCTAATAATTTGATCAAACATGGGAATCAATTTGACACATTGCTAATTTATTTGCAAGCTTGATTTCATGACTACATTGCTCAATGTATTTCCTTTAAAGTTTTGTTAGGCTTTCAGTAGATTGATCATTATTTTGTTCTATCATTCAAAATGCATCTCAGAACTCAAAATTACATGCAAAACCAGATGTCTTAGATGGCAAAAAAGGGAACATATAAGAAATATGTTTAGCTGCACTCCTAAATTCATGTTTGAGTGTATGGCATTTAATATTTTTTATCTCTGACCATTTTGAAGTTTGTCAGAACTAGATTATCTTTTAGCATTTGCTGTATGTAACCCATTGAACCTCAATATGCTACAGGAAAAAAAAAAAAAAAAAAAAAAGAAAAAAAAAGAAAAAAAAAGAGAGAATGGCATCCTCCCTATTACAATTCTTAAAATTGGTACAGATGAAAACCAGTACTGATTTACTGTTTTGAGCAGTTTCTGAGGATGATACAGATTCAGTGCTGTAAACACAGATATAATGGATAATCTATTCACACAGTGGCTAGGAAAGCTACCTTCACATGACGGAAGCCAAGAGACAAAAATGATGAGTGACTTTGGGAGAGAGGGGCCTTTCAAGAATTGCAATCAGCTTTAGGAAATGCTACTTCAATCATTTCAGTAGGTTTGTGTGGAAACCATCAGGTACTTGCCAGTGAAGTACAACAGAGGGAGCAATGACATAAGCTTCAGCTGCCCAAGCCCTTCAGTGTGGCCACACTCGACTTGGCAAGACAATCAACACATACTTACTCATAGTTAGCCCAAAGCAATATTAACACCAAAGAAGTACAACCTAAAACAGAGGTTTCTGCAGCAGAGTGGTATACCAGGAAGGACACTAAGAACATACAGTATATCAACTGCTCTGCAGCAACATGCTACACGCTTATTTTTTCAGGAGCACACACTTGGTAACTGCTGCATAACACAACCTAATTATAGCTGACCTGTCGCCACCACTGGTGGTGTGAAGTCAGAGAGCTCTCTGCCAGCAAAGAAACCCTCCTACCAGAGAAATTCTCTAAGGTCAGAATCCAGTTGCTTTACAGAACATCTGAATACAAGTGAAAACAAATAATGTACAAACAAACAAACAAACAAACAAAAACTAGGTAAGCCTGTTAAAACAAGCAGCAGCTCTTTATCATGCACAAGGTTGCCAGTATGCAACCTTCCTTTACCAAAAAGGAGAATCAGCAGAATAGCAAGGCACTAAGACTCCTGGTAAAAGTGGATTGCAGGCCCCCTGTCCTCTACCAGGCTTAACTCAGAAGCCTATTTTCACTACTCTGAAATGGTGGGACCTGAAGGTATCCTCCTGCACTACGCATTGACAGCCACAAACTGCCTTTTGAAACGGTTGCTCTTGAATTCAATGAGTTGCTGAGTGATTAGAGTGAAAATAATAACTATTTGGATTTTGGTAAGTATATTAACTATCAAGGCAAAAAGATAACTGATTTTTTTTTCCCCCTCTCAAGAGAGACCCTGTATAGTGGTTTGCAAATGTGTTGAGAAGACAAGTTATAGCAGCTGTTTGTATGATCATATAGTTTGTAAGTTATGCAAAGGCAACAGAATGAATGTCTGTAATCACAGAAGAGATGCATCTTTGCACTAGATTTGGACAGTTTGGGATAGGCCTACAGAGATAACCAAAGGATATTGCAACTGAAGCAGTTAGGGGGAAAATGCTATCCCCCTTTGACCAGTCTGTGCCCTGGGCATGCAGGATGAAAACCTCACCTACCTGTCCCAGGAAGCAGCCTTTCCCATCTGCAGGTTCCTCCCTCACAGCACAGCTATACTACTAAAACAGGGACTGAAATCCTGCTTCGCTTCACTGGGGTGGTGCCTCAAGTTAGTAGCTCTTTATTCTCCCCATGTCTGAGCAACTGAGCTGACCTAACCAAACTCTTGTTCCTAGCAAACTTTCAGGAGTGTGTGTAGATATTTTATGTACAAACGTAATAAATGGATTTCCATCAAATATAAACCATCCAACAGAGGAACAGCTTCTATAAAGCTATGCACATATCTGTCGTCATCACAGACCACTCGGGCTTTGCTCTCATGGTTACCATGATATCATCACAATCCCTCTGAGTGCCTAGTGCCTTCTCTCTCACCATGAATGTCAATTATTAATGTCTGTTCATCATAACAACACATCATCTAAAAATGCTTTATTTTCTCCCCATATGTCTTAAAAAAAATCACCTCATATTATTTCTAATAGAAAAGTGATTGTAGAAAAAAAATAATGTGTTTGCAGATGCTCTCCTCAAAAACTATTTGCCTCTTCTGGATTAACTTGCCTGCTAATTACCCACAAGTATAGTGGATATTTATCACTGGAAGAGAGATAAGAAAGGCAGGTGGGAAATGTTTATAGAGGCTAGACAACTAACTGTTCCTGGTGCCAAAACAAGCAGGTGCAGATTTTATTGATGCAACAAATACAGAAACAAAAGAAAACAAATACACAGTTGATGAGGTATATTTCTGTACCACAAAAACAGTACCTACAAAGTAAAATAAAAGATGTTCTTCTGTTTCCTGGAGGAGACACTCAATATTAGGGCTTCTCCACTATCTTTTGAAAATGTGAAGGATTATACCTAGGGGGATTTTCAAAAAGTTGTCCCACAGCAGATGTTCTAGTATTCCCGAAAGAAATAATCTGGCATATGTAGATCACCATTTCTTCCGGTGGTTTGACCTCAAATAGCAGCACTAGACATTTCCTACTGATACAGCAAATGTAAAAGCTGCCCTAGCAGCATCTTCCCAGACATCCAATAGGTAGAATGTGTTTCCAGTGGGCATCCCACCACCATCAGATCCAGAATCACACACCAAACTAGACTATGAATATAGATCCAACCTGGAAGCTTTTTTCTTTTCTTTATTGCAAATCTGCTGCCTCCATACACTTACAGTGGTTGACATCGTAGAGCAACAGTAGGGTGTGCAAAATAAAAATAAGCCAGCTTCTAGTGGTGTCCTGCCTACAGAAACAGCAAAGAGCCCATCTGTAGCAACCCACCGCTACCTGGAAAGGTATAATGCGAACTCTGGATCCTCAGCACCAACTGCTTTTCTCAACAAATTTAAGTGATAACTCCTATTGACACGTTGAAACACTCCAGCATAATTTTTGAGGTATTTTGGATCAAATTAATCTTTTCACTGCTTTCTAATAATTTAGACTAATAATTTACTTTCCTGCTAAACTGTTTGTTTCATATAGGTCAGTGTAAAACATTTGTTTGTTAAACTTATTTTAAACAAAATATAGCTGAGAGTAGCAAGAGAGTCCTGTGGCAAAATATGCATACTATCAAATGAGAGGTGCAATGAACTCCACATTTTAAGGTTATCCTACCTGCTTTCTAAAAACATCCACTTGATATCTCTCCAGATTGGGTTTGAAATTAGGTGTGAAGATAACTACTGAATTGTTGAGCAATGTTCCATGTTCTTTTGTCACAATTTTCTTACACACAGCTCTCAAGAATACATCCAATAGAATATATTTTTTTCCTTTTTCTCTTGCAGCATCTGGCTTTGAAACAATATGGTACACTGCAGCTGCTGCCCATTTCTGTGACATCCATGCTATGGGCAGTAGAGGTCATTGGCCCACCTAATGGGCTTCTTATAAAGCCTACTTTCTCCTGACTACGTTGTCTATAGTGAGGAAGAGGAATGTGTTCTCCAGGAAAACTATTTCAGCTCTCAATGAAATTGAAGTTAAACCTGATCATTTTCAAATACTCACGGTTGTTCTCTATTGTCCTCACTGCTTCTTTATTATTATTGTTGTTAGTGTTGCTAGGAAAATCTGCAAATTTATCAAAATTTACTTGCTAAGTTTTTTGAATGCATGTGCTGATCTGATAAGTAGCAGATAGCTAGTTTATTTAGCAATCTTAGTTACAAACAATTTCTAAAAGCTCTTATAACAGGTCACTGCATTTTGTTTTAAGAAATTTGGCCTGAATCCAAGTCTTACCCAGTATACCTTATCATCCTCGGGTGTTTTCTCATCAATTCTAATGAATTTCTCTGTTTTCTTCCCCCTTTCCTTTGCAATTGTTTTCCTGTAAACCAAGTAATTTCCAAAAGTATTCCCAGATTCTTTTTCTTGTTGCTATCTCAGCAGTTCATTTTAGTGATTAGTATGTGACATCTTTTAGTATAATGATCTGTGTAGTCTCACTCTATTCAAATTATTTATTCTTGTTTCATACATTTCTTGAGAAACCACCTAAACATGAAAATGAGAAATCCACACTTAAGGGCATGCTATCAGCATAAACCAACATACTTGGCAGCATTATTTTCTCAGCCACAAAGTAAAACAATTGTTATATTATGAAGAATACCACAAATATCTATAGAGAGTATAATCACTTTGTTCCAGCCAGCTCCTTTTTTATATCACTAGTGCTCAGAAAACACTTAATTGTGATGTCTTTAATTCATCATGAAAAATGGAAAACCTGTAGCTTTGTATAATATTCCTTCAGATTTCTGTCTGCATAATTAATAGTATGGAAAGAATTTTTTTGTTGCACCATGCCAGCTACTGACTAAGACAAAGACAATTGTTTAAAGAACAGACAACAATTACCATAAGGGTATTTATTCAGTGCATACTAACTAACAAATTAGAAGATGAATGAGCATAAGGGATAGTTATTTGTAATTTCTTACGAAATATTTTTCTGAATTTAATCTACAGAAAGTTTGGGGAGATCTGAACTACTATTAAAACAGATGGCATGACTCATTTGTTAAACTGTCAGGAAGAACCAAGTTGATCTTTCTTTTCTTGTGAAGTAACAAAGTACTCCACCTGCATGATGAGTCAAAGTTTTTGCCTATTCTTCAATTACCCGCCTGAAAAAGCTGTGATATTTAGATCAAGCTGTAGATGAAGGCACTGTAACTCTTTGCAACTTTTCCTTTGATACCCCTCTGAAGAGTACTTTTCAACTTACTTTTGTGTCTATAACATCTTAATAGAGTACCTGCATTAGAGTGCCTTCTAGTCAAATTCATGGGCCATGTATACTGTCTTGCACCAGAAGCACATGAGGAAATCAGAATACTCCCTCAGGAGACTCCAGATGCAATGGGAATGTCAAGTCCTGGAGATTACTGCTATCTAGACAGTAGCAGGTCTGAAATGTGTATTTCACCATGCCTCTGTACAATGATGCCCTCACGCCACACCCAGATGTCAGCAATATCTATCTCCATGCAAGTTCTTCAGAACTCTTGGGCCTCTCTCAGTAACTAGTTTGGCCATACCACAGAAACACAAATTAGCTGCAAAGAAAATGTCTATTAGACATTTATGTGATTAAAAATGCCATCTGCTTTTCATGAGATGCCCCAGGGAATATAGCTACTCTCTAGACTGAGAAACAGGAGGAGAAACGGACCATGGGGGAAGCCAGAATACTCTGTGAAGAGGCACTTTCACCATTGTAGAGCAAAACATGTTCACATGATGTAATGTATAGCTCCTGTATAGCATATATAGTTGCTGCAACTATGTGCAAGGTAATGCTAGTTACTGAATGCAGTGCAGCTGAAGACTTCTATTCATGTTAGCAGGTGGACAGAAACTGCCAGTTCATCCCAGTGTGATTGCAAGTCCCAAAACATTACACAAGTAGCCAGAGTGACTGACCTGATTGTCAGGCTGATGAACCAAAAAATTATTGCACCTACTGAAGTTGTCTCTGCAGGCAGGGTGGATAAAACCAAGATGTTTTGGAGACAGCTCAGGAGCACGTACGTTATTTGAGGATACTGCTACTTAGTTTGCAATCACGTGAACAAGATTTTGGAACACGAAGGGAAGAAGCAAATCTATCTCCTGCTATACGTACTACGGGAATGAAATCTTGAGTTTCTCATCTATAGTTTTCAAAACTAACTTCACAAGAAGTATTACTGCCTTCAGGGAGATATCTGCATGATATCATACACAATTATACATGCCTGTCAGACCGTTGGTTCTGTAAGCATTGACACTTGTGACCGATATGTGAGTTTGGGCATGTACAGAATTTTTTTTGCAATATCATAACTTGTCTTCCTCCTCCTCCCCCCCCCCCCCCTCCCCATTTTAATTAAAACTTACAGCTGTCATTTTAGAAAAATGCAGAAAAATACTTGAATTTTAGATCACATTTGGGTAACACTGGCTGTCAGTAAAAGCTCAGCACTTTAAAAAATGAGGCCATTATTTAGGTGTGCATGTATATAGGAGCATAGTTTTAGACAGATGTTGAACATGTATTTCCTATTAGCATAAAATGCAAACATTCTGAATGGAGACCTCATTTTACATCTTGTATAGAATGAAACATATTGATCGGATTAAGCCAAGTTTATAATAACTAGCCTAGTCTATATCCTGTTGTCATGGCTTTCACTGTATTGCCTCATCTACAGCTTTTCATAATAGCCTGTATCTTTTCTTATGGTAGAGAGAGAAAATATTTTGGAATCATTTTTAAAAGTCTTTTCTGTTTGCTGATCTCCTGATTGATAAATTTATCCTAACCAAAGCTCTTAGATGGTCCTATAATTAGTTAATAATGGTATAAGGTTCTAAGGATTCTTGTTCTCAGTATTGTCTTCCTGCATAAAGATTTCTAATCTCTTCACACATTTTCTCACTTTCTGTTCTTTGATCTGGTCTACTTAGACACTGAACTCTTTCATTCTACGCTTCTATAATCCCTAGGAGTCGGTGCTTTAGATATTTCCATGAAGTGAACTAGACACAATGTTTTAGAAGGCTCATTATTCTGTTTTGAGCATGGTATATTTCCAACTGCTGCCGGTACTCTTTAACATTCAGATAATGTAATATTTATACTATTACATATCAAAGTAGCAGTAGTCAGTAGAGATATAGGTATTTAATAAAGCCCTAAATAAAAAGACAGAGTGAATACATAATGATATGGCTCTATTTATAGGAGTGAGGATTTCTCTGCAATCTTGTGGTGACAAGTGACTCATCCTAACTATACTACAATATCCATGAAATTTTCCTAAAATTATATTGCATAATTAGCAAACAGCTTTAGGAAATTCTCTGCAGTTTATAAAATATTTAAAATAATTATATATGATTATGTCATTAGTTCCTAAAACACCACACAAAATGCTGAAATAACTGCATGAGTCAAATACCAAGCCTCATTTTTTAGTGTCAATTGATTGCTACTCACTGACTACAAGTTTTTATTCATTTTGATTAACAAAATTGTTTTTAGTTTGATGGTGACACAACAGGTATGTTTTTTCACTTCTTGATTAACTTCTGTGTCAATATAGACATCATCTTATAAGTTAGTAAGACATCAGAACGTCCAGAACTCTCCAGCTCTGGTATCATCCAAAACACATAGCCAATCTCTCAGAGAAGCATTAGACTGTATGCAGTCTACAGCAGTAGACTGTATTGACTTTCTAGACTGATTATGAAAGGCTCAGCTTCTGAAGTAATCATCACCACTCCCATGAAGAGGTTTGTTTTTGGAAAATGTTTTGAGGAAGATTCTCACTCTGATAATTAAATGAATATATTAGCCTGAGCAGAACGCTTGGCTGCTGTGACTACTGCAACCTGTCCCCCACCTAGCTTCCTTACATTTGAGTATCTATGCACTAGATTTCTGTCTTCACTATATGCATACCTCAGTTCTCACTGCTATGCTCCTCCTCATCTGTTGTGCCATTTTATCATAAAATTTGCCTGTATGTTCACCTTATGCTGCTCACATATTTCTGTTTCCTATCAGGATAAAGAGAGTTCTCTACAGGACCTGAGATAACGCAGTCACCAAGAATAAGATGACAGGCAGGTGCAGGTCCTTTCTTCAGTGTATTGGTCATTATTCAAAGTGGAAAAGCTTCAATGGAAACTAAAACACAATCACTAAATCCTACACGCCTCCTTAGGGCATTATCTTGGAAATCAAAAGAACAGAGGAATCAAACACAAAAATTTCTCCAACTAAAGAAGCAAGTCAAGGGTACTTGACTGCTTTCAAGTAAATGGAAATTATTCTATTGCCTGGCTATACACCTTTCTCACTGAACTACTGGTTTTAGTGGGGTAAGAACAAGAGAATCTATTTATGAGTGAAGCTCCGTGGCTGGGTTGCCTAACCCCCAAGAGAATTCATGAAGAAATGTTTGTTTCCTTGTTGTCCAGAGCTAGATGACTAGCCCACTCCCTTTTTCAGTTTCCCAGACATGAGTTTGGGAAGTTGCCTATCAAATTTATGAGCTTCCGAGAATCCCATTCCTCAGTATTTATTTTCTCAGTACACTTTATAGAAAATTCAGACACATGGTATAGGATGAGGAGTTCTTTATATGGAAGAGAGACTAGAAGCCAAAATCATGTATTTGTTCCTCACCTGTGCTGGAGGTGGGATATGGCATCAATATGCTTCATATTTTATGACCTTTAGAAAGCCAATGCTAATTTAGATGGGTTTCTTTAAGGGAAAGAAATGGAAGAAACCCAGCACAGCAAAACCATCTAACCAAAGCTGACCAGTTCTCCATGAATGTCCTGAACCCCAATGAGTCATGTACACAGCAAATACAATGGGACTTTAAATCAGTTTTTTTCATGAGTAATCACACGTTATTACCCTCCTTAGTTTTTGCTTGCAATGGAAGTAGTCCCTTCCCAAAGAAAGAATCAGCTACCCCACAATTCTCAACAACATTCAACTGCTACAGTTAATAAGCTATCTCAGGAATTTCTTGTTATGTGAGAGCCATGGTAATTTGAAAAATAATCTTGCACCCTGCAACAAATTTAGCAGGTGCAATGACGTGTCTCCTGAAGCCTCTATTGTTAAACACAGTTCTTTGTAGGGTGTAAGACTTGGTTCTATCTATATCAACTTCAACACAGATTACAGAAGTCAAAATCAGAGTCAACACATCATCATTACCTGACTATCTAGCATTATGCCTTTATCACTAGTGGTCCGCTAGGCTGACGCACACATACACACACAGAAAATAACCCAGTCTTATAAAAAAAAAAAAAAAATAAAGAGAATCATCATCTTGCTAGCTTGTTACATGCATTAATCCACTTTGCAATTAAACACTTGGTTATATATTATTTGAACTTGTCATGTTCCATTAGTAATACTTTTGTACTTTACATTACATAATACTACCAAAGTTACCACCATTATTTGAAATGAAGAGTAAACTAAAATTTAGAGAAAGTTATAGTTTCAATAAGTTTTCAACCTGGTAGCTTTTTCCTAGTAATAAATGTATGACATCAATCATTTTGCTTAATATATTGACACAAGTATTGACTTAAACATTAAGTTCTATATGTGAATTTTGCTTTTCCTGTTGCTTTTTCTTCAAGAATAAAAACATTTCTCAAACTAAAATCATAAAAAAATATTTATGTTTTTCATTGATTAGATCCTGCTATTGTTGCACTTGCTACAACTTTGAAATCATATTGCAGCATGGCAGGAATCTAAAACTTTTAATATGCAAGGATGAACTAGCATACTTTGCATAAATACAGTTATTTGTTGTGACGCATTATAATAGGAGACAACATCTTCTTCATTTTGCGTATAAAAAAGTCCTGTCTGCTTTCTGTAATCCTCTTCACAATGTTGCCATATTTTACTAGAAGACAGAGTACTGCATCCATATACCTTGCGAGCAACACTCAGCTTAACACCTCTAATACTTATGACTGCATTACAGTAAGGTGGGATGCATTTTCTGTACCATGCTATTTACTTTATTCTTGCGATACAATTACTGCAATTGCTAGCCTAACTGCACTGTTTCATTCAATAAAGAGCTGACATTTTCCCTGGTTAGTGCCAATCTATATTATTGACTTTTTTGTTGTGCTTTAATTAATCTGTGCATTGCAAGCTCTGACTCCATAAAATATTGGTGCAGACATACAAAATATCAGTGCTTAACATATGGCTTTGACTGCAACTCCCATATTCTGTAAGGGTGCTTGCAAAAGCACCTCTAATATTGAAAGCATAGGTGCATATTTAAATGTTGGGATATTTTTGATCTGCACATAAATGTTCACAAAGTTGGCTGTGTTATAAACAAAAAAAGTCATATCAGACTTACTATCAATGCTAACTGGTTCTGTACACAGAGTCAGTCTTAAGTTTGGGGCAAAACTAAATCTAGTATAACTTAGAACAGAGCCTTCCACAACTAAACTTTAGGATAACTATCTGTGGATGTAAGTTTTGTTCTCAGAGCTTTGAATAGCAGGCCATAATAAAACCAGAAGAACACACAGTTTCCCACGGACTCGTTCCCTGCAAAGTAACCAGGCAGATTCATTGATGTTACAACAGAATGGCTAGACCTGTAGGTGAAAAAATTACTTTTATGAGGAGCTCAAGGCAAAATGTTGAAGGCTTCAAAAGAGATTGAAACCTGGAAGTTTTACAGTGTTTCCTGGCCACTATGCCAAGCCTTTCCACCAAAAATAATAATAATAATAAAATAATTCTTCCTATATGCTGTGTAACAGCTGAGTAAGACTGTGAACATGATCCTAGGGGCCAGTGAGTAGGCTGTTTTCAGAAAATAGTCATCTGTTTTGGACACAAAATTCTGCAATATACAGGTGAGAAGGACCTAAGGCTGTTTGATAAGACATGATGCAGGACCACCTTTTTCACTACCCTTTGGTACAAAGTTACTAAGAAGTAAGGGAGCAATTAACTACATGATAAAAGTAAACTGAAGGTGAAGACTGCAGAGAAGTTGGTGCAGCATTGTACATTTTGGAGGATTCATCCACATTGGGACAGCTCATCTCTACAATGAAACAGATATGTTTTTCTATTAAAAAATATTGAGAGAACAGGTTAAATTTCTTGGGAGCCTAATAGAATTTTTCTTAGTAGTCTGCACTCCCTAACCCATGTCAGGTAAAAGGAATATGTGATGGGAGAAGAGCATCCACTTGCTGGAAGCTGGATAAGTGAGAGGGAAAGCAAAAAATGCCAGTTACAATGCAATTACTCCTCAGGCATGACTGTACTGGAGTGCTACCCACTCACCAACTGCCCGTATCTGTGGGTTGTCTCTGGTTTAGCTTCACTACAGCTAAGAAAACATTGCTTTACTTGCAGTTCAGATAGACTGAATTTAAGTAGCACCCTGTTTCCCCCTTGTTATTGCAAAAGATGCATGGCTTTTAAAACATTTTTTTTCTGGAAGATAGACAAAAATAGGTAGCTTTAACTGACAAGCACAAGACATGTTTATCAGTATAGACCCATTTGGTATTTTATTTTTTTTATCCAAATAGATAATAGCTGTAGAGATAAAATATAATAGATTTTATTATATAAAATGTACATAATATATATTATTAAGATGTAATAAATTAATTTTGAGCTGTATAGTTTCAGCAACAAGGTCAATGTGCCATTTTACAAAGCATGTTGAAGTAGACCAAATATATAAATCCAAAGTATTGTAATCAAATATAATTTAATACCAGTATATATCTGAATGTTAGAGATATGTTGAAAAATTTGTATATTTTTTGTTGTTTTTATTTTAAATATTTATTTTTAACCAATAAACATCCTTCGATCAAAATAAGACTGTAAATACTATTCGGTCTGCCAAGACTGGCAGGGACAAGGATTGCCATTTATGTGAAGCATTATTAGCCTTTATCAAGCTTTCTACCAATTCTTCACCTTCATCATGCTTTCCTTTACCTTGTTCTCCTAACTGTTGCTATCTTGCTATGCTTAGTAAAGCTTAGTATTGCTTAGTAAAGCTAATATACTGTATAAAGGGAAAAAAATTGAGGAAGAAAAAAGTATATAGGAGAGAGAAAGAATTTGTCTAAATATGTCCAGGAAAAGTGAAGAAAAACATTCCATTATAACACTCAATATTTCCAAATCCTACTTTCTCTTTATGCAGTCTTATCTTTCTGATTTCAGTCCATGCAGGGTTGTCTCATTTTACTCATTTTATAGATTTTTTTTAATTCCCTTTCCCATGTTTGCCCATGCAAGCTGCTTGGGCAAAGGTAATAATGAATAACCAGACACACACCCTCTGACATTTGATTGCATAAGAGGTTAAAACGAGTGGAGAATTAGGAAACTTGCAGAGATGCTTCTCTTTTCTATACAGAAGGATTAAATACAGGAGATTACCAGCCCTGAGAATGGGGGAGTAGACCAGCGGCAGATCACCTTCTTCTGGGATGAAAGAAAGGAAACTACAGTTCTTTATTTTTGGTCATTCAGCTACATGCTCATCCTCCACATTTATTTTCTATTCAAGATATCTTCTAGCTTATTTATTTATTTATTTTTCCTTTTTTGATCCCTTAAATTACTTCATTAGGAGAAATTATTGTAGGTTTTCAGAAGAACAGTAGATATTTCTTCCACAATAATAACTTAGTATCTGAAAAGTGCTTATAAAAGGAAAGGGCAACATCTACTAGACAACAGTGTAATCTGCTTAGGTGTAAGAATTAGAAAATTCATTGTGCTACGAACCTAATGAGCAGACAGTCATTTCAGTAGGACTTGGTGACGTCAAACATGGTCTTTTGAAGGTCAGCAGTTGAGATGATCTACATTACTACAACTTTAGACAAGTACCAAAAGTTCTTTGATCTGCATAATACATCCCATAAATTATTTTGTTGACCTTTGCAAATAATTAATTTTAAAACACTATATGTTTTGGTGATCTGCATCAAGGAAAGAGAGGTCCATGATTCAGCACCAGGCTGCAGCCATTATTCACTGTGTTCTAATTATTTATAATTGAATATCTACTATGAAATGTATTATTTTTTTTCCACATAGGTTAAGGAAGATATTCATTTTCTTAAAAGATGTATCTAATCTAGGCGTCTCCTTTTTGTATAGAGGCCTGTAATTTTATAGATGAAAGTTCTGTGAATTTTTATTTATTTTAAACCAAGTTTTGTCAAACCACCTAGGTCTAACATTGAGAATTCCATGAAAATGGAAACATTTTGAGATTCTTAGTTTTGAGCATAATGAGAAAACATGGTAAAATGCAAAACAGGTTTGGAACAGAGACTACGTAGTGGACTCAGAAAAGAGCATGGAGTTTCTGAGGATTTCTAAACACGTAGATGATGTATTTTCACTTCTGCAAGATTCAGGGAGAAGATAGGTCACGTGGGGAGAAAAAAAATGAGAAAAATGGCAAAAGTCCAAACACATTAACATGAAAGAGACAAAAGCATAAAATCAAAAGTATTTATAAAGCATAAAAAGTAAATTAATACAAAAAGAACAAAGAAATACAAAGGACATACGTATTTATATAAAGAGGAAAATTAGTAGGGAAAGTCACAGGACAGAAAATGCTTAAAATTTGTGGACTTGGTTCCCTTTTAATTGATGTAAAGAAAGCAGCCTTAACAGCTGACCAGAGTGGGGAATTGTAGTAAGTAAAGGTTATCTTAAAAAGCAATGCTGAGTCACTTTTGGTTCCACTTTAATTATCGGGGGAGTGCAATGCGTACCATGACAGAATTCCATTTCAAACTAAACAAGGGGAAGTTACACTGGTATGTCAGAACGTGCAGTCCAGTTCATGCAGCAAAAAGGTTATATTCTGGTACTGCTGTTGATCTTTTCAACTGCTCTTTCCATTGTGTGAGTCATCTGTGACATAGACTTGTATTTTAAAAGAGTTACACAAAAAATATTCACAAAATGACCATCTCACTTATTGATGAAGACATTCAGATATGATTAATGCCCTGATTTCCCAGAGTTACTCACATGCTTAAATGAGACTTAACAAATTTGAAATAATTTGTAAGATTATTCATATGCTTGAAGGTAAGCAAGTGTTTTACTGTTGAGAAGCCTAAACCCCCAAGTAGCTCTCTGCATCACATCGCTCTGCATGCGCATTGTAGAGCACTGGTCACAATGCTATCATTATTTTGTCTACTTGATACAACCCACGAGGTCCTTTGTTGATGATGTGTTAAGTATTGTTCCTTTGTCCTGTAAGTTGTGGGAATCGTTCCTGATTTGTACTTGCACTACTCCATAGTCTTATGGGAACGTGGAATATAATGGTTGGCCAGAAAGTTAGACGAACTCTGGAGGCCTGGATGTGTTCTGTGTTCCACCACAAACTCACAGCAAGACATCAAAGGGTTAAGTATTTCAGCCTTTACCATTTAGGTGCCTTGTTACGTGGTAGGATACTGAACTCATACTTAATTAATAGCTAAATGACTTAACTTCCTATATAATACATGTGAAGAATTATCAATGATAGCAAAATTAATAAAATCTAAAATGCTGAATGATGGGGCAGCAAAGCCATCTAGTAAATATGCTGATGTGTAGGGTACATGTAAAGGGGATGCAGACTGAAATACATGTATGTTCCCTTCAGCTGTGGTATCACCAGAAGTGATTTCTAGCCAGTACAGAGTATCTACATTTGCAAAACCTCTCCTAGGGCTCACTCACAATGACTACCCTTCAGGACACATGATGGAAAACCAAGCAGCACGGCGATGCATTACTAAATTTTTTGGACAGAATAATAGTTAGGAATCTCGCCCACCATTTGACATACCCAGGTCCAGTTGCCTTCATTGAGCAGTCACGGCTGGTCAATAAGAGACCTTGCAATTATTCACAGAGTTATCAGTGTTATGTTACCTGTGTCTTGGTGAGCAAACAGCAGGTAGTTACTGGCATGTGGCATTGTTCAGATGCTATTCTACAGTTACCAAAGCCAAGTTCTTGTTAACACAGCAAAATACTGACAAAAAAACAGTGCCTTTAGTATTAGTCTATATGATGGAATAAAAATAATCTTAAATCAACAGACATTGAGTTGTACTAACAAGCAAAAAAAAAAAAAAAAGTTGGAAGAAAGGTATTTCCCAACTAACATTTTGTTTGCTGTACATTTTGTTTGTATGTTAAAGTCCTCTAGTTACTTTCTGAAGGGGTTGGTTTGTGACAGCAAACTGCTTAACTGATGAGTTAAAACTTACTCATTTTTCATTATTTGCTATATTTAACAGTTTTATAACTATACAAAACTATACATATTGTAGCTGTTGATACATACATACATACATATATGTAGATATATACACAGAACTGATTTCTGTTATCTAGAGAAAATCCTATAATTTAAAAATATAAAATCTGATCTCTTGTTTTTCTTATCACACAAGGCTTTAGGGTTTAAAATAATTTAATAAAGATTTCAGATGAAGCTGGAATAGTTGGTGACTCATAGGTCATCAGTGGGTGGCAGGTGAGAGAAGGGAAAGCCTAAAGCAGTTAAGGTTTTAATGAGACTCAGAGATAGTTTTCAATTCAGAACATTAATAGTTATTATTTTTTCCTGTTATTTTAACCCATACACAATGTTAAATACATTTTCTCTTCTCAGTTTTTGTTTAGTCTAATTTGTTCTTTCCCTTTTCTCCAGAGATTTGTAAAAAGGTAAAAAGCAAAAAGATGTCTGTGTTTCAAAAACATGAAAAGTTATGGCTGAATTTCATTATATTTACTAATGTTATTCTTAACAGGAAAAAGAAAAATAGAACAGTTCTGGTTATCAATTTTGATTCTTAAAACTTCAGAGGTTTTGAGTAAAATTGCTATAGAAAATTGATAATTTTAGAGATGTATCCTATCTTATACAGCATGTATTAATTTGGAATTTAACTTGTGAAGAAGAGCCAGAATTTGACAAGGTTTTGCAATTTCCCAAGTAAATTCATTTGAATATGTTAACCATTCCTTATTTCAGGAAAGCTGTCTTTCGCAATTTAGCTGAGATTTCATGAGAGAGGTAGGATCCAAACTTCTGGGAACCTGCTTTAAGATTCCAGACAGTTCTACCTGAAACACCCAAGCTGCACCTGCAGTTGAGTTGTGGAAGCTGATCCTTTTCTTGTAATTTTGTTCCAGCCCTAACCTCACAAAAGAGAAATTTCTCTTTCTCTTACCCAGTGGATGGGAGGCAGCCATGCCTAGAACAGCTCCTTTAATGAATTCATGAGTCAGTCAGTCTGACTGAATTACAAGACAGTAGAAGGAACACACAGCATTGTCCCTAGCGTCAAACAGAAGCCAAAGATAGAGTTTAGAGAGTTTCTGACTACAAGAACTTCTTTGAATAGCTTCTGCTCCTCTATTTTCATAGGTCCATGTCTTTCCATATAGAAGAAAGCCTGAGACCTTGTTCCAATGTTCCAAGCCACATTAAAGCTTCACTTTTTTTCCCCCAGGAACCTATACCTTTACTGTTCTCTTAAAAAAAAAAAAAAAAAAAAAAAAAAAAAGGTTGTTCTGGGTTCGGGTTCTGGTTTGCTCCAGTTTTATTCAATTCTACACTCTCAACTCCTACAATCTATTCTGCTATTCTTTGTCAACAACTTTAAGCTCTCAAGCTCTCCTCTTCACACACAGGAGCAGTAAAACCTTTTGTGCTAAGCAGGACTGGAGGACAAATAAGGGTTATGGCTCACAGTTTTCCAAAATCTAAGCTGTTTCACAGAAATTCTTAGTACACACAGAAACTGAGAGACAAAGCAAAAGCACGTCAGAAGGTTTGTTAACACACACCTCCCTCACCCCTTTTATTTTCACAGAATGAAGCCAGTGCTGCGATTGAAATCTCTTTGACTCAGCTGTCTGACAGCCTGGAAAGACAGCTCCCTTTCCAGTTGCATAGGACTGTGGCCTACCTGAAATCCTATCTGCATCTATAAGAGAGATGTTTTCTTATATCCTCTGAATAGGAGAACACATACTGTTTCTTACCATGGTAAAAAAAAAATATGAAGAAGAAGAAAACAACATCCATCAACAACAAACAAAACAGTAACACCATAGAACTGCGATACATCCTCCAGAACATTTTCTGCAGAACTGGCAGCATAATATACACAAGTTTGTTATTCTGTTCCTCCTAATTCATATGGAAACATCACTGATTTTGCAGTAAAATGATAGCTTGACAGTGAAGCGTTCTGCAACCTCATCTTCCGTTGAAGAGCTTCCACAGCATGTTGAATATCACTTCCAAACTGAACAGAGGCTGAGCATTACTGCCATCCACTAAGATTTACATGATTAAATCTAAATAAATCTCAGAAACTCTCAGGATTTAGAAGTAATGGGTCATAATTCTCATCCTACTAGTAACAGTCATATGAGTATTCAGTTCCAGTGAACTCATTGCAACTGTTATATTGGTGCATAAAAGAAACATGACTGTTAGATTCCAGCCAAAGACAAAAATATGTGAAAATGTTCATCCTTCCTGTGCTTCCACATTAGCATCTATGGTGTCTCATACACAGCCTCTGAAGGCAAACATTAATGAACTTCTTATTCTAATATCTCTAACATGAAAGCTGTGCTTGGTCAATTAGAATGACCCCAAGGCTATACCGCCTATTGACATCAGTTTAATAACCCATGTATGCAAAAGTTCATAAAGACCTTAAAGGCAGTGAAAGTGATTTTATGTTCCTTGATTTTGATTTTTTTTCCTGCACAGTTCACACAAGTCATTTTGAAGGACCTGTTTCCTGCATATAGCTGCTTCTCTGCACATACAAAAAGTCTTGTGCAGGAAACACAAAGAGCTGTTCTCCAGTGTAGCAAGATAGGACTATGGTGTGCTTTAACCTGCTTTTCATGAACAAAACCTACAAATAATTCAATGATCTATCAGTATAGATTTTTTTCTTAACTAGTGATTTGATATTCTATTGCTGTGCCTAGACCAGGAAATTAAGATACCATTTTCTGAGCTATGGTACACTCAGTAAGGAAGACTACTTAATTTCTTTAAAACAAACACTATCTGAATTTCTAGAGACGTACAGAATAATGAAAGAGAATAAAAGGGGATGGGAGGAGGAGTCCAAATTATTCAGAAGGACAGATGGCTATCTCTGTACACTAGGGGACTCGTGTGCAGGTCAGTGATGAAGCTCAATGAATCACAAGTGATTTACGATGATTTTTATGCAAAATTAGAATGAGGCCCTTCAAAAATATGCATGTTTAATTTCTAGGAGACACTGGTAGAGAGGTGGTTTTGCACGCAGTCTCAAACAATTCTCTAAAAAATCCTACTGAAGAAAAAAAAAGCTGTATTACGGCTGCTAGAAAAAAAGAAGTGTTCATATTTCTGTCCCTAAGATTAGGGAGATTTAAAGGTTTAAAGTTAATCAGAAAATAATTCTTTGGATAAATTAACTAAATTATAGCAAATTAAGTATTAACTTTTAATAAACTGCACTTTTGTAACTTGCAATTCTTTAAATTTGCAACTACAGAGTTTCCAGAGAGCCTGCTAAGTTACTCTGGAATTTCATATAGCACTTTTATGACCTTACATATAATGACACCCAACCGTTAAAAGAGTAACGTTATATACAAACTTGGAAGGTAGCTTTAGAGAGCTAATGATGCACCCTATAACAGCAAATAAATTTAGCTAGGGTTGATTAAATTTCCAATTTTTGTGCATTGTTTTGGAGTATTCATAACCTATGCACGATTCTTCCACCATCTCGACACTGCACTTTTAAATCAGTATTATTTTTCTTTTATTAGAAAACATAGCTTTTTTCTCTCTTTTTCACTGTTACTGTATGATCATGGTAAACTTCTGCACCTCCAGCACTCCTGAATTGTTCCAACATGCTGTACACCAGTCTAACAGGAAATACACTTGGGATTCTGACACAGACAATCACAGACGGCTGTCCCTAATGACTACACTGCTCTGCTTTCCCTCAGGTGCAAGCTGAGTGCTGGGAAAGGGTAAGGAATCTCCTCGGCTCCTGTGAGGGAGTATGTCTGTTTGAATGCCTACATAAGATGAAAATTGCTTAATTTCTAACTTTCTTGTTAAAACAAACAAACAAACAAACAAAAACAACAAACAAACAACAACAAAAAAAAACACATATTTATCTTGATCCATAATTAAACTAAGCTACTGTACTCCTAAATTTCATTACAAATTGATAGCAAAGGATTCACTAAAGGACATTTTTTAAATGCTTCAAATTCTTACTCTATTGAAATAGATGTTTTCAAGGTTTCAGGTTCCTATTATACAAAGCGTATTTTTAAAATGAGAGAATAGAATACAGAGACACTTGTTCTAGTCTGCAGAGAGCCTAAAACAGCAGGTAAAGGCAAAAGCTGAGCTTCCTTATGGTTAAAGGCCTCTCCTCAGGTCATACAGAACTGCTCTCTGTAGAACCTGCTGAAATTGAAGTTACAACTTCAGTACAGCAAAAAAATGTCTTTCCTTTTCCTGTTCCTCCTGGGAATCGCCTACAGCGAGCTCTAACTTCATGGCATCCTAACTTCTTTATAAAGACAACCTTATTTTCATATATAGGGGAGGTAAAGTGCAAGACAGAAATTTATCAAAGCCAATAGACTAGCACTCCAGTACTCAGACCTTTTCAACTTTTAAGTGCACACTTAGCATTGAAGACTAAGCTTTCTGCTGCCAGGCTATGTGGAATGAAGAGATCATACCTCTCCTGTCCTTTTTCCCAAACTCACCATAGGGAACCAAGATTTAATTTAATTTAATAATTTCATTGATTTCATCGCTGAGCATCCCTTGCACATACACTGATCAAGCTGGAATTTTTATTAGAGCTAATAGGTACCTTGTTTACAGATATCTTTTTCCAGGCTCAGTCTGTTCTACAAAACCTTTTCAGAACTCTCAGAACGAGACTTGGTTTGATTTGAACATAGTTTCCTCTTTACTCACGTTCTCAAACAGGTGTAAAATAAAATTACTTTCTCATACCTTCTGATGGAGATGGTATAAGTTTATCACATAGAATCAGAGCCGCATTTTCTAGTTCTGAACCATACTACTAGGTTGTACAGTAACAGTTACAGTATCCTTTTCCCTGTTACTGGAAAACATACAAGATTGAAACATATTGAATGTATCCCGTTTCCAAGAATCTGACTAGATTTCAGCCTGCAGTTTCTACCATAGTAAGACTCTCTGTATCAGTTGCCAAAACTTCAGAATTTGCTTGCGCCTTTCTCTTATGCTGGAAATGAATCCTGATCGTGCAGCATCACCTTAAAATATATTTCTGAGGTGTGGGAGGATTTTTAAGATCTGAAAATGAACGAAGGATGGAAAACATCTTGAAGCCAAAATATGATGTATAGAATGACATAGTGACTGCATCATGATTTCTTTTTTCTGGTTAAGCTGCCAGTGTTCACTCTTCTGGAGATATGGTATGTGTGAAGTAGAGAAAAAATATAAAACTTTATTGAAGTTTTATACAGGATGCAAGTTTCTCTTAAGAATTAATCATTTGCACTTTACCTTGAAATAAATCAGGTTTTGATTGGAAGTGCAAGTATGGAAAAGTTCTTTCAGTCCTAGCTTTCAATAGTTTCAAGAAAACTTCTAAATGGTCTACTTCTGGATTCCAGTCTGTAAGATGGAAGTTGGAGTGAATTTCAAGCTTGAGGCTTGTGATAGAATAGCCCGATCCAGCAATCAGGCATGCACCAGGTGCTTGCTAACACCACCCCCTCTTCCCCACACACACACCCAGCAGAGGAGGAAAATGGTAGATCAATAGCAGGGATAAAATTGGTAGGTTAATTAAGACACTTTAATAAGAGAAGGAAAGTAAGGAAAACAACAACAGCAAAAGTGATGCAAAGGCATCACTCACCACCTCCCACCAACAGACTGATGCCCAGCTGGTCCTTGAGAAGTGGCTACTTTGGGAAAAACTACCTCCCAGTTTTATTGCCAACCATGACATTAAGCAGCATGGAATATCCCTCAGTCAGTTTAGGTCAGCTGTCCCAGCTGAGTCCCCTCCCATCCTGTTACCCAATCCCAGCTTACTCAACATGGGGGCCAGATGAGAAACAGAGAAGGCCTTGATACCGTACAGGTGCTGTTCAGCAACATCTAAACCACTGTGGTGTTATCAACACTGTTTTAGTTAGCAGTCTAAAATGGTAATCTAGAAAATTAACTCTATCCTAGATAAACCCAAGTACAATGCTTACAGCACTGCAAACACAGAGTGACTCTTAACTTCCAGTATTTTCCTTCATTTTTAGTGCAATGCATTAACAACAAACTACAAAAAGTTCTGATGTTATATGATTTCTGTGTACAGCTACAGTACTGAATAGCTAGGTTTTATCTATTGACTAAAACATTTCAATGGGAAAATCGCTTGTCCAGTGTTATGAACTATTGCCTATCAAAGGGCTTGCCTTTGCAGACAACTGAAGCACCATTCCTGTATGAATAGGAAGTTAGGAATCATTCATGCCATTAATACAAAGCCAGACTTGTGCAGCATGTCTTGGTGAAGGCTGTTCACCATGTCCACTGTGAAGTTTCAAGTCTGATGCGCTCCAGTCTTTCGGTAAGGTTTGTGCTAGAACCAAATTGTGTTTTCTCCAGGTATTTGGAAGTATTTCATTTGCAGGTAAAACTTTATACAAGTCAGTGCAAAAGGTTTTATTTGCCTCAGTTGGGCCAGGACTTTCCTGCAAGTTCTGCTAAAACCCTACCTGGCCTACTTCCAGCATTTCTCATTTTACCTTCACTTGCTTGTACTCATTGTTAGAGCACTTATTATATTTACCATGCTATTATCATAGCACGGTAAATGTTCTGTACATGCTTACTTCCCCCTCAAAAGTAAGCTGTGCAACCACTGGAGCTCCAGACAGCAGCGGTACTCGCTGTAACACTGCATTTACAAAGACCAGAGACTTCATGCCTTAGAAACAAACCAGGAAACACACAGATCCAGAAACACTGGCCTATCACAACAGACCAGTACCATATCAATGTAAACCAACACTGAATCTATGGATTTTAAGACTGTTCCTCTAACTTTCCTTTCTCAAATACTTACTGTGCTTATTTAGAGAAAAAGTGCTAGAGGAAAAAAACACCACAATCAACCAAGCAAAAAAACAAACAAACAAACAAACAAAAAAGAACAACAGCAACAACAAAAACCACACATGCAAACAAAAAGACTATTTGAGCTAATACCCAGACTGGAATATATCAAAGTTTAAAGCTGCTTATAGGCAGAAGAAATATTTGTTGTCTGAAACACTTAAAGATCTTGTGAATTATTGATGTGTACTGTAATGCAATGCCGAGTCAAGTTGGAAAAAGAATAAGGAGGTAACAGAACACTGCCCACCTAATACTGAACTTAGGGAGGAATCAAGGATGTTGCCGTGACCAATAATAAACACTGGACATCTGTTCTCTTGGAGGGAAATTTACTCCATACATTAGTGTAATAAAGCATTAAAAAGCATCCTTCTAAACAAAGAACTTTAACAGTCACTGTTAAATCACTGTTACATATGTTCTTTGTACCTCTAAAAATTGTTTTAAACAATGAAAATGTTTTATATAGAGAGAGATTTGTAAATAGAAGCTTATTTTTAGCCTGATTAAATTAGCTGAAGTATATCTTAGATGTATGTTTTCCTTCAGGGTTTTCTTAAAGATCACACTTATGGTCTATATATCTGTATATGCAGTATAGCATGTTTAGGAGAGAGTGGAAGTCAAGAAGGTTCTTTCATATGATTCTTTACGAGTCCCCCCGTTTCTCTTCCTTAAAAATAATTACAATACCTTGTCTACTGGGAAAAGCACTAATTGGACGTATCTGCCATCACTGTGCCATGTCACAAAGGGAAAAATCCTTACTAATGGTTCCTGAAACGCCAATCTGGTGTGGGTGGCATTAGATGATTCACAGAAGACAACCATCTCTGTAGGTTAATTATTTTTATTTTGTTCAGACTTAGCTGATTTATTTTGAACTAGTCATGGGGTAGTTAATAAATGTCATTTACTTCATTAAAAACCAACATTCTCATTTGTTGTAAATAGTAATCAAAGCACATATAGAGAGCAAAAAAGTGCTGACCAGAATGCCCTCTGCTTAGTATGATAAAGCACTATGAAATAAAGCTTTAAAATAAAATATGGACTTCTCAAGGAGTTATACTGAGCTATATTTTTCAGACGTTAAGGAAAAACTTGCATTCATGTAGCAAAGTAATAAATACCCTAGACCCTCACATGCCAGGTATTAAACATCTGGTCAGCCAGCAGAAGTGGCCCATCTCCACTTTCAGACTGAGGATTGAGATGGCAATAGTCAGAAGAATTATTAGTCTGGGAATCACACCAAGGCTTAGACATCAGCTACATGAGGAGCCATATGCATATGCACAAACAGTATTAACAGGTTGACGGAAAAGAGCTCAGGCTTCTCTAGAAGATACTTGCCTAGTAGGTTAGCAGCAACTTCACAGACTTGTCAAGAACCTAATCGTTCCAATTTGATACTCAGAAGTATCTAAATCCCTTTTCCAGCCATCTATAAACTCCTTCACTAGCAAGACAGCTGAAGCTTTGAGAAATCCAACATCCAAAACAGAAGTCAGACAGATATGCTTGCTGAGTGAACTGGACTCCTAGGCTTTATCTGATGACTTCCATGTGGAAGATAATTCCACAACATGAGTCTTCAACAGCTTATGAATTTTCAATTCTCCTATCCTCATAATCTCATTTTTACCCCTGCAAAGAATTCTGACCCCTCAACTTCTGCCAAAATGATTTAGACCAGACTATTCACTATAAGCAAATTTGGTTATAGCCAGAGTTTATATTTATATATAAATATAATATAATATAATATAATACACATACATACACACACACACACAAATAAACCATAGACTTCTAAAGGTTTTTAACTTCACCTCCATCTGACTACCTTGGATGTGGGTGACAATCACACATTGGATTCTGACTGCTCTGGAGCAATAAGTGTACACTTGATTTGCCTCCCTGAACAAATCTGAATATTCCCCAAGTCTCATCTAATCCTACTGTAAGAAGAGAACTAAGAAAGATTTCTATTTATAATTCTTATGACCAATGTAAATTATTTCTCAAAGCAAGGGACGCTTCAGGGAACAAAAACAACAAAAAATCTCAGCTACATTAGCATAAGTAAAGAGTAAAAATCATTGTTTTTGTTTGCCAAAGACAGCATATTACCTGATACTGGGCAGAACAACAGAATTATCCTCTAATTTTAAGTGTAATAATAATTAGAAGTTGTTTTTCTTCAGACTCTGAATAAATTACACTGAAATGTTTTCCCTCTTCCTTAGGTTACCTCTTGGCACTGAAGGAACTCTTATGACTACAAAGTTCATTTTTTGCAAGATTATTTGATATACAGAAAATATTCATAATTGATTTTTTAAATGTATAAAAATATCAGTAAAAAAGTATTATTAAATATGAATAAAATTGTTTTTACCTCTTCATCCGCATACCTCAAATGCTTGCCTTTGGATTCTAAAAGAGAGAGAATAATAAAACAATAAATAAATGAATAAAGAAATAACAAAACTTGTCTAACATGAGTAAAATTTACCATAATCTAAATAAAAGGAAAAAAAAAATATGGCATTCTTACAGTGGATATCTATATTGCTGAATTCTAAATGAGTTGGAAAACAAAAATTCAAGGAAGCTGCTTTAGAGAACTCAGTTGTCTCAAAGGACTGGCTTTAAAATACTAAACCGCAGAGTGCAAAAGGTTAAAGAATTCAATGCATAAAAAAACACACTTTATGTATAACTTTAATAGCATTAAGGATTCTAAATACTGATTTTTTAGTTCTGCTTAACATCTCAGGACTTACAGGTAGCCAATTTACAAAGAATAAATCTTATTCAAGGTCTAGATATTGAATCAGAAAGAAACAAAACCTTCTCGCATCAGTGAGCATGAGCCTCACATGAACATGAGGTTAATAGCAGTTGCACGCTATCATGAGAAAGAGCCTATCTTTCATTATCTAATCACCTATATAAATCTTTATATTTAGCAATATAACACAAATATGTCACACAACTTTTACCCTAATTTTGTTACCTAAAGGTGCCTGAGTAAGTCTAACTCTCTTCCCTGTTGTAAATTCTGGCTCTTGGAGTTGACAAGTTAACTGCTTCTTCAGGTTCTCTTGTATGATTACTTCCTTTACTTCTTCTGCCTTTGAAAGTTTCATTTTGTGCTAATCCTAATCCTAAATTACTTTGTGCTAAATTAAGCATTCTGAAGCAGAACTTATAAAGTGTAAACTACACTATTTTATATTAGGTCTTGTAGAAATATGCATATCAGCATTCCTACTTCCACCAACTTTCTTGGCAGTCACTACTTGGCCTCTGGGATATGTGTTTGTACAAGGCAATGTATTGGTGCCACATGCCATGATTTCCTGTCTACAAGTTCAGTGTCCATTTTGTGGATTCTTTGCCTGACATTAATTTCATCTTACATAATTAATTCCATCTTACATTAACATTAATAAGAAGTTAATTCTAGCTTGCGCCTCTACAGTATTTTCACTTCCCTTGTAGGTGCCATATCATAAAATTCATTATACATATACATACATATCATAAAATTCATATACAAATCATTAATTATGATTTGTACAACAACTTAAGTTTGATCCTGTCACAACAGGTAACTACGAACTAAGACTGCAGTAATTTCTCACCTTGCTACAAAGAAAAAAAAAAAGGAGGGGAAAAAAATGAAAAAAAAAAGCTGGAAAGTGGGAGGAAATAGGAAAGCGGGGGGGAAGAACAAAAAGGAAATGTTACCTCTTCTATTTCAGGTTTCTGATATAAGAAATAAGGGCAATCAACACAGAAATTATATCCAAATTCAGAGACATAGCAACAATTTTTGTAATGCTAATCTAGTTCAGGATGAGACCAAAGAAAAACAAAAATGAAAAAGAATAATCAAAAATAAAATTTTACAGGAGGAGGCCATCAACAGACAGCCTAAAGCATAACATGCTGTTCAGAGTTGAAGAATATCTCACTCAGCAGTAAGAGACCAAGAACCATCATCTATTCTCAAATCTTTTTTCTAAATGCTAGTAGGGACATTCACCAGAGCAAACAGAGATCCTCCACTATCTAACATCACTCCCAATAGCTTTGAGATCACAGTATGTTGCAAAGGCCATTTCGCTTACAGATCTTCTTTTGTCCATAGACAAAAGTAAGTAGATACCTGCCTAGTTTAATTTATCTCAAAATATCACGTAAAGAAAAATCTCCATAATACAGTAGGTTCATTTGGCAAATTTAAAAATGCTATTTTGCATATGCTGTTCTTACACTGAAAATATACTTTTAAGCAAAAGCAAAGGAAAACTTGAATATCAGGCAGAAAGAATAAGGTGGATTTGAATCACATTTAACACCTTATCATCAACTCATTTTTCTTTTGCCTTTTAGAGAGATCTTTAAAAACAAGAACCAAAAAAACCATGAGAGTTTTAGAACTGGCTGCTATGTGGTCTGAAATTGTGTTCTTTGCTACTCTAACTCCCCATATCCACTAATCACAAACTAAATCAAACATGACAGCCACCTCCATTTCTCAGGTCTTCAGGATATTTCCTACCCCCAGATGGCATTCAACAGTGTACAAAGGCATCAAAGAAAACATATTTTGATAGGACTTCAGCATTTTTAGCCCTCATGGAAAGATTAGGATGAGATACCTAGAAACTAGAATATATCCCTAGAGCTGCCTTTATATTTCTTTAACTTTATAGATTTATTGACTGGATACTAAAGACAAGGTTAGTTTATCTTCCAGGTTTAAAATGATGACCTGAAAAGGTGGGGGGAAAATCAAAAGGAATTATAAGAATACTCCTAAGAGTATGAGTCACATTATAAAGTGAACAGAGGCTGAGCAATGAACATTGAAATGAGCAAAAGTCAGGTCCTATAAAACTCCAAGTGCTCTCAGTGCTTGTTAGCTTCAACAAGAACTGAGGGGGCTCAAGCTGTGGAAGACTGCATTGCTGCATTAGTTGTCTCTAGGATCTAGAGAACGAAGTAGGACCACAATTAAAGTAGAACAGAGTAACAGAACAACTCCTTCTCCATAATAACTTAGGTATGTACTGTAAGTGACTACTTCGTACCAGCTTCGGGCTATCTTTTGACATGCTGGAAAAAAGAAAAAGAGGCAGAAGAAGAAAATAAAATAGCTGTTGGTTATTTATAGATGTTTGATAAGGTTTCTGAAGGTCTTCATGTTCTTCAAAGTACAGGGAGTTTTCTAGGTGTAATTCACTTGATGTAATTCCCCTGTCAAATCCTACCTATCTGTTATTCACTGAAAGAACAGCTAAGTCAAATCCTCTAGTATTTCTGTAGTCTATTTCAAATGGGCCACCATGCTGTGTGAGACATCCTTCATTCAGACCTGATTTTCTTTCAAATTTTTTGAGACAGTGGGCCTACCACATTTTGTACTCCTAAAGAAATACAATTATCTAAAACAAACAAACAAACAAACAAACAAAAAAAAACACCTTTTACCAAGTCTCAAATTTGATCCAGGAAACTAGTATCTTAGCTCTAAAAATACAATCTTTTATACCTGATGACAGACACACTAGAACAGTCATTATTAGCAGATTCAGTTACTAACAAGCACTAACAAGTTCTCTAAATTGTCTATGCTCATTCCCTAGAGATACATGAGAACAACTGCTTTGTCTTTTCTCACAGACCTCTGTATATGAAAAGCAAACATACCTGGAAGGATAATCAAGTCAAAAGATTTCAGTTAGCTGCTCCACTTTTTCTAAAAATGAAAATAGGGATGCATGTTCCTTTGATAAATATACCAGTTTTTGATGGTCAGCCACTCTGTTTGTTCATTTTTAAATTAATGCAGCAGAGATTAAATAGCACGTTCTGTTTAGAGGTGTAGGTGTTATCAGAAATGATAGTAACTAGCATTCAAGGAATAATCCAGGAGAAAAACTGATAGCTTGGAAGTTATTTTTATGAGAATAAATCAGAATAGTTCATGTGTTCCCAAAAAGATGAAATATCTGTAAGAAACGCACTTCCACTACACTGCTTTAAGGCATCAGTAACGCAGGTTGGAAGGACAAGTGTCAGCTTTCTGGATAGGAAACATCATACATGGCAGAGGAGCAAAGGTGATCCCAGCTGTACATTGCTGGAATAGAGTATCTTGCAGATCACTACTTTCTTAGGGCACAACTGCTTTCACATGAAGGGTATTTCATTCATTTATTTATTTATTTTATATTTTCACTTAAAAGCAAAATAAAAATCAGTAAAAAACAAACAAACAAAAACTATCCAAACCTGTCTTTTAATCAGTTGAGTACCAAGAACCCTCATGCTAAAAATATCACAGGTTGTAAATTTAGGTTGTAAAAGCCCTTCGAGATCAAGTCCAACCATCAACAGCTAAGACAATTAGAGCTTGAATCCCCAGCTCTTCAAGCATGAATATGTGCCTGAGTGCATGCCCCTGCACTGCCCTCCTTAGAAGCCTGTTACTCCTGTGCTAGTAGGTCACATGTAATAAGGGAAAAACTTCCTTGCTGACTGAGGTTGTTGTCCTCCAAAAGCTCAACATCAACATACTGTCTGAGCAGAGGACATTGGTCTTCACGTCCACATGTGACACCGGAGCTGATACAACCAATCACAAAATCCTAAGAGCTGCATACTAGCCTGCTAATACTGTGGATAAACACAATACTTCTGTCTTTGAAATTATATTCCATAGCATTCAAAGAAAACGCAAGCTGCCTGAATTTCAAAGTGATATGGTATTTATATGGGCCGTATCATTTGGGAAATGAAAATATCTACTACAGCACTTCTAATTTTGTGAGGACAAATGAAAATAAGAGGTCTCTTTATGGACAAGACTGCAGAAAGACACTAATGCCAATCTAGAAAGAAACGAGTGGAAGAGAGATGCTGAGAGGATGTGTATCCCAATTATCACATCTGCTATGCCAATACACCTCTTACAAGCATCCACGCCATTCTATTTCAAATGTTCAGTGTTGTTCCATAGAAATCAGCAGGGGCTATGACTTTTGTAGCAGCAGGAACAATGTCCTGAGTAGGAGGCAATGTGGGCTAGAAATGAAGGCCTACGTGACCAAGATCACACAAAGGCTGATGAGCAACTTTAAACAGGAGTTTCAGGACAAGATGGGTTTATGTTCATTAGTACTGAAAACATGCAATGAATCCAATTTTATTTCTGTTTGAACAATTATTTTTAAATTATTTTAAACTTTCACACTTTGAAAGTTCCACATTTTGATATTATTGAGAGAGAAGCATTGGTATTATTCTACTGTAGACGGTCATTTACTGTTGATTTAACTCTATAGTAAAATCAGCAAGGGCATAATTCTTTCATATTGACTTTAAGGAGAGAAAACTTTGGGCTTAAAGAAAGCCATATTAGTAAATAAATCCCTGTATTACAATATATGAAGGTTGCTTATGGTCTCTTGAAATCAAAAGGAGTCAGGAGACTTTTTTTTTTCCATCCCAATTCATCTGTCTGTAAATGTTTGTAGAGCTCTAGAGCTATGATGGGAAGAGTTCGTCAGGGGCAGGGGAGGACAAGATTGAAGAAAAGACAAAAACATGACAAGGAAATAGGACTGTCTATAAATTCTTCATGTTTGCATCCATAAATAATTTTAATATATTTTTTTAATGACTAAGTCCACCTTTCCTCTAATGAAAGTAAAACTGCTACTTTTTAAAAACATATATTTGTATTTCTTAAACATATAGCAGCAATGCAAATATTGGAAATGACCTCTATAAATATCAAAGCCTTAAGCTAATCTCTATTTTAAATGTAAGTTGTTTCCATAAGAATTGTGATTATTGCAAAATTTTACGTTACTACATGCACTGCTGAAATATTCCGTGTGTGCATACGCATGTGCGTGCGCATGCTGGGGCCAGGGATAGAGAGAGAATCACATATTTCTCATCCAAAGGAGAATACAGATAGTGAGAAAGATGTAGCACGGTATGTTCTTGTCAGAGATCACACACAAACTGCCTAAAACACAGCTTATGATCCTCCCACAATGGGATATTTTTACCATCCTTAATGAAGCTAGGCAGGTGTTTACACTTATGATGTATGTCCGTCTAAAGTTGGAATTAAGCACAGAGACAAAATAGCAATGCTTGACGCACTAGACCATGACATACTGTACGTACTGTAATTAAAATAAACTCTACTCTTGATTTATTTTTTTTTTCCAATAAGGAAACAAGAAAAACTATGAAGATGTATGCTGGTTTATGGAAAGCTGCTAACTATTCTGAGAAGTGTAAAAAAAATAATTTGCAGAACGAAATAAAATTTTCTAAAACACCTTTATAGCTTTGGCTCACTCTTTGCCAGGTGATCTTAGGGGAGGAGGAAGGAAGGGAGCTTTCCATCTGCTCGGGTGTTAGGATTCTAAACATGTCCCTGAGCTAATTTTGACTCTCTAAAATGTGAGATAAGTTAATATACTCTAAACCAATATATCGTGTCAATCAACAGTGCTTTTCTCAATATCAGCCCACTTATTTCCGCCTCCTGCTTGCAGGCTCTGGAGGCTTCTTGCTCTAGAACTATGTTTCCCCTGAAGAAATAAAACATTCAAGTGGTAACAACAAATCATAGACATCTCGAATGAAATAAACCTGAATAGTGTGAATGGAAATAGTAAGACTAACACTGTTTATTCACTTTACAGTGATGTACCATTTTACCTAAATAATTGCAAACACTCAGAAATACCAAGTAACACTTTTTTTTTTTTTTTTTCTTCACAAGTGGAAGGGAAAAACATTGTAAAGAAATGGTAAATATGTTAGAAAATAATACTAAAATAGATACATTCTACTATATCTTTTTCTGCATCCAATTCCGTTTTTTTCAAATCAGGTATAGTAGTCTCTGAAGCATGTTAACTTTTCCCAGATGCAACAGAACAGATATTTGGAATATTATATCATCATCTTGTAAGAACATATGAACAAATTTACTAAGTCTAGGTCTGCTTAATCCAAAAATAGTAGTCATCAATGCTTTCCTGAAGAAGCTGAAGATCAGAGTGCACATACAATAATAGCCTCTGTGTTACGCGCTGAGATGCTTAGAGACTTGCAGAACTTGGAAATTCTGTCCGGACCATCACACTTAATAGGTAATTCACTATACATAGCCCATAAATTTGCCTAATCCCTTTACATTTTTGGTCTCAATCACATCCTTTAATGGGTTCTACAAATATAATTTCTTCCACTAGCTATAGAATGATTTACAAACTCATAATTTTATTTGGTGTATCAATTTGCATATTTGCATATCCCTCTTTCTTCTCTTCCTCTTATCTTTTCTCCAAACTGCAGAATGGTAAACTATTCTAATTCACATTACAAACTATATGACAGATGATCCATACATTTAACCAATCAAGGACTTTCCTTCCTAGTTTTATCTAAGAAGTTTTTCTCTCCTCCTTTCTCTTCCCTCCCCTCCTAGTTTTTATGAGGAGTTTTTTCCTTTTTTGAAACAAAGCAAGCAAAGTTGCATGTAGCATTCAGAATTTAATTTACAAAATTGCATGACTTTACAAGCAGATTTATCCAGCAACACAAATTGGTTTCCTGATTCACTTTGAATTCCTTTTCTTGTAATGCTGTACATCCTACTTGACTTTCAACCAGAAATGAATATTGGACTATATTGGGTTTTCAGAGAAATATCCATAACTATTCTGAGAATTACACAAGAATTGGCAAGGTGAATAATGCTTAGGGATCTAAACTATATACATAGTTCTCTGATAGCATGCATATGTGAGATATAACCACAGTATCACACCAAAGCACATCTAGTTTATTAGCTGAAATGTCAACTTCCCATTTAAATAGCTGAAGAAAAATATATTTTTGGAAATATTGGACTCTAACTTCTCCCCTCTCCCTTTGTTTGAAACCAACAGACAAACAAGAAAACAAACCCTAATGTGTAAATAATTAATATGGTTTTCAAGACCCTTATTCGGACAGCATCCTTTTTCAATATGTACTGCCCTGTGGTTTTGCCAGTAGAATGATGAACAGAGGCTCAGCTGCCTTGATAAAATGGTCAAGGGAGGGGACTTCCCCCAGTAGAATCCGTGGACTCTTGAAATAAAGGAGATTTGCCCTAATGAAATATACCCAAAGGTCAACAAGTTACAACTAAGCATAGAAGTTGGCTCTATGTTGTTTTTATTTTTCTCCACTAAAGATATGCCTCTAAAATATCAATTCACCATCTGTTTAATATAGTGGGTTCTCAAGGACAAAGTTTCAGTCAGGCGCCCATTCTAACACTTTTTTCCATAATTTTGAATCATCACCCTCCTCCCCGCCAAAGTCTTAATATATTGCCTCTGGTGCGTTCTCTGGTGCGTTACACACCAAAGTAAAAGTATACTTGACTGTGTCCTTTTCCCCCCTTTTATAGGGAGCAGACTTATTTCAAATTTTGAACGTCACCATCGTCTACTAGCACAAACAGAATACAGGAAATTGGCTTGGATTCACATTACAAATGAAATATCATGAACTCCAGAAAAAGGACTGGCTAACCCTAATAATCTTAAATGGCACCATGAAAAGGAAATACAAACTAAAAGTATTTCCAGTGAACTCTGAATTTTTTTTTATTTAATTTATTTTTTTTTTTTAGAATGGAGAAACATTATTTAGAATGTAACATCCTAGATTTTCATTATATTGTATTTATTTAGAATAGGGAAACATATATCCAGACGTAAGTTTATAGATGATTTTTTAAAATTTTAATAACAGAAGCTGAATTGTGAGACTCGGTAAAACATAACAACAACTTCAAGTGCTTTGTATAAGGAAAATACTTTACTAACACCCTGATTCTCCCTCTCACACACAGAGCGAGTTACATAAAGCAATGGAAAAAAATATTTTTTGAAAAGCTAGCAGGGGCAAAAACTATGACCTTTCATAACCAGAAAAATATTTCTAGATGTTTAAAAAATTCTAAGTCACAGTCCTCCTTATATAGCTTTAAATTTGAACACTGTAGTTACAAAGGTAGCTTTCATTCATAGTGACATGCTGCAAGAATTCTGAAAATGATTCCACAAAACCTGAAACTCTTTTGCCTTTTAAAGTTTGAATGTAGTGGTAGAAAGTTCTATGAAAGTTCTAGAAAGTTCTGTACTATGTATAGAACAGAATTAGTGATGTGGTAGTAACTCGGATGAACACACTAGCTATTTTACTTTTTCAGGTATTAGTGGTACAGTCTAAATGCTCTACACCTGTGAGAGGAACATACTACTTATGTGCTACTTTCCACTCTTAAAAACAACACCTACAACAACAATAAAATATCCCTTAAACTGTTATTATCTCAGTTCTTTCAAAGCATGAACTTGTTCCTCTACAACGCTATAAAACAAGCGCTGAAGAAGCGGGCTAGTTCAAGAGGAAATGCAGAACCTTATACTATCTACTGCAAAATTTCTGTCTGGGTAGGTCTACTCGGAATTCCGTACATTCCTGGATCACCAGGGTTATGGTCAGGACAGAATCCAGGCACTCGCAGGACCTACATAACAGAAACATGACTTCATCTCACTCATGGAGTTACTACTAGTAAAATACAACCCAGTACTGCTTTGAGACAGAATTTTCAATTATCTAAGAAAAGAAGGAATCTTAAGTCCCACATATGATGATTTCAAGTATAATTTTCTTTCCTTCATCTCTGTTCAATTTGAAATGTAAAACAAGTAAAAATAACTGGCGAAATACCAAATTCAAGTTAAACATACAGGAACATTGAGAATACAAATAGTTCACCTTTGTGCTACACATAAAGCAGCACTACAAACTTGGCACCTTCTTATGCTGAAACATACTCCTTACTACTTTCAGTAGTGCTCTTTTCTTTCCAAAATATTCTTGTTTATAGTTGTAATATTTGATGTTTCATTTTAACACATCAGATCATCTTCTCTTGCAAACTTCAATAGCCTGTTGTGAGCTATGTTACATAAAACATCCCAGGCTTAGAAACAGTACAATATTCACCATCATTTTTCATTAGGCCTAAATACTTAGGCACTGAGATAAAGGGCATGAAGTACCTTAAAATGTATTCATCCCTTAACAATTTTTTGAATAAATCCCTCACACAGCCAACAAAATACAGCTAGAAAAGACCAAAAAAGAAATGTCTAATCTAAAAATAAGGCCAAATCCTTTATCGGTGTTTTTTTTTTTTTATTATTATTATTATTTATTATTATTTTTTATTTTATTTTTCTTACTTTCATTCTGATGCAAGTTCTGCTTAGGAAAAAAAAAAAAGAACATAAGATTTAAGAGAGACATCTTACTCTGCTTGTTATTCATACATCTAGGGAGAGAAAGTAAATCTACCATTGATTTACATTACTTTTCCAAGCAATTATGAAAAAGCATCCTAATTGCTTTCACCTTCTTAATTTTCAGGACAAAACTTGCATTTAAAAAAAAGAGTATCTGAAAACATTTTAAAAGGAGTAACAGAACTAAAAGTTGGTGAGAACTATATAGACTGTCAGATCTTTTATTAGTTTTAAAAACATTATTTTCGTGTACTAATATCATCAAATCTGTTCTCTAAATCAATATTTAATGGAGTAAAAAACATGTTCTTTACAGCAACAAGTTTGGAAGTGCCAATCATTCCAGCTTACTCATCACTGTTTAAACACATTTCCTGCACTGAGGAGAGCATCAAAAGGTCAACCCAAAAGGTGATTCACTTGCCTATAGCAATGCCTTCTAGATTTCTTGTTCCTGCAGATCTCATTATATATCCCCTTACAAACAGCCCTTAATCAATAGAAAAGCCACCAGAAAACTGTTGATGACAATGATTTGATAAATCCACCCAGCTTGGTTGTCCTTCACAACAAACACTTAGCATAATACTCATAAAGCATAGATACACAGCTAACACCATTTAGAAGTAGGTCCTCCACTGAAGAAAAACCTCTCACCTTTAAAATCCAAACTCTACCCAATACACACTAAAACATACTGACCACAAGCTGTTGCATTGCGAGGATGTAGAGCCACCATTAGAGCCTTAGTAAACTGCTTTGGCTGACAGTTTCAGTTAAACTCTCAGAAAGAGGAAAGGCTGTTTCTCCTCTCATCTAAATCAAGTCCAACTGTTTTTCCTTCTCAGTTTCTTACATTATTTCAACTAATCAGAACACAGGCTTGGGCAGCCATGGGTCTTGGTACAAGAACTGCAGAAAATTAAGTCCCTGTTTGTAATTCTTACAGGTAGGTAACTTCAGAAGGATGAATCACTACCCTTGATGGAACAGCCTCATGTCTTCCATTTAAACAGCAACCATTGCGTGTATGTCCCCCCACTTGTTTTTTTTTTAATCCTCCTTTGAGACAGTACAGGCTTAAAACTTAAAAAAGAAACAGCATAAGGAAAATAAAGTATTACTGACAAATGGTACTTCAGACCTCTAATAATAAGAGAAAACAAAGAACTTCCTATAATTAACCTTTCCCCACCTTCCATTTTTATGACCTAAAAATCATTTTTAGGCATCAAATTGAGTAAACTTGACAAAAGCTTTTCAAACAGCCAAATGCCATATCTGTAATTGTTGCAGTCTATCCTGTAGACAGTTACAAAATGTGATCTCCCTCTTGTAATGTAGATCACTGAGTCCCCAACAAGACACTCCCCACTTCTCAGGGGGCAGGGTACAAGAAGTCTTAAACAATGGTCCAAGCTGCAAAAACTTTTTTTGTTTTGTTTTGTTTTAAAACACAACTGAAATGCATGAACTGTGGATACAGAAAAAGTAAATGAATAAAAGTAACTGATCCATTAACTAATGAAATGTTTTGAACTGCATACATGTTTAGAAACCAAAATACTCCTGAGACGGACTTTTTAGGTAATAAATACTGCTACAATAAAAAAGATAAAATCTATTTCTACAATAGATCTTATCTTTCCACCTGTGTGAGCTTGTTCATACCATCTGAGCACTGATATTTAACTTGGACTGTGAGAGGCCACAGCCTGCCAAAACACTCGTGGGTTTCCCATTTTGTTGTTGTAGTGTTTTGTCCACTTATCTATTTGGATCAGTCAGTATCTGATATGATCCATATTGATTCTAACCGTACCCCTCTTGTTTCAGAAAGTATCCAATCCACGCTGAGGTGAATTGAAAAGATCAAAATTAATATTAATTTCTTTGTTCATGGTATCAAAGCTAAATGTGTTTTTCAGGGTTTTTGTTTTTCCTTTCAGTAGCATGAAGCACTAGACTCTGTAGTGCTTGTTCTACTTATTTAGCTAATTTCAATAGACACACCTTTGAGGAGACTGCAACATCAATGTGGAACACCTTATTTATGATGGCTATTTTGCTCTATGATATACCTGCTGGTTGTTGTATGTTTGCGTGTATTTATCAGACTTGTTTCTTCATAGTTTTCTTACTGTGTGCTCTGTGGTTTCATGACATTTCTATCTGTCAGTCATCTTATTTAAGCTCTTTGCTTACTTCTGTTTGAAGGAGGGAAGAACCATCCTTCAAAAAAAATGCTTCCTTGAAACCTGGATTTGCTCAGCTTTTAGCGAAACAGCACATTGACAGAACTTGTTCTTTTATTTAGTATTGAAGCATAGAGAGCTATGGTTATGTCAATGTGAAGTAAACCTAACACACTTTGTTTCAAAGACAAACAGCCAAAATCAGCTTTTAAAAAATGTACCAAATCAGAAGATACCTCAGATATCAGAACCCTAAACAAACATAAAATACTCATAGGCTACTATGTGTGAGAAAGATAATATCTGGAGAATACAAACACACACAGTACTGATGTTTCCATACAGCTGATCAGTGAATAGATGAAGAGTGAATTGCTATTCAACCAAATCTACTGATTTTTTTTTTTTCCACCGTAAAGACAAAACTCACTAGATGGCACTGTTACACACGCATAGATGATAGCAGAGGGTTTTATTTTTCCACCTAGCAAACAAGTTAATAGGTTCAGGGGAAAGAAAAGCTGCTCCCCCCTCATTCCCTCACCCCCCCACCCCACCCCCCCCTCCCGTTTCTCTTTCTGGGATGTTCTCTGACCTGTAAACTCTTGAATAAATGTATAGTTAAAGCAGAAATGCTCTCTGGGAACTGACAACATCATCTGAGGTAAACTACCTTGACACAAACATTGCCTGAATGTTTCTTATAAACGTGCAGACAGAGCAGTAGGTACAGATAGCTAAACAGGAAAAGTGGCATCTAGAGCATACCAAACAAGTAAGGTATCTGCTACTGTACATAGTATTACTTTGCAAAATTTTCACATCCTATACATATCCTAAATGTATTTACAACCAATTCAGCAATGTTAACACCCGCAGCTGAGCTTTGTGACACCAACTCAGCGATTTGGGGGTTAATTACCAGAAATGCCAAGAGCTACAAGGAATACAGGAACACAAGGTAAATAGCCATGATAACGAAGTCTTTGGAACAGCCCACGAGTATATTCATCTCTAAGGCTCTCACACTGCAAAACTGTGGGGCCTGATGTACTTCCGGTGAACCAAGGTGTCCAAGGCATTCACAGCCTCCTCTCCAGAGAGGCTGAAGTGGACAGAGAATGGAGATCACAGATTTACAACACCTTTGGGAGGCTATTTTAGACTGACACATACACATGGATACAAGCACATTTTAAAGGTGCAGGTCCACACTATTATGGGAACAGACAAAAACAATGATAACATTCCTGAATGAATAAAGCCGGATAAAATTTCATAATAGCAATTTGTGTACATTAAAGAGCATCAAACCAGTATTTGCAAGAGACTAGTAGAGGGCAGGGGGAAGTGTTCTGGCAGCAAGAGCTACTATAAGAAGGGAAAAAAAAAAAAAAAGGCAAAGCAATTTAAATCAGATCTATTATCTGGTACCAAGTACAGACCATTGCCAAGAATAACAACTCTAGAAATAATGAATAAGCTGCATAAGTTATTTATATATGGCTACATTGCTTGGAAGAAGAGCGATATGCTCTGATTCTACTCTGTCTTACTTTGTTTAAAGGGGTTGATCTATTGGTATCAGCTCTGTTAAAACACTACCAAATCAAACAGATGAGACATTTTTTTACAAGGGACTTCACGCCTGCATTAATCCCTGGAGAACAGCTTCATGCTGATGGAGGAGAACCAGGCACATTTGAGTAAGTTGTGCACTGAATAGTTCTGAATTCTGTTTGCATAGGTAGGAAAAACAAACAAAAAACCATCTGAATCTTACCATACACACTTTTAACTTATTCATCAGACTTGTCAAGTCTCATGCTTTAAAAGACTAACACACTTGGAATCAGCCTTACACCATCTCTGTACCTCATGCACCATGAGATGACGTGTTTTGGTGTAGAGGTCTGCTTGGTTACCTGACTGTTTACATAGCAAAAACTGCATTCTTATAATCTCTTCCAATGTTGCTAGCTGTCAAGAACAATAGAGTTATCCCTGGATTATAAGGAAGTGGAAAGCATTTTCTCATAGCTGATAAAGAAAGAAGATAAGCAACCTTCTCTGACTGTTACAAATAAAAAACAGTTTCAAGACTTAGGTAAGTTTTCTAAAAGAAAGAGAAAAGCAAACCAAAATTTGAGGATTACCCCCAAACTTCCAAGCTTACTAAGAAATTTGTGAACTGAGAAGCATAAACTGCTTCCTAACATCAATTTACAGCAGACTTACTGACTTTTCAGATCAAGTTTCACACAAGGAAAAAAAAAAACAACTAAAACAACTAGACACTTTGAACTCATTTACAGTGGATGTTTTGGCAGAACAACCCTACTATATTAAAAAAAAAAAAAAAAAAAAAAAAAAAAAAAAAGCAGAAGAAATTTCAAGACATGTACAAGAAGAAAGAAACATCACTTTAATGTTTCAGGCTGTCCACTGCTACTCTAAAAATACTATTCTGCCTAAACAAACATCCGCCATTTGTATTAAACATCCTATCCCCATGCTCTGATTCTTTCCATTTGAAGAATGGGGTTATCTGAAAGATAAGTATCCTTAAAACTTTTGATTCAATCACATTCACCATCTAATCATTCTAGTCTCAAACTGAACAGCTCCTTTTCCCCCATAAAAAAGATCAGGAAGTCTTTCCACAGCTACTGCTTCCTCATCACGGGTGACCACCCCTCAAAAAAAGAGCAGAGGTGTATAAAACCAAAGAAAACCCACCGAACACACACACCCTTAAATTGCTTAACTCTGCTGCTTCCCCCTTGCCTCCCACACAACATACATACTGGATCAGCTGGTCTTTGTTGGGGAAAAGAAAGGTAAGGGTCATGGGAAAACAACACAATGCAAGTCCTCATGTAACCCTAACAATAATTCTATTGCACAGGTTGCAACAGTGACAGCTAGTGACACAAATATTGCTTTATACGTGCTTGTGAACTTTGACAAGTACATGGAATTGCTATTATGTGAATTCCCTCAAGAATAAAAAGAGAACCTAGAGCCTGAACATGAGCTCGGTAGTTTATGTTTTCTTTTATCCACAGGCCAGGCCAGTGAATATTAAGATTGCTAGAGAACATCAAGGTTAGGAAGCCAGATATAAAAGAGATCATTATTGTGTAACATGAGGATCTAATGAAGTTTAGCAAAATATAAATATGTAAACGAATACAGACATATAAACTTGTTTTAGAAGGTCTCAGGTGTTCATAAATAGTTTAACTCTGAAAAAAATCCAATAATTTAGCTTCTTGAAACAAAAAGTCATAGGACATTTAGCAAACAATTCTACATATTTGGTCTGGATTGTCTCTTTATTGGAACATCCCATTAAAAAAAAAAAAAAAAAAAGGCACAAGGAAACAAATCTTTTAGGAGAGTCACTAAATCTTGATTTTCTGTCAAAAAGACCATAATACCATGTCTATAAATATATCAAGTTTTGTAGACTAAAATAGTGCTATGTATAATAAAAGAGTATTTTTGATTTACCTTACTTTGGAAATGATAATAATTTGCCAGTATACATGGTGGTTTTGATTAGTTAGAATATAACGTAATTGGTTCAAATATCTCAGCAGCCACTTTTTTCTGTGACATTTGTAAAATGAAGAGTCAATATTACAGCGCATGTGAACATGTGGAAGAAAACCTTTTGCTCTCCTCAAAATTAACAACCTCATTTCCCAGCACAGTTCTTTTATGCCAGCACAAGAGAGGAAAATGGGAAAACCAGGCATGCTGTCTCTAAAAGTGACAGACGTGAGAGAAGAATGAAGTCTACTGCTTTCAGCTGGGCACAATGATTTACACTACTGTCAGTGAAATCAGAACCAGGTTTCCTGCATTTCTACTGTTAAAAAAAAAAAATAAAAAACTCCTCAGAACACATTGTTCTAACTAGGTGCAAGCGAAGGAAGTTAATACCTCAAGAAGAAGATGAACCAAGATCCTCCATAAGAAACAGAAGGTTATGTCTGCATCACCACAAAATTGTTTTGGACAGCCATGTAGGTAATCATTAACTGGGCAGGTAACTTAGGCCCACGTCATAGCAGTGGGACATTTCCACCCATCTGATTTGTCAATGATGCATTCTTTTTTTCTCTTCTGGCTTATTACTGTGAATATATGCCAAAAAGATATGTTTGTTGGAACTCCTCGCTAAGAATGCATGCAACAGTGTGCAGGCTGAGGAACTAGTGAGAACCCCCTTTTAATCTTTCTAGAAGTGCAATTAAAGGAGACCATGCAATAAAATGAGTGCATAAATTAGCAAAACTATTCATTCTGAATCTCTTCAGTATGAATTTCTGGGGGACAGTAGGACCAAATGATCTTGGAGGTGTTCTCCAACCTCAGTAATGAGGAAACCTAGAGAAAAGGGAGGAGAGAAAAATCAAAGATGGAGAAGACTAAAAATGAAAATTAACCTGTTCACTAGCTACCATATCCTAGAAGCCCTAGAAGCTTCTCAGAAGAAAAACTGTTATTTCAGTCGTTGAAAGATGACAATCTGATCATAAGCAAAATGCAAATGAATGACGAATTCTCTCTACTTTGGGGGTGTGCACTAAGGAAGAGTGCTCAGAAAGGCAATGTAGGCAGCAGGTATAAATTGCCATAGCACTGTTGACATCAACTAGAATGCAAGGATTTTTCCATGTTAATAACTTGCTTAATTGCTACAATTCAGGTGCCTAAGTGCCCCACTGTATTGGAATTGTGTCACCTACATTAACCTTTCCCACTGCCAGACCAATGCCAGCAAAAAAAAAAAAAAAAAAAGAGCTGGCATGATCTTGTATCATATACGTATACTTTTTTTTTGTGTTATTTTCTAAGTCATGTAAAACTGACAACACATTTGTGATTTTCTAATTCATGTTAGACCAATAACATGAAATTTAACAGTTTTTCAGCAACTTCACTACAATGGGAACTTCACAAATATATGATCTTATGATGTGTTTATGAACAAAATATTTGCAGAAATAAAAATACAACAGCATTAACTTTTTAAAATTGGGATTTCATTATGTACACTAAGGCAAAGTTTTATTTCTTTGTATTTGGTGAACCATATGCAAAACAACGAGCATAAACCTGAGAATATTTGCAATCTATAAAACATCTTAAGGAGGCTAAAAATATTTATGTCATTTGCAGTCATACCTTGCATTTCAATTTCTGCATTCACTTGCCAGATTAAAGCCCTACTGGCTGTAAATAACCAATTTTTTAATACACTTAAAGCAGGAAACTACTATTTATGAAACTGTGTTCCATAATTTTTGGTGTTTTAACACCTAACTTTTCAACTAATATACTTTGGCTTAACAATTCAATGAATCATGGCTATTGACACCTGACAAAATTCATCCATTTATAATTTTTATGGAAACCATGAAAGCTAACCAAGTACAGGAATTCTATAGTATATAAAAAAAAAAAAAAATCACATGCAAACTAGTATATCATGTTAACACCTCCCTGCACTTTTTCTCTAAAAGGTTTTGGGTTCTACAATCAAAAAAAAAAAAAAAACACTGGGGAAAAAAAAAAATCTATTCTAAAGATATCCAGACATGGGCTGTGATTCAAATAAAATATGCAAAATAATTACTTAAAATTGAATTACTAGCATATCCAAATGCCAAACAGGTAGAAGCATTTTTTATTCTCTGAATTCATAAACTCCAGTTTCCTAGCAGGCTGTTGATGAGAGACATGACTTACATAATCTTACAGTAGATCTGCAACATATTATTAACCATCTAAGAGATATCAGGGCTAGGAACAGTACCACACATGTGGATTTATGAAGAATATAAATATTTAGGAACATTAAAAGAATGACAAGAAAATACACGAATACAAATGTGCTACTGATCCACTTGTACTTAAGCTTGTCTATGAATAATCGATGTAGCATGCTAATACTTCACTTGCCTTTAAAATATCATCCATAGAGAAAAATCTACTGACTTCAGATAAACAACAAAATAGAAGAAACAAAGGGGACCTAAAGAGTTAAATACATGAACAGAAATGTGTAACATGAAAAAATAAACCAACATCTGGAGAAATACATATCTTCAACATGTGAGGACACCTGAGAGAAAGAGTGAACAACGGCTAAATATCGTGATATATTCCAGGCAAAGGGAGACAAGTTGATTTCAGAGAATTTGATTTCAGAATTGGTAAAGGAGTCATTCCCCATGAACAAAACCAGAAAACTTCACTATAGAGCTCTACTACAACTTCAGGCAAAAAATTCTAGACTGAGCGTATAATTTACACATATTTGAAAGTGTCAGGTGAAACTGTTGGAAAATACAGAAGGCAGGAAGTCTCCATAGTACTGAAATAAACTCAGATTTTGGAATAATTTCCAAATAGAAAAGATTGAAGCCAGTAATTATATTTAACCTATTTAGAGATGCCATCATCAACTACCTTTTAGAAAGCTACTTGGGGATGTAGAATATCACTGAGTTTTGGGTTTTTGTTTTTGTTTTTGTTTTTTTGGAGGGGGGAACACTATGGAGGACGGAGGAAGTCATGTAAGTGAGAAAAATTGAATCAAACTTGCTGTCCATAACCTAGTTTTATGGGTTCGTTTCTGTAATTCAGCTACTGTTGCAGTCATCTGTTTCACTTGAACATATCATAACATAGCATATGAACATATCATATCATAACAATCTCATGATTGAAGACTATTCATCTCTTATTTTTAGCATCAAAGACTTTATCTCGGCATTAGCAGCAAAGCTTTAAAATACTTGTCCTTCATCCCAAAAGTATTTTCTACCCTAGAGTTATACTTTATTTAGCCCATCATATTGATATTAATTTTCAGTGCTGCAAGTTGGAATGTCAGTGTACATTAACACCTGATCTATAAAGGGAATGCTGAGATCTCACTGGAAGTATTAGTCACTGCACCCTGGGAATGCAGGGTGTTTGTATTTGTGTTCTTGGCTCAAACGTCTGAGCCACACATGCCTCAATTCTTAATGAAGCTTACACACCGTCAAACTCATTATCCAGAAACACTTCAGGATTAGAAACTTTCTCCAATTTATTTAGCTATTACTGATCTCCATTATACATCAGTTCTTTTTGAGGGGCATGAGCTTATACCATTTTGGCAAATACACGATTTCTTAGAGAATGTATTCTTTTCCTATAGGTGACTAACTGGTTTCTCCCTTTTCTTAGGGAAACCCTTTACTTTTTTTTTTTTTTTTTTTTTAAACAGGTGATAAAATATTTTAGCCCAAGCTTTATGCTGTCACTAAGTTGACAGTTAACTTAATTTCTCACACAGAAATAAGTCTTGTCTGGAATAACTTCCTTAGGTTTGTAATTACAACATATCAAAACAAGGTGATTTCTGAACCTTAGTCATAGTTCCCTGGCTACTCCAGAGACCATTTCTACCACTCCGACTTCGTCCGATATGCCCTTAAGTCCTTCACCGACTCAACTACTCCCCTTGTATCACCTCACTAGCCAGCTACTTGGACCTCTCTGTTACAATGATCCATTCTTATCCTATATCGCTCTTTTACAACTTCATATCCAAACCAGTCAAACTGTTCTTTATGTTACACTCAAAACTTAGACTTCTCTCAGGAACTCCCTCCCCAGAACACTTTTCTTCACAGATCCTCTAGGCCTAACTACAATGTAGTTACAAAACCTTTCTTGTGCCTCCCCCCCACCCCCCATCCTTTTTTGTGGCTATTTTGTTGAACAAGCAGTCAAGCACCACATAATTCTGAAAAAGTCCTTTCGTTATTGTTGTATTTGGCTGTTTGTTTTGTTTGTTTGTTTGTTTTTGAGATGGAAGAAAAATATAGAGCTGGCTTATTTTATAAGACAGTTACTTAGATAACTGTCACAGTCAACCAGTTCACTCATTACTAACCTGTTAAGCAAAATGAGCATTTGTACTTATTTGCAGATGTTTACTTTAATACTCTTCATTGCATAAGATGTTGCCACAGAATTACATATGATTATAATGAAAACCAGGAAGAAAGAGGAAAGAAACAGTCTAATTAAAAGCAAGAGAAAGATATAACATCCGACACAGTTTCCATGGAAATAAAAAGCTACGAAATCCTTGTCTTTAGTGTTTTCAAACAATTCTCTCTATTTAGACACCTGAAACAAGACTACAGCTACTACACAATTAAAGCAATTTTTACTCTCTCAAAATACATATTATGTAATACAGACTTTCTGACCATGGAATTTAATACAGTTCCTCAAATGCAAAGTACCTACACATTCAACAAACTCTTTAACAGCAGGAGGTTTTGGAAACGTTAGGGGGTAAGGTAGAGTGAATTGTCAGGAAAAAAAAAAAAAGAAAAAAAAAAAAGTTGCCATAAACATACTTGCAATACTTTGGTAAATAAGAGAGACACAAAACTCCAGTTATCCACTACCAATTAAAAAAATAAGATGCATAACAGACCAGGAAAAATGCCTCAAACAATAAACTGTTATATGAACATTCATTCTAAATAAGCATCCTGTTTGATGATATAATCTACATCTGTTGCTTGTTGAACACGCACTTTGGTGGAATGTAAAAAAGCCCCAGGTACTGCTAGAAGAGGCCTGGTGTTTCATTACCTCATTTGATATGCTGGAGATTTTATTCCTCTCCATGTTCTCCAGGTGCTAGGAAAAGTTACATAATAGTCCTAAAAAATCACCAATATACCTCCTAAACTACTAAATCACACTTTAAGCATGCTAAGTCAACATGCACAGAAAAATACTTCGCTTTCATTTAGTTAGTGTGGAGCACATTATGTATCATTCCTAGCAATTAGTTCCAGAGTTCACATTAAGATTTATGATAGTTGCATGTTTAACTACTGAATTCCCTACCCACACAACATCACAAATTTAAAATCCCGCTTTTTACCTTGTTCAAGTAACACGTAATTCAATATCATACATGGGTATCCTTAAAAGTAGTGAGCTCCTACCACTTGGCACCTATGGTATTATTTCATGCAAAAAGATGGAACAGCACATTCTCACTGTTAAGCCAGATTCCAAAGCTTAGTCTCCAATAAGTGGGAGAAGCAAAATAAGGAAAACCAAGGAAAACTCAACATGCATCTTGTAGCTAAAGTAAAACATCTCAGGTTTTATTTATGTTTTTCAGGATATGTTGCTCTTTCTGTTGTCCACATTTCACAGACAAATTTCTGTTGTCCAAATTTCACAATTAAATGCAAATAGTTTTCAGGGAAAAAAAAAAAAAAAAAGCTAAAATAAACAGAACTTAAGGGTTATAAAGATTTGTTTACTCAGAATTTATGGTGTTTTGAAATAAGCATATTTATTTTAAGCTCCAGCATGAAACTTGGAGAGAGCAGTGGGGAAAAAAAAAAAGTCTTTCATCCATTAATTTAGACATGAATATGCCACATGGGATCATTCATGAAAACAAGATGTGAGACAGTGGGTATTTTCCTTATTGACAGACAGCTTAAGAGGATTTCAGCCTGCATTGCAAGCTAAAGAGATCTTGCTTTACAGTAGTAATTAATAGCTTGTAAAGCTACAACCAAAAGTTGTACTTGCAATACAGAATTTTTCCTGAGTATTTGTCAATATCTGGTATGGTGTCCAGGCTTTAGATGTTCACAACTTAACCTCCACATTCCCAAAGCAATCTCAGGACCTTACTTCTCCATTTCCAGACCAACACACATGCTCCACCAAAAAACTCTCTAAAATGGTTTCTGCTATAATTATGAAGAATGTCACATAGCAAACAAACTAAAAAATGTTTTTCTGTTAATGACATAGCAATGCAAAGAATATAATTGATCACAGAATTTTTTATATATATATGTATATATATATATGTATATGTATAAAAGTAATGACAGGTGTCTCTATCTCCATTTCAACATATTGCCTTAAGTCAGCTCAAGGAAACTAGGCAATATTGCTGGGAAGTGATACTTGCACACAAACTATGAGCAACTTTATAGTCTTCAGACTATATACAACTATATATCCACGTAACATTTTTTTTCAGTAAAAAATAAAAAAAAATAATAAAAAAATATGTACAACTAGGACAACTAGGAAACCTGCATCAACCCAAACGTTCTTGGGATTATGAAGTGTCAGAGACACCTATGAATTCTTGAATCAAGTTAAAATAGACAAGTGGCCATTTATTTAGGTTCAGTAAAAAAAAAAAAAAAAAAAAAAAAAAAAAAAAAAACAGAGGGGGAGACATATTAAGGGACAGTTCTGGTTCTGGAAGGTTTTCAATGTAAAAGGAAAGATGCAGATGTACAAAACAGAAATACATTGAAGTCACTTTGCAGAACAACATTTTGCATATAGTGATTTAGTGATTAATGGTTACAGAATAATCTTTTACACATATTGCTTTGTTTGGTTTTGTTCATTTTAAACGAACTACCATGTACTACAAGGGTCCTGATCTTTTCCAAAAATGTTTAATCCTGTTAACTACAAGCTCTTTCCCTCAACTATCAAAGCACAAATTAGTTTTTGCCTAAATTGAGGGGAGAATGAGAACAGATAAGAATAAAAGGTAGAGATAGGTACTCCTTCACTGCTGAAAGTTTTGCGTAAATGAGCAGATTTGACAAAAATGTCAATTTTGAGTACAGATGTGCCTCTTCTTGAAGGTCAAAGAAACTACACAGCAGCACACAACTAACTGGTGAATTATTAAGGAATTATTATTTAGTGTCCTACACTAAAGGATATAAACAGAGCGCTGCAGTCTTTGACATGACAAACTTCTGCAAGATTTCAGTTTCTTTTGACAAGTGACAAAAAAATAATTCTTTAAAATGTCAGAGATCCCAAGGGGTTAAAACGAACGTTTAAAACAAGAAATATAATAAAGCTGGTAATGGGAGCTAGCAAGATCAGGTTTTTTCCACATTTTATGTTTCACATGTATTTAAAATATTCCTCTGAAAACAAAGAGTGCACATTAGTATGCTATTACAAAACACCTTTTGGGAGCAACTATTAACTAGATTACTTCTTTTGAGTAACATACTCCCTAAATTTCTGTAACTGTAAGCAATCACCAAAATAATCACCTGATTCTGCTGAAGTAGTCACTGAGGCAAAAATTCTGTGCAAATATAGTACAGGATGCTGGCAATTACTGTAAGTTTTCAATTGTAGACTACATTACAAAAGCATTCAGCTTGCTTCCAGAAGGTCATAATAGGCCTACAAATATAATTCCAGGCCCTCAACTGAAGTTTTCATAAAATAAATAAAGATTGACATACACAGAGAAGTAAAGCTGGCTTTATTAAATACAGAAAACTATCATTAGTCTACAGAAGTTGCAAATATTAGTGATAGCCATTAAAAAAAAAAAAAAAAAAAGTATATGAATGAAAATGGTTGAGAGGTAGCAGTAATCACCTGTAGTAAAATATTGTCTCAGATCTCAGATGCATCTCCATAAATGAGAAGGAAAAATAAAACAGAAAAGAAACCAAACCAAAAAGAGCAGCAGCAGAAAAAAAAAAAAAAAAAAAAAAAAAAAAATGTAGGAAATGTAGTACCCTGCCTAAAGCTGTATTGGGCTGTCTGATATCTAGGGCCACTATTGGAGATGAAACAGTGCAAACATTTTTTAAGAAAGTAGAAAACTGGAAGTTGCTGAACTGTAGAGATGAAAAACATAGCAAAGAGAAGGTGAAAGGAATGAATTCAATCTGTACTGTATTTTCAAATGAACACTAATACAGGAAGGAAAAGGGAATGATGAAAGCTCAGGAGTTCTCTACCTTGAAGTTATTTCCAGAAACTTTAGAAGGTTACTATAAACACATTAGCATTAAAAAAAAAAAAAAAAAAAAAAAAAAAGATACATCCAGTTTTGGACTATTACTCTTTCTTTACCTGTAGTAACATACTACAGAATATCTATAAAAAAAAACATATTATCTTAGGCATAAATATGTTACATTACACATTAAATGGGATAAAACATAAAACAAGTTATTAAGTGGGGGGAAAAATTATCATTAAGATTTAGTGGGTAAAAAAAGTGTTGAATAATATGCCCATTGGTCTGTTAGCATGACACCAATCATGGACAAAACAGACAAACAATTAAACTGGAGAGGAGAATAATTATTTCCTGCTAGTGAGAGTTTGCGGAAAACAATTTTCGCTGAAGTGTGTTAGATACCGTTCTCCAATAATTACATTACTATCTACTAGAATAACAAATTACAACACTTATTTTTAACATTGTGGTTAAGTGGATATGTCTCAAATCTTTAAGTAGAATTGCTGTTAAATAGGTATGTATATGCAAAAGTCAATTCTTGTCTGTGTGTTCCTGCATATTTCTGCTGATGACTTGGGAAAATTAAAGGAAACAATCAGGAGCAACAAGGCTTAAAGATAAAGCAAAGCTTTGGTAAACTGTTAATAAGGAGGACCACTAAAGAGCAATATTGGTATTAGGTTAATCAGGTTCAAGGAAAAAAAAAATAAAATAAAATAAAATAAAACTCTGATGCAACAGTTGAAAAAGTTCTGAGTATTCATTTATTAATAACACCAACCACAACACAAAGCTGTGATTAAAAGAGCTACTAATAAGAGCCAAAGATGCCCAAAACGGAACTCTGAATAATAGGTGAAAGCAAATATCTGATGACAGCTACAGGAATACAGCCAAAAAGATCATGTCCTGCCATAGTATTCCAATAAAAGAAAGATGCTGAGGAATGAAAAGAGGTTTGGAAAAGAGCCACAAGACTGATTAGAAGACTGGTAAACATGCCTTAGAGAGCAGTGCCACGATTTAAATCTATCTTAGAAAAGAAAAGGTTAAGAGGTGATTTGATCTAATGTGTTAAGTAGCTACGTGGGGATTAGTAATATAATAAAAGGAAGTTTTCAATCTCTTCTAACAAGCACTAGTAACCGGAACATTAAACTAGACAAATATAAAATTGACATTTTTAATCATTAGTATTGCTAACTATGTAAGAAACTCCAAACACAATGGAGAATTCTCTAATTACTATAAATATTTCAACAGAACGATTAATTAGTGTATATAACCTCTAGCTTAACCCAGAATTGAATAAAACAGCTGCGAAACAACAGAGAAAAGACTGCCACCTAGCTTTTTTTGCTGTTTATATGATCCTCATATAGGCAATTACTAATAGTTCCTTTCCCTTTTGGATTTTTACTCATTTCAGTCAACATAAGCACATTTCTATTTATTTGTGCCTACAGTAGCATTTCAGCGTTACTTAGTCTATCCCACAAATACACACACACCCCACATACATTTTGCAACAATGTCCATGGAAAACCAAAAAGCTTCTGTTTCCACACAGGAAACTTCAGCTTACATTAAAAAAAAAAAAAAAAGGCTCACTGAAATGTTTTCTATGTATCCTTCAAATCACTCATTGCCTCATTTTTTAAATGAATGTTACAAAGAAATTCAACAATAGTACATTAGAAAATAATAAAAGCACAAAGTAATCACTTCTACAATAAATTAAAAAGAATTAAAAAGCATCTAATTTAAATATGCGTGAACTTCAGCGTGCTTGCTTGGCATCTTCAAAAGAAAGAGAAAAAAAATACTGTCTCCTAAACCATGAAGAGCTGAAATAGATACTAATTATAAAAATAAAAAAAATTGCTTATTTACAGTCTGATTCATTTTGCTAAGATCATGCATCTTCCATACATCTTAAATTATACTTAGAAAGCATGCTATTATTTTTCTTCCTTTGCATCTAATTCCAGAATATGTTTGGTACAAGGGAAAAAAAGGGGGAAAGAAAGTCGTCTATAAAGAGTACATTCACAGTGAAAAAGATGCCTTTAGTGTAGCAAATTTATATTTTCTTATTAAAAATGGTATTTTTTTTAGGAGATAATGAATTGTTGTCTACAGAAAGGATCCCATTGTAAGAGAAAAGGAAGCTTGGCGCCTTCATCACATTTCAAATAAAGAGTAAAGAAAAAAGATGTTGTAGCTGAGAAACTTAGAACATGAAAGAAAGTTTATTAGAGGTTATTAAGCACTAAGCAAAGGTGATCAATAAGTCAAGTAGCTGAATGCAGTACAGATGTAACTGATAAAAGCAACAAAAAGCTGCAAAAGAAAGAAAAGGTAAACAAGACAATTTAATGGGGGGGGGGGGGACAATGATTTCCTAATTACACACTAATAAAGTCTTGTAATACAGACTTTTGTTATTTCTCTGTTGTGATACAATTGTGAACCTCTGACATTTTGAAAAAAACACCTCTGTGTTCATAATGAGGATGCATGACATGAAATACTTCAGTCTTTCTTACACATCAGGATCGAGGTTGGGGGATTATTTTTTCCAATACTTTTGTTTGTTTGTTTGTTTAAAGCAGAAAATCCTGGCCTTCTCCACTGGCTGAAGCTGCACACAAAGCTCTCACAGGGTCAAATTTTGCTTACAATCTCATTCTGTTCCTCTATTCAGTAAAAATAAGAGCTGAAGTTCACACAGTATTCTAAGCAAATAAATAAATAAATAAATAAAACACACAAAACCCATACAATTTCCAGAACAGCTGATTCAGTTCTAGATAGAGAAGAGACCACAACAGAAGCAAGGCTTTTCCTTAGGCCAGGCTGGACTAAATAAAAGAGTTTTGAATACCCTTAAGCATTCAAATATCAGTGAAGAAATCAGACCTCTGCAAACAAAAGCATTCCTGTATTATTTCTCAAAATAGAGAAAAACATATTTATGAGCATGTGTTATTTTACAGATGCATATGCAAACACAACAAAAAGACCACAACAAAATTTGAGAACTTAAAGCAGCTTCACTGAGGTCATGCTGAATAATATGGTGTGCGAATTTGCCTGATAGTACATGAAAAGAATTTTAGATGAAGCATCACATACTGTCTGCTGCAGAGACAAATGCTGTTTGCTGCTTCTGCAGTAAAATTTTGCCAGACAACTAGTGCTTCCTGTGTGTAAGAAAATTAAACAAGGACTGGGTTTTAAATGCAGACAAGTCAAAATGGTATTTTAAGATTCATATGAATATTTGGGGGATGGGATGGAGGGGAATTGAATTACTGTAATTTTTACTTAATTCCCTTATTAATAATTCACTGCTATATCACAATGCAAATGTTAATAAGAAATACTAATCAGTTGATCTGAATATTCAGCTTGGCAATTATGATGTATTCAGAAAAATATTTAGGCACGCAGTTTAATGGTACGTACAAATCTCTTTTTTGTCTACAGAAAACTAAGCCCATGTTTAAGTGTTCTCCTAAGTTACTAAGCATGTTTTATTTGAATGGCCTACTCCTTTTCCAAGTCTAAGAGACGGGAGGAAAAAATACTAACAAGAAGTTCAGGAATAATGTAAATAATACAACTGAAATAAACACGTTCTGACTGAACTCCTGTCAGTGGGCTAACATGGACCTTGGACGTAAAATCTAGGAAACATCAAGTAGGAGTAGGGAAATGATTTAATGGCAACATCTGCCATTAGTGAGGCTTCTACTGATTCATTTCTCCATGATTCAGAAGGGTTTCTGACAAACTGAGAAGGGTTCAGAAGGAAGTTACAAAAATAACCAGAAGTCTAACAAATTACAAGCTGCATTAACTTAAAATTTAAATCAATTCATTCCAGACCTATAAAGGTATTGGGATGATCATATTATCACAAAAAGAAAAAAAAATAGGTATGTATACAAAAAGATTTGTTAGCACTGTAGTTTTATTCTGTTCCCCTACCCCCTGGTGTGAATCAACGATATGAAGCCAACTGTAGATATAATGACATTAAAAATAAGCTTCAAATTTTTAAACAGCAGGCCAGCTAAACACAAGAATTGAGATGTTTCCTATAATTGAAAGTTCTAATGCCAACACTAAGATAAATATACATCAAACCAAATCTAAGGATTTCACGATGCATCTCTGGGTTAAGCGTTCATAGCTCATGCAACAAAATGTAATGCGGTAAATCTGAACCTACAACTGACGGATGAGAAAGGATCTAACATCCTCTTCAGGAGTTATTCCCTTAGTTACTAGACATGCAACTCCGAGCAAGCATTGCATTGCAATATATTGAACTTCCACTTACATGTAAAGTTCCAAGATTCATAGCTAATATCTATCATTATAATGAAGCTAAAGTACTTTCAGTTCCTTTATAGCTTTTGTAATCAATTGCATTAGACCTGACGTGGACATGTAAAAATCTTTAAACACGCTGACATGTGCTTACTACTTGCTACTTTGCCACTTTCGTGTCTTGTATACTACTTTACATTTACAAAAATATTCAATGTGACTAAATTGTTTGCCTTTGTAAGAAACTTAGTTAAAAAGTATTCAGTCCCATACATACCTTTCTCCCTCAGCATGTTTCTCATACTTGTCAGCCTTCATCATTTAAGTAAAACACATCCACTGCCCAGAAGGAGAAATAAAAGCACAGACCGTCCCTTCAGATTTGAAAAAAAGTTGTTACCGTATATGTCTCTCCTTATGTTATAAATAACTTCTTTAAAAAATAAAAAATATCTCTACCATGGTCCTGTTAGCCTTAATATGCCCGTGCTAGGTATGCGCTCCTCTACTCTAGTCCATTTGAGTAATGGTATTTTTACTTTTTTTCTTTAAAAAAAATAAAAGCATTTGGTATGCAGGCTCCATTAAGGGAAAAAATAATTTTGAAAACATTAACAATCTCTTACATGCCTCTGCTGCCACAGCTTCATCCTGATACATTCATGTGTCATCTGCAATGCACGCCGAAAATAAAGGCACAACCCGTCAAAATATTTACATACTTCCTCATGAAGTATTTCACACAAAGACTTAACAGGCATAAGTAAGCTATGATGAGTATGTTCACTTATCATAAGAAAAGTACTTGGAGAATTTCTTGGCATGTAGAAACAAGAAAACTAAGCAACATGTCGATTCCTGGCATGCAATGTAACCTGCTAGCCTTCCTTACTCTTTTCACTCAGTCCCTCAGGAGAGCTGAGGGAAGGTTCTGTTGAAGTGCTCAGTAATCATAACAGCAAAAATTAGGAGCAATCAGGCACCTTTCAGGATTGTGTTCCATCACAGAACATAAGTATCGGGTAGCGTTACAAACGAAGGGCATAAAACAAACAAATGAATTCACATACCATAAGAACCGCTGTACAAAGGTTAAAGAAAATAGATTACTAATAAGTGATACATATCACAAAGGCAGAGGAAGACAACCATCCCAGAAAATTAATCAGCATATAAATTAATCTTCTTACTCATGAACAAAATGGAAGTATTGCTTTCCATATACCAGAATACTAGAACTTGCTGCTGGAAGAACACCAACTTGGTATAGCAGAATTCTGAACTCCTGAGGCTGGTAGAGATTAGAATTAGATAAAATTTGAAACTTCTTTTTCCTTTTTTCTTCTTCTAATTTTATTTTGCTAGTTCAACAGGTCATGCTTAGCTCTTCAGAGATGATAACACCTTTGTCTGAACCTTGACTGGTTCGCCAGTTATTTAAACAGGAGCTCTGAGCATTAAGATTAAACGTAAATGGTTATTAAGTTTATAACTATTTATGCACCAAAGAAGCTGTACCCACAATGCTATAAAAGGAGATGTAAGAGAAAGAGACATGAATACAAAAATAGTGGCTGGTATTTATGAATTAATATAATTAATAACCTATATTTATTCCCTTTCTTTCTTCCTGAAAACTTCTAGATTTACTTGCACAAATTAAAATGCTTTCTTCTTGTAGCTCACTCTGCATTCTATCAGCTTACAAATCATATCTTGGAAAGACCCCATTTGGACATTCCTTTGGACAAACACAATTCAGTCATTCATACAGCCAAACATCTGAAAAATGTGACACTTTCATTTCTCTCACTAATGGGCAACCTAATATATAACAATTTGTTTTGTTACTATGCAATCTACATATTCCACATACCTTATTTAATCTAACAGGATGACTAGCAGAGCACTTCAGTTCCCTGCTTGACCAGATGAACTGTCTTGCAAGCAGATTGTTTCCACACTGTGAACTAGAGATCAACGTGAACAGTGCAGCATAGTACCAGCCCAGCTGCATACAACGTGTAGCCATAGTAGGTGCATTTTGCCAAAACCCAGCAAGCCTAATAAATGAGGTGAAGCACCAGGACAACTGCAACATTAGGACCATGGCTGTTATCATCTTCCAACTAAACTCAGGTCTTCGTGTCATGCTAGCTTTACTACTGTTTCTTCCTCTGTTCCCACCTATTTGGTAGAATGTTATCTCTATTTCTTCTTTTTTATCAGTAAAATAAGGATGAATATGTCTCCTCCTTGTGGATGAATTGAGGTCATTAATTTCCTTTAGCCAGCTGTTGTGGCCTCCTGTCACAAAAAGAGCCCTCATTTCTTTATTCTTATGCATGTCCTTCTCAATAGGTACTTCTACAAATTTTCAATAGATTGGAAAACATACAACTCCAGAGAACAATTTTAAATTACTTTTTTATATCCCTAATAAAGTTTATAACAATCTTTTAGTTTTATATTTTAAGAGATTTACAGTAGCATACTTTTATTTGTATTTCATAGAGATGGAATACTGAAGCAAAACATGTCCTCTAAAGCTTCAAATCTCATATGAACTAATTTATAGACAATCACATGCTGTCAATATAAAATAAATAAATAAATAAATAGATAAATAGACCATAACTTGGAATTATTCACAATTACTTTAAAATGCAGTTGAGACATACTGAATACAAAAAGTTTTAAAGTCAGCAAAAGCATAATATAAAGGTGCTTGGTTTTATTCTTTCCTTATACTTCTCTAGCTAGTAATGGTTCACAGAAAAACTTCCAAAAAGAAAGCACCAATGATAAGGGTAAAACACAAACAAGTTAGAATGTCTCTGAAAACTCTCTGCAAAACATACTGGTCTTCACCTAGAAAGGTGAAGAGACACTTACTGTCTTCACCAGTTAAACAGAAAGCTACCTATCTGACTCAGATCACGTTGGAAACAGCTATTCTCACACACGTTTGTAACTACAAACTTCCTTTTGTTTCTCAGTTAAATGTGTCCTTCACTTGGGGAAGTCCAAACTATTCCTTTGTATCTCTTAAATCAGGCCAATTTGAGTATTCCATTTATAATCATAAGTTCATAAAAGTAGTTTGATCCAAGGAAATGGGAGTGAGCAGTTACTACAGGCAAGGTTTGTTACTGCACCTAGAGAAGGAATTTTTCACTACTTTCAATTCTTCATCTAAGAAATTCTCTATAGAATATACAAATGAAAATAATGTTATTTCAAGCTGCTTTGTGCAGCATAACTCAAACAGATACTACAACTGCTATCAAACAGGTTACATACTTCCCTAGATATCTTTATAGCCTAATTATATTGTACCCTTAAGGTGTCTTTCTTCGCCAGCCTGAGAGGTGCCCCTATCATGCCCAGAAGCAGCGCTTCCTCAACAGGACAAAATAAAAAGTCTGTATTATTTAAGGTCGTATGCATGACAAAGTGAATTTTCCAAGTAAAATGGCATATATGTAACCATATTAACCTGAATAATTATTCAATTTTGATTTAGGGTTAGACTACTGACGCTGAGAGTCATTGTACATGTTACTTTTTGTATGGGAAAGGCAGGCAACTGTTGCCTGTTATGAACAATTTCACTGAAAATGAAGGGGGTACTAGAGTGCAAAAAGGAAGCAAGCGAGGTCACAAAGGAACATATAGCTGCAAGTCTAAGAATCTGCAGGATAAAGTGCAAAATTTAGGTCACAAGAACTAAGGTCTCAGGTACATGGGCCCCAAGGAACACTGTTTCTGTGAGTGGGAACAGCCAGTACACAGAGCTCTTACCTCCACACTGATGACTGTGTTCTTTTAATTGACGTGCAGTGGAACACATTTACATGGCATTTTTTTTCTATACCTATTTCTCCTAGTGCTGTTCTCCACTAGTAAAAGACTAGCAAAGACCACACACTAGCGTTGTCACCAAGACAGTAAGGCTAGGTATTAGTTTATGTACAATGGCCGGGACGTAAAAGGTGAGAGAAAGTGTCTTCTCTGACCCCTGGGTTAGCCTATATATATACACTTCTACATCTCTTATCTAAGAGTCTGTAGTAAACGCTAGAGGGATAATATCACCAGATTCAGATAACATACAAACTACGTGATTAGCAGCTGTGAGGACTGCTACTGGAAACCATAAAAATGCTATATCCTTAGGGCTTTCCTAGAATGGCTTAACTTTAGAAACATCAGAGAGTTCCATAAGTCTATTAAGATTTACTAAGATATTTACTTTTCTTTACCCATTAAAAAGAAAGATCTCCCTTTGACCTTTCCTTCTATTTGCCTGACATTCTCTTACAACAAAACACCTCAGTGCCAGTCAAAACTAAATGCCAATTTAACATTTTCTGCTATAAGCCTTTATGATGTACTATAGATATTTGATAGCATGTTGCCTAAACAATTCTTCCAAAAGTGCCAACATGTAATCTTAGAGTTTAGAAGAAAACAAAAACAACAACAACAACAAAAACCTTAAGCAACTACTCTTTACTAGTTATTCCATATCCATTAAAACCATTTCCCGAAATGAAATTATTAAACTGGTAAAACTACTTAGTGTTACATGTTGTTTTCAGATCAACAGGTTAGTATTTTTAAGCCCTCCATTTATTCCAGGATAAGAAACTGTACATAATTGCACAAGGCCCTTCTTCCTTAGCCATGTACTTCACATCTCTCTTGCTTTGACAAGCCTGCTGTAAAATACAAAATTGGATGTACTGCGTGAGACCAAAGATCTGCATGGTGACATTGGCCTATGCAGTTCCTAATGAAGTGTATATATGCACAGCGCATGCAATGATGGCATTATCCGATATTCTCGCAGCTGCCTATTACTGCTGTGGGACTTCACAGATCACATGTGCTTTCTAGGAGTCCAATAAACATGGGATTTCAAAGAAAGAAGTTCCTTTAAATTAAGGAACTTGCACATTACCCATTTCTCTTGTGCAGTTGGCTTAAATTTTATCAGGATGTCAATCACTGAAGTTGTGACTTCTTCCTGTATCATGGAAGTCTACAGAACCCCAATTCTCAAAAACTGTTCTTCAATTCATATATTTTAAATTAAAAATTACTCAAAGCTTTGCACTACTCTTTCATTTCACCTGATTAGATTTGATTAGATTTCCTGAATTAGGTTAATTTTATTTTTTTTTTTTTTAAAGGAAGAAATGTGATTCTCTACATCAGCTTTTAGCAGTTTTTGTGCCTTTTTTTTTTTTTTGTATAGTACAACTCAACATTTTTTACTTCACCATAACTCACAGAAATTTTAACGTAGTTTGGAGATTTCTGGAAAGAATTTAATCCTGTTCATAGCCATATGGAAGAACTAGAGGATGCTCACTTTAGATTTTATATTAGTCATTATTCTTACATTTGGCTATTACCACCATTTGTCTGTGTGATGACAAAATTGCCAGAAATAGGCAGCTTCACACATGGTATGAGATGTCTCGCTAGGATATATTCCTTCTTCTGAGTCGACAGTTACTATTTGTAGAGTATTATATCTTGTTTTTACCATTCAACACAAATGTTTTAAAACGTGCTTGTAGGAGTCCTTTAGGACACAGTCCCACTCTCACAGAAATTAATAGAAAAACTCCTACTGATTTCAGGCCTGTTACCAGAAGAAACCAACCAAAATACTTCCCCTTGCAATTTCCCTTTTTGGCCTTTGGGAGTTTTTAGTGTTTCCTCACCACCACCTCTTCTCTTTTTTCCTTTGGGTGTAGGTCACAGCCAAAAATCTATCAAAGAGCAGACAGAGACTTCCTGAATCACTCTTAAAAGCTCACGCTCCACATCATTCTTACCTCTCTGCCTCCCACCTCTTCCCTTCCATCATGAGCATACTAAAGAACAACTTTAGTGGCGTGATACATTTCCAAACATTATTCTTCTAAGTTTAGAAAGTAAACCAACTCAACAGTTTAGAGCTACGCTTTGAGTTCCTGTGCACTATCAAGCACTTGACCCAGACTCCAGGATAATTTACAGCTATAATTTTTTCCATACTCATGTAGTTTGTCCTAGCTAGCTTCTATAAGACACCTAGCACAATCTAACCATCACATACACAGTGATGTAGGCAGCCCTGAGAAGAAGCTGAAATTATTTAGTAACACATAAGAAAATTTCTGTCACGAAAATGAT